>NC_071572.1:57123833-57804204 GCF_024509145.1 Vidua macroura | reverse complement strand
AGCTTTCCAAATACTAGGAAGCTCGATAAATGGGAAGCCGATTATATTGGCACTGTAACTCTATTAATAGGATTCGGATTTGCCTTATTGACAAGCCAGTACTGTTAATATGATCCAGTATATTAAATTGACAGGAAAACTGGAGCGATAGAATGTATCTACATCCTAATTGACAGGAAAGCTCTTTCAAAAGGTTCTTAATGTGTTTTTTATTGACAGAGTAGCTTCAGTAAGTACATATCATTGATGAGCAGTGTAAATATATTGGATGCAACTGTACTAACGGATTCAGGTGCAGTTATTGTTTTTTCTTCCCATACTTCCATCTTTACCTTGCTATAAGTTGTGTGAAACTCTCTTGTAAGACCTTTACAAATGCCTCTTACGGCACCAGTCTAACTGCAGTGCTCACAGGCATTTGACAAGCTGCGAATTATTTTAAATGTGTTCATCATTTTTAAATGAATAGCGGCAGTGCAGAGCAATGCAATAATGTGTCATGAATTTCATTATGTTTATTTATTGACGCTGTGATAGCGATTGTACTTTCAGCTTGAGCTCTTTATGTGGTGTGATGTTTGGCACTTCTTCCTACATTCTTATCTTGCATCTTCTCCAAAATGTAGTTCAACTTCAGAACTCATATTACAATTCCCTTTTCCTAGTCACATTTGACAACTTTCCACATTCTCTTCTGAGATCATGCTACATTTCATGTTTCTCCAGAGCAAAATAAAATAAGGCCCAGAAACCTGAATTCATTGTAAAAAATCCAGCAATTTGAGTTTGGTCTGGAAAATCTTGATTCCTTTTTCTATAGGAGAAAGTTTTGGGTTCAGCTTCCACAGTTTTTCTTTGTCCCATCTTTCTTAGAGAGAGAAGTCTGACCTTAAACACACATCCTGCACTGGCAGGGAAGCTGAGGGCTTCTGTTGAGCTGACTTCCCTGCCAACAAAGAGACAAGCTTGTTCCTGAAATACTTAAATGTTTTATTTCATATCAAAAAGTCTGATCCGGGTCTGGTTTCACCTCATTTTTTGAATGTCACTCAGATCTACTTTTTTTACCAGGATCACTTAAAATTATGTCATTCTGTAGTGACCTTTTTAGCTTCTTCAGTCTTCTGACTTGGTGCAATCATCAGTGAGATGAGAAGAACCTTGTCTGGGACTTGTGATTTCTAACCCTTGCACTGTGTTAAGTTACCACAGTCCAGCTTATGCCACCTTTAGTATCTTGTGCATTGCAGAATAAACTCTTATAAAAATTTAATAAATATTCGATTTCATTAAACAAATAGTGAAAACAGCTGAAATAATCTACAATGCCTTAGTATGACACCTTAACCAATAAATCAACAATAATTTATTTTGGTAACAAATATGGTACTTGCTAAGAGAAAACAGTGCATTTATACAGGGAGATCTGCTTTCCTTTGCTTGTGGGAAAAGATGGTAGTGTCTGTCCTCAGAGCTTTACTTTTCAGAAATCACTGTGCAATTGACTGAAGAGCTCAGGACCTGCTCCTCTCACAGTTTTGCTTTTCTCATTCAAGAGGAAGAGAAAACACGAGCCACCAACCAGCACTTTAAGAAAGAGTACAGCAGCCTCGTGAAACAATATTGCCTTGTGCA
Organism: Vidua macroura; assembly: GCF_024509145.1. NCBI lineage: Eukaryota > Metazoa > Chordata > Aves > Passeriformes > Viduidae > Vidua > Vidua macroura. The sequence goes on along the minus strand of NC_071572.1, from coordinate 57,802,569 downwards.
TTTGACTGTTTTTACTGCCCTGTGTTTTCAATGTGCTTTTGAAGAATGCTATATATGTCAGAAATTCACATAAACACACCGTAGGACCTTTAACACCAAAATACACATCTTGCAGCAAGTGTGAAATTTCCCAAATATGTACAAGTCATATAAATTATATATCAAAAATATTTTCAAAGGAATGAGAGTGGAGAGCACATAGTAGGATAATATTTTTAAAAATAGCCTATATAATTTTGTTCTTGAAAAAGGTAGAATAACCTATGAGATGTTTATGCCAGTTTTTGGTTTTGTTGTTTGTTTTTGTTATTGGGATAGTGAATTTTCTTAATGAAGTAAATCTTGTGGAAGCAAAAACTACTATACACACTTACTGGCAGTCTTATACTGAGAAGTCTTTGTGAAAAATTGTACTGTGTTGAACCCACACTGTTCCTAACAAAATGAAGACAATTGTCTGTTCTTTCAAAACTCAATTTGGCACAATACAATTCTTTTGCCTCCAGAAGAGATTGCCATTATATAAGATCTTTGTTTCATGGGGGAGGGGTGAATACTTGGAATTCAGCTTTTCAAGAAAAGGCACAGAAGGTGCTTGAATTAGATATTAAGTGGCAATCTGATAAAGGTGAGAGATGTTTCATTTCATTTTTGCATTTAATGTTTAATTAAAAAGAATTTAGAGTCAGCAAAGACATTTTGCTTTATTATAGTAGTATGAACACCTACATAAAATGGAGCTGCATTAAATAATTTCAGAAAATGTGATACTTCTTGTAATTCTGAGAAAAAATTATGAATATTCTACTCACCTAATATTCATTAATCTGATTAATGTCTAAGTCTTTTTTTTTCATATTTTAGAGTACATCTTTCCCTTATATGACAATTATTTCTAGGCATAATTTGTCAAGAATACTTAAATATTGAATTTCTCTCTCTGTCTCTGTCTCTTTCTTTCTCACTTCCTCTTTTTCTTTGTAGGTGTTGATTTTTTATTAGACAAAACTATTGAATTGCAAACTCTTTTTTAAGTTTTTCTCTAATTTTACTTAAACAGTATGGAATACACCAAATATTTCTAGAAATCTTAAAAATTGTGACACAAAAATGTTTTTATTAAAAAGTAAAGAGAAAAAACAGTGAGGAGCCTCTAATTTTTAAGAAACAGTCTGCTTTTTGCAGCAATTCTTGAAAGCTGATAACTTGTGAAGTTGTCTACTGTTCTCTTGCTGAGCAATAGCAGAATTTTTAAAACCTGATTGATTAATGCAGTACTGTAATTCTAATCCTGAATTAAAAAAATATAGTGTGTGCAGACCCACAGTAGAACTCTTTTGTATTTATAAAAATAGCATAATATTTCAACAGAAGTAAACACATATAGCTTGTGAATATGAATTTATGAAAAGATAAAAAAGGGATAAGAGATTAATATAGCCCATTGCTAAAAATATTCTCTATAATTCATTGTGTAATGCTTGGCCCAGGCTGGTTCAAGCTGTTTCCAGTGATGAGGTTTTTACTGCTTTTTTTCTTATGAATTTATTTAAGGTTAATGGATCCTATGAAAAACGTGTTTCTCATACTCTGTTCTTGGCTATAATTTTTCATTTTCCTTTCTCTAAATTAAACTTTTGGAAACCATAGCCATTCCAGAATTAATTACTAGAAACTTAACAGTTGACTTTCAAACTTTTGAATGATTTTATTTCTGAGTCTATAAAATTTAGTATTCCAAATACACTATGTGAGACCTCTACTTGACAACAATTTTAGTTTATCTAGGTCCTGGTGTGGTCATACTATATAAGTCCTGACAGGTGCAATAAACAGAATAGTTTTGTAGACAGTTGATGTACTTGGAAAGTACAAGTTGATGTACTTGGAAAGTACTATGTGTTGTTCATGGAAACACTGGTCAGTTAATGCTTTTCAAAGTCCCATTATTGGACTTTAGTAATTATACTGTTGCATTTGAAATTCCATATTGGTAAATCCAACCAGCTCAGATTGCCTAAGGAAGTTGTGGGTGCCCCATCCCTGGAGGTGTTCAGCACCAAGTTAGATGGGTCTTTGAGCAACCTGAACTGGTGGAAGGTATCCCTACCCATGATGGGGAGAGAATGTATAGAATTAGATGAAATTTAAGGTCTCTTCCAACCTAAACTGTTCTATGATTCTATGAAAAGTATATTTTGCACAGGTTTAATTTGCCTCTATTATTTTCCTTCTTCTCAACTGACTGAAGTAAAAGGCAACAAAATCAAACTGTATGATATTTTCTGAAAGGAAGTAAACTTTTTTTTTAAATTTTTGCAGCTTTGAAAGGTTCCTATGCATTCTGACGTCTTTTTAAATGGCTTTTTTTATGAGCTTCAACTTCTGAGAAAGCTGTATCAAATGCTTGAACAGAAATCCTCAGACATTTTTCTGCAACATTACACTAATGACAGTGTTCCTAAAATTTCATATTTGATCCAGAGTCACATATTAGAACAGATAGGTAGACTAAAGTATTTGTAAAGGTCTGTTATAGCAACTGTCAAAAAAAGAGTATCTGTTGAATGGTTTAACAGCATACTCTCGCTGGAAATTAGCTGGTTCCACTAATCTGTGAAAATGAGCCATAAAACCAGGGCCACTTCTCTAAGGTGTCTTTGGACAGTTAGGTTGATATCACAGACTTTAGTTTTCTGGTGGTGGTGGACATTCCTGCTTTTGTTTTAATTTTAGATAACATTTGTCCTGCTACTGGAGAACCTGTGCTGTGGTAGCTGCTGGTGACCTGATTGATACTCCAGCCCTCAATCTTGAATCACGGAGATAAAAAAATTCACGTTTCTTTACAGATTAACTCTGGTGACTTTTAGAGACAAATTGTTCCTGGAGATTGTTTTGGTGGGAGGATGAAAACGAGGGTGGAATTTGTTTTATTTTGTTCTTCAGGAGGTTTATGATGCTGGCATTTGAATAATTTTTGGTTATTTATCAGGAGACTGAAATTCCAGACAATTCTCTTCTGACCTGATGCATCTTACTTAGCTTTAGCTATTGCACTGAACCTCTTGCTGGTTGTCAAGATTCACCTATATCAATAATGCTCCCCAGGAGTATTATGTACCTAATACTAGATGGCCAAATGGGATGTTTTATATTTCCCAAAGGCACATTGAGAGATCTTGGCTGATTAGCTAGAGTAGCTGACTAGATTTTAGGTGGTTTTCTGCAGGTGAACTGCAACCTACCTTAAAACTGGAAGGCCAGAGTTTTGGTGATTTTGTTGTCCTAGAAAGGGCTGTATATCCAGAGAAGAACAAGAGGTTTTTTAGATTTTTTAAGTAGCATTTGTTTCTTTGAGTTACAGCTATGCAATTTAAAGAAGTATGATTAATACATGAGCTGGAATGTGTAATATCACTTCCCTAAATGTTAAAGTGTAAAAATTTTAAGTATATGACCTCTCACTTCAACTAGGATAAAAGAAAAAAGATTTTAAGGAAGTTAAACATGTTAGACACTCATCTCTCTCTCATCCATTGTGAAGTAGATGTTTACATTTCTAAGATTCCTTCAAACTGCCAAACCTTACAATTAATTTTTTTTTTTATTTATCACAATTCTAATAGAGATTTTCATACATGAAACAGTCCTTCCTTTGCTGCTTGTATCTCAGAGGGCTTTTCCATCTCAACACAAGCATCATACCTTCATAATTCATAGAAGAAGGACTAATGCTTATAGTGCAGAAAGAACAGTATTCAACTCTGAGCTCTGTGTCTGTATATAGTCACCAAGTACTTACATTTGTTCTTTTGTAATAATGATCTTGCTGTAACATGGCACCCAATTCTTGTATTGAGGCAAAATACAGTATGAAGGTAATTGTTCAAATTATTATCTAGTTAAAGGTCTTTAATGATTACCATAAATGTAGAATTTCTCAGCAGCTAAGATGCAGTCACATCTTCTATTTTAATATCTGTGTATTGGCTCATCCAGGATGAGTGAAATGCTTTTTTGCTATGAAAAAGCAGAGACCGGTTCTTACAGTGGTCTAGTTTACAGTTAAGTTCTTAAAACCATTAAAAAGGAGAAGTTATAATTATTTTCAGGACAAAAGTATGACTTTTAATGGCAGAGAATTAATGAAAAAGCAGTTTATAGCAGGCATTTTGACTGCTAATGTCATGAAAAATGGAAATGTTGATTCTGGTAGCAGCTGTGTTTAGGAGGAGACAGATGTCTTACATAAGTAAAAACATAAGGTCAGTTTTCCTGGATATCTGTATGTGAGATATTAGACATAGAAAAGAGACATGAGTCCTGCAGTTGTAAAGGTTTATTCAAGTTGATAAGTACTAGGTTCTGTATGAGTGTATATATATATATCTTTTTGCTGCACAAAAGAGCAGCTCTCACTAGCTTAAAACTTGTGAGAAGAAAAGAAACAGCAGAATTATAGCTGCTTCCAAAATATGATGTGCTGCATTGAGAGAGATACATAAGAATGCTGACATATACTTCCTTTTTTTGTTGTTTCCAATATTTGTTTTTCTAACTTGATACATACTAAATGTGAAGATGAACTTTTATTCTAATTGCATATATTAAAGCTAGGATGGATATGAACATAGTATGTGTTATAATCTTATTTTGTGAACAAAAGGATTTAGAAACTAGAAGAAAGTGTGGTGTACATTGACATACATGCTGAATGGAAGATGGTTCTATATTTTCCATCCCTTCTCTAAAACACAAAACACATCCATGGTATACAAGCACATTTATTTCACAAATCCCTTGGGAGTAACAGGTGTCTGCCCAATTTCTGTTGCAAACAGCAGTGACTTAAATTTTGGATAAAACTTTTTGCCTCTTTTCCAAACTCAAATACTCCAACCATACAAGAAGTAGCAAATATTTCTAATTACCTCCTACAGATAAAACCAAAGCAAAGATAAAAAAATGGGGTGGGGAGTGGCAGGGAAATCCAAATATCTAAGATCCCAGTCACCTGTGTAAGCACTTGCTGTGTGACATTAAACCTCGGGCCCTCAGCTCCATTAATTGAGTGCTGCCCGTGTTACGGATACTGATCTGCTGGATGCTGCTGTGACAGCCGGAGCTGCTGCGGAGCAGAGAGGTGTAATGTGAAGTGATGAAGAAAACAGTAGAAGCTCTGTCGCTAGGTCAGCTGCAAGAAGTGACGTGTGTGAATGTACAGTATGTGGAGTTTTCTGAATGATGCAGTCTCTCTTTCTCCCAAAGAACTTCAGCTAATGATACAAGGGGAATTCAGTTCCCTTTGGCAGAGCTCCATGTTGGTCTGGATCCTTTTAATACTTGTGCTTCTACAGTTACTTGGCTCATGCTGCTAAAAATATACATGACATACTTAATGAAAGTATCTTCTTTTAAAAACTACTTGTCAACAGTATTGATCATTCAATATTCTCTTTTTCATGTTTGGTTCTCATTATTCTGACATAGATATTAATACTGATGAAAATTAAAGAGAGAAAATCCAAATGTTTTCATACTTGCATTTTTCCAGTAGCATCTGAGAAACCCCACAGTTAATCAGCCATAAATTTTCTTGATTTTTTATTTATTTTTTTCAATTCAAGTGTAATATAGCAGCATACAAAACTGTATTACAGCAGTAAGAGCTTCAGAATCCCAATAGATGATGTAATTATGATTAAAAATTAGTATTATTGAATAATTCACTTTTTTTAATATGCAAGAGTGATTTTTTCTCTCATTTTCAATAACCATCAGTCTTAATATCTAGCTAATGAAAAAACATAAACAGTGTCATCTGTCAGGTTACTAACAGAGAATGTCACTTATTGGAGCTTCATTGTTTACTTTAGCAGGTAATTTGTGGACCGGAATCATTTAATTGTTCTGAGCACATAATTACATGCCAGCATTTTCCAATTTAATTAAAATGTACAAATCTGAAGATTAAGGGAATTTTTGAATTATTAATCATTTCTCCTCTAGGAAATCTTGTTGCTCTGCAGGAGATTTGTCCAGTGTACAACTATACGTATTTTTTTCCTTCTCTTTCACAGACAGACAATTTTCCCGCAGAGCCCAATTACATGGGCAGCAGGCAGCAGTTTGTTCAAAGGTAAGGCCTATTAAATAACTTTCTTGGCTTCCCCATTTGCATTCTTGTCAAAATTGCTTTGCCAGAGAGTACAATTCAACTTAGAACAAGTAAATACAACTCTCTCTCTTTTTTCTTTCTTTTTTTTTTCTTTTCTTTTCAATATGTATTTCAGTAGCTCCACATTCAAGGATCCAGAAAGAGCCAGCTTGAGGGACAGCGGGCATGGGGACAGTGATCAGGCTGACAGTGATCAAGACACTAATAAAGGCTCCTGCTGTGACATGTCTGTTAGGGAGGCACTCAAGATGAAAACTACTTCAACTAAAAGCCAGCCACTTGAACAAGGTGAGTGAAGCCTACAATGCCTACAAAAGCGTAAACTTTAAAATGTCATTATCAACCTATTTAGTATTGCAGTTGTGGTTTATCAGGAAGGAATAGCCCACTGATAATATTATCAGAGAAAACAGTAAATCTTGTCACTAGCCCAGAGCAAAGAACACAGTATCTTTCAGAATGAACATGAAATAAAACCACAAGTGTACAAAGCAGATTAAAAAAAAAAAATTAATACTTTTGAAAATGATTAGAATATACTCTATCTCCACTGGCATTGCCTGTGATATACTATATACAATACTTCTGTCAAAGCCTGATTTGGAAATTCAAACTAGACATGACTGCAACAGATAAAAGAACACCAGTCATTTATATTCCTCATGTATTTTGGAGAAGAGGAAAAGAAAATGCTTTGCATAAAAGGCAAGAGTAAAAATGAATCAGAAGATGTTTTCATTTCATGGATGCATTTTCCTGTTTGTAATGTTGATTTCCCAATTAAGTGTACTGTGAGAAGTGTTAAATACTAATATGATCTTATTTTCAGTATACTTTCATTCACATCCCGTGAAGGTAGCAAAGATTAAGACTATCTGTGAAACAGCAAAATGACTTAGATCAGGACAATGACAATGTTCTCTACCAACATTCATTCTGACAAACAAACATATTTATTTCCTCAAACTGTGTCAAATTATTTTTTTTTCCAAATGTATTTTATCTAATTAGAAGGTCTTTTATTTCAAAAAATACACTTCTATTTTTTTTAGAGAATCAGACAGACAAAGCAGTCCAGCATTCTCTGCCTCTATGTTTTGCTTTTACACTGTAAGAAATAAAGCAGTGCATCACGGAATGATTTTTAAATGCTTTGTATGTTTTCCATTATTCTACTTTGTTGTGGGGAGGGTGTTTCAGTGTTAAAGACAGTTGGGAAATTATTAAATCAGTCAGCCTTAATAAGAAGTTATATTTCTAATTAAGCAGAAATATATGATAAGCTTTTTATTAATTGTTGATTAATTGGACCTGGGTTTTTCACCTCTTAGCTTAGTCTGATCTGTAGTCCAGTTGTCAGGAAATACATGTTCAACTTCATTTTTCTGATTATGTTGAGATTGCAGTATAATTTTTGCAGTGCAAAATATTTAGAATGCTGCAGTATAATTTATTCTGTATACATTTGGAAGTTGACCTCATATGTGACCTTATTTTCCAAGTAATAAATGCTGGAAAGATTATTTTTCCTGAACTTTTGCCACAGCAACTCTCTGCTTATAATTGGACATTGATCTGTTATAAAGATGCAGCGACGGATTTTTTTAAAGAAGCTATCTGAGCATGTGTCTTATTCTCTCAGTTTTGTGTGACACAAAGACAAAAATTCTGTATTTCCATCTATCAAGTATAGCCATTAAAAAGCCTTAAAATTTTTAAAGTTTCACTAGGAAACTATCTAGTACTCAGATTAAAAATGTCTAGTCTTTTGGAAAAGGACTGTATGGCCAGTGTTTATAATACTGCAGTTTGTCCAGCAGTATCAAACCCAATTCTGTTCAAAATATATGCAATCTAGCAAGCAAATTAAGCCAACTCCAATTCCCATTGCTTAATTTCATTATAATGCAAAGAGCTATGTGCAGGTTTATGTTTGTCATTATATTTAATTGAGCTACCCTGTTCATCAAAAACATTTATTCCAATCACTCAGATGAATTCCTCATGTTCTTATGAAACACATATTGAATTGTGGGTGTTAAGTATTGTCAGCCACTGATCTACAGCAGTGGCTGTTTATGTGAATTTTTTTACTGAGGAAAATAAAATAATAGAGAGAGTGACAAACTATTTTACCTTTTTTTTTAAATTTTTTTCTTCCCCCCAAATATAATTACAAATAGTAATGATATAAATTTGTTTTCTTGAATGAACTATTCTGTCTCTAGTGTGCTATAATAAAATCATTGTTATATTATGAAAACTGAACCTGCACCAAGCACCTTATGGGATTTCAGGTCATTGCAGTAACAAATGTGGTGCTATGTGGTGTTCCCAATGAAATCAATGATTACTTGTCATTGAGCTTAGTATGATTAGGGTTCTTAGCCCAACGTAATATTTCTCTTTTGAAAGAAGATAAATAAAATTGTTTTCTCTAGTCATAAGCCAAGTTGAAGGAGGGTAAGAAATATATGTGATTAGGATAGAAAAAGAATTGAATTTTTCTTTAGAAAAGAATTGTTTTCTGGGAAAAAGAGATGGAAAGCTTGCTAGAAACAATTGTCTCCAGCAATGCCTGAAGCAATATCAGAAGTTGCAGTTCTGTCACCATTCTGGGATGTATGCAGGGATGGGAATTCACTGTTTTGTAGTCAAGTTCTAGGATTGATTATTGTCTTTTAAAGATATTTAAAATACTTTAGCTTCTGCTGTTAGAACAACACTAATAATTAAATCTTATGAAATTATTGAAAAATTATCCAGATTAACTGTGAAGTAAGGATCTTGACATGAGAATCCTAATTTAAAAATTAGTTAAGTTTAAGTTTGACATATTCTTCACGTAATTCCAAACACTATTGTCATGCATCCAATTCTGCCAATGACAGTAACAAGAATTCTAGTTGTACCAGTGTTTTGACTACAGTTTTGGGCAACTCTAGCCCAGATGGTTGAAAATTAAAAGGCTATACTGAGATAAAAAAGTGTGTTGGTAGCACTACAGCAGTTGTCCTTCTCTCAGTAACACAGAAGTAGGAAATTTTACAAAAAAAATTTTATAAAAAAATCTTGTGACTTCAGCATGAGATGGGAAGCAATCAAGCTTACTTTATAATTTTCGTTTAATTAATTTTATGATTTTCATTTAATTATTTTATGATTTTCATTTTATGATTTCATTTAATTAATGAAAACAGTGAATGACAGAGCCTGTCAGTTTATTATTGAAGTAGTTGATTTCAAGGAAAATGTATCCAGATAGCAAGTTTTGTCTGGTAGTAATTTTAAACATTTTCACAAATGAGAAAGACAATGCAAATTAGATATAATTAATTTCATAATTAATGAAATGCTTATGGAATGGTCTTAATGAAAGGAAAGCAGAAAACTCCCCCAAACTGTAAAAATTATCATGACAGTAAGTCTTGCGTTACAATATGCACATCCCACTTTAGTTATCTCAGCCTTATACTCTCTTCCTGTGATATCCAAGCCACTTTCTGCATAAGAATATCTAGCTGTCTCTTAAGCTTACTTATGCTATCTTAATCAGCTGTCTCACTAAACAGCGTGTTCCATATGCCTGCTACTCCTTTAATAGAATGGTTTTGGATAAATTTGTTTTGTTTACCTGTCTTTTTTTTCCATTTCCATTGCTGATACTTTAAACCCTATCACTAGTTTGGACAGTTTGAGATCACCCTACTTAGAAGTCTTACAAGAATTATTAGTTTTGGACACATCTGCTAATTGCCTGTTTATTTCACTTGAAGTTGTAGCATGTAGCATTCACTTTTTGCATTTAAATAACAGAGTAGTTGTTTTGTTTGGTATGGTTTAAGAATAAGAGCAATAATCTATATTTCTTTTAAAGGTATCCTAAGCTGAAAATTGTATCATAACCCATAAAACATAAACAATAATATCAACAAGGGAGCAGTAAAACAGCAAGATGCTAATTTTATACTTTTCTTAGTGAATCCTGCATATGTTTACCTTATAATCAGTAAAAAATACCAAATTATGGACTTTTCTGTAGTTACTCATAAATTATTGTCTTTGTTAGATTTTCCCAGGAATCTTTAGTTTCTTTTTCTTTTGTTCTCGTTTTTTTTCAGTCTGTGTTTTCTTAATTTATGGTAAATCTATACTTTCATGTCTTTGTCAAAAAAACTTCAAGGGATTAAATATCTGCAAATTCAGTAGCTTTGTTGAGTTTTTTGCTTAATCACTGTGTGTTACATCTTTCAACACAGTTTCTTGCCATTCACACCTTCATCCCATAGAAGAGCCATATCTGCATATGCTGTTGCCTTATTAACAATACTGTGGATCCTGACTATAAAGAAAAAAACAGAGGCAACTGCTTGGAGGAAGGGTGAAATGAAGGTCTTCAGTATAGCTGTCAGAGTCTCTTCTAGGACCAAGGCTGCCCATCAGGCTTCTCTGTAAAACAGCACCATTTTATTCTAGGGTATTGCTACTAGTATAAAAGAAATTTAATGTATCTATATGAAGAAGTGATACTAAGTGTAATTTGAAAATATAATAGCTCTTTCTTCATCACAACAAAAATATATTTGCATCACAACTGATGCAGTTCTGCACATAAGTCTTAGGAATTAAAATTATATCAGTTCTAGAGACTCTATGAACACTGTTTATTACCCTTTGTGTTTGCAACTGAACATTCTCACATAACAAGTCTGTAGCAACTTCTTAATTTTTAGTCTCCATTTCTAAACAAGACTGATCCTAGAAATCAAGTATCCTGCATTATCCATCTGCAGCAGAGCAGAAATTACAAAAATTTTTTACCACATTTTTGCTGTACTATCTATTAATTTTCTTGGCATAATCTTGCTAGACTCTGTTGGATAATTAAAATCCATTCTGTTTAACTGAGTTAGAATCAGTCTAGACTGATAAGTGCAGAAAGTTCATCAAGCACATTTCTGCTGTCTGACATCATCACCAATGCTTTCCATGCCATTGAGGATGATGAGTTCTTTTATGAATACACCAGCTTAATGAGATAATAGGAAAAGAAGATCGTGGAGAAATATTTCTTTTCAAAGTTTGCAGAACTAGTGATGGCCTTTTCTGAGAAACTGATGGAGGCTGGGAGTCTCCAGGAACTGACACAACATGTAAAATCTTTTGTTTAACAATCCTTCCTCCCATAGGTTTTCTTGTCTGGACAGAACATCTATCACATTCTCTCTGTGCTCAGAGTAGCTGTCAGACTGCCCTTCTTGCTCTGACACCACTTAATAGTCTTTATGTCCAGCACTATAATCCTTTCTAACTTGCTTACTTCTAACATAGTCAGGTAAGATGCTAACTTGCTGTTTACTTGCACACAGTATCCATTTTCCAATTTCATCTGATGAATTGTTTCCCAGGAAAGCTATAAAAGCAAAGCAACTTAATTGTATTGAGGGTCTCTTTTCTTTTTTTGGTATGTCTCAGTAGCAGAATCTGTTTCTACAACTTTAAATTCTGGAAATTGCTAGGTGAAGCCCACACAAAATGAGATATTGAGTCTTGCGTTTGCTGCTTCTGTTTATTCTTTTCTATATATTTTTCTCATCTTTTCTTTAGGTTCTGTGTTTTATGCAAGCATATGTATGATCCTAGATGAGGACTAACATAGGTCAAAGAAATCTACTCTGTATCTGTATCTACTCTGTAACTGTTTCTGATTGACCAAATTAGTTATCAACAAGCTGGAGATATTTGATTTTGGCCTTATTCTAATAATGAGACTTTAAGATTAAAAATGTAGGTAGAAGTGCAGAGTTTTATGAAGAATAATACCATTCTTTAATATCTACTCTGGGATGTATAGCAAATTCAATATCATGCTGGAGCCATTGACATTACTTCTATTCTTTTTTCCTACTCTGAGTACTTGGTTCAGTGAAACAGTACTTCTCAATGAATGAGAAGTTTTTTTAGAGAATCAGACAGACAAAGCACTCCAGCATTCTCTGCCTTTATGTTTTGCTTCTACACAAATTATTTTTTTATGAGATCAATAATTACCAGCATTATTATTGGTCTCATACTACTTAGAAATCCTTGTGAATGGTGATGTTGAAACTTTGTTTGGGATTAAACTTTTAAATTTATATATTTCACTTTGAGTCAGAAGAAACTAATAAAAGTTTCAAATGTTCTGAGTGTCTTGATCTCAAGCATTTTAAGATGATCTAGGCAATACTTTTGCAAGATTTTATTACCTGGGCTGAGCTAGACTGTGCAAATGTTCAATATTTCCCTTTTTTTGAGAGATCAGAATTATATTCTGCCTTCTAACCAAAGTTAATGAAGTACAGAGAAAAATACAGGTCAGTTGCCTTTGCTGTACAGATGATTGTCAGCTTTTCTCATGCTAATACCTAGTAATCTATTACATATCTTTTGCTGTATAATGTCTACAGCAAATTATGTGATGGATTCAGACAAAACAAAGTAAAAACTCTCATATCTGCCAACTTTTCTTCACTCAGAGAATTATGTTGAATATCTCTCATGTTTTGGATTCTATTTTTAGACAATCTCCTAGTCTACCCATCAATTTAAGTTTATCTTTTAGATTTCAGCTATTTTTATACCAAGTTGAGATTTGTGATTGAAGCTGTGTGATTGCTTCAAAGCAGAATCTAGTTTGTTTGGTGCTTCCTTGTTACAGGTGGGAGGGCTCCCAGGCACAACTTCACCATAGTGTGCTCTTTTCAGAAGTACACAAGCAGCTTTGGTTTTCAAGCAATGCTATCCAGGTAAGGAAGGAGAAATGTGACAAAGAAAATGTTTGTCCTAAAAGAACAGAAAAGTCAGAAAAGGAAGTGAAGTGGCATCCTAACAGAGAAGGGATAGATTCACTTAATCCTCATGACTTCTCTGCCTCTATTTGGTTGATACGAAATAGGAGTGGTGCAAACATTCTAGCAGCTGAAGTGACAGTGAATACAGTTTGCATAAGATTGTCTAGCTTATTATTGCTGGCTGTAATTGCCCATTATCCTGCATTTCAATTGGTGCTTGTTCTGCCAAAGTGGGGTTTTAATCAGGCGCATGTTTCATCACCTGGCAGATTATTGCCATCATATATCTGGTAGCTGTGAAATTTTGTGAACAGCATATCCCACAATTAATGCATTTAGCCAAAGATTAGGGCGAAAATTTCCATAACTGACTTTCAAAACATACAGAAAGGGCTTTCTCCATCAGTACATACAAACATGTCACTGTGACAGAGAGGGATTACAGCCATTCAGCACAACTTCATCTATGCACCATTTGGTGTGTTATGCTACATTTTTAGATAATTTCATTTCTCCTCCATATTATTTCTACTTATTTTATAATTAAAAAATACTTCAGTGCATGAAAATTATATGTATTTTTGACCTGTGTCGTTTTCATTGGATGCTTCACTATTGAATCAATTTAGATATTCTCTTACTAACGTCTGAAAAGTTCATGACTGCACCAATAAGAGTATTCATAAATTTCAGAAGAGTTTTCTTTGATGAGCTTATTTGCAAATTAATTCATACCATGCACTTCAAGATGACAGGTCTATTACCATAAGTCTCATATCTGAGATTCTAATATTTGGGTGCTGTCGCTGTTGGTGCTCATCTCTTTCTGCTTTACTTCAGAGGCAACAAAGCAGAATATCCCTCCCCTGTCACTAGTGGAAATCTCATTACATCCTTTCTGTACTTTCTGTTTTGACACTGCCTTTCCTGGGGCTGAGCACAGTTATTGTACTGCAGTTTGTTCTTGAAAGGCTTAGAATCCATAAGTTATCTTTTCACTTTATTCCCACCAGAAGAGCAAGAGAAGGATTTGCAGTTCTCAGTAAGATGAGGTCCTTCTATGTCAAAATCATTATCTTCAGCTAACATTTCTTCTTTTCAGTTTCTTTTTATAAATTGAAAGAAAAGTGGGGGCGTAGAAAGATCAACAACTTTTGAAAAAAGGAAATCAGAAAATAGAAAGTTTTCATAGTATCAGGCTTTATGCATTTCCCTGGGTGATAAATGGATGTTCACTACTTGTGCTTACTTCTGTTAATGAATATTTTAGGGCATATATTCATATAGTGGATAAATACTTAATATCAAGGAAACTATTGTAACAGGACTAGAGAGAGTCTATTCCTGACTCTTGCTCTGTGTCTGAAAACGTCCTTGAATCGTGTACTTACAGGTTTCTATTGAGCTTACACAGAATTAAAGTTAAAAAAAAAAAAAAAAACAAACATACATATGAAGGTCTATGTGCTTATTCAGTTATATAGGGAAGGCAAAATAAATACATATTCTCTCTTCCTCATTTTACATCATCATTTTATGATTTATGTATCTCCTCTTACTAAGTCAGCAGAAAATACTGATATGATAAACAGCAGTAGTGGACAAAATTTAACAAAATCCCATTTCATATTGCAGCCACATTCTTTTCACCAAAAAGAAGCAATGTTCTGCAGATGGAGTTCCCATAAAGATGACACATATTAATTGGAAATCTGAATTATTGTATTTATCAATAGTTCTATGTCCAACTGGGGAAGACAAAAGAAAAGTGTCTTAAATAAGAGACAGGAGTTAATTATTCCATTCATCAATGCTTTAGCTGGAATACTACTAATTCTATATTGTTCTTCTGGAACAAAGAGTGTTTCCTAATGTCTGTGCACTCTAATAGAGACTGTCCTTTTCATGGCCCTTTTTCTGTTTGCATACTACTTTTCTCCTATGCTGTGGTTTCCAGAAGGGGAAATGTGGTTTAATTTAATTTGGGCCAGAGTTGCAGCCTCTCTAATTAGGGATACATCTACAGTATGCAGTTTGTGGGCATATTTTAGAGACAGATCTGGAAGAATTCAAAATCAAAAAAGAGGTATAATAACAGCAGAAAATAGAGGTTTGTGAAACATCACCTTTAGGTGAAGTTTGAAAGAAGTGTTTAGAATCTCTATGTCTTTAAAATGAACAAAGACTGGAGTGAAGCATAATAAAGGTCTTTGCGTATATAAAGTTGTTATAAATAGGATGGTGCTTGCTTTTAATTTTCTTTTTGTTTAATTTTCTGGGGGAAGTATTTAAGTTATATTTGAGAGAGAACTTTACTATAAAGATGTGTAGGGACCGAAGCAGGCTACCCCTGTAAGTTAAAGAATACCTTTTCCTGGAGATTTTAAAAACATTTGTCAGTGATAATCTACATTTATTTTAAACTGTCCAGGGCCAGAGGATCCACTCTAGTCCTGCTTTTTATGGTGCCAAAATTAAATATGGGGATGTGTTGCACTGTCTAATCCAGAGTAAAACATACTGGAAGAGAATATTTGCTCTGATCCGTTCCTCATCCTCCTCTCTGTTAACATCTTCTTCATCTTGAAGAACTCACCATGTTAGAGAATTTCAGGGAATGTGGATTATGTAGTGCTTCCCAACAATAATATGCAGCATTTAGCATGGTCTTGGCTCAGAGACAGAGTTGCAGAATGATTAACTAACAGAACTCAGTGAATCTGTGTCTCTGTAGACAAAGTCTCTGTACACGTGATACACGGTGCCATGTATCAGCCTCTGTGCACCTACTGCCCAGTTGGATCTCCAGAGTGGCAGAACAGCTGGTTTCCATTCCCTGCTGCTGCTTTCTCCTATTCCAGCTGCTGCACTCAAATAACCTCCCTTCCTCAAGTGGGCTTCATATAGTTTGAAAAGGGACTTAATGTACGTCAAAGCATAGGGAACTTTTGATGCATATTTCATCATGTTTCAGTTCTTTCTACAGGGAACATTGCATGTATAACAGATATTCCCTGACTACTACCCTTTCCTGAAGGTGAAATCCCCTTTTTTGTGTTTCATCTCTAATGTATATAGAGCTGGTAATACCTGCTCTAAAAAAATACTGCTCCATGGCTGCCCCTGTGCTGCATGCCAAGCTATATTTAATTCCATCTGCTCCCCTCTGCAGCATGAAATGGAGAAAAGCATATGCCCAGCATAACCAAGTGACACTCATAACCATATGACCCAGCATAACACTGTGACACAGATAATACCCCTTTATTTAAGAAAAGTATAGGTATTTGTTAAATTTAGGACCCTATTATTCAAGTTTTTAAGTACATAAATTGTTTCATATAAATTAGTAGGGATGTTAATGTACTTACATATCAAAAAATGCAGTCTTTTATTATATATTATTATTATTAATGCAGTATTATTAATATTATATGCATATATGTAGTGTACATGTCTATATATGTCCACATACATACTCATACTCTCACACATACAAAAATAAGACATCATTAACTGATATCCCTGAAAACTTAATTTTGTAATCTATATAAATCTATACCTTAACATTATAGAAAATTTAATGCTTTACAATATTTTATGCTTGCTTGTTTTAAAACTGCAACTATGAGAACAATTCATGAAACTGTTTACACAAAACACTCAATTTTCACCATAAAGGTTGTTTTGGAACGAATAATAATTCTGAGGCAAAAGCTGTCAGAATAAAATAGAGTATATAAATGTAAAGCAGAACTTTACAAATAAAGTTTTAAAATATCTATTTAATAATGTATAGCAGTATCTGACCCAATTTTTATTTGAACAAATGAACACAGTTCTTACATAAAAAGTGCAGTTTAGGTTGCACATTGACAAGACCTCTAGGCAGCTACAGAGCCCAAACAACCTTTCAAGGTCCAAATTGTGGCTTTGCGTTGTTTTCCCCAGTCCCAGGCAGCTCTGGAGAACCCAGCAAAGGCGCTGCTTCTCTGCGGGACCAGAGCATCGCTTGTCCCGGGCGCTGCTGCGTTCCACGCACCGGGGTAGGGCTGGCCGCGTTCTGCTGCTGGCGCGAGGGGTGAGACAAAGACGGAAGGAATGTCCAGTCTGTCTGCATGGCTGGCTCTAGAGCTTTTATTTGTCACGGGGAGCTGCAATGGAGAACTGCGGCTTGCTCCCTAGCGCCATGTCGACAAAATAGCGCCGGGACTGGTGGCACGTGGGATTTTATAGGGGCGGGCCAAGGAGGGCAGAAGCCCTCCGGCCCAATGGGGACAGGTAGTGTGGCAGTGATGTGCACCATGGTGACCAATGGGGACAGGGGACACTACAGGGACAGACACAGGGCTCTGGGACGAACGGGGATGCGGGAATGGGGTAACTGACAAGGAAGTTTCAGGAAAGAACAGGGGGTGGTTACTGCAATGACGTGGGGAAGCTCCAGTGGCAGACAGACTGGAGCGAACCATCGTGGGGGGAAAAGGGGTGTACAAAGGGATACGCAGAACCAGCTAATTTAACATTATAAAACCCCTAATCTGAACGCAACCCAGGATGCAACATCACCCCGCTTTTTAAAATATAAAAAAATACAGTTGCTTTGACTTCTTTGTCTCTCGCACAGTGGCCTCTTCTCCCAGCTTCTTCTGCTGCTGTGACTGCGATGACTGCCTTGCAGATGGAGAGGGCCTGGAGATGATGCTGGAGCTGCTTCTTCTTTGGGTGTCTGGGGATAGGGGAACTGGGAAAACAACTTTATTACCAACAGGTGAACTGGGAACATAAACAGGCTGAGGTAGCCAGAAAGAAAAACGTTTTTTATGGAGATGTAGAGTCCCTTCCCTCCTTATGCCACTTATGATTGGATGCAACACTCCTTTGGTTGGTGGGATCATTGGTTGCATCCACAGGCACCTTATCATTCCGACCCACTAACTGCCCTGGTGTGTATGGTTTAACATGCCTCCTGGCGACCCACTTGACTCCTGAGGACATGGATATGCAGGCATATCCCTGTCCCCAAGTCAAAAGTGGGAATGGACCCTGGATTTCTTTAGCGTCCAGATCCCTCCCTAGCACTGGAGGCCGCTCTTCCAGCTGGAGCTCCTGATGTTGTTTGAAATGCCTCAGGGCTGGCGGTTCTGGTCTGTCAAAGGAACAGTTTAGAAAATTGATGGTAATAACGCTTTGCAAAGCCTCTCGTGTGGTGACAGCACTCGCACATCTCCCTGATGCTTCCGGAGGACCTGCTTCAGCATCTGATGAGTCCTCTCTATTATGGCCTGGCCGGTGGGGGAGTGAGGAATCCTGGTTTTATGTTGGACCCCCCATTCCTGCAGGAAGTTGCTGAACACTTTGGAAGTATAGGCTGGACCATTGTCAGTTCTAATTGTGGCTGGGATGCCTAACGTGGCAAAAGCGTGTATAAGGTGTTTTCTTACGTCTGCGGCCCTTTCCCCTATGTGGGCTGAGGCAAAAACTGCTCCCGAGAAGGTGTCCATGGTTACATGGACATTCCTGAGCTTCCCGAACTCAGGGACTTTGGTGACATCCATTTGCCATACCTCACAACTGTGGAGATCTCTGGGATTTACACCTGCTCCCGGTGTTGGTAAGGCTGCCTCCTGACAGTTGGGGCACAAGACCACAATTTCCCTGGCTTGGTCATGCCGCAGATTGAACTGGCATACCAGACCCGGGGCATTTTGGTGGAACTGCTGATGGCTGAGCTTGGCCTGCTCAACTATGTTTGGCTGGCCTCCTAGGTGTACAGGGGCTGCCAGGGCATCTGCTCTGCGGTTCCCCTCAGCAATAAAGCCTGGGAGATCCATGTGCGATCTCACATGCATCACATAAATGGGATGCTCACGGTTAGAAACCAGGTGTACTAATTTTGTGAGCAACCCAAAGATGACCTGATTTGAGACTTCCTTTAAGACTGCATGTTCAGCTCTTGACACTGCTCCTGCTACATATGCTGAATCTGTCACCAGATTAAAAGGTTGGTCAAATTTCTCAAAAGCCCTCACTACAGCTTCCAACTCAGCCACCTGTGGGGAACCTTCCACTACCTTAACATCAGATTCCCACATCTAAGTCTCTGGGTCCTTCCAAGTCACCACCGCCTTGTGGGACTTCCCTGACCCATCTGTGAACACTGTCAGGGCTCTGAGTGGTCTTTTACTTTGTATTTCTTTTGGTAACAATTTGAATTCGGTGTTGAACAAATGATGGCCAGGATGTCCGATCTGAATTTGTCCTGAGCGAACTGCAAATTTTCATTTTGTCTTAAAAGGTGTTCAAAAGTCTCTTTGGTCATCTTCCCCTTGGATGTTTTGATGGGGAGGTGTATACATGTGAAGTCACAGCCTGCTAGTACCTGCAGAGGAGCCCTGGTCCGCATTATGAGCTGCGCCATCAGCCCCTGTGGCCTGGTGATACTTTTGGACTGTCTGTGGCCAAGGAACACCCACTCTATTATTAAGAGGGGGTCCCGTTGCCCCTTGTCCCACTGGAATATCATTCCGTACAAATGGGGTAACTCACCTAGGGCAATGAAGCGGAACGGCAGCCCTGGTTGACAACAATGGGCCTGCCTGCTCGCAGTGGTGGCCTAGACCTTCTCAAGTGCTGCTCTGGCCTCCCGGGTCAGGGCTCTCAGGGAACCTAAACCCTCATCCCTCTCCTTTTCTGTTAACAAGTCAAAAAGAGGGGATAGCTCCCTCGTGGTGAGCCCCAGCCATGCATGGCCTGATCCAATTTAATGAACCGCACAGGCACTGGAGGTCATTCAGCGTCTTAGGGTTGTCATTTATCTGAATTTGTTGGGGCCTATCTGTCCTGTTGTTAATTTCTAGGCCCAGGTACTTCCAGGGTGGCAGCAACTGTACCTTTTCCTTCTGCAACTCAAATCCTGCCACCGACAAAGCCTTAATAGTTCTCCAGAGCTATTTGTAGGACTTCGCTGTCAGGGGCACAAATCAACATGCCATCCATGCAATGATAGAAAATACAAAATGTCCACTTGGCACGCACTGGGGACAGGACCCCAGTGACATACCACTGGCATATAGTAGGGGAACATTTGAGACCTTGGGGCAGTACCCTGGGGTAGAGTTTGTTTATTCTAGTGGTAGCGCTTCATTGGGGCTTCTCTGTTGATGGACGGTACAGAGAAGGCAAAGTGAGGAGCATCATCCGGATGGAGTGGGATTTGGAAGAAACAATCCTTGATATCAATCACAGCCAAATTGTAATTTTGGGGTAGCATAGATGGAGATGTGTCACCAGATGACACAAGGAAAAATGACGCACCACAGCTTTGGTCACGATGAAGAGACTAATTTATTTTCTCTGACTCCAATCTTTTATAGTTCTCCAAAGGTGCCAGTGGATTGGAGGGTGAACGTGCCACCTCTCCAACGACACTGGACAAACTACCTGTACATCAAATTTCTCCGCCTCTATGAAAGAATGCAAAACAATAGGTTGTTTACAGAAAGTTGTGTGGGAAAGTTCTCTACAAGAATGTAAACTCAGAAGGCTTTAGAAAACTCTTGATAATCAGGGCGACAGAGATGGCATACCCGGTAGGAGAGAGCCCATGTCTTCCACAGCCTCATTGATCTTTCTTAAATCGTGGAGGAGTTGCCACCTGTCCTTCCCCATTTTTTTTTAATTGCAAACACCGGAGAGTTCCAGGGGCTGTTTGTTTCTACAATGTGGCCTTTTGCCAATTCTTCCTCCACGAGTTTCGTGCGCGCCTGTAGTTTCTGCTTACTCAGCGGCCACTGCTCCACCCAGATAGGCTTATCTGTGAGCCATGTCAATTTCTGTGTGGGGCGCTCCTCAGTGGCCGCACCTAAAAATGCTGGGGGGCTGGAAATTCCAATTTGTTCCCCCACTGTGACACGGCATCTCTCCCCCATAATGTAAATTTGCAGTCGATCACGAACGGACGTATGGAGGCCAGCAGACCGTTCGGACCCTTAATTTGGATTATATTTTTGGATTGTCTCACTGGCTGAGGCCCGCCTAGTCCTAAGACTGGCGTGGCCACGCTTTGTAGCTCCCAGTGTGATGGCCACTTGTGTGGCGGGATGATCACTACGTCATCCCCTGAAGATGTATGGAACTCCCCTTGCAATTGAGTTTACACCATATGAGGGGTTTTTCCTCTCCCAACTTCCCAGCATAAAAGACTGAGAGTTCCAGGTCATTACACAGAGCACAAGGAATAGGAATTGCCTGTGCAATAACTTGGCCCTTAGGCAGGAAGAGGGGGGTGGACACAGCGTGCTGCGAGATAGAAGAGCCTCAGATTAAGGGAGGAAATTACCGGAGGAACCTCTATCTCTAGTGGTGTGTGCTTTGTGTCTCCGACAACGAGGTACCTGCAGTTCAGAAGGTCTTCCTTCCTCCTGGTTTCACAGCAGCAGATGTGTGACAGAAGCTCTGCATCTGCTATGAAGAACTGCCAGTTCTGGGAATGAAAGTGTACAGAATTAGTGAGTCGGAGCCAATAAGGCTCCCTGTTATCAGTAGTTGAGAGGCAGCCGCTTACAGATGGAACTAGCTGGTGCATCGTGGTTCCTCTTGCAGCACTGCAACTTGCCTCATTTTTATCAGTGCCCGAGGCAAATCTGCAGTCTTCCCTTAGTTTTTTGTAGTTGTGGGGTTCCCATCCTCCCTCCCTCCTCCCACAGCCCTGGGCAGTGTAGTCCCTAGAAATGGACAGTGAGCCAGAAAATGTCCCTCCTGATGACAGTGGAAGCACCGGCGTTTAGATGGAAACTGCTTTGGTGCTGAGTCCCTTGGAGGAGCAGCAGCCAAGGCGACCAGCTTGTCCTTGTGCTTCCTCAGGGCCTCCTCCATTATCAGGTGTGGCTTCAGGGTGCACTCCTCGATGATCTGATCGAGGGTCAGAGGTGGTGAGACCGGCAGTGCTAGGATGATTCTTTTGCACATGTCATTGGTGTTCATGCATGCCACTTCTAGGACCAGTCCATCCTGGAGTTCAGGTCTCTTCACACTCCTCTCGACTGCCGCCTGGACCCGGTCTACAAAGTCTACAAAAGGCTCAGCAACAGGTTGTTTAATTGCTGTGTAGGGCACCATTGGATCCTTGGTGGGCATGCCCAGGAACGCACGCACCCCTGGCCGTGTCCAGCACGGCCTTTGGAATCCCCCGAGTCTGAAGCTGCCCCTCACTCCATTCCCCTTCACCCACAAGATGGTTTAAAGTGATTGGTTCTTCCGAAAAATCAAGGCTGCACAGCCCCTCTTGGATTTCGGGAAGCAAGTCTGCTGCCAATTTCTTCCACCTTCTCTCCCACAGACTGTATTCCGATGGGAGAAGCAAGCAGCTAAACAGACATTTAAGGTCTGCTGGCAGCATGGTTTTAGATGTTAAAGTTGCCTTTAAAATGCCCTTAAAGAAGGGGCTTTTTTGGCCAAAATCATGTAAGTTCTTGTAGACTTCTTTTATTGATCCATAGGGAAGGGATCCATGTAGGATTCTCCCCTCCCCTGGTGTAGGAGGCTGGAGTGTGGAGCGACTGCTCGATTTCACTAACTGGGTCCCGTCCCCCCACCCATCCCTCCCCCCCTCCCCCCCTTTCCCTCCCCTCCTCACCTCCCCCCGGGTCTCCGAGGAGTGGGAGGATGCGGGGGTGGGGTGCAAGGGACAGGACGGGGATAATCCTCTTCCTGGGACAGCAGGGTGGAGATGACAGAGCCCTCCCTGTCGGGAGAGGGTGGGGCTGATGACACAGTGGGCAGAACATGCAAGGAGGGAACGCCCACCTGAGGGGGAACAGAGGGAGGGGTAGCAACCCGATGCCTTGAGTGGGCGGTGCCTACGCCCACAGGGAAGCAGAAGGGGGTTGGGTCAAAGGCGGGAACGAGGGGAACAAAGGGGAGAAAAGGACTGTGGAAAGAAGAAGCCCCCACATGCGGCCGTCCTCCATTTTGTGGAGACAAAGGCATCGACCACGTGGCAGTGGCTTCCTCAGGGGAACAAAGAAAGGGATTCAGGGACACAGTATGGCACGGGGTAGCGCCAAAACTGGAATTTCTAACTGGGAAAAAGGGATTGGAAAAATGGTTTGGGGTCAGTTCCTCAGCGAAGTGGCTAGTTTTGCCAAGGCAGGGGCAGCGGGGGGGGGGGGGGCTTGGGGGAGCCAGGAGCATGGTCCACATTCATGGAGCTGCCCTGCACCTTAGAGCAGCAGAGTACTCCCCCCTGCCCACCCAGGTTAGGGGAAGAAGGGGTAGGAGAGGAGGATGGGGAAACGGATTCAGGGGGGACAACATTTTTGCCCAATGGCTTCTCCCCTTCCCGGCTCGCGTCCCATGCGGACTCCGCTTTTACAACCTCCGAAATTAACAGATGGAGCTTGAGGAAGCAACTTTTCACGGAGGGATCCCTGTGCTCAATTCCCTCTGCTAATTTTGCTCCTACCTGCTCCGAAAACTGTTTTTTGCAGGCATCCTCTGCAGAAACACGGGGGAAGGAAAAGCACAGCCATTGAACAAAATTTTTAACAGAACTTTTGGGGTAGGGGCCCTTCACCCATAGGATTTATTTACCATGGGAATAGAATTCCTTCTGTTGAGTGGTTAGCACAGTCCCCATGCTATTTTCACCCACCCAACCTCACCCCTGAGTGCAGGAAAAGCGGAAGAAAACCAAAAAAGGCGAAAAACCCCTGTGGCTACTGCTCGTGCTGTGCACAGCATGTCCCCTGGCCCCGGGAATGCGGTAAAGCCCACCCTAGTGAAGGGGAGTATTAGCCGGGTTCCCCCCACCGCTTCTCTACTCACCAAACCGGAGTCTCCGCAAACAAAAACTGCATCAGGGTTCTCGGTTCCCGGGAAACGGCTTCTCTCCGGCTTTCACTGCCATGAAAAGTTACGCTTCCTTTCCCATGTGGGGAAAGCACCGCATGCTTTCCTCGGGGGTGGTGGAGTCTTCACTGACGTACTTCGAGGAGTCTGCTCTCCCGTTTTCTGTCCGACGCGAGGCACTGTTCCGGCGCGGACCGCAGCTCGCTTGGCTGGGCGGCAGCGCTCGCTGGTCGGTGGTGCGGCCTCATGGCGGCTTTGGCGGCTCTCTGTGTGGCTTTCAAGTGCTTCGTGGTGAATCTCCACCTGTGCCGGCTACTCCATGCTGGCTGTGGTTTCTACGTTGGGCGTCACTTGTGGCTTTGCGTTGTTTTCCCCAGTCCCGGGCAGCTGTGGAGAGCCCGGCAAAGGTGCTGCTTCTCGGTGGGACCAGGCGCCGCTTGTCCCGGGCGCTGCTGCATTCCACGCACCAGGGTGGGGCTGGCCACGTTCTGCTGCCAGCGCGAGGGGCGAGACAAAGAAGGAAGAAATGTCCAGTCTGTCTGCGTGGCTGGCTCTAGAGCTTTTATTTGTCACGGGGAGCTGTGATGGAGAACCATGGCTCACTCCCTAGCGCTGCATGGACAAAATGAGATTTTATAGGGGGCGGGCCGAGGAGGGCAGAAGCCCTCCCACCCAATGGGAACAGGCACCGTGGAGGTGACGTGGACCACGGTGACCAATGGGGATGCGACAGGGGCGGACACAGGGCTCTGGGACGAACGGGGACATGGGGATTGGGTAACTGATAGGGAAGTTTCAGGAAAGAACTTACTGGTTACTGGAGTGACATGGGGAAGCTCCAATGGCAGGCAGCCTGGAGTGAACCATTGTGGGGGGACAGGGGTGTACAA
Source organism: Vidua macroura (assembly GCF_024509145.1). Classification (NCBI taxonomy): domain Eukaryota; kingdom Metazoa; phylum Chordata; class Aves; order Passeriformes; family Viduidae; genus Vidua; species Vidua macroura. Next base: position 57,777,814 of record NC_071572.1, on the reverse strand, counting down.
AGGGATACACAGAACCAGCTAATTTAACATTATAAAACCCCTAATCTGAATGCAACCCGGGATGCAACACAAATCAAACATAAAATATAAACAGAAACAGAACTGTGTCTGTTCTGACCCTGTGGAGAGACTTTTGCAGCACATCTGTAATCTTCATGGCTTTGGGAAGTGTATATTGGACCTGTGTGCTGCTGAATATGAATATTCTTACGCTCTGTGGGGTATTCCTGCACTTGATGGAATATTCCTGCATTTCATGTCTCTGATTAGTTTTAACAAGTCATAGTTCTTTTCAGCATTGCTAATTTGACTTGAAGCAAGGATTCTGTCCCTTATCCTCGTGGTATTTTGTTGTTGTTAGAAAAGTTCACATAAATTACTTTTTTTTGAAGGGAACAAAGAAGTACATGGAGTTGTCATGGTTTGATACTGGCGCAATGCCAATGCACCTATGAAAAATATTTTTCTCAAATGAGTGCCGTGAGATGTGGCCAGAGAAAGAGCAGAGCAGGCTTGAGCTTAGAAAGGAGAGAAGGATGGAGACAAAAATCTACACTGAACATTGAAGCTACTGTTGTGAGGAAAGCTTTAAACTCAGCTTTACTTGCCAGTGTTCTGTGGCTGCTCTTTTGCTTCTCAGGATTAGCAGAGTATATTAATAACCAGGGCCCATTGCTGAACTGGACCATAAAAATTATTTAAAAGAAACCAAACAAAGAAAAAAACAAACAAAACAAAAAAATTAATAAAGAAGCAAACTGAAAAAATACCAAAAAACAAAAAAAAACCCAAAAAAAACCAAAAAAACAAACCAACCCACAAAACCCAAGAACAACAAAACACCCAGAAAAACAAATCAAAATGAAATTCTTTTGGCATTCATGTTTGCAATAAAAAAATAAGTCAAGTAGTTTGGACTTCCAAAATAAAACTTCTCTCAAAATTTCCTTTCTTCATTATATTGATTGTGAAACTAAAATCCCAGAAGGTTTTTAAGCCTATGGCATATAATACTGTGAATTTTTCTTATGGATACCTTTTGTTTTTACAAAAGTATTGATAATATTTATATTTTTGTTATATTTAGTTTTTGTCTATTCATTCTTTATTATTAATGAATATTTTCATTCCTTTATATTTATTTTATATGCTTTATTTTCTGTTCATTCACTTTTTTTTTTTCTTATTATATGAAGAATAGCAGAAATATGTTGCTAAAATTTTGGCACAAATAAGAGCCTCCCAAACACAGGCTAGACTGATTAGTGTGAACTCACCTTCCTTTTGTTATTGAGAAATCTTACCCTAATTACTAAGTCACCATTATTTTACAGTGATTTGAGGAGATATGTAACCTTCATAAGTATGGCAAAATAAGACAGTATTTAAAGTCTCAAAATAAGCCAGTATTTAAAGCCTGAGAACTTCACTGCTGCTTAGAACCTAAAGATTACTTTATATTCTTTAAAGACATAGATTCAGATGTCAGTAGAAGCTCAGATTTATTGCAAACTTATTAAATGTTTTTTTCTGATATGCAGAAGTATGGAAAGACAGAGTGAGATTTAGAGGAAGATAAAGAAAAAAAAAATTAACTTAGAAGTTAAGGATGTGGGAACATAATGTGTAAAACAGAGGAGGAAAGAAAACCAAACAAGCAATCAAAACGCATTCAGATTTTATAAGAAGTAAGAAACTGTTAGAGGTAGTGTTCTTTTGTTAAATTTAATTCTCTGTCAAAAGTGACAAAAATTTGTCATTTCCCTAGAGTCAAGATGAATTTAAATATTTCCAAACTGGAAATATTTCATATCAGACAGGTGCTTGCTTTTTTGCAGAAATTCATCATGGTCAGCAAAACTGTACCACCTTGCCCACATTGAATCAATACAGAATGTTATTTTTTGTTTTGTTTTGTATAAATCTACAAAATATAACTTTGTATTTTTAATTCTATGTCAGATAATATAATTTTTTTTTTTTGCATAAGCCTTTGTATTAAAAAAAAAGTTTTCACAAAACTTGGATGATATTCTTCCTTGAGATGTGTGAACATAATACTCTGGAAAATAGAAAAAAAAGAAAAGTGTTTAAGACAGCTAAAAGTACTCTTCAAAATCTTAATGAAATCCAGGATATTCTAGTTAATGGCATCTTCATTTAGACTATATTTTACACTTCCAAAATAGATTTGAAACTAAGGCATGGATTTTCTTCTCGATATGTAGCTCTCTATAAATACAAGATGGAAGGACCTGAAGGTTTTGTTAGTACAAAAAAAAAAAAAAAAAAAAAAAAAAAAAAAAAAAAAAAAAAAAATAGGAACAGAACGCTTCTTAAACTTCTACATTTTCAACCCTCTTGAAGAAAAGAACAGCCACATGTTCTCAGGAACCTTGTCCCTGCCATTTCACCTACTATCTCACCTACATCTGACCTAGTTGCACTAATTCTTTATAGTTAATTAGCTGATGAGCTCTCTAGGATTACTGAGGAGAGTGAGGTACTTCCAGAGTATGATTATTTTGATCTGTTTAAGATGAATCATATCCTCTTTACGGTAAATGATAGCTAACTGATATAAACAACTGTATCTATGTAAACCTATGAAAGAAGAATTTCTTCTCAGGTTTTGAGGGAACAAGCTTTTTGCAAACTGACTATTGTTTATTACCAGTTTTGGGCTTCCGTATTTCTTATTTGTGTTATAGGTGTTAATTGTTCCAGCCCAAGTTTATTCTGGAGACATCATCACAAATTTATTTAGCAAATCTTTCCCATTTCAGCAGTCATGCTGTAGAGATGTTGAATCTCTCCTCTATGGCAGAAATATGATTTCTGTTTGCATGCCTATTATTCCCTCTTCCATGTATTTGCAGATGGGAACTGTTTTTCCCTCACAAAATCAGGTGACTGTGTAAGGTGCATTATTTTTTATGCTTCACTTAAATATTTATCTACTTGGCTTTTGGTTTGGATTTCTATGGCCAAATTGGTAGTGCCAGAAGCAATGGAGTATAGTGTGTTGGAGGTTTAAAATTAGAATCTGAGATCAACCTTCTAAAAAGCCCTATGTGCTGAAATGCGTTATTGAAATGAATCACAAGAAAAGAAAGGCATGGTCTTGGTTTATATGGACTTCTTAAAATCAAAATAAATTAACCTATTTATCTGACTGCTGGAACTATTTTAATTTAAGTTAATTAAATATCAATGGATGAAAAAATATATTAATTTAAGGATTAATCTCTGTGTAACATATCTGTACCCTACATAATGTTAATCCTCAGTAAATTTTTATAATTTGGTGAATGGATGTAATTCATGAACTTGTTAAGCCTAGCTCCTTATAACATCTAAGACAGTACTTATATGTTCATTAAATAGCAATGGATTCTGGAATAGCTGTTAATCTCCAGCAAATACATTTAAGAATCAACTGGCATTTCATAAACATACAGTAGCCATCCTATTAAATCTAAGTAAATATTTGTTTAAGATACTTCAAGATTATCCCATTTTATCACACCCACTGTAGGGTGTGCCACTGTGATGGCCAGGTGAGGTTTATCTGCATGAGTACACCTGCCACTCTCCTCTCAACTCCATTACCAGAGCCAGCTGCTGGGGGTGTTGCACATGCTGGCACAAAGAGGTATGCTTCTAACCTTTCTGCACTGTGCCCCTGAAAGAGATAAACTAAACTAAATATACATTCATATAACTACGGGAATGTCAGAGTTTTCTGCCAAATAGCTGTGAGAAACAGGGTTGTCATATATTTTGTCACACTTCTGATGACATATCTTTGCCAGCAATGCTTCACAATATAGATCTGGTCTCACAAGTTCCTATTCAGCATCAGTGTTATTGATAGAGAACATAGTCTGCTTTCTTGTAAGGCTCACACAGAGAAAGATTGAACTGCATTTTTGGCAAATTGAACACTGTTGTCAGGAATATGTTACACACTTTCTCATGTACAGATTAATGCTAATAACAACTATTTAACTCTATAAGTGCCTCTCAGAACTATTTCAGAAAGTAAATCCTCTATTTTGTACATCACTAAAATACTTATGACTGTATTCTGTTTTTGTGTTTGCTCTTTCAGCTTTGTTAGCATAAAAACAAGTAGCAGAGTAACCATCCTATCTGGATTATTTTTTCAGTCTCTCTCAAGGCAGTCCCTTTACTTTGGGAAATTTGAATACTTTCTTCTGATGGTTCAGTTTACTATTTTTTTACCCACAAAAATATTTGTTTGGTTGGTTTCTTCAATATTTAACTACTTTTACAAATGATGAGAAAATAGAGAAATAGTTTATAAAACAAACAAACAAATCCTCCCATTTTAAGATTAAAAAAAAAAAAAAAATATTTATTGTGAAAATATTAATTAGATAGTTTTTAATGACTCCAGAATGCTATTTCAGAAATTTGGGAGATATAATTTAGATTAAGGTCCCATATAATACTTTATGCTTTGCTATTTACAGCTAAATTTATAGTTCACAAAATATTCTAAGTTTATCAGTTTTGCAGAACAGGAAAGCCAAAGTGTTTATTACTGAAAATAGTGTAACAATTTCTTCAATTTACATCCTTACACAGCTTTTAATATCTCTATACCTTTCCTTGTATCAATAGAGCTAATACAGGCCAATTTAATCGTTAATATTCATTCTGATTTGGACTTTAGATCCCTCAACTTTTTGAAAGTTAACTAAGTTTTTTATTTACTACCATCAGAAAATTTCACTCTGAGAAGGATAAGAATTCAATATTATGATTATGGTATTCCTGGAAAAAATAAAAGCGATGTTCAAAAGGAAGGACTTTAAGCTTAAAGCAGTAACTTAGTAATAATAATGGACATATAAAAGAATTATTGAAGATGTAGGTAAATTTTCTATTGGACATACAAAATTTTTAACTGCATGCTTTCTGTGTCTTCCCATAATTTGGGTCTCAACTTTCTTTTTCTATCTCACTGTTCCAGTGTAGATTGTAAAATGTAGCTTGTCTGGAGCAGTCATGCTGGTAGCTACATATGCATTCGATTTTGTGAAACTAAATTCTTAATAAATAATTATTTTAATTTTTGGTACAAATAATTTAATATCTTTTATTAAACTGAACTAAGCTAGTACTTAAAAATAGCTCCCTGACATTCAGAATAATGGATATGAAAGCAAGAGTAATAAAAATTGCTGGGAAGGTGCAGTGCAAGCACTGATTCAGCAATTACCACACTAATTTAAACATTTTCTTTGGTACATAAGATATTAATCTGTAGGGGTTTAAAAGCATATGAAAACCTTGCCTAGAAAGGGTTGAGATGTGGAAGCTACACATGCAGTAACAGACTCTGACTCATTGTGCAGTGTAGGGCATCAGTGCTATATGTATGCCCTTCACTTACAGCAGCTGAAGGTAATTCAATCATCCACCCAAATGCCACATCTGAGTCACCTTGTGGAATTTCCTGTTACTCTACCGTTTGCACAAAGACTTCACGACAATTACAATTAAGGGTCTAAAGAAAAGAATGCAAGAAAATTTAAAAAAGGACTTTTTTTTTTGTCAAACCTGTGAGGATTTTTATTCTGTGATTTTGTGTAATGGTGTTATGGACCCTTAGCTTGTCCTGCACAACAATCGCTACAACTCTGGTGTGTGTGCAAACACACTGCTTTTAATTGAAACCTGCCACCTGATAATTTCATTGGCAGTGCCTAGTTCTTGCTTTAGGAGAGACAGTAAATAATTGTTTCCTATTAGTCTTCTCAGTGACAGTCATGGTTCAAAAATCTTTTCATATTTTCCCTTTGTTGTGTCTTCTTCAAGCTGAAAAATCTTAATTTATTTAATCTCTTCTTTTATGAAAGCCTTTTCATAACTTTGATCATCTTTGCTACTCTTTTTTGTCTTTTCAGTTCTATTATATTCTTTTGAACATGGCATAAGCAGATCTGAATACAGAAGTCTAGACACAGCAGCTATGGATTAAAAGAGTGTTATTTTGTGGTTTAATCTTTATTCTTTTCCAAAATACATTCTTATTTTAACTGCTGTCTTGATGAATTATGAGCTGACATCTTCATTTAACTGTCCAGACTAACAAAGAGGTTAGTTTTAGAGTGCCTTGCTTGGGTATTGAGAATTGTTACTGTCTTCCATCATGTATATTACCTGCATTTGTTGACACTGAATCTCATGTGCCATTTTACTGTAGTCATTCAATTGCATGACATCTATCTGCAGCTCTTCACAGTCTCAGATGTTACTACTCACTTTTGTTTGATACCAAAGCTAATTTAAGTGATATTGTTACAATGCTAGAATTTCATATTTGGATTCCATATGGTCTACTGTATTGTTAGGAGTCATTTTACCGTATTAATCTTTTAGTTCCAGGCAGTTTTAATGACTCTTTTCTATCCCCAAAATATCTGCATTGTAGGAATCTCCCTGGGTTCCTTCTTTCAAAAAAAAATTACTTTTTTTTTTTTTTTTTTTAGGAGTGGCTACTTATGGCCTTATTTTCTTTCAGCACTCTGTATGTGCAGATTGTCTGTTAGCCTCACTGATCCTCTGGAAGACTTTCATTTTTTCTGATTTTTTGGATAAAAATCCTCATTAATTTCTATGTCATGAACAAATAGTCTTCAAAACCTTTTTCATACTTCCCTACAATGTTGTAACATTTTATGTGTTGGACTTAATGCATTTTTCTCATCCTAATTTGCTCACAATTTTGACTTTTTTTCGGAGTATCTTTTTACTCTTAATGGCCTTCAGTCTGCTATTTCACCATGCTGGCTATTTTTTTTTTTTGTCCTTTAAAAGCGTTTTTGATAAGTGGTATACAATTTCTCTGAACTCCTAATATAGTATCTTTAGGCAGTCTGTCATGCTATCTGCAAGGATTTAGTCTTTTAGTTGTCCTCTTCAATTTCTTTTCAAAAAGCTTTGTCATGTTCTATTTGTTCCCATTTTTTTTAGTTAAATTATACTGTAGCTTTTTTTCTTTTTCCTTTCCTTTTTCTCTTTTCTGTAGATGTTAAATTTGAGAGCTTAGTGGCCAACATTACAGTGTAATTTATAGTTACTTTTTTCACCTGGCCTGTTGAATGCTAAATAGTGAATCAAGTAAGCACTGTTTGTCCTCTCCTGAACTCTTTGACTAGTTGTTATAAGTGCATTGCTTCATCGCTCCTATGTAATTTGTATCTTGGAATTATAATTACGCTGGATTACACTGGCTGTTTTCTTTCTTTCTTTCTACTACCTTTGTGAGGCATCTTTTACATTACATTCCTCTCTTAGAACCAGCTGCTGGAGTTCTTATCCTTTAGACTTCAAAAAAAAAAAAAAAAGTGTAGAATCAAGTAAATACTTGATTTTGGTCTGGCTACCAATTTTTATGTTTCCTGTTCAATTAGGATTTTATTTGCTGAAGTTTTTCTTTGCTATTCCCTCTCCAAATCCCATCAACTTTTAATCTACCTATTTCTAATACCTATATCTATCTATTTTTTTTTTCCTTTTTCACTTTACAGTTTGTGACTTCACTCTACTTGGTAAGTTATCTGAGATTACAGGCTTTTCTCTACCTGTCACTTGTCTTCAATCTAAAAAACATTATCATAGACAATTCAAATGTCACCAGCCTTTTTCTTCTGCTGGTTTGCATAATGCCTAGTCTTCTTGAATATGTACCATTCATAGCAAACATATCCTTGGTTGCTATTTAAAATATACCCTCCTCTTACCAATTTTCAACCAAAAAGAGTATATGAGCTTTTCCATCTAAAATTCAGGAAGTAGAAGCAGAATCTCTACAGAAATGTGGAAATGCTGCAGAAATGTGATGTCATTTTCAGTTCTTTCTTAGGCCATTACAGTAAGACAGAAAAGAAAAAAAGAAGACACATTTATTCCAAATCAATTATAGAGAGATCCTTAGCTGTCTCTTTTTCTTCTTGAATTTTATCTCTTGCTTGTGATTCAATTGACTCAAGTCTGCCTCTTCATAATGAAGTTTTATGAGAGAGAGAGAGAGAGAGAGAGAGAGAGAGACTTGATAGTTATACCTGTAACTAATGTTCAAGTAAAATTCAATGTTGCACTTCCTATTTTACTGGAAAAAACACCCACACCATATATTGGTTGTCTCTGATGACTGCCACCGATTTCCTATTTTCAGGTCCTTCTGTTTTTTTTCTCACTCTTCCTGGGAGTTTTGGCAACTAAGGATTACCTTTTTATGTACATGTACAGACGATGTCCATTTTTCCTTGGTATACTAGTAATACCACATATCAAAGGCAAAAATTATATTTTTTATTGTTCCCTTGTTACACAATTTTCCAAATGCCTATTTTAGGCTGTACCTTACCCTCTTGTAATTTTCACTTTCCTCACCCTTGGAAAAATACTTTTAGAGATCTTTCACACCCTATTGTTGCAGAATTCCACTTAGGAATGCAATCATCCATTATTATTACCATTTTCCCTTCAATCTAGCACAAATCTTAATTTTTTTCTATTTTTCCACAGTGAGGCAGCTGTGAAAACTTGGCCAAATTAACATTGCAGAGCTATTTATTTTTATCTTTATTTAGGCTTAGGGTGCAGTCAGTCACTTTGCCTGAGCTTAAATCCAAAGTGAATCCAAAGTGCCAAAGTGAGTAAGAGTAAAGAGAATCAGGACATTTTAACCTGAATAAGAATTAGAAAAAAAAAGAAATAAAGAGAGTAAGAGTATAACAAGAAGAGTATAAGAATATCTGCTTAGTGGTTTGATGCAATTGAGCAAATCTTCTTTGTCTCTCTTCTTTAATTTTTCAGACTGTTTCAGAGTAGCCTCAGACAGAAGTAGTTATGCTTTTACATGCTCTGGTGTTCACTATGGAGATCTTTCATTAAAGCAATGCCTTAAGATGCTTTTCCACCTGCTGTCCAAACCTCTTTTATGGACTGCGGTGGGATCTGTTTGGGTTGCTGTAGCTCCTGACTAGGCTGCCATAGCTTTGTGGGGATTGCTGCAGCTTCTTGGTTAAGTCTGGTAAACACAAGGAAATTATACATGAAAGAAGCATGTTGGTAATGCATTCTTATTCACCCATTGCTCAGATCCTATCAGTAACACCTTCATACTCTTACTTTGTGCAAATAAACCATGGCACTCCGATGTCAGCGGTTCTCTGACCCTGAAACTGAGCTCAATAGCCTGGCCACAGGCACAGCTTGTAGTCTCTTTTACCCAGCAGTACAGAAAAGTCACCTCCTTGTGTAACCACCAAGGATCCATTTCACAGAATTTCTGTAAAAGTTCAAGGTAAAATCCAAAAAGAAAATTATGCCAAGAAGAAGGATCACACAGCCATGAATACTGGCTATGCTGACTTCTGAATCATGTCTGCAACATGAGAGCTGGATCAGGCCAAAGGTGTGCTCAGCACGACTCCAGCTGTATGGAAATTATAGGTACAGCTTTTACACTAGACAGTTTTCTGCTGTGGCAGTTTTACACTTATTAAGCCAGATTCAGCCAAAGAATCCATAGAAAAGGAACCAACATTTTGAGCTCCAAAGAGTGTCACTCATGCTCAGACAAGAGTAGGAGTCTCGCAGTTTGTCTAAGGGGCTTAACATTTTTTTTCTCAGATTCTCATTCAATTGCAATATATATTTATTTAAAATTCCTTCATCTGCAACCTTAGGAAAAGATAACTTCTTTCCATTTCAGTTTTACAGAGGTTACAGTAACAGATGAAACTTGTGGAATATTTGACCCAGACATGTCCCATTAATAGCTTGCTTGCTGATTCAAAGAAGTGATGCCATCGATGCTGTATTCAGGATTTCCTTACTGAAAAGAACAAAACAGGTCTGAATGTAAAGTTATGGTACACTGCTCTGTCAGGTTGAACAGCTCAAAGGTAGACAAGGATATCTGCAACTCTGTTCAGCTGAGCTTGAATTCCACCCTGATGCATGCTGAGAGTTAGTATTATATGCTTTACTCTCAGCAGTGACTGCCAGATGTGTAACTCTTCAAGCATATCCTGCCATTTGTTGTATCCAGCAGAAAAGGGTTTCATTCCAAAGGAGCTCTTCCAAATACTTCAAGGAATAGTGTGCAAGGAGGGTAAGTTTGGGGAAAAAAAAAAAAAGACAGTAGTGTTATATGAAGGGAAACAAAATCCATCCTTTTTCCTTGTGAAAAGCGTTAGGCTATAAAAAAAAAAAAAAAAGCATATTTCTTGTGAAAAGACAAAGAAAGGTACAGGACATTAATTTTGTTAAGTTCAGTATGCTGAAGTCCATAGGATTCAGATCTTACCTAATCCTTAATTCACAATTCCAGGTGCCTCTTCTTATAGCCTGTAAAAGCCAACTACCTCAAACATTTAGATATCGATGTGAGACTTGCTTGTGTCCTGGACAGTGTCCTGGATGGGACCCCACAACTCTGTTGGAACAATTTTTATCTCACTGCACCCTGATTTGCTTCAGAAGAGTGGGAATTAGGTATGTGAATGGGGAGCCGGAGGCATGGTGTATCCCAGCAGATCCACACCATTCAAGTTTGTTGTAGCCATGGAGGTGTTAATGAGAGACTTGACTTTCCAACCTGTAGCTAACAGGCTGCTTTTGTTTACTGCATTTAAACTTCTGGGTTTATTTACTTTAGTTATTATTCTTTGATTGCTTCCTCAGTACAGGAGAATCTGACTGGAGCCCCTGTTTATATCTTGTGATGTGTCTTTTCCATCAAATGACAGACATCAACTGAGAATATTTTATTTCTAGTCTTGAGAGCTTCACACTCATGAAAGTGGCCTAGAGGGACACAGCTGTCTCATTGTGCAGTGAACAGAAAATTATCCTTGGATGCATCCTACTCAGTAAAGCCGTAAATATTATGGCCAGGTTCTTGAACTGGCATTGAAAATAAATGGAGAACTGATGGAAAATATGAGTTCTTGATATGACAGGTTGAAGTCTCTCACAGACTCTTCAACATTAGAAACTTACTTTCACTATTTTATCTGGTTTAAATCAGTTAAACCATACTAGTTCCATAGAGTGCATTTTCCATTCTCTAGATGAGAATTTCAAAGGACAGAGGACTTATGTTCCTTCAGCAAGTTGGTTTAGGAAGGTGAAGTAAATTTTTTTATATGTTCTTTTAGGCACTTAAACCTACTCACTGTAAAATTGAAACCGGGTAGAAACAAAGAACAGATTCCAGGCAGGAATTATCTGGCTTAATTTTACATATTGTAGAACTACAGCCTAAAGAAAGGAGAAGCTTGCTTCAGTTGGAAGGTAGGTCTCACTAGGGATATTTCCTATCCCAAAAAATTGTGAATCCACACTGCAAAACTGCTTATAAAACAAAGAGATGGCAAATGCCATGGATGTTTTTTCCACATCTGAGTAAAAATATTGAGCAAATCATCATCAAAACATCTGAGCAAATGAAGAAGTGGGCAGTTGCTTTAGCCTGTTGCAGGTGAAACAGCTTTCTGAAACTAGGCACGTCTTGACACAGAGATTTTTATGTGTTTTTCCACAGATGCTGCAACTGGAAAAAAAAAAGATAAATGTCTCCTTATGTCTTTTAAAATAATTACACTCTTTGAATAATAATTTGTGCTACATATAGGCAAGATGTTGCAAGATAATATCCAATTAATTACATTATCTGCAATTTTGGGGTTTTTTATCTTTGTCGTGTAAGCTACTTGTTTGGCACACAGAATGAATGAATGTTCATTCTGCATGTGCAAAACGTGCAGGCCTTAAAGTTTAAGCAATAGGTTAGATTTTCCACTTACCAAACCAGACATACAGCAAGATGGAAACTATCATTGTGGAAATGATGAGACATAAAACTCTTAATATGAATGTGTATGTATTACTTTGCATTTAAAAGTACATATTATATTTATAAAATGTATTTACAGATAAGATCTTAGAAATTATATTCTTATTCACTTTGTAGTGATTTATGTTTGTTTTACAGACCTAGCCAGATTACAAGTCCCATTTTTCTAGTTAATATCCAAAATTTCATCATTCTGGGCTGAGAAAGTAGTGCAGATTTCTGTTCAGTTTTTATTTTTTTTCAGAGTAATGACTTTCTATTCTACTATTTAAAATTATTAGAGGTATATCAAACAATAATGCATTTTTCTTGCAAACTGTAAAGGCTACTGTGAAATAATTATTTTCCCAGCAGAAAATTCAGACTTGTACTACACACAAACAAATTAAAATAATTTTAAAGATTCCTGAATCTATAAAAGTAATTTTTTACAAATTAAATACACATGCCATTGCAATGTGCCTAGTCATAAGTCTTAAAAATCCGAAGTTCATAATAGCAAAAATATTTTTATTTAGTTAGCCTAGAAAAAGTAAGTAGACATTCCTCTTAAGGCATGAAGTTTCTAAACATCTGTGATATTAGAGGAGATACATTATGAAAGAATTACAAATGCAAATCTACATTAGGAAGAGTTTCTATTTCCAATAGGGTGGAAGATAGAAATTTTCTCCTTCGTAGAACAAAAAGAAAAAAATCAGGCATTAAGACTGCCAGTACTTACATGTGTTTAAATTCTTACCATATCTCCGTTGATTGACATCTTCAATAAGCTGTTAATGACCCACTCCATTTGCTTTAAATAAGCCTTAGATTTTTCGATCTGGTGAGTTGTGTAGAATGTTGAATTAAGTAGATTTAATTGCCTTTTTTTTCGGTTTTTGTTTTCATTTTAGTAATTCATCATTCAAAGGAATAGCATGTTTTGCCATCATAATAAAATTTCTCATAATAAAATTGAGTTCTAGATGCAAAAGTGAGTATTAGCCATAATGAAACAGTATTCTTCCCTGAACTAGGCTATGTGTATTAGGTAGCAGTTATTCATAAAATGAGAGCTTTTCTCATGCTGGCTTTCAGTGTTTTAAAGTAGTAATTTAGCAGCTGAAGTCTTGGAAAGACCTGTGAGCATGTTGGAAATCAAAGATGACTCTGGTTCTGTTCATGAGATGGGTTGGTACTACATTTTTATTAGCATATTTTCTTTCCTTCTACTTTGATACTTTCAGTCCTTGGGGCACAGAGATGAAAAATATAGATTGTAGTTATCATGTCAGATAAAGAAAACAATGTAAGTGATGGTGCAAAATGTATTTTCTCTGACAGTGAACAAGCAGGGACTGGCTTATGTAAAACAAATTTTTACCATCTGACTGTGACCGGCTATTCTCACCACAGGTATACTTGCTGCGGAGCTGTGTTATATTTAGTTGCATTGTAATAGCATTTCTTTCAACAAGTGAATTGCATATCATAGGGATGTGGTGGCACAGGAAACCATTGCTACTAGTACACAATCAGCATGTTATATTCAAACATGAATATCTGTATTGGTGCCAGACACTATCTAACCTGAGATTGTGATAGAGGAAATTATTGGTGAGAGGGCTGGCAAGTGGGAAGCTGGATATCAAACTGTCTATGAATGCAAGACTTTGTTGCAGCAAAGCAAATAGAACCCTAACTCTTCCCAGCAGGAATGAATAAACGCTTAGAAGACATGATAATTGGTGAGCTCTCTTACTTCCATTCGTGTTGGACATTCATATGCCCATATGTATATAGTGAAGTTCTCTTCAATATACAAAATCTGACCTCAGTCCTGATGCAGACTTGCACATCAGTCAGCTTTCCACAAATGCTTAGCTAGCTCACGTCTGCATAAGGTGGAGTGTGTACAACTGCAGTTCTTACATATACATCATGAAGGATGGAAGTCCATGTGCACTTGAGCAGTGGACTCTTCCTGTGACTCTTTGGATAAATTCTGCCATCTGTACTTCCCTTCAGAAGGAGGATAGCCAAGGACTTCACTTATCTGGTAGCCACTGCACTTTGGAGAAAAGGGAGTATGCCATTAGCTGAGTTAAAATGAAATACAATATCCAGGTTAAAGTAGTCCCAGGGCTCTCTGTGACCTCATCCCTGCAAGGCTGCAGCTAATCAGTGTTATCTGGTGGGGTTGTATTATGTCCCCTCTCATACAATTCCTATCTGATCAACAAATGACATATGATCTTTCATCCATCTTTGTGTCTCCAATAAGCATAAAATCTGTTGGGGGAGTGGGGGACGGGCAGAAGGAGAAGCAGACTAACCTTTGCAGCTCAATTACAGAGAGAACAATTTGGTTTTGTAATGAGAGCTCAGCAGTGATCTCTGTTTCACTGATACTCAGCTCAGTGTAAACAGAACTCAATTTTGACAACTGTTTAGCTCACGGCACACTTTTAAAGTATTAAAGGATAATGGAAGACTTATTAGATTAGCTTTTGACATGATCTTTTAGTGTCCCAGATAATTATTATTTGTGATACAGCTGAATGGTTTAGGCCTGTGTTAGTATTATGCATGTATTTCTGCATAATACTTTATCTGCTATTGGTGGGCACTAAAATATGTATTAGGAAAGATACATTTAGTCAGATTGCACAGATATTAGAAGTATTTTCAAGTGGATCAAGTTGTTCTTTTTGTGATTTTTATTTTGTTTCCATCATAGCAGTTCTTAGTTCCTGACTTTTATTTTTTTAAAAAATCTGTACAGCCATCTTCATCATTATTCTTATTCACACTTGTGTGACTTTTACACACAATCCTTTGATCCAATCATGACATTACATTTCTCCCCCAGCATTTTAACATTCCTTCTGTTTCGTGTGTTTTGGTGTTGCATAACTTTTTCTTACAGTATCACCTTTTCTATCTTTCTTATTTATTATTTTAAATCATTCTTGATAGTCACATACTGATTTTCACCTTGTTATTTGACTTTTCCTCTAATTACGTTTTAATTAGGGTATGCTGTTTCTACCTCTGATCTTATAATAAGAATTTTTCCTTTTGATCACATTTTGTCTCATTTTGCATAAGGTATATATTTTTAATCTTTTCACCACTTTTCCCTACACAGTTTTACCTTTCTTATTTTTATTTTTTCTGGCTAACCTCATTCCATTAGTTTGACTCCCTATCCTGCTTCTGGCTTGGAAAGAGTTCATTATCTTCCTAGTAGCTGGCACGATGCTGTGTTTTTAGTATGAGAATAATGCTCATAACACACTGATGTTTTTAGTTTTTGCTTAGTTGTACTTACCCAAAATCAAGAACTTTTCAGCTTCTCACAAAGGAGAAGGCTGGAGGGATACAAGAAGCTGGGCAGGGGCATAGCCAGGACAACTGACCCAAACTGGCCATGGGGATATTCCATACTGTATGGCAAAATGCTCAGCATATAGACTGTGGGGAAAGCTGGCCAGGGGCCACTGCTCAGGAAAGAGCACCAGTCAGTGGTTGGGCACCAGTCATTGAGTGGTGAAGAGCTGCATTACGTATCAATTTATTTTCATTTTCTGACCCATTAAACTGCTTTTATCTCAACCCATATATTTTCTAATTTTTTTTTCCAATTCTCTCCATCATCCTGCTGCAGTGGGGAGTGACTTAGCAAAGCTGAGTGGTGCTTAGTTGCCATGTGGGGTTAAGCCATGACACTCCCCTCTGATCAGAAACATTACTTCTAATTTTTTTTTTTAATTTCCAGTAAGTATTTTGCATAGTTTATTATCTTTGTTTACAACAACATGATTTTCTTTTTTTAGAAGTCTAAGTTTGCAACTTCTTGGCAGTTCTGTATACCATACACTTGAAGGTGATTACATAAATCACCATGGACACAGCCTAAATTGCTGGAATACATCAGTTAAAAAAAAAATAAAAAATCTATAGTGTTTTCACATTTGAATAACTGCACTCTCTCTTAAGGTCCATCAGGAAAGCAAGTCTATGTCAGTGGCTAAGTGGATGCATTTAACAAAACATGAGTACAAGTCCATGAGTGAAATGCGGTTGTATTTTCATCTCAGTCTCCAAATGAACATTGGTGGCTCACGTTACAAAAGCACCAAGACTGCTTAGGGCAAAGACAGCTCTGTCAAGGTTAATGGTCCCAAATCCTTTCTGCCCTAACCATCTTTTAATGTTTTGGTTTGGTTTGCTTTTTGTTTTGTTTTTTTTTTGTTTTTTTTTTTCAGATTACTTCTTAAATTTACTCTTCAAAACAAGAGTCCAACAAGAAGAAAGTGTAACAGTAACTGCACTCTGTGATCCATCTCACTCTTTATCTTTTATATAATAATCTTCATGCTGTGTTCATTCCAGTGTGCTGCCATCCAGCAGGATGGTTGGTTGCTAGTTTTGTTCATGTTAGTTATTTCATGCTCATGATTTGTATTCTTGTTTGTTCTTGCAAAATTTAGTAACTTTAAAGCATCCAGGCCTTTCAGCCATATTTTCAATTTGGAAGTGAAAGTCATGTATCTATTTCTGAAGAAATCATATAAATATAAATATATATATATATGTGTGTGTGTGTGCACACCTTGCACACATACAGCCAAGTTATCATGAAAAGAGCAGGTAGTTCTCTGAAAGTCAACCTTTTCCTACACTGTTTTTATTACATATTAGGTATTTCTGTTCATTCTGTTGATACTCATCACAGCAGTCTCTGAGTACTTCCCAGCAGTGTATTAAGCTCTTGACTTAAGTTCTCTCATTTTCTCTCTAGAAGGAGAAAACAGCTGAGTGCACAATTAAATTAATGCATTTTTGGTAGTCTATGTCCCAAAGGACTCCAATTCTAGTTAAAATTTGTAGCTGTGGTTGAACTATGACATGTCATACAGAAAACTGAAGACTGGACCACTTTCTCCTTGGCTGAGAGAGTTGTGTAGCCAAGGCTGTATAGGCTGTTCTTTGTGACAACTTCATACTAATAAAGAACATAAAAGTTAAGATACATGACATGTAGTCAGAGAATCATAGAATGGTGTGGGTAGGAAGGGACATTTATAGATCACCTAGTCTAACCTCTCTAACAAAAGCAGGATTCAACACCCTCATTGTGGAAAAATTCTTCCTTGCATCTAATCTGAACATATCTTTCAGTTTAAAACCATTGGACTGTGGTTCTGTCACCACAGGTCCTGGTAAAAAGTCTTTCTCCATCTCTCTTATAAACCCCCATATGAATACTGATAGGTTGCTGTAAGGTGTCACCAGAGCCTTCTGTTCTGCAGGCTGAACAGACTCAATTCTCTCAGCCTGTCCTCACAGGAAAGGTGCTCTAGCCCTGTGACTTTTTTTTTGAGTCATCTCTAAACCCTCTCTAACAGATCCATGTCTTTCTTGTGCTGAGAATAACAGAGCTGGACACAGCAAGCCAGGTAGGATCTCATGAGAGTTGGGTAGAGGGACAGAATCCTCTCCCTTGTCCTGCTGGCCACAGGCTACCAAGATGCAGCCCAGGATGCCATTGGCTTTCTGGGCTGTGAGTGCACATGTCTGGATCACGTCCACTTTTTCATCCATCAGAAACTCCAGATCCTTCTCAACAGGGCTGCTCTCAATCCATGCATCTCCCAGTATTGTTGCATTGCATTTTGCTTTTTTTAAGTTCATGAGGTTAAAGATTCTTGTTCCTAAGTTTTGGTAACAAAAGGGAAAAAAAAAAAAAAAAAAAAAAAAAGAGAGAGCTTGCTTAAATAGTGTTTGAATTTCTGTATTAAGGATTTAAACTGAAATTCTCTCTGACAGAGCCTCTCTTTTTCCACAGACTAGGTAGGGAGCATAAAAAGGCCAACTTCTCAATTTACATATCTAAGCAATGTAGCCCTCCCAGAACACAGATTATTTTATTCTTTATACTGGTAGAATTTCAGCCCAGGAGACTAGAATATAGTTGTGAGAGTTTCACAATGCTTTTGTGAGTCTTTTAAGACCATTTGCTCTGCTGAAGTAGCAAATATGCCTTCATAAGCTGATGTTTTCCATGTATCTCCCCAGTGAAGGTAGCATCATTTTCCTGAGATAAAGACAGAAAAAGCTGTCATCTAATGCAAGCTGTTCACTTTTCAGTCCATATTGTGTGAATTATATCAGGTAATATACATGATATATGATCTAATGATGATATTTAGGTAAGACCTGAAGGTACACTGATAATTATACTCTTCACCACAAGTGTGGGTCTTAGGTACTGTTGCTTATTTCTGACATAAAGGTATAGCACATTCTCCCTAGATCAAAGAAGCTAGACAGATCTCATTGTTGACAATATTTTAAAACACAGAAGTAGAGAAATATAAGAAGAATTAATGTCTTATCTTTCTCTTTAGATCAACACCCAGTGTACTGCTAAGTCTAATCCTTGACCCAAGTCCAGACTGAGTTTCCAAGAATATTAAGCTTGTTTAGATTTTTTTTTTTTAATTAATTAACATCTTCTTGAACTTACTCAAGGTTTAGATGACTGGATAGAGTTGGTGAATCTCAGCATTTTTTAGAATACTGCATTTTGCAAAGAAAAAAGAGATGATTTATTTGAATGTCTGTTCCAGCTAGGATTGGAACCAGCCACCTTCCAGTCAATATTATTTGTCTTCCTGAGCTGCAAAGGGCATAATTCAGATTTTTTGGATTAACATTTATTTAAGGATGATTTTTTTTTTCTTTTTTTGTGAATAGCTGTATTGAAGTTTGAGACTTTTAGTAGACACATGCCTTGCATGATTCAATTATAAACAATGTATCAATTAACTTTTTTTTCTATTATTTATTAAAAGATTTGTAAATAGGCACTATTATTTTAGATTGCCATACCAGAACAGCTTGTTCTGTATATAAATACATATTTTATAATATTAATATTGTAAAAACAGTGTTGTGCAGAATGTTATATTTACAAGACGAGAGATTCAAGCAGCAGATACCAGATAAAACTTTTTTCCTGGGAACTTTGACAACAATGTCAGAAAAGTCTAAAGTGGTGAAATCTGGAGGTAAGAAAACAAATCAGGTCTCATGAGGAGGAAGACAATTATCAGAATACATATAACAGCACAAATATTGAAATTTGAAAAGAATTTAATTTAAATATCAGCAAACCTTAACTGAGTCTTGTCAACTTTGTAAAAAGCATATTTTAAAGTCAGGAAAAATTCCCTCCACAAAGACAGGAAGACATTATTCTAAGAACTATCATGTCTTGGTAGAACCTTGCAGTGATCTTGTGTATATATAGTAATTATATTTTTACTGTTGTACATGAAACATTACTTAACATCAATTACAAAATCTCTGTTGTTGGTGAATACTAGGAAAAAATCTTGAATTTCTTGTATTGAAAGAGAAGGGAAATGAAAGAACAGATAAATTAAACACGTGTAAAATATACTTTTCACAATATCATAAAATGGTTTAGTATGGTTCTTAAAAATAATAAAATTTCAAACTCCCCTGCCATGGGCAGGGACATCTGCCTCTAAACCAGATTTCTCAGAGCCCCATCCAACCTGTCCTTGAGCACTTCCAGGGTTGTGGCCAGTGCCTCACCACCCTCACAGTGAAGACTGTATCTAATCTACAGCTACTCTCTTTCAGTTTGAAGAAATTCCTCCTTGTCCTGTCATTACATGTTTTTATAAGTAGTCTCTCCATCTTTCTTGTAAGTTCCCTTCAGTTATGATGGTGGTGTTCAGAAAAACTCTACCATAAACCATAGCACAGTCATGTCAATCCCATATAAAGAGGTCTTTGTGTTTGTATTGAAAATGCTGCTACATGGTTTTTATTTTCTCTTTCTCACTTTTCTTCCCTCCCCACCCCCCAGTTAATCTAATAAACTTCATTAAACTGCAGTCTGGATGGATTAATTCCAAGAATCCAAATTTTCTAGGCATGCATGAGGGCACTGTAAATTTTAACACTCCATGGCAGGTAGTTCTAAGCAGATTTCCAGGGCAATTTTGGGAAATGCTGGATGTCTTTCACTTTCTTCCCACACACTTCTGCTTCCAGTCTTCCTCTTCTGCTTTGATTCCTTAGCTGGGGGCAGGTGAGGATGATGTGGAACAACAAGAGTTTTCTGCAACTTCAATAATTTAAAAGTGTAACTATCAAGATAGGCCTTTCAAGTATACTGAAGAACTCCTTCATGAAAATAATATTTTTTCACAAAATAATATTTTGCATTATAAAAGAATTTTCCTGTTTTGTATGCACATATTTATGGCTAACTTGACTGAGCACATTACAATAGCTATCCATGTAATCTTTCATTATTAAAGCAGCTTCTAGCATTAGATAGCTGTGAAAGAATATCAAATGTTTTTCCTTACCTTTTGAAAAAGGGACATTTGAAATTGGAGTTTGGTTTTGGTTGAGTATTTTTTTTCTGGATTTGGTCTTTTGTTCTTTGGGGTTTCTTTTCAAGTTGAAAATTATTGTTAACTTTCTGCCTTGGAGACAAACTAGTCATTTTTCAGAGAAACAAAGGAAAATTAAGTAATTTCATAATCTGTAATTTTCTTAAATGTAATTTTGCCCCTCAAAAAGATTCTAATGTTTCAGATTTCTTTAAAACTCATATTTAGTTAAGAAACATCCTTTTATTAATCTTTGTCAAACTTACTTTACTAGGTATGCCATTAGTCAATGGCAGATTTTCTTTTACTTTAAAACGACAGTTTAGAAGTTGCAGGCTTGTGACCCTCTTAAAGAATAAATGTTTCATAGATAAACTAGGAATTTACATGTGTCTTCTGTGCTAATTTTTAACTATTCATCATCTCTTGTGAGAAAAATGAAAACAAATATTTTTCCTTCAGCAGCAGCCATCAGATTATGTGGTGTCTCTGTAACAAAGGGTAGTATCTCATCCATATTGTATACAATACATTAAATATGGAGTGAAAATAAATGTAAAAAATTCATGCAGCAGACAGGCTGAAAATTGTTAAAATCAACATTTTTGCACAAGCATCCAGAATATATGGAAAATATTCAATAGTTTTCTTCCATACCAAGAATATAGAACTAAATCAGTGACACTCTAAATAAAAACCCCAAGTTGTCCAGTCCTCAGTTTTCAAACAGGAGCATTTGCACATTATTAAACCAATAGGGAAAACTTTTTCTCTTATCAGGCTTGCTAGGATTCATCTCATATAATCTCATTCAACATTGAAGGAATAATTCCAATTATGGTGTTTATGTGAACCTGAATATAGAATTCTCTAATTACAATAGGTTTTACATTCAATTACATTCACTGTATTTTGTTTACATGTACCACATAAAATGAAATCCATTCTAATTCTGCGTAGTATTGTCTTTGGTAATTTGCATCTTCTTGTTTTTTCTTTGTGTGAACTGAGGAATTCCTAGAATTTTAGTGCTTTTTCCAAAGTTAGCCTCAACAGGTTTAAACATTTTTTTAAATTCCAGATGAATTAGAATCCTTTATCCTAATAAGTATATCCTTTGGAAATTAAGGGGAGAACAGCATCTTGTACCTGTTCCTCTGTATGGAGGAACCCTTATATTTTCATGGAAGTTTTGAATATCTGCCAGTATAAGATTTTGCTACCTTTTTTAAATTAGATGTCACGTTCTGATTACTGAAATTAAGTGTTTGCAAAATGAGAAATAACTGTCATGGAGCCATGGCTACTTTTGAGGTAAGTTTATGTCAAATAAAAAGCAAAGTGAATTTATCTTGTAAAAATAATACAGGTACATAGATGTAATGAATGACTACAGACCTTTATACAGAATATCTTTAAAAGGTCTGGAAGTCTTTCTTGTTGTGGCAGACTACCGATCTCAGTTAAATTCCTTCAACGTCATCTGGACAAACTCTGCTTTCCCACTAAATGTGCTACATATCCAATAAAAGCCTTATAAACATGTGCATTTTCCAGACTTACTTTCAGGTGCTTCCATATGTTATGAGAGCATATTCAAGATCAGGATAAAAATGTATACAAATTAGATGAGAAGCCAAAGGAAAAAAAAAAAATAAAAAGAAGGAAACATCTGCAGTGCATCAATGGGAAAAAAAAGTTTAAGCTGCCTGTTATTAACCGCTCAACCTGTTTTATGCTGGATTTTTGCATAATTATGTTACAGAGGAGGGGGGAAACAGATGTTGAATAAAGATTGAAAATAAGAAAATGAGACTGTTAGAAAAAAATAGTTGTGGTTGCTCACAGCTAGACATTTTTTGGCAAGACTTTTAGACAGCAATCTATTTCTCAAATTCATTGCCCATTTCTGCAAGATTAATGTAAAACAAAATGTTTCTTTTTAAGTTTGATCAGTTGAACAATTATACGGCTCCAATAATCCCCAAGTCAGTCTTTCAAGAAAGGAGCTGAATGTTTCCTCAAGCAGTTTCATAAATTAGATTAAATGAATATCATATCAGGTCAGAAACCCTATAAGCTCTTTTAATGGGAAATTGTTGATAGCTTATGTAATTAGCTGTATTTTTTATCCTTTGCAAGTATCCAAATAATCCATACAAGATATATTTTTCACAATCTTTACAGAATAAGTGCCACCAAGCTATACTTGTATGTTTTCTATGTTTCTCACACTTGTGTCATGTTTTAAAGCCAACGGAACTATAATTTTTTAAGAATGTCTCAATTTTTTTTCTCCACTTAGTTGAGTGGAGAATGTGTTTTTTGGTACTGGGTCTGATTGCATTAAAAAATTTCTGGATAGAGCTGTCTAAAAAAGGGGACTGAAACTACATGTAGGCACTACACTAAATCATTTGCATCACTGCTACACTATATGCTCTGTTTTACCCTGATTATTTACCTGAATGAGAGTTTTTCCTGAATACACTCTGCAGTATTGACTGAAATAAATGTGTGCTTTATTGCAACTGCTGACATGCTTTTTCAGACATGGCTATTCACAGGATTAAGATTAAATCAGAGACCATTTTGGAAGAGGGATTCAGATGTGAAATGAATCCTTTCTCCAAAGTTTAATTTTCTTCTTGTTAACTAAAAATATTTTATTTTTCAAGCATTCCCGACTTTGCTTTCCTTTGCTATCCTCACCCTACATACCATCACAAGTAGACTTCAGTCTGTTGATCTGCTTCTTTCAGGTGAGCAAATACTTCATCTGTTAGCCGTCTTCTCTTGTGATCCAAAATTTACATGTGAGATTATAAAGATATGTAGGGTTTGTTTTTTCAAAAGATGCAGCTTAAAAAATCACATATCAGAGCTTGATAGACAGTTATTTCTTGAAAACCTTACAAATAATTTTGTGAAGAAATGGCATATTTGTATTAATTTTGCATTTAAGTGATTTGGACATAAAAAACCTGTTCAAAATGACATCACTGTCTTAGTTTTGGTCCTGATAGAGGTCTAAAAGAAAGCATGCTATTTGAAAGAAGTAAAAATGTGTAAAAAAGACCGTGTGAACCTGTATTACTTTGGGTGTGCTGTGTGCATGTGCTTTCTCTAAATACATTCCTATTACAGCCTGCAAGTGAATAGCAGTAGTTAGATGTTATATTAGGTTGAAAATTCCAGCTACACCATTAGCGCCAATCTCTGCAGGAATGCATGGTTCATGGGTACTGGTAGGTTGATGGATCTCTCTGTAGAATCAGAACAAATCTTTCTTATGATTCATTTTTTTTGCCACAGATAAGCCATAAGACAAAGACAGCAAATTGATGGAGGTTTAGTTTTTCTGTTCTTGTTTTAAATAGTAGATGTAGAACAGGTTCTTCTATTTTATAGCCTGAAGCTGAACTGTCAACATAAAAGATGTATGGACTTAATACCTGAGAGCAGGGCAGAAGAATGACTTCCCAGTTTTTTTAAGAGGAGATTAAACCCTGAACAATATAGCTCATTACTACCTAATCTAAATGTATTGAAAAGGCAGTTTTTGCTAAAGCATGAAATATTTTGTCTTATTATTACCTACTTTACTGAAAGACACAAATTTCAGCTGAGAATGAGAAAGTCTTTCATTTACAACCTGCCTGTTCATGCTGAGAGAAATTCTATGCCTGACCAAAAACATAAAGCTTGAAACAGTATTACTGCTTTTTGTTTATGTGAGTGAATGTGACTGACTCTCATTTGGTGTCATGTAGCTGCAGTCAGTATACAATTATGAGTTTATTAAATCTGTACTTCATGAGGAAAACCCCCAGAATTCATTGAAATAGTCAAACTAAAATAACTAAAGGTGGTAACCATTCAGGATTTTGCTCAAATTTGGAGATTAAGTCTATGGTCTATTTTTAGTTTTGGATATTTTTTTTCAATGAAAAAATGAAATTGTGGTGACTTCAGAAAACCATATGCCAGCTCTCTAAATAGCATTCATAGAACATTACACATTTTGTGGAAGGAACAGAATAAGAGAAACATGGGCAGAGAAAACAGAAGATCAAAATGAGAAACAAAAGACCAAAGAATAAAATAGAAATCAAATTGGATTAATAACATAAATAGAAATAGAAATAATAATAATAATAGAAATATTAATAACATATGTATTTTACATATTTGGCAGTAGCTTATATTTCATTAAAGCAAACATACTTTTTAGAAGGTATTTCTCCTGTTCATCACCACAGATATCCAAATTTATTCCTAAAAGGAGATCCTCTAGATGCACATAAGATAAAAATTCCTGCTGTTTTTATTTCAGCTCAGCTCCTTTTGACTATAACTATGGATGTGTGGAACAACTTCAGTTAGACCTTAGCCAGAGCCCACTTTTGGACATCTATTAAAATTCACCACTTTTTTTTTTTTTTCTTCCCACCAAGAAGAATTAATTCTTTACTTGAGATTATGGAAGTGATTACAACCATGTAATTTTGTGACATATTTATGACAGAACCAATGTTGGTAAAACATTCTTCAATTTAAAATATGCTGAAATTCAGTCTTATGTAGAGCTAATTAGACAAATAACATTTTATTTTCTAGTTTTGTTTAATATCAGTTGGTGAAAAAAATCCAAAAGAATCAAACAAAGCCATACCTAACACAGCTGAGCTTAACCAGCACCATTTAGATAAACTAAAAGTTTAGTTTAAAATGTTTCATGAGGCAGACTATAAGATTGTTATGATCACAGATTCCTTATTGATTTTATTTTGGTTTTAATACGATGTTGCCTTTAGACAAAGCAGGTATATACCCCACATTCCCTTTACTGCATGCTTGCCATCACATATTATGTACATGTAAATTTTTGCTGGTGCTTTGAATTCTTTATATTGACCAATTACAAATTCTCAATTTTAAAAGATTTTTTTTTCTACTCATGTAGAAAATGACATGCTTAAGCTTGCTAGATTTAAAGATTGTTGTCCTGAACATTTATATTACTAAATTTTCCTTCCTTGGGTGAACTGACCTTGGATGGTACTTAATTAAAATTGTATCCAAAAAGTGATATTTATTGTTGTCTGGAGGTCTATAATATAGTTCACACTAAAGGTTGGAATTGCTTCTTAGTAGAAGTATTTCTTCAGGTTTTGGTTTTTTCTTCCCCCTAATATTTATGTTTTGCTCTGATAGAAATATGTTGGCCTCTTGTGGTTTTGTCCTATTATCTCTTGAAACTTCTTGTTCTTTGCTCTAAATGTGAGTACAGAAGCTAATCTGCTTTATTTTTTAAAGTAACACTAGGAGACCTTTTTTTCTTATGTACGGGATAGGAATTCTTAAGTGAATTAAATTAGTTCTTTCTTGACTTGTGTAGGATGGTATGGTTTTCATTAATCATGTGTGAGTGTGTTGTTACGTGATGTAACACAGATGGGCACAACAAGCTGGAGCATGTCTTCCAAGAAATTTCAAGACAGCCTTCTTGAAAACTGCTGTGAAAAAAATAGCACATTTTTGTAGCAAGAGTGATTAATCCAAATAAGACTTTGCCTAACTCAGAAGCAAAAAGAAACCAATTGGAAGCCACTTCTGTAGCTCTGCTCATAATCGCTGACAAAATTCTTTGCAAAGTGTCTTGCTACAGAAGACTGTATTTAGGGTAGAGAACCAAGTATTTTCAAATATTTCTGCCAAAAGATAGTAACCTACATCTATATTTAGATATTTGAAGTGCCAATTTGATCAATATTCATACACCTAATTAGGAATTTAGATCAACTGTAAATATCTACATTAGCATGCACATGATATTGATTCTCCTGAGTAGGACTCCATATGCTATCTCACACATGGACACCTTCCTCAGAGGCATACAAGGCTCAGAATCTGGTGCTATGCCCCTCTGACATTCCTTGTCAAGGTGTAAATGTGTGTATCTCTAAACAACACAAAGCAGTACTGCACATCGAGTGGAAGTGTCTGAGTTACTTCACAGTGTCAGAGTCAACCTGGACATTTTGGTGAATTGTTTCAGGATAATCTGATAATTAGTGGGTTTCTTCAGGATAATCAGGACAATCTACTTCTCCATAAGTAGTCAATTAAACATATTTTACATTGATTTGCTTAGAAAGCCATATTTGAAAAACTTGGTCAACAAGTAGTTTATGGTACCATTAATGATCTCCTAAGTCTGTTCCAGATATTCGAGGAAAAAAAAGAAATCCCATGTAGGGAAATCAATCTTTCAACAACAGTTATGGAAAGAATAACCTGATTTTTTTTAAGATATATTTTCAGGGGTTTTTAGTAATAAATCCATGAAATTACATTCTGTGTCTGTACATTTCCCTGATTACCCATAACTTCTGAAACAGTATCTATCCAAGGACGCAGGATTCAACAGTAAGTTTCCACAAATTTTGTGGATATAGACAGCTGTAATGGACTATATAAGTGTTCAATATCAGTGGTAAACTGATGTCACAGATTATTAGATGCTGAAGCCTTTTGACTTTGAAGAGAGTTATTAACAAAGCCTCAGTTACTTACAAAGCTTCAAGCAGACTGTGCCTTCCAAGACATGTTAGTCAATACAAAAATTTTCAGAAGAGAATCTTTAATTAGTTCCACTGCTCATGGCACTATGTGTTATTGTAACCACATTATCTTTGTAGACAGTGCAACAGAAACCAGTCTAGGGAATAGAACCAAGCACAGGGACACTAACAGCCCCTTGGAGCAGCTCAAGGAGGACAGAACTGTCATGAATAAGTATATTAGTGGGACAAAGATCACAGAATCAGGGAATCATAAAATACCTTGTGCTGGAAGGGACCTTGAAGATCCATCTACTTTCAACCCCCCTGCCATGGACAGAGAAACCTTGCACTAAAGCCCCACCCAGCCTTGCAAAAAATATTCAAAAATTTGAAAAAGTTTTAATTTCCCTTTGGTGGCAGATGGAAAATCAAAAGATATGAGCCCCTAAGATTTGTGAAATTGGTCAGAACATGGTGCTAATAATGTAAAGATTTTGGGTTCAATCCATGCACAAGCCATTCACTCAAGAGTTGGACTCAAAGATCCTTGTGGGTCCCTTTCAACTCAGAATATTCTGTGAAATCCATAACTGCCAGTGAAATGACTCTCCAAAAATCAGGGACAAGCAAACTTACTTCTGAGGCTCTAGGAACTCTGGAAAGACATTTGATTTGCATATATTGAAAGAATACACATGAA
Source organism: Vidua macroura (assembly GCF_024509145.1). Lineage (NCBI taxonomy): Eukaryota > Metazoa > Chordata > Aves > Passeriformes > Viduidae > Vidua > Vidua macroura. The sequence continues at coordinate 57,750,214 of NC_071572.1, read as the reverse complement.
TTGAACTCAGGGGGCTGTTGTACCTCTCTTTCCCTTCTCTTAAAGCCAGAATATTTCTATTTATAAGAAAAAGATAGGGATACTAATAGCACCTCAGCTTCTCCTGATCTGCTCCCAGGTCCTCTTTACTGAATGATGGATTCTGCACTTCTCTAGGATGCCTCCATAAGAGGGTGATAAATAAAAGGGTCTCCATAAAAGGGAGATAAATAAAAAGGGAGATAAATAAAAAATAAATAAAGGTCTCCATAAAAGGGACAATGCAAACAACACAGCATGTGTTGAGATTGCTTTGCTTTGTGCATAAGAGATAAGCTGTTGCTTCTTGGTATAATTACTAATTACTCCCAATTATCACCAGTTGTATTCATGGGACAGGATGCACTTTTATCATTGAATAAGATTACAGTATATGTTCTTTCTGATGCCTTATAGCATCTTATTCAATTGTCCTCTATTTGTGATTTTTCCCCTGCTTTTTCTCAAATATCTCTAAAGCTGCTTGGTAAGAGAAAGCATTTTAACAAATGTCCTTGCACTCTGAAATGAATTTATTATGTATATAGAATTGTATTCACACTTCTTACAATCATCTCTTTTCACCTCTTCATGCAGTGATTTCTTCCAGTTTGTTGTAACTGCACTTGATTGAAGCATAGGAGGCTAACAGGTGCAAAATTAGATTTATATCTTTTGTTCTGCCATGCAAGTATTGAAATCTTTACTCATAGTTTCAATTTTAACATGGCTTTTTTTTCTATTTTATAGGTATTTTTATAATTGTTAGTAGGGTAATTAAGTACGTGTCATACATTTCTTGAGAAATGTATGACAATTTAGGTGTTGCGTAAAAAGCTTTGACTTTATGATATAATTCCAACAACATCCTTGTGAACGTTACTGTTTATGTATATGAAAGTGATCTCTTGCAAAATTTCAGTGGGATACAATAAGTTGCCTTTGGTCCTTAACTTTTTCAGACTCACACACTCCCAAGCACTAGTCTTTTTTGCCAGGATCTGTTCCACAATTCCACACTAATATGTATATGGAAGTGACATAATTAAAAAATAAAAATTAATTTTCAGATAATTATCTTGCAAAATTTTAAACAAAGCTGAACTTTCACAGACGAAATCATTGTCTAGGCTAATAACAGCTTTTCTGTCACTATTATATGCCCAAGTGCATGCAGATGATGCATTTATCTTTGATTTTAGTCATTTGAGGTCTCACTGAAAATGAGGGAAGTTGTATATTCTTTCTGAAAGCCTTTAAAAATGGAAAGATTAAAATTTATGCCGTAAACAGATGAGCAACAAATTTGACAGACCTTACCCTAGTCACCACATAGCACACCTGGAGACATTGAAAAGGGACATAGAATAGATGTTTTAAAATAATTTTGTCTTTTCTCCTGTTCCAAACACTTGACTTTTCCCATAATTTTGGTAGGTAGAGAGAGGCTTTAGACAGGTAAAAGAAATCTAAAATTCAGGTGTGTTTTAGCACCCGGGCTGTTTCTCCATTTAAAGATAATCACATGGCATGAGTTAAGGATTTTATCTATATTACAAATCTATTCTCACAAGGCTTTACATTCCCCCTTGCAGCCTTTGATAATTCAATTAGTCTCTCAAAAAGTTGGTAACAGCTGATAAATTCACTTTAATGTTAAATAAAATACCCCAGCAGGTTTCTCTTAATATCCTTGCTTCTCAGGGAGCTTAACTCTAGACCTCCCAAACGCAACTTTGTTCAAGGAATATGAGGGCCTTTGGAGCAGATTAAAAGAACTGTCTCTACCAACATAGCTTCTCACCATTAACAAAGTTGCTTCAGATCGTGGCAGAAATCTCACTCACTCAAATGGCTGTACATCTAGTTTAATTTATTTTAATTGGCAGCCTTTGGTCCCTGCATGGAACAGATTCCTTGAATATGATGAATTATCCCATGAACAGAGAATGGCATTACACAGGCCGAATTGAACTCTTCCCTTTAAACATTGTCTTTTGGGATTCTCAAATCCTATTGGCAGACACTGATTGCTGAATAATAAGTAGGAGGGGATTAGCTAGGTCTGTATTGACTATGTCTTTGGAGACTACTGACAAAAAAGCCAGTTCTGTTTGTCTACTTCTAGTAAATGAATAAAGAATATGTTACATGCAAAAGATGAACAACACGATTTAGTGTGGTAAATAGATGCATGTCCCTGCAGAAATCAGATAGCAAAGCAGAGGGAAGAATCCTAACAAAAAATGCTGCTTTACTACTCACAAACAGTTGGCCTTAAAAGGCAGGTTGTCATTGACCTTCTGTACTGGATTGCAATTTTGCTAGAAGGAAGCCTTGAATTTTAGAGGTATTCATCCATGTCATCAAAGATGCATGTTGTCATCATAGTTAGAGCAGGCTAACTGGGACGCTGAAAGCTTATAGAAAATGCTGTATTTTCCTCTCCAAAGTCAGAAAATAAAAAATGACTGAAATATACATATTTCAGTGTGAAATGATTTATCCTGTATTTTTTACCCCTCTTTGATTACCTCTTTGAAATCTAATAGGCAATTACATTCCAGAACAACATTTGCTCATGGTTTTATAAAACAGATTTTCACAGTATGCAAAATAAATATATTACTTTAGATATGATTTTTTCAAATAAAGATTTCAAACAAATTAATTTCTAATGAATTAGTCATAGGAAACTTTAGGGAAGATGATTTACATAAACATTTAAATTTAATTATTATTTCTTCCGTTTTGTTTTTGTCTTGGAAATCAGACTTACATAAGACCTTCTTTTTATTCAGCGTGTTTAGCCTAACAAAAAATTGCCTTTATTTTCTCATACTAGTTCTACTTTTTCTTAATATAATTATTTTCTTTTTAATAGCCCTTAGCTACAAAAAAAACCATGGTCTAAACCTGAAAATATCTACCCTGGCAGATTCTATCCCAGTGTATCTTGTGAATATTAGCCTTACTTCTCTGTCGAGTAAAGGCTCCTAAAAATCTCTTGAAGTGCAGGTGCAATGAACTGCAAATGAACTCATTGAAGACAGTTTGCAACATCAAGCTGGAATTGAATTTATTTGTATATCAAGAAGACCAGTAGGCCGTAATTCCTAAATCTAGCTGTGGTAAACTTTTACAAGATTACTTGATAATGCAGATGCACTTACAGGATTACCATCATTGGTTTTCCACTTGATTATGTTTAAAGAAAAATTAACTGCTAAGTGTATTAGTTTTTCAGAGGACTGTGACTGGTATTTTATGAACAAAGTTGTTGAGAGTTGTTTATCATCATAGTCTGACTCTCTGAGAAATACCACCTTAACGTTGCTGTATCAAAAAGCACATGCCAAATGTTAATTGAGAATTTATCTAAAGAAGGAATACTTGGGCTGATTTTGAAAGCAACAGATTTAATGAATGAAAGAGCTCAGTCCCACTCAGCCTTTAAAATAAAAATTTTGAGACTGGATTTCTGAGAACGGAATCAGCAACTTGAGGGAATTCCAAATATGCTGTTCTATAGCAATAGATTTGCAAGTTGTCCAGTACTCTGCTATGTTTAGGATTCAGTTAGATCTGTGAGCCAGCAGAGCCTGGGCTGCAAAGCAGGGTATGGCTGGACAGAAGATTTGGCTCTGCCCCCAGATTCCTTCAGGAGACAGGATGATGTTCTGGTTAAGTTGGCAACGTTAAGCTAGCTTGCTCTGGAGACAGAGTTGATCATCTCATCTGGATTTCTCTTGCTAAATTTCTGGAATTTAAATAAAATGCCACTTCACACCATGTCAAATATCTTTTGTATTTGTGGAAGAATCTATATGTCAGCAAAGTCACTCCCTGCTATGTTCTGATATGAACTTGGAGTCATGGAGTCAGGGCTGCAGCTGCAAGAGGGGGTCTGGATCAGCTACAATTTTCCTCAATGAAGAACATCAGATCCCAATGTGTTTCTTCAGGCATTCAAAGTGCAGCAATTTGTCACAAGTCTTAATTCTGTAAAAAAAAAAAAAAAAAAAAAAAAAAAAAAAAGAAAAAAAAAACAGCAGTAGCTTGTCATAAGTGTGCTAGCACAGTATAAGGGAAGAAGGAAATTTGTTTGCTTTTTCCTGAAAATAGCTCAGTGGAAAAATACCATGAAACTTGATCTGACAAATATTCTGTGGAGTTCCCAGGATTTATATGTATGTGGTATCACTTAGCTATTAGTTTGCAAAGGGACTATTTTCTTACCAATGGTAGGACAATGTTCATTAGGAGCACATTGTGGAAAAGGGGACTCGTTGCTGAGTTACGCACCTCAATCCCACCTACATTACTTTAGGAAATACTGGGCTCTTAAAGCAGACAATTTTCTAAGTGCTGAAAAGCTTAGCTTATAGGAAAAGGCAGACCAGTTGATATATATCCCTGACACAGACAAAGACAACTTTAGGACATCAACTCTATGCATGTGAAGAGAGATAGACCTGCCTATGAAGTGTTCTAGGTCTGGAGCCTTTCAGTGGCATTCTAAATAGCTCTCTGAATGCATCCCTCTCCATTGTCTCCAGAGACCACATAAGAATTTTAGCCTAATTTGAACTGTCAAAAATTAGATTATGTGGCTTTCTCTGTTTGCTGAATGAAATTATTCTGTTTTATAGCTGCTGCTATGTCACTGATGAAACTAATATACAGTGTCTGAATCTACATTCTGTGGGCTTTTATTCAGTCCTTGATTGACAAGAGCTCTCCCTTAAACAGGAGTTTAAATGGAAGCTCTCTCTAGTTTGCTTCCCTGTTGCATGATAATAAAAGTTTAACAGGAGAGGTGAAAAACTTGTGGCCTGTTTTTCTACTCCCTAGGGTTTAATGCACATGCTAGGAGGAAGTCAGGCTCTTCAGAAGATCTCAGCTGTAAGAATAGCTTTACTCTGAGTCCTAAATAGACTAGGGCAGGTTGCATTAGGAAAGTCTATACTTTATAGTCTTGCTCAAAGAAATAAATATTAGTAGAAGAAGCACCCTGAGGATATTTCATATTTGCTATCATGACTAATTTGAGATGTCAAAACAGCATTTTTTTTTGTTTGTTTACTTTCCTCTCTTATTTTATAGGAATTACTAATTTCTATGTGTTTTCTCAATTAAAAGATTTTTTTTACTTTGCTGGGGGATTTTGAGATGAACATTGACACAAAGGTTAAAGTAACTTCAAAAGGCCTTCAATTTAGTATTAGTACTATGCATCTACCTCCATCTTTCAGAGTATTACTGTTCGGCATGTTCTGTCTAACCAAAGAACAAGATTTTCCATGCTCTTTGATCTTTTAAAAATATATTGAAATCTGAAATCAAGTGTTTTGCTTGAGTCTTGGCTTTGCTGGCAACAGTGATCTGAATAATGTAATAGCATGTAGAGTACCCCAATAACACCTAGAAAAAAAAAAACAACAAAACATATCTTCAGATTCAGTTCAGCTATGTCTAGCAAATGATTAAAAGCTCTGAAGTCTGATATGGATTAAAAAAAGGAGTCATAAACAAACAAGAAAGAAAAAAAAATAAAAGAAGAATAAATAGAAAATAAGAGTTCCAGTTTAAACAACCCCATTTTATTAAAAGACTGTTCAAAGTGCAAATGTCATGCTAAGACAAGAACAAAATCTCTACCCAAAGTTACACAGAAGGCACAACTACAATATTTTTATAATAGCCATAGTAGAGAGTTCATTGGAAATCTTGCCAATAATGCAAAAACAATGCCACAAAAAAACCCCCAAAAGCATATAAACCCTTTCATTTATTTCTTTCACATTATCCATCTAGGTTAGAGGGTTTCTACATAGTGATAGTGGGGACAGTTAAGACTGTTTAACACAGAGACAGATGCCAGATGTATGCATGTAACAGTTACAGAGGAAGCATATGCATAGTATCAGCTCTACAAATAGTCAGGCTCCCTAGGCACTCCACAGTTTTGAAGCTAAGGGAGGGAATGTTTTTATGTTATAACATTTTCCCTTGGTGATAGCAAATTAGCTGCCTTGTATTCAGCTTCAGCTGGAACTGCAGAGTCACTCGAGAGCTTACAAATAAGTTTAGAGCTCTGCTAGACTGTTTCTTAGGTACCTGAGAAGTGGTATACATACTGAGCCTTAGCACAGGTACCTGTGGAACAGGTGAAAACAAAACAGCAAAAAAAGTGTGATTCTTTTTCCCATAAGACAAATTTTTTTACCTTAATTCCTTACAGAATTTGTTCAAGGTCAGGCTGAGTCTTACTTTCAGATATGTTGCTTTATTTTTGTCTCCTTGGGAATTAAAGAAATTCTTCTTCTTAAAGAAAAACAAAGCAAAGTTACATTTTTATGAGGAAACACAGAGGCTGTTTTTGAAGAACCATGCAGTAGATATTTGGGCTCAGATTTCTCTGCTTTCCATTATCTGTGATAATCAGAATTCAAGCTAATAATAACTGTACAGGTCTCTTACTTTTTTTCTCCTTTTTCTCCAATAAAACAATAAGTCTGGGAGGAGGGGAACCCATTAAAATAATGTTGTAAAGCATACATGAAACATTAAATGGAGTAAATATTATAGTGATGAGTTCCAGTAAATTAAAATACTGCTTTAAATACCCTGAGAAAATTGACGATGACCCATACCAAGCATAAGTTTTACTGCATTTTATAGCTTGTCTTCCCCATTTCTAGTGATGTAGTATCTTCATCATCTCTACAGAATAATGATTTTCTTAAAGAATGTCAATAGATTGATGTTAACTGGCTTATTCTGAATACTTCTGGAGCTTTAAATTTAGCAGCTGCATCTTTTACTTGCTTTTCCAGAACAGTGTTTAACTTATCTAATGCCTCACTGCTGATTTCCTTTGTAGGATGTTCAGATAAGTAAGCTGAGGGCACAGTTAACAGAAATTACCCTGACTGCATCTTACTTAGTGGTGATATTTGTAATTTGCTTTTAAGTCTATCTCCAAGACTAGAATACACTTTTTTATAAGAACATGGCTCAGATTAGAGGTTGCTAGATGCCAGAAAAATAGCTTCCAATAGTTACCAGGCTTAAAAAGTGAAGATATTAGTGAAAACAAAGAACGCATAATGACAACATCTTTGGAAATAATTCCCCAAATTGACAATTTTTCTTAAAGCTGTCTTTTGTTGTGTCAAAGTAGTCTGAATCAGTTCAGAAACTGAAGCTATAACAAATGAAAAGATGACATGTAAAAAGGTGAGTCTCAGTTGAACAGCTGAACTGCTGCACATAAAAGTAACTAATAGGAGAGATTCTTCTGTATTAGTGGTGTTAATATCTATAATCGCCTCAATCCTTGAAATATAAGAAGGTGATCTGTAACTTAGAGTTCTTGATGACGGATCTGGGAAAAGGAAGATATGAATATTCTTAAGATATCTTCAGTTAGTGTCTTTCAGAAATTAATCCACTGTTCATAGAGAATATGAAAATACGGTACTGAATCTGTTTACATGTATAATTCCCTTTGCCAAACTGATTATATTTAGAGAGTCAGATTTGAAAAAGACATCCTTAATTATCCTTTCTGATTGATCTAATTGGAGCACTATCCTGGCAGAAAGTTAAGTAGGATAGCATTATGAAACTTAAATTGCTAAGAGAATTTGGGTTCTTCATAAAGTGACACAAGGGTAATCCCATTCTGCAGATCTCTTTGGAAAGTGGTAACAACACACCAGCAATCTTCTAAATAATAGTCTAAGGGACCCTCTAATTATATGATAATGAATATGTTACTTAGCATGGAGAGGACTCTACATGAAACTCTTAAAAGTTTCTTTCTTTTATAAGAAGATACTTCTGCATCTCTATGTCCAAGTGAGAGCTCCTTAAGATGTCTAGACAACCTAAAGTTTTTTTCTGAGAGCAGCATCATGAAAAGTGTTCTTCCTCCTCTTCTATCAGATGCATTGTAAACCTTCCATGAAGTCCAAAGTATATGACTCGCTTATGACATCAGCCCTTGAAGCAGAGGATGTTACCCAGTAGGGTTTTCCATCTATCAGTATAAAGCCCACATCATCTCATTATGGCTGTTAAAAGAGATTTTGAATGTAAATCCAGGCATACTGGCAGGAATGTGGAGGAAAAATATTCTCTTTCACCAAAGTGACCATTCAGTTTTGAATGGTTCAGCATCCATGCAGCCTTTGTAATTATTTTTATGAAACTTTGCAAAGGAAAACAGGTAGCATTTGAAGAGCATTACTGCATTGATTTTGTTTTGGGAAAAACCAGGCTCCTACACAGAGGCTGACAGACTTCCACTCAACAATCTACCTACAGTCAGGATGTAAACAGAGCCATCACAAGAAAATAGAGGTTTCTTCAGAAACCTGTCACATCTCTCTCCTCAGTGGAACCCTCCTCAGTCAATATCTGTAAACAAGTTGTCATATCCAAATTTGAGGCAAACTTGCAAAGCTAAAAGCTTGGTACCTTCTAATTAAAGATTTGTACACTGAGATAATTGGCAACCGGAAAAGAAAGTTCAGTGGTGTAACATATAGCTCATTGCTGGTGGCTTGATGGTCTGACAGATGGAGATAGCTACTTTAAATTATGGAGATTTTATATTGGTATTTTTAGGAAATGTCAACTGTGGTAGCAACAGCATGGTTATATTTTCATTAATGTTGTCTTTTCTTCCCATTCATTGCTTTTGTTTGTCATAATCACTTGTTACCTTTTGTCTCTAACTGTACAATCTGTTAATATTTGTATGGGCGGGCTCACAATGGTCCTGGTTAATGACTCAATTATAAGCATTGCCACACTACAATATGCAGCATTTACTAAGTGCTGCAAATTAGATATGGAAATCATTGATACTAAAATTATGACTAGCTCAGAATAAAGTTAGTAAAAAGAATGTGAATATCATGGAAATTGTGCAAATGATTACACAAATTCAGTTAAGTTTCAGATTTAAGAATCATTGCTTTTGTAGATGCTAGTGCTGAAACAATCCCACTGTAATATCTTTTGCACTGCCTTGATCAAGAGTGAAAATGTGCTATATTAAAAATGTGCGTTCTAAAAGATCCACAAGACTGTCCTCTTCTGTTAATTACTGCAGTTTAGTTTTCCTTCTTTCTCAGGATACACCTTGGGGCTCTAGAACAAAGATTTATAGTTTAAAACTATCAATGTGCCATATCGCTAAAGTTTCCCAGTAGCTTCTCAGCTAAGTGCAGGGCTGGTACAGCTAACCTTTGTATATTTTTTGCCCCGGGCTACGAAGACTTTCTTATGTGGGATGGGGAAAAGATCAAAATGACTGTTTCATGACTGTTTATGGTCTTTTCACTGCAAATTAGAGTCAGGGCCAGTCAATGTATAGGCAAACAGTGGAAATCAAGACTGGGTGTCCATTTTTTTCTTTCTCCTCTATTATGAAGAAATGAGATGTACTTTTTACTAGTTAGACATTTTCAGTTCACTGCCAACTATAGAATTGTGTTTGTACCACTGAGAAAATTAGTGAAAAATGTCAAGGGCTGTGAGCTGTGTCTGGATCACAGGTATAAGCTGTTTTTCTGCTGCAGAAGTTTTGACATTGTTGTGAATTTTGGAAGCAGAGCCTATCCCTGTCTGTGACTCACAGGTCTGATTTGCCTCCAGAACAGCAAGGCAGAGGCCAAAGACCCATTGTTGGGATCTGTGGACCAGCCCGCTGTGAGGATGGAAAATTTTCAGGTAACACAAATATTTTCTTTCTCTTATATTGTTTTTAATAAAGATATGTGATTGTCATTAAATTGTAAGCATTTAATTAAAGCATACTTCTGTAAGAAATGTTTTAAATTTTCCATAGTGCTCCCTGTAATCCTGAAATATTCCTCCAATATTTATTGTCTGGGACAAATGTGAACTAATTTAATTCTGTGAACTAGAATTAAATCCATAGGTCATCATGCTTTCATGGCTTTTGAAGTGTTTTATGTCATAAAAATATAAAAAATATATTGTCTTTATCCTGTGTCTAGAGAACAAGCAAACAAAGCCAACGAAACAAAAACCCAACACCACCTGTGGGAAACTGTGTAAGGATTATAGACCTCAGAAACCTGTATTTATAATATCAGGAGAAAAACATGAGATCCAAGAGGTTTACAAATGTGCAGTCCACTCTCATTTTACTGCCAGTTATTTTGCTAATCTGAGCTACATAATTGCTTTGCATGACTGAAAGGAGCCTTTTAACAGACAAGCCAATATAAATACTCAGATAGGAGACAGCTCTGTTTAATAACAGCAAGAGAAGTATAGAAGTATTTGTTTATCTCTGCTCATTTATGTCAAAATCAATTGTAATTAAACAGAAATCCAACCACAGAGGTAATACTTTAGCTGATTGTTCTCAATAGAAATGTCATATAGACCCAGTGTTTAGGATATGCCGAAGCACACATTATTTGTCTCCCGTAATAAATATCTACTTATAGCCTTTCCAGTTCTTTAGTAAAGGCAACTGCCTGTCTCAAATTTAACAAAAAAAAAAAAAAAAAAAAAAAAAAAAAAGAAGAAAATGAAGAAAAAAAAAGTAAGCCACTATTTCATGTAAGTTCTATACAGTTTTCTGGTCATATTTTAGGAATTACTGAAGTTCTGAAAAGCGGAGTTAATTACATCCTCTGTTAGATATTATATGGCATTTATTGTCCATCTGCTTACACATATGTACAGAAAATACAGATCTTTCATATCTATTTAATGTATTAAAAATATGAAACATATCATTATTTTATTAGTCTAAAACAGGTACTGGTGTTGGTGGAAGTTTTTTAAATAAAATCATAGAATGGTTTGAGCTGTAAAGGATCTTAAAGATCATCTAGTTCCAACTCCCTTGTCATGGGCAGGGACACCATCCACTAAACCAAGTTGCTCCAGCCTGGCCTTGGACATTTCCTGGAATGTGACAACCTGTTCCAGTGCCTCACCACCCCCAGAGTAAAGAATACTGTGTTTGTGGTTAGACCAGGGAAATACAAGCTGCAGAGAATTTTACACTTTATTTCATAACTGAGTAAATTCTAAATGGAAATATTTTCAATAATGAATAAAAATTCACAACATCAAGGGTGATCTCCTACACAAAGCAGTGTGAATTCTATGTATGCATTCATAGACAGAATTTTGTCATGTGAAAAAAGGATCATCAAAGATGTGCTTTACTATTCTCTGTAATGCAATGAAGAATAGAACATTTAAAGAGTGAAGGTATTATGAAACTACATGCTTTCAAAAAGAAGGCAGTATATATTTTGAAATGGGTCCTCTGGTTTATTTTTTATTTGGACCTGTTAGTTGATAGTCATTCCACTCAATGAAATCAACCTTTGAAGCATCCCTTACAATTAAGGCTTATATTTAGCTTTCACATTTATAGAAAAGAATTTAAAAAATAGTCAGGTAGAAGAAAGTGTTTATGCAACAGCAAAAACTAGACATCCCCTGTTGAAAGAGAAAAAAGAATATCTGAAAGACAGTCTTTCCTAGGACAGTTAAAAATAACAAAAGCTACTGGTATTTTAAAATATTTAGTGTTATTCATGAACTTAGCTAGCCATATTCTTATTTAGTCTTTATCGATGAACAAATGGCAATAAAAAACTACATTTTTAAATATTTTGTGAGTAAGAAGTTCTTAGGGAAGAATGCACTTGAATGACAATCAGTTCAAATCTTATAAATTATAATGATCTTAACTCTGTCTGCCTTGTTTAACTCCAAATAAAATTTGATAAAATAGTTTACAGGTTTTGTGATGAATAGGATAGCATAGATCTAGCTGTAGATCTAAGTCTATGCCTATTTATATACCCAGGAAATCCAGGGGTAATCAGATTTTAAATATACCTAGATTCATTTATTTACATAAATATATATAAAAGCATATATGTATATGTGTATATACATATATTTATAGTCTGATTTCCCATATATAGGAATCTTGACATTTAGTATCAAATTGTATGAAGTACTTCAATACAGACTATAGTGTTCTTCATCCTGTAAGTATAGTACATAAAATATTTCTTGGAATTGTTTGCATGCTGTTTACCTTAAATTTGGGGGTTTTTTGCTTTGTATGTATGTATAATTTAAATAATTAGGGACCAGTTAAATTGCAGAAAACATTGTATTTATTGACTTGATTTTTCGACCAAGTTAATGTTTAAAAAAATAATAATTCTTGAGCTTCCTCTTTTTTTATCATTATGCCAATTTAATATAATTAGTGAGTCAAAATAAGATATCTGTTTTAGCCATTGAAAGGAGCCAGCTATCTAAAGCATTAATTAATTAACTTCATAGTACAATATATTTAGGGTGAAATCAGTGCCCATAATTACTTTTGTTCAATATTTATAAAGAAATTGTAGGAAATTGTAGATACCCCAATAAAAGAATATTTTGCTTTTAGCTTGCTACAGAAGGCCGATATTAAATATAACTCATCTGGTACTAGAATAAAATATGTAAGATATGTCTTCTGTTGTGCCAAAATACATACCTTACATTACATTTTATATGTTGCCAATATTACTTTCATCCTACACCATCTCTGTATTTCCATCCAAAATACATTTCCTATCTAGGTAACTGTTGTTTACAGATATCTTGTTTCATTTTCTTTCTACTGCTGATAATTTAGCAGTTCTATTTTAGTGTATGTTCTCCCCTAAGTGCATAAAGCACTTCTGACTGTTTACCCTTAAAGCTCCAGAGAGCTAGGAAAACCTCTACACTGCTTCTGTTTATTGTACACACATGCACTGTTAAGGGTTTATTTTCAATGGGAGGGAGACAAGCACAGAGATAAAGACCGATGGTGCATATCACTCTATCAGCACATCTTGCATATAACCTATTTTACATATGTATTTATATATTTACCTTTAAATTGATTCTATTTTCTCATATGTACTAATTTGGCCCTTGGTGGTGATAGTTCACTTTGTGTTTGCGGTTTCTGCTACTAGTACAAAAATCCCTGTTTGATTTTCTTCACTGTGTGGTAGCTGTAGCAGTCAAAATTACAGGCTAATGGTGAAACAAACATCTTATAATGTATGATAATCAATACTCAAAATCCATTCTCTATGATGTGACATAAAATAATGAAATGCAAAGGCAGAGATTTTCAGGGCTAGAGAACCAAAGCTCATGCAATGCAGGTGGGTTTCAAATCAAGGTCGTTCTGTGTATTTTTGGTTTTGTTTTGGTTTTTTTTGTTGTTGTTTTTTTTTTTTTGTTTTGGTTTTTTTTGTTTTGTTTTTTTTTTTTTGTTTTGTTTTTTTTTTGGTTTTTTTGGGTTTTTTTTGCTTCATATTTAATTCAGTCACTGCTACCATGTCCAGAGAGCAGAAATGGAAAGTTAGTCAATACAGTGAGTTAAATGCAAGTATAATAATTGCTTTAAAAATACAGGAAATGAGAAGGGAAAAGAAAATAGAGCATGAAATATATACATAACTTGTATATACTACATGACATATATCTCTTTTACTTAGAGATTGCCAGCAAACTTTGTATTTTTATTGGCAGTAATGAATAATCTAAACAATGCAGAAGGCCCCTCCTCATAAGCAGTGTATGTGTATGCATGTGTGTGAGAGCTAAAAATGTAAATCTTCAAACATAACTTGGTTGCAATAAATTAACCTAATGAGTGTTGAAAATCTCAAAGCATAGTTTTTGGCACAGAACAGAATACCTACTGAATAAGTTTGCAGTACTTATTTCCAGTGACTGAGAACTTCTCTGAACTTTACCTTTCAACTGAGATTGTTTGTTTCAATCTTAGTTCAGGGAATATTTATTTTTTTAAAGAAATACAGTTCAGTCGAGTTTTAGAAAAAGTGTCAGTGTCAAAATAGAATATCCTAGTTCTATATTTCATATAAATATATATATATGCATATATACATATGCACGTTGTCAATGTACAGAGTAGAGGATTATATATATATATATATATATATATATATATATATATATATATATATGAATATTTATTTAATTTATTTAAAGATAATATGACATAAAACTACTACCTGAGAGACAGAATTTTCCTGCTACAGATGTCTTTTTTGTGGTATAATGAAATAGACTGTCATGTTTGGGTTATTTTTTTGTGAGAAAGGAAGGAGCAAAGAGGGATCTTGCTTTGATAGAGTAATTGAAAAGAGAGGAGCAGAGAAAAGTACCAGTCCATTGATCGCCGAGCCGTGGGGGCTTTTAGCCACTCGGCACAAAGCTCGGATAGCTGGTACATCTGAGGGTCCACCAGAAGAACGGGAGGGACACTCGGGCTGCTGAAATCCTGCTCGTTTATTGAAGGGTCACAGAAGGGGCAAACAGGGAGACAACGAAGCAGAAGGGAGGCAGATTCCGAGAGCCCCGAAGGGCGGGGTGAGGATTCTTTTACTGCGTAGGGGTAGGAGGGTTTAGCATTCGAGGGTACAATCAGGAGAAGGCTAAAGGGAGGGGAAATATAACATTAACCAGTGGGGAAAAGGGAAAGGAGTGTTCTTGGTGGAAGAACCAAAGGGAAAACGTGGAACAGAGAAGATTCTAGGCTAAGGGGCAGACTTGAACAATAACTGACAGGACAGGGGGAGGGTACAATTCTCTTACAAAAGGGGGTGGAGAACTCATACAACTGCTGTTTCCCATGGCAACCCTAGACTGACTTCCCCAACCCCTCCTCCTACATCTCCCCCGTTTTTATTTATTAAATAAGCGCTTCCCAACGTTTTAAGCAACATACGTCTAAACAAAAATAAAGCAACCGAGATAATGAACATTATCAGAAAGATCCAAAAGAGTCCCTTGAGGATGATAGCAACCCACCCTGGGACACCCCATTGAGATAGTAGTTTATTCACAGGATCTACAGTCGAGGTCTCAGTCTTGAGGTCGTCAACTTGCTCTTGGATCCGCTGGATATTAGCTTGGATGGATGTGCTCTTTGATGCCAGATTGAAGCAGCACATTCCTTCAAAGTCCTCACAGCCGTGGCCATGGGCGAGCAGTAAGAAGTCAATAGCAGCCCTATTTTGCAGTGTGGCGTGCCTGGTGACTTCTTCGTCTGCTAGCAGGTCGGAAAGGGCAGCGGATGTGGCGTTGGCCTGCTTACTGAGCCAACACTCAAGGTGAGAAAGCTCACCTTTGAGGGCCTTTGCTGCAGCATACCACGGTAAAAATATGGATACTGTGACTCTCTTCGTCTTTCCCCAATTGTAAATTTTTGAATCACAATTTTCGTTGAATTGGTTATAGGATCTCTTTTTGCGAGCCAATTTATTTTCATTTTTCCAATTTAAAATTTGGGTTTTGTTCAGTGTCAGTGTGGTAAACTGCCCAAGGCTGCAGGGGCCTCCCTGGATTTGGGAGGGAATCCCTGCCCACACCCTGTCCCCACAGATGAGAAAAACCCCCCTGGGGAGCACCCTGGGAACTGAGGAGGACCTAGATACGATGGTCGAGGTGTAATTGCACCAATTTGCTGCATGGTATCTCCGATCGTGGGGAGATACATCGTGTCTTTTTACTTCTTGGGCACCAGCCGGGTGGAGTTTAGCCATTTGATCCCAGTCTTTCTGGGAGGGCTGGTACCTAAACCTGACACAATATGTTGCCTGAGAGGAGCCCAATAGATCCAATTCTTGGGGCTCCTGCGGTGCATGTGGCAGAATCCTCGTCCACTCATCCCAGGTGTCCACAGGATTAGGTTTTTTTCCTGCATATGGATAGTCGTTTGGCGACAGGGGGACTCCTACCAGGCACGTGGATAACGGATTGTCCACACTTCCCATGGCCATGCAGAAGTTGTCCTGCTTCAAGGACTTTGCCAGCGTGACCCATATGTTTTCTCTCAGCTGTGGGACTATCCAGCTCCTGACCGGTGACAGCCAGATGATGACGATCAGGAGCATCAGATGTTTCAGAGGTGTCCTCAAGGCGGCAGTCATCCTCAGCGTCTTGTGATAAAAGAAAGCATAACTTGAATGATAAATTTTCCTCAGTGGTCCCTCCCCAACCTCCCCCGTTTTTATTTATTAAAGAAGCACTAAATAAAATTAGAGAAAAGGGATAAGGATTGAGGGAAAGGGGAGGTTAGGGGAAAGGAAAGGGCA
Source organism: Vidua macroura (assembly GCF_024509145.1). Taxonomy (NCBI): domain Eukaryota; kingdom Metazoa; phylum Chordata; class Aves; order Passeriformes; family Viduidae; genus Vidua; species Vidua macroura. The sequence continues at coordinate 57,733,997 of NC_071572.1, read as the reverse complement.
CAGGGGGCGATGGGGTAATTGGGTACGTAGAGTTCAGCGGGGGAAAATATCTCCGGGTAATCATGACACGTGTGACGATATTGGGAGGAACGGTCTTTCTTCTCCTCCTCTTCCAGGCAGTGGAAACTCCATCCAGCGATGAGGTGTTCTCGGTGGTTTGCACCAAGGACACATTGTCTTGCTGAGCTGGCACCTCTACAAAGGGCTTGACATATTTCCCCGGAATCCATCTTGGTCCTTTATCTGTAGAAACACAGGCATACCCTCTCCCCCAGGTTATTAGAGGGAAAGGGCCCTGGATAGCTTTGGATTCTGGGTCCTTTATCAAGACTGGTGGCCTCTCGGCGAGTTGCGCTCTGGTGTTATTGTGAAAATGGCGGATAATAGGAGGGTCAGGCTCCCTTTCTGAGCAGTTTAAAAAATTCAGGACATACAGGGCCTTACATAACCTTTCGGCTGGGCTCACTGTAATGTCCGGGTCATGTTGTTGTTCAAGGAGCCTTTTTAGATTTCTATGGGCCCTCTCTATTATTGCCTGTCCTGTAGGATTGTGGGGAATTCCGGTGGTATGGGAAATTCCCCACTGTTGCGCAAACTCAGCGAAGCGCTTTGACGCATAGCATGGGCCATTATCAGTCTTTATGTGAGATGGGACTCCCAACGTAGAGAATACCATGAAAAGATGTTTAATGGCATCCCTGGTTTTTTCACCTGCATGGACGGAGGCAAACACTGCACCAGAAAACGTGTCAATAGAGACATGTATGTATTTCATCCGACCAAACGGCTCGAAGTGTGTTACATCTGTCTGCCATATCTCTAGCGCTCCCAACCCTCGGGGATTTGTCCCCGTAATGAGGGAAGGGAGAGCAAAAGATTGGCAGCTCGGGCAGGTAGAAACAATGGCTCTTGCCTGTGCTATCGAGATCTTAAATTGTCGCACAAGAGCCGGGGCATTCTGATGGTAAAATGCATGGCTGAGCCGTGCTTGCTGGATTATGTCTGGTAAGGTGGTTGAAGTGGTTGCGGATATTTGTGTTGACATGGCTAGGAGGTCTGCTTTCCGATTACCCTCAGTGATCTCTCCGGGTAAATCGGTGTGTGCCCTTACGTGCATGATATGATAAGGTTGCTCTCTATGGGAAAGTAGCCAAATGAGATCAGAGAGTAAACTGTATAAATTTTTGTTTGAAACTTCTTTGAGGAGGGCACCTTCGGCCCTTTCTGCTACCCCAGCGACATAGGCCGAATCAGTGACCACATTCAGAGGCTGTTGAAATTTTTTGAATGCTCTCACGACTGCGGCGAGTTCAGTGATCTGGGGGGAACCCTCAACCAGTTGGACGTCAGACTCCCACTTCTGACTGTCCGGGTCCTTCCAAGTGATCACCGATTTGTGGGATCTGCCCGACCCATCGGTGAACACTGTGAGAGCACCTGGAATTGGTGTTTTACTTCTAAACATTCTTGGGGCCAAATGCAATGTATCCTTAAACAATTTATGCTTAGGATAGTGAGCCGAAATTTGTCCGGGGAAGCTGTCCAAAGCAATGAGCAAAGTTTCATTAGTTTGCAACAACGAGTCCAATTGATCTAATGTAACAGGTAAGTAAATGCACGCAGGATCACACCCTGCGAGGGTTCGGAGGTGGTGTCGTGCCTTCATTATTAATGTGGCTAGCAATTCTGCAGGGGTCGTGATCGTCCTAGAGGGCTGGTATGGTAGGAAGAGCCACTCTAAGATGACCAGGGGATCAGATGCTCTGTTTTCCCACTGGAAGAGAAGTCCATGGAGGTGGGGGCACTTACCCAACACCGCGAAGTTCACGGGAAGGGTCCGGACCACATGGTGTGCCTGGCGAGACTTCAGAGCAACAGCAACCTGTTGCAGGGCTTCCCGCGCGGCAGGTGTCAGCTCGCGCGGTGAGGCGAGGTCTCCGTCGCCTCGAAGCAGACAGAAGAGAGGTGACAGCTCCTCAGTCGTCAGTCCCAGGAGGGGGCGGATCCAGGTGATCGTTCCGCACAGCTGCTGAAGGTCTCGCAGAGTCTTCGGATCCTCGTTGATGGTCAGTGTCTGTGGCGTCACTGTCCTTCCCGTGATGAGGAATCCGAGGTACCTCCATGGTGCTGAGAATTGGATCTTCTCTTCCGCTATCTGGAGCCCTGCAGCTTTGATAGCCTTAATAGTCTTGTCCAGTGTAGCCTTTAGGTATGTCGAGTCAGAAGCACAAACTAGCACATCATCCATGTAATGCAGGATGATGGCCTCAGGGAAAAGCCGACGCACAGGTGATAAAATCTGCGCTACAAAAGTCTGACAGAGCACAGGGGAATTTTTCATCCCCTGAGGCAGGGATGTCCAATGATATCTTTTAAAAGGTTCAGCCCTATTCAATGATGGTACAGAAAAGGCGAACCTGGGAGCATCCCCGGGGTAGAGCGGAATGTTAAAAAAGCAGTCTTTGATGTCTATCACTGCTAGCTGCCAGTCTCTGGGGAGCATAGAAGGTGACGGAAGGCCTGGTTGAATGGGACCCATATCTTCTATCACATTATTAACCCTTCGCAGGTCTTGGAGCAGGCGCCACCTGTCTGTGCCAGGTTTTCTAATTACAAAGACAGGGGTATTCCAAGGGCTGGTAGAAGGTGTTAAATGCCCAAGTTTCACTTGCTCGTCTACTAATTTATGAAACGCACTCAATTTTTCTGATGGAAGGGGCCACTGATCCACCCAGACTGGTGTGTTGGTTTTCCAGGTCAGGGGTGGGGAAGTGCGCTCTGCAGTGGCCCACACTAAAAATCCCACGAAGGGCTAGGGATGTCGAGGCGGGCTCCCCATTGGGATAAAACATCCCTTCCTAATAATAGTATGTTTGAAGAGACAACAAAAGGTCTCACCGTTGCCAATTGTCCTTCCGGACCTTCCACGCACACAAGATGCCTACTCCTCAGAGAGTGGACCGCTCCGCCCACACCAGAGATCCTGCCGCAAGGGGGCACAAGCTCCCAGTCGCTGGGCCACCTCGCCTGGGGGATGATGGTCACGTCAGCTCCTGTGTCTGCCATGAGCCGCATCTGCACCGACTTTCCCTGGAAAGAAAGTTTGGCATCAATTAATGGTCTTTCTTTACATACATTTTGGGTGAAGAAAACATGTCTCTCTGTGTCCGGGTCATCGTGGGTGTCCAGTACGTAAAGCAAAGCAAAAGGATCTCCTTTCCTTAAAGTAAATGGCGGGTGGTTACAAATGACAGAGACGGTGATCTCCTCTCCTGGTGGAAAACACACTACCTCAGGTAAGATGGTGATTTCATTCGGCGTGTTGAAAGAGTCTTCTAAGATGAGCACGGTGGTGTCCCGACAGTCGTGGAGGGGGCCCAGGAACCCAGCAGGAACTCTCGTCAGGTCCTCATCCTGGAGAGAGATGGTGACGCTGCTGCGGAGGACCCGACGATTGCCCTGATTTAGGGTACCTGTCCGGCGGAAGAGGCGGAGTCCGTCCTCGTGGCTGCGCTGAACTGCTGGACTTGGCCGCGCGGCCACTCGTCCTCCCTGATGGTTGGAAGGCTGGGATGCTGAGAAGGGCCACTTGGTGTCGTCGCGCGGCCCCTCCTCGCGCTCCGCCGCCAGTTTCCCGCTGGCTGGTACCCTTGTCGCTGTAGATGAAACTGGTGATCTTGATAAAATGGGTTCCTAGGATATGGTCTTGGGGGGGGCAAGATAGGTTGTTGAATCTGTGGCCAGTGGGGACAGTTCACCTGGATGTGACCCAGCTGACCACAGTTAAAAGAGCGCGTATTTTGTAAGTTTATCATGGCCTCTCCCACCCCTTTGCTGACAGCCAGGGCCACCGTGTGCTCCATTGACATTGCCTTTGTGCAAGCCTCCACCATCTGAGAGATGGTGGGCTCAGGGTCCTGAGGTAGTGCACGGAGAATCTTTTTTGTTTCCGAATTAGAATTAGAAATGGCCATCTTTCGTAGAAGCTCTGCACGAGCTTCTGCGTTGTCTATTTGTCTCTCAATGGCCTCTTTCAGTCTATCAACAAAAGTAATAAAAGTCTCCTCAGGCCCTTGCATGATAGAAGAAAAGTTTTGGAGGGGGGTCTTACCATCCGGTATCTTCAGGACTGCCTCCTTTCCCGCTGCTGCTATGTCCTGAAGCAGCTCCTGTGCTAGTAGAATTTGGTCCTCCGGACTGCTGAACTCCCCTTCTCCAGCAAGGGCTTCCATTGCCTCGTCCCCCACTCCCACCACCTCTGCGAGATCATACTTGCGCAGGAGTGGTTTCAACAGTTTTTTCCAATGAATCTCCCAGAGGTCGCATTCGGTGGGAGAAAACAGTGCCTTAGCAATATACTTTAAATCATGGGGGACTAGCAAACGTCCAGCAAATGTTAAGTCCAGCCCATTTTTAAAGAAAGGCGAGTTTCTGCCGTAATCTTTGGCAGCCTTCCTTAACTCCTTCACCTCAGCGTATGGAATTTGCTCCCACTTTGGCTCCCTCCCCCGCCGGAGGATGACCGGTGCCGCAAAGCTGCCCAAGTCCCGTGCCAATTCCAAATCCCCATCCTTAATTGCCTCCTCTCTGATCTTTGCCCAACCCCCCCCCCCGACTTGTTGGAATGCCGGGGGCTGCCACTCTCCTCATCCTCTTCCGAGGATGAAGCAGGCTGGGTTAGGGCACGGTGCCTCCCCCTGGCCGGTGGGTCCTGGAGACCGTGCTTCTGACAGGCCAGGATGGCCTGCTTCCGGCCAGGCCTCCTCCTGGTTCCGGTAGAGTGGGAACTGGCAATGGCAGAAGAGGAGGAGGCGTGTCCCGACCCACCCACCGGGGTGTGACTTTCTGGTGGGGGGTTCCCACCCATGGGGGCTGGGCCCACTTGGGGGCTGGTCCCAGCCACAGGGGGCCCACCCAGGGGTGTGGTCAGAGGGAAGGAGGGGACGGGTCCCGACGCAGGGGCGGCACTCGACGGAGGGGGGGGAGGAGGCGGGGGCGAGACGGCAGGAATTTTCTGGAGTGAAGGAGAAGGAGGGGCGCCATCTTGGGGCTGGTCTTTTTTCGCCATGAGGCAGGCGCCATTTTGTCCTATTTGTTCAGTTAAGTCCTCTAAAGAGCAACAGGGTTTCAAACTAGGATTAGGGTCTCTGGGGTGGAGGGAACAGGAATGACGTGTGTTGGGGTGGCCAGTCCCAACACACGAATGGGACAGGGAGGATCGGGAAGCAGCAGAGAGGCGGCAGCAGCTCTGTGCCGATGTATGGCAGGATCTGTCTCCCTATCCGCCCTTAGGGGAAGAGGGAATAGGATTGCGGGGGGAGGAACACGAGGTAGGTGAACTGGGGACCCAACTCTCTCCCTTCTTTTTTAACAAATTAAGAATGGAATGAAAAAGCGGAAAAAAACGACCGACTGAAATCCTCCCCTGAACTTGTAAATCGTAAATCTTTCTCCCAACTCTTCCCCAGAAATCCGGCATCAAAACATCTTCCCGTGTAGTAGCAGGAAAATGTTCAAAAATAAATTTAACAAAAGGCTTTAAATCTCTCTTATTAAAAGAAATGTTCCCTAAAACAAGGTGGGACTTAATTTGGATATAAAACTCCCGTTGAGCTGGAGACAGGCGGTTGCCCATTATATCAGGTCTCAAAGCTAAATCACCCTCTTCGAAAAGGAAAAAAAAAACCAAAAAAACAAAAAAGGGAGTTGAAGCCTAGTCAGGCGTAAGAAAAAGCGAGATAAGCATACCTCTGAAGGACACAGGCATAAAACGGGGACATCGAAGAGGGGTCTGGTGGAACTTCTGCTGGTCCGAGGGCGTTGCCGCTGCTGCGCAGCTTGAAAGTCCGTCGGTTATCAGCAGAACCCAGGAGACAGAAGCCTTCCGAACTGAAAGGGCGACTGTCCCTGGAACTGGTCCCGAACGCCGCTTGCAATCCTGGAGAAGGCTGGTCACAGAGCAGGCAATCTCCAGGAGACGGTCAAGGACTGGACCCGCTGGTGTCTGTCCCTGTTCGGGCGCCAGTCGCCGAGCCGTGGGGGCTTTTAGCCACTCGGCACAAAGCTCGGATAGCTGGTACATCTGAGGGTCCACCAGAAGAACGGGAGGGACACTCGGGCTGCTGAAATCCTGCTCGTTTATTGAAGGGTCACAGAAGGGGCAAACAGGGAGACAACGAAGCAGAAGGGAGGCAGATTCCGAGAGCCCCGAAGGGCGGGGTGAGGATTCTTTTACTGCGTAGGGGTAGGAGGGTTTAGCATTCGAGGGTACAATCGGGAGAAGGCTAAAGGCAGGGGAAATATAACATTAACCAGTGGGGAAAAGGGAAAGGAGTGTTCTTGGTGGAAGAACCAAAGGGAAAACGTGGAACAGAGAAGATTCTAGGCTAAGGGGCAGACTTGAACAATAACTGACAGGACAGGGGGAGGGTACAATTCTCTTACAAAAGGGGGTGGAGAACTCATACAACTGCTGTTTCCCATGGCAACCCTAGACTGACTTCCCCAACCCCTCCTCCTACAATTGATTGTGCATTTCTGAGCATTTTATGGTAGCTAACATGCAGCAGGGTTTTATTTTTGTCTTTTGTTATAAAGCAACAAAATTGTTTACAAATATCCATACAAAGGATAGTTAAGCTTACAACATAAAAGTTAGTTGGACAGCTAATTAGTTGTTTAGGTAAACTTTTAAAAGTGCCAGAAAGCTTTTACTCATAATTGTCATGAATTTCATATGAGAGAAAAAATAACTTTACATATTGTTAGGGAAAATCTGGAAGGAAACACCTATTTCTCCTATTTCTGTAAGTCCATTTTTAAAGTTGGAGGCTGAGCTTGCCACAAGTCTACTCTAAAGGAAGATGAAGGTGTTTTTAAAGATATATTGATTTGGTTTGATTTGTGGAGTTCTGTTTCTGAGTGAGTTTTTTTGGAGCAGGAGGAGGTTGTTTGGTTGTTTCGGGATTTTTTTTTTTTTTTTTTTTTTTTTTTTTTTTTAGAGAGAGAGAGAGTAGCAGTTTCCCTTGGCTGTTTTAAAGCAGCAGCTGTTTGATGCTGTAGATGGTCCGGAAAACTAGATACAGAGAACTTTAGTGGAGGTGAACTAATGGGTGGAATGAGGTGTATAGCTATGTCCTTCATTTGTATGGCTCCCATTTAATTAAGCAATTGCCACACATATGTTTTCTCTTTGGTTATGCATACCAGTGCCATCTCATTCAAGTGAAATACAATCAAACACAACAAACTTAAATTTCTTCATTAGAATATTTTCAGTTCTGCCACTTTGTTACAGTCCTAAGGTTGGGGTTATTTTACTCCTGCTTTTCATCATGATAATTTTAGTTTTATTGGATACTAAAACCAGCATGTGGATTAATTTTCCTTGGAGATTATAGGATCATTGAATAGTTTGGGTGAGAAAGGACCTTGAAATATCTACCATGGGCAGGAATGTCCCTCACTAGATCAGTTTGCTCAAAGTCCTGTCTGACCTGACTTTGAAACCTCACAGTGATGGGATAACCACAATTTCTCTGGGAAATCTGTTCCAGTGTCTCACTACTCTCATATCAAAGAGCTTCTACATCATGTACGATCTAAATATGCTTTCTTTCAATTTATGCAGCCCAGGACACAATTGGCTGTCTGGGCTGTGAGTGCACACTGCTGGCTTATGTCCAATTTTTCATCCACCAGTAGCCCCAATCCTTCTCAACAGGTCTCTCAATCTGTCCATTCCCCATTCTGTATTGATACTGACTTCTCCAACTCAGGTGCAGGACCTTGCACTTGGACTTGCTGAACTTCATAATGGCCCCCACTTCTCAAGCCTGTCAATCCCTCTGGATGGCATCCCTTCCCTCCAGCGAACCAGATGCACCACTCAACTTGTTGTGATTCTAGGGTGCACTCAGTTCCATTGTCTATCTTATTAATATAGATAATAAATCATGTCGGCCCCAATGTGGACCCTGGAGGGACACGTCTCATTGTGGTTTCCACTTGGACATTGAACCATTGACTGCAGCTGTTTGCATGTGACCATACAGCCACTACCTTATTGATCTGACAATCCATCATCAAATCCATCAGTCTCCAATTTAGCACCAAGAATATTGTGGCCATATCAATATTTGACCATATCAATGGCCTTAGAAAAGACTTTACCTTGTCCACTGATGCATTCACTTCGTTGTAGAAAGCCACCAGATTAGTCAGACACAATCTGTCCTCAATGAAACCTTGTTGTCTGTGTCTAATCACCTCCCCATCTTCCATATGTTTTGATACGTCTTCCAGGAAGATCTGTTCCATGATTTTACCAGGTACATAGCTGAGGCTTACTCACCTCTATGAACTTTATGTTTAAGGCCCCTGTGTTACATCATTTTTCTCAACAATCAGTTTGCCCTGCTATCCCTGTACCTAATTCTTTCTTGCTTTTGGTGCTTTTCCAGGGTTTATACCAGACTTAGATTTTAAAGTCTTCAAGGAAGGGAGCAAATATGCAGAATGACACTTTTCCACACCATGGGATCATTAACAAGTATCATTTTTTGAACAAATTATCCTAATTTAACATCACTGTGACATCATACAATTTTAGCTTAATTTAAGTCCTATTTATTCATATCTTTTTAGAAATGTGGAAAACAGTTTATACTCTTGGATTACCATAGATGAACTTCAGTGTTTCTTTTGTCATGTTTCTGCAGTGCAATCATCCATTAATCAGGTGGTGATATAAGATTACTAGGAATTTATTTTCTAATTTAGAAAGATGATGATTGCTTAAATTCTCCCCATCTTTGGGTCAAAATGTTTGTTCTGCTTTTCTGAAGACTTGTTCTGCTTGTCTGTATGTGTGTTTCATCCTTATATTTAAAGGTATGCCAACAGTTTTTGGTCTAACTGGAATTCCAAGCATTTTTTAAATACTAAATTCCTCAAAAAATAAGTATTGAACACATATTCCCATTTTGTGAAAGAAATATTATTAAGATCAATGTATAGTTAACTGAAACCTAGAGATGATAAAAGGATTTATTCTATTTATTATTTTTCTTATTCCTGATAGTTGATTGGAGTTATGAGTATAATTATAAGACAAGAAATATTGGCCCAAATGTAACCTACTTAATGCAAATGACACACAAGCCAAGGTTTTTAAAACAGAAAATTTTGTTTGAATTGTAGAACAGGAAGTACCAAAACTTATGTTCTAAAAGTGTAGAAAAGAAATCTAATTTAACTACATTCTTTGAAAGAAATAAAGATATAGAAATTCTATCTGAAAACATCATCAGTTCAAATAGTGTATCACCATTTGTCATTCTTCCAAATTGTATGTATGGAGCAAATCCATTTTCACTTAGTTGCACCAAAACAAAAAAGGGGAAACTGATTACATGATCCATACTCATGTCTAATAAAATTGCAATATGCACTTTATGACAAGCTTATATTTAATGCATACTGATGGAAGATCTAGTTCTCTGTTCTCAGCAGGAAAAGTAGGCTTTTCAAGAAAACCTTTTTATTTCGTGACTATCACACAACATAACAATTACAAATGAAATGGAGGTGACAAAAAAAGAAAAAACAGCTTGCTGATTTTTATGAAGTGTTTGTATTTCCAGAAAGGCAGTCACTGCTCAGTTATTTGATTTGAAAAATTAATCCTTATAATTCCTTTTGAATTCCCTAAGTACTATTCACTCTTTTCTAGTATGAGTTTTACAGAATAAAGCCTAAAAGATTTCTACAGTAGATTAGTTTACAGATGAAGCTCAATTCCACTGAGAATGAGTCTTTTATGACCCTTTTATACTTCCATTGGGCTGTGTGAATGCTTTAATACATGGAGAACAGAGTTAAATATATCTATTGTCTCAACTAACAGGTTTATGCAAACCTTCTGAAATATTTTAATTATAGCTTCTTCTTTTTCTCCATAATTAAGAAACCAGATGTCAAGTAAGCCCATCATCCGATGATCATAGACTATCCATTAGCCTAAATAAATCCACTTATAATTAGAATTTTTTCTCTTTCTCCTTTGTTTTGCAGAACAAGAAGAATGTGTTAACTGCACAGATGAATGCAGAGTGCTTGGTCATTCTGACAGGTGTTGGATGCCACAGTTCCCTGCAGCCAGTCAGGCTGAGAATGCAGATTATCGCACAAATCTCTTTGTACCCACAGTTGAAGCTAACGTTGAGACTGAGACATATGAAACTGTGAATCCCACTGGGAAAAAGACTTTTTGTACATTTGGGAAAGACAAGAGAGAGCACACTATTCTCATTGCCAATGTTAAACCTTACTTAAAAGCCAAACGTGCCCTGAGTCCTCTGCTTCAGGAGGTTCCCTCAGCATCGAGCAGCCCAACCAAGACATGCATTGAGCCTTGCACCTCAACAAAAGGACCACTGGATGGTTGTGAAGTGAAATCAGGAGCCTTGGCTGAACCAAGCAGCCAGTACTTGTCAACTGACAGTCAGTATCTATCACCCAGTAAACAGTCAAAGGACGCTTCCTTCATTGCATCAGATCAGATGGCTAGGGCCTTTGCAGACGTGCACTCCCGAGTGAGCCGAGACTCGAGTGAGATGGACTCTGTTCTGGAGCAGTTAGACCGTTCAGCCCGGGATCTAGGCAGGGAGTCGGTGGATGCCGAGGAAGTTGTGAGAGAAATAGACAAGCTCTTGCAGGACTGCCGGGGAAGCGACCCTGTGGCCATCAGAAAGTGAGGGGGAAAATAAGGACAGGCTGGCAGTTGCATTCCTCTTCTGCTGATTGAAAGTAAATAAATGAATAAATTCCCTGGTTGTAACAGAATTACAGGAATGAAGGAAGACCAATGCTGCTTTAAGGCTTTTAGTGAACATCTGAAGTGCCCACAAGTATGTTCTTTTCACTGCTCTTTCTTTTTGACAGATAACACTGGTTTCATTTTGACCAAACTTTCATTAGGACAGAGTCAAGTACACCAAGAACAAAATGAAAGAAGGAAAGACAGTACCATTTTGACAATCTGATAGGAAGGTGTGAGAAAGATGGAATGGAAATATGTCTGATACTTTAAGACTGTCCTCAATAGCTGATGCTGACTTTACTGTTTACGTATAAACCCCGAGAAAAACAGGGTTGAATAATGCTGATCTGTGGTGAATTTCCAGCAGCCACCACAGGCTTCTACTGAAAGTCCTATAAAGAGTTCTTGTAGTAGTCCAAGCGACACCAAACATTAACATTCATTTGTGGTAAACATTTATGTACAAAGTTATCTGCCACAAATATGAAATATGAAAAAAAAAGAAAAAAAGAACAATAAAACAAAAATAACCATTCCAGATCATTATTCAAAAAACATATCCTCATCATTAATGAAGCACTACATATCATATTAAGATTAAATGTAAAATTATATAGTCCATCTTGTCCTGCACACACATAAGCTAATTCACTTGATAAAATGAAAAAAAAAAAAAGATTTTAATATCTATTTAGCATTTTAGTGTCCAACAAAGCTATAAATAGTTAGTGATAAGTTAAAAAAAAAAAAAAAAAAAGAAAACGAAATGAAGTAAAATTTGGGGAAAAAAGAGTTACCTTAACAGTAATACAGAAAAGAAATTAACATTATTAACACTTTTTTATTTATTTGTGGACACTAAAATAGCTCAGGAAAGTGAAAATGTCAGACATCCACAAAAATCACATGGTCATTTAAATGTGCAAATGTAAGATGATTCAGTGTGTTTACATCAAATGACATATTTTTATTGATTTATTGCAGATTCAGTGCATATGAGCCAAATTGTTGAGTGTATAAGAGCTATATTGTGTATTTTATTAAATTAATATATAGTTGTGTTGCAAAAATATTTGGGCTTATATTGTAAATGGCAAGTGTTGCCTCAGTAGCTGTCGAACTCTATGAGTTTTGTTTTTTCCTGCTTCCTTTTCCCCATGGAATATGGGAAGCAGTGCCTCAGAGCAAAGTCTCTTGTTTAATGTATGGTCTACGAAGTACTCCAGTACATAATCTGTTCAAAATATGTTTGAGTGAGCTGATGGAGCTAACTGAACAGCCTACAAATACATCCATCAGTCATGGTTATGTGCAGGTCCTTGTAGAAGCTTCTATTGCAAACCCATATTTAATAACAAAAATTACACTTGAACCAACATCTGGAACCTTCTTTTTTTTTTTTTTTTTCTTTTTTTTTCCCCAACACATGCAGCCAGCCTGTTCAATGTAGGATATTTGATTGAATTCTTCAGAGGTGCCACCATTTTAAAAGTTTTGGTATTAAGTTTATAGAGCTGAAAAATATATCAGTGCCAATGTGGCATGAGCAGTATTTTATCTGATTCTTTAGAGTGTGCAATGGCTTACTGCAGTTCTAGATAAATGCTGCTTATTCTGAGGGTTTTTTTTAGTCAGGTTTTCACTTGATCTGAATAATATTTGCAGAATAATTTAGAATAACTTGGGATATACTATTTCTACTTTTTATTATTGTTTCCTAAGAGTGTTTTTATTGCATTTGAAAAATTCAAAATTACTTTCGGATGAAACTTGGAAAATAACAAATGAACTTCCACAGTACAAGAAGAAGCAGAAGAATAAAATATTTAGCTCAGGATTTGTCCCTTATATGCTTTAGATACTCTGCTGGAAATACCACTATGGCACATTGTTTAAAAATTATGAATTTGGTTTCTTAAATTTAATCTTTACTATAAAAACATTTATAAAAGGGGTTGGCAATCTGAAATACCACAGGCCATAGTTTTTTATCAGTTCAAGAACAAAAGTTGACCCAACAGCCTATTTTGGTTTTGGGATTGCATTTAAATGGTGATTTTAGCTAATCTGTCCTACAATTAATTGTCTTTGGGAGACATCAATTCTGATAGTTTGCTTTTAGCTCCTGTTAAAACATGTCTACAGTTACATGCAAAATGAAGGATCTTGTACGTGTCTTATCAAGCTACTCTCCATGTTTTGGACAATTTATGTATCTAAAACGTGGTGTTGTCTGTGTTATATAATTTTGGTTTGTTTATTTTTTTTTTTTTTTTTTGGCCAGGAGATCCAAGATTGGTTTTGCTTGATAGCTTGATAGCTTGAAATTCCATAGTAGAGAGGATTCTTATTGTTTGATCAGTCTTTTCTGTGTATTTCTGTGGTGCCCATCACTTCAGTGTCTGTGCACCAAGTCTTTAGCTCTGCCAGTGAGATCCATTATTCAGCAAAATCTACACCAGTATGTAAATGCAGTCAAGTGTGGAGATTTGTGTATTTTACAAATGATTTTAACACTGAGTAACCAATTGTACAATTCATTGTATGTTTCTGAAGACATAAAACCACAACATTCTGAGAAAGGGCTGTGCCAATGTAAGAGGAATTTACCTTAAGGCTCTCTGTCATTAGTGATTTACTAGCTTTAGCTGTTTAACACATTATTGGTATTTAGTAGTGATTATTTATTTACCACTCTGAGGTAATTCAGAATTCATGACTCACAGCTTTATAGAAGAGTTTAGGAAATCTTGCTTTTATTTAATTTCTCTTTCAACTGCCTTGTTTTGTAGAACTCTGGCATACTGCTTCCCAGTATAAGATTATCCCAGGTTAAAATTTATTTCACAATTTAGAATGGATACATAATGAACCAGCAAACCAGCAGAGCTCATACAATGTGAGTTTTGCTGGTTCAGTCAAAATTAAAATGATTGTGTGTGAAGGACGTACTGCACACAAAAGAATTTTAAGTGCTTTTTCTCTGTGGTATCTATACTATCACCATTGGAGAAAGAGGCAGCAATGAAAGATAAAGTTTATGAGTTATTTCTCTCATTTTTTATACACATGCTTTATAAGACTGAAAGGAAATATTTTTCACAAGATTATAAAAGTAAAGTTGGAGTTAAGGGAGGCAAGTAAAGCAACTAATAAATTTGTACTGTACACTGTGAATAATGAATAAGGCATTCTGTATCTTTTTTAATTAAAAAAACCCAACAATTGGGAGTTCCTTATACCATTGGCCAATCAAATCAGAACTCAAAATCAGACCTTTCTTTTTTCCTTTTTTTTTTTTTTAATTGGCATATTTATCAGGAAACAGATTCTCCTGAACTGTGATTTGCCACTTTAGAATAGAGTTTTCCAAATCCAAGTTACCCCTAGAAGTCAAACTTTGTTCATAGTGGAGCAAGATACACCGTTCAAACAAGATTTCATGTTGCTTGCTGTCAAATGGAAGGGAAATCGCTGAGGTCAAGGGGGAGTCTGAAGCCTAGCATAACATAGGCCCACTCATTATTGTTTAATTGCTTTCTTTTGACATCAGGCAGCAGTTATTATTGCATTAATTTAAATGGGAGTTTTGGCTATCAAGATTTGTTGACTTGAAGTGTAATTGAATGAAATCTGATTAAGGTTTTGACTTCTCTGGCCAAATTGTGATACAGGTTGGCATTCTCATTTATCAGCTCCTGTCTCCCCATACGACTCAAAATTGCACCAATGACTGGTGAATGACACAAAAAAACCAAACAAAAGCAGCATACATTGTATGGATTTTCTCAACCGCTATTGTTTAATGGCTGTGTTTAATGTGACCTATCTGGAAAATGAGGACTACAAATAAAAAGCGATTACTAATAGTGGTGTTGCCTGCTTTTGCATTCATTAACACAGAAGAAATGTGTTAAACACTGCATACCACAGGGAGTCTGACGGTAATTACTTTGGAAAAGCAACTTGTGGCAATGCGGCTGTTATAGCTAGTTATCAGTTTGCAAAAAAAATGACAGTTCCTGCTTCATTTATTAGAAATGTGTAACTGTTTTCTCTCAACAGGAAAGTGGAGAAGAGTTTTCATCAAGCTGGGTAGGTTTATCTTTTAAGCAGCTGATACACTGAATCCCTACAGGTTGTTATTTGGTCATAGAAACATGGAGCTGAGTAAAGGATATTTTGGTTTAGTACACTGGTGAGTTCACCAGAAACACTATAAATGGGGTGGGGCTGTAAGTTCTTACAGACTGTCAGCCTAGGAGGAGAGATCAAAACACTGCTTAAGAATACAAGTGGAGGACAACCTGAAGAATGCAAGGAATTGGTTTTTGCTTTTTAACTTTTTAAATTGTGTCTTTCTTAAGAGTGTGAGTAATTTTATTCATGTTGCTGTAAACAATGTGATAAATTGCTGGGAAAAATATTTCTAAGTTCTATGTCTGGGTTTTTTTGAGTTTGTTGTTATAATTTAACACTTTCATTAACTTCTTTTGTTTGGTTGGGTTTTATGTATTTGAGCATTATGATCAATACCTCAGAATATGTGGCCCTCTCTGTCTGCTCCTGTGTGACTGTAGCAATAATATACCAAATAGTGTAAAGCCTGTAAACCAGAATTTTTAGGGTTTTGGGTTGTTTTTTTTTTTTTTTTTTGTTTTTTTTTTTTTGTTTTTTTTTTGTTTTGTTTTGTTTTGTGGTTGTTTTTTTTTTTTTTTTTTTTTTTTCCAGTGGGTAGTTTTTTAGAAGTAATTATGTATATAGGCATTGCTTTTGACAGCTAAATAGAATTTCACTTTGTTCAGACTACTACAGGTGTTATAAAGGTGTTTGCTATTCCTGTAGACAGAATTAACCATTTAACCATTTTTACCTTTCATTTTTTTCTGCAAGTCTCCTCACTAGAAACAAAACCAGCCTGCATCTAGTTAGCTGCCCATCTTAGGCACTGAAAACCAACAATGTTACATCCCCCTTTTCCCGCTACATATATTTGTCTTTCTGCAGGCTAATTTCTAAAATCTAGCAAGTCATTGTCTGTGCAGAATCCTGACAGAATGTACCTTATGCTGCTAATGACCTCACTGGACATGGGATGTTACTTTTAGTGTCTTCAGCTGTGTGTGATTCAGAGGTTGGCTGGATCCACAGTGTATGTAGAGCAAGTCATAAACCATCCTGGCTTTTCTCTACCCAGAATACAGAGTCATTGATTTCTCATTTGGAAAGTGGCCAGTCTGTCAAACAGAGATTCTTAGATCTCCTTTAAGCCAACCAAGTATTACTGCTTCAGGGTGTTCACTCCTGGGATAAATACCCTATCCTTATCCTTTACTGAGTCTAAGACATGAAGGCAGCTGAAAGCTTATTTCTTCAGTTAGTAATGTTTCCCTAAAAATGAAATTTCTCCAGTAGAAAGGACAACTGTCTGCTGTGTGCATCGTTTGATTTGTGAAAGGTCACCTTAGTTTCAGTAGCGCATGAAGAAATAGATCAGGGAATTAATGAGCCATCTAAGAATTTTCTGAGATGTATACTCCATAATGCATATGTTATGATTCAGGGAAAAGAGCACAGCATCTTGGTTTATTCATTGTTGATGGTTTCTGATAATGACTGGCTTACAAAAATACTTAGTTCAAATTTTGGGAAACATTTTTCTGTATCTGGGACACAAATTATTTTTAATATTTTTAAGAAGATTTTTTTTTTCCTAAACAAAGACTAGTCAAATGTTGAGTCCTTTGTTAATTTGTGAAAATGGTGTTCTGACCTGGTTTCCCCCTTTAGATTCTTTATGTTAGAGATAATACCTTTGATTTAGGCAAGACTCCAAAATGTCTGTAAACATTCTGAAACTTATCTTTGTAAGAGTTAATAGTATAGGACTAGCTTGAAACATAGATGATTGGACAGCAGGTTCAGATGTTGATCTACTGCGGAAAGGAAAATAAAAATTCCATTTCTGTAGACATATTTAATACTTTGAACATTAACACTATGGAAATCTTATTATAGTGCACCTACTGAACTGCTACCAGAGAACTAGGGGAACAGTTGGCCAGTAATCCTCAACCTTTTCAAAATTAAAAGAAATACTGAAGTTGTATCTGGAAATCAATTGATTGCTGTAGCAGTATAGAAATATCCGCAACAAGAAATACTCCTTAACAAATTTGCGATTAGATTTTGTAATACTTGTACATTTTCCATTTTTTTGAGGGCAATCACATGCAGAAGACTTTTCATTGGTTTGATTTGAGAGCGATAAAAATGGATCACTAGGCTGGCATCTGCATTGAAATAAAAACACCATAGGTGTCTGACCATCAGGAAATGACATCTATTTCTGTTATACTGCCTATAGGAAAATGTTCCATACATATATTTTTTAAGCCTTTTACAACAGGCATCAATTATGGTGCTGCATGCTGTAATGATTTCTACAAGTGACCCTATTAGTCACCACTGCTTTCTTTTTATATGTCAATTTAAAATTCTTTACGCTGAAAATTTATCTAATGTAGAGAATTTAAAGTAAATTTCTTATTAGTCTTCACACTTCTTACCATATAATAAAAATATTCATCATAATATTTGTAGATAAGACCTCTGTTTATTTTTTTAATTCTTTGATTTAAAATTTGATTAAAGCTGCTGAACTATATTAAAACTATATTTTTATTTTCCAATTAAAATACTTATATTTTTTGAACAAATTCTTCGTTCACTATTGTGAGTTCCATGGGGAATCTCATTAGGAGTATTGCAATAAACTATTCAGCTCTAAATAAGAATCTTTTCTTGATAACTAAACATATAGCCTTTACATCTTCAGTGAAAAATAATTTATTTTGGGATTTTTTGTACTGAAGTTATGAGGAAAAAAAATCTGATATGTGTGTTCTGGATAACTAATACATTTAATATTCTCTAACTATAATGCAGTTCAAAGTAATGGTATTTCATTATGAGTATATGTTTAGGGACTTATCTCATCTTAGACCAGATGAGAAATTGTATTTACTCTGAATACCCTTTGAGTCTCTGTGCTTGAAGATGCATTGGCTATATGAATGATTCTATATTCCCTTGAGCCTCATTTTAAATCAAGAACAAAAGTAATATAAGCACTCCTATATAATTTAATAAGGATTTGTAGAATACCATGTGAATATAGCAAATACAGCAAAGAATACATGTGAAACTATTTTAACACCATTATAGTACCTTTGTATTATAAGAGATTTAGAACAGAGATTAGCAACTGTTAATAAGCCTTTATTTTTGAAGGCAAGATAAGCTTCTTAAAAGCACTGTGGCTTTGCCTCAGTTTTAAGAGCTGTAGTTCTAATGGAGAGTACCACAATAAGGGTTCTTTTCAGTCTCTAGATTTCTTTTGTGCTGTCATCTTCTGGAGGAGACTCCAGAGGCTGGTAATTATGCTTCCGTAATAATTTTTTGCACCTCCATCAGCCAGTGTAAGTGAAGCAAACACCCTGGTATATACCAGCTCACTGCCACACTGCCACTCAGTGCTCCGATGTTACCTTAGCAGAGTCTCTTCAGGTGACTCATTTAGGGATCCAATATGGACAGAAGGTCAATTTTGTTAGTACATCTTTTTGGATATGTCAAAGTAAGACACAGCAATCCTTCTAAAGGAAAAGAACAACCACGTTTTGAAAAGAAAAAAAAAATAAAGCCTGTATAATGATAGCAAGCACAGTCAGTCCTTTAATTTCCAAATGAATCCTCTCTTTTAAAAGATCCCTACTTCTGCACTTATTAATAACCTTCTCTGCACTCCTAAATTGTAAAACCATTGCAGCTGCAGTACTAATGTGGCTGGCAGTAGAAATCAAGATAGAGAAGGAAAAGGAATACTATGCTTTAGGCAGACTTTCAGTCCCTATTACATCTTATCCCTTTAGCAGAGGTGAAATGTCAGGGGCCCATCATATTATGGCAACAGGAGGAGAAGTACAAACAATTGGAGGACATCTGATTCAAACACTCTTGTTCAAAAAGCTTTCATGGAGATTTGCCAAGCTTACTGTGGGATCAAGAATGTAAACCTGAGACAGCTCTGCTGATAACCAGTAATTCCTGTAGTCTAAGGTGATGTTCACATCACCTCTTGCCTGGAAAAATTTCAAGCTTCCATGGGCAGTGGCAACACATAACTGCAAGGAGCCACCAGGTGCAGCTGCCAAATCTTGAATCTCATAGCTTCTTGTAAGTGCATGCCAGCTCCCCTCATTCACTTTATTTCCTTTATCCTGAGTGTTTATAAGACATACTAGCAAATTCTAGCTGACATTTCCAAGCCTTGAAGGGTGGTCTGGAGAAGGACCAATCCTGGTTCAATGCCTGTGTTTGTTAGCAGACAATGCTTTCTTGCAGACAGATAAAAAATCAGAGCTCTATTTGAAGAACCACCTGTTTCCTAAGTTTGGGGATTTCTTTAGTTATTCTTTTGTTGCATTTTATAAATAATCCAGAAAATCTTCAGCATCAGTGAAGCTAAAAGCATGCTCATTTTTAACAGCAGCATAAATATTAATAACAATCACCAGTCAAGACTGAGGATTTTATTTGGTAAAACATGTACAATGATGCAGCAATTATGTAAAAATGGAAGTTATTATGAGCTGTAATTAATATACTGTGTTACCAGCTGACTCAAAGCACTTTGCTCAGCATTCTTGGTTTTAAAGACTCCATCTGAGTAGTGGTAAAATGTATACTAAATTCAGTAAAGCACATCAACAGCCCTAGGCTTTCTCCTCTAGTTGTGACTACCACTGAATTTTATTTCTGCTGAAATCTTGCTATGAAAAAAAAAAGGCAGTATAATTGCTGATTTACCACCATTGCTTAATCTAATTCAGTTCTTAGTGGTCCATTAGCATAACAGAATTTGCATTTTATTTCACAGAAAATGTTATGACTCCACCTGCCTTAGTTCAGAAAACGTATCAGAAACAGGAAAAATGGCACAAGCAGAGAAATGACAAACCACTTACATTTACTAAAACAACTTAAATATAAAAGGGTAAGGTGTAGTGGTACATACAGAGTATACCATCTTTGCAAGTGAACTAAAAGTGTACCAACCGCCCCACATCCTTCAGTTCCATCACTCAGTTTCCATTTTATTGGGTTTCCAAAACTCAGAACTAATTTTCAAATGTGCTGCTATCACATGCCATTATCCTTGTAAAATTTTATTCATTGTGAAGACTGTGAGAGAAAATGTGCGAAGACATATGCAGGGATATAGTGCTTTATCAAACTATAACATTGATAAACATAACTGCTTTCCTATTAACTGGGACCTAATCCAGACACTAGAGATCATAGAAAAATTACAAGTTACCACACCTTGCC
Organism: Vidua macroura; assembly: GCF_024509145.1. NCBI lineage: Eukaryota > Metazoa > Chordata > Aves > Passeriformes > Viduidae > Vidua > Vidua macroura. The sequence goes on along the minus strand of NC_071572.1, from coordinate 57,713,782 downwards.
CAGAGTGAGGTGATCAAAATAATAACAAATTAAGAATATTTTGATTGACAGTTTATATGTATTTCTTTATATTTTTGCACTTTCTTTGAGGCTCATATCCTAAGGGTGACAGCTGTCATTTTAAAGGTGACTCATTACATTGCTTTACAGAGTCCCCTAACAGATGGAAAGGTCTTGTTTCCCAGGGAACGCTGACAGGTTATGATTTCCAGAGCTTTTAATCATTTTAGCAACACTTATACACATCTGTCAATTACTCTATCCAGTGATGTTAATAATACAGCAATCTGAGGATGACAAAGAACACTCTTCTTGTCTTGAAAACACAACTTTTCCATCAAGATTGGAAACAGAACAAAAACACTTTTGAAGAGCTCTCTTCTCCCAGACAAATCAGTGTAAGTGCCAGGGCATTTGGTCTGGCTAAGATGAAGTTCATTTTCCCCACTGCAGCCCTCACAGCGCTGTGCTCTGCACTGGTATCTGGAAAGGTGCTGGTAACACACCACTGTTTTGGCTCCTGCTGAACAGGGCTGGCACAGCATCAGTGCTGCCTCCCCAACATTCCACGCACACTCCCACCCCCAACAGTACTCTAGGGATGGGAAAGACCTTGGCACAGGATATAGCCAGGACAGATGACCAAAGGGGTAGTCTATATGATATCTTCTCAGACCTGAAAGCTAAGAGAAAGGAGGTGGTGGGAGGGATTAATTATTTATGACATTTGTCTTCTGGAGCAACTGCTGCTTGTACTGAAGTCCTACTTCCCAGAAAAGGACTGAGCATCACCTGCTGATGGGAAGTAAAAAATAAATCTTTTGTTTTCCTTTGCTAATGCACATGATCTTGCTTTTGCTATTTTAAACTGCCCTTTTCTTTTCCCATTAAGGTTTTTTGCATCTTAATTTCTCCTTCTCCTGTCCTCATGGAGAGGGGTCTGTTAGGGCACTTTGGTGGGCACCTGGACTCCAGCCAAGGTCAATCCACCACAACCAGCATTTATAGTAACAGGAAAATTTTATTTTCATAATACATGTCCACAGAGCTTTTTTTCTCCTCTCCTGAGCTACAGGGAACCTATAAATCATTAAAACATACAACTGATAAAACATGAAGCTGACATCACACAAATAATTAACATCAAAGTCACTGTGCAGAAGTGATAATTTTGGTCAGGTACAGAGTAATGGCCTTCACTGTGGTGCTTTTTCTGGTTGTGATACCGAGCACTTGAAGCTCCCAAGGCTTCAGAATAGAGGCAGCAGATGTGTGTCTACCAGTAGATGTGGTAGCTCTACTTCATGACTAATATCCAGCTCTTTCATTCATTATAGAACTGAAGCTGCAGTCCCCTTATGTAAACGAGGTATGTTTTTGCAGTGATGTTACAAGGTATCCACATAGAAGTTATATAGCTTTTACAGAGCAATGACACTGGGATATTTTGGAGGGATTTTTTTGACATCTATATTATGTTCAATATGAACAGAAACCTGACCATCTAAATATAAACATTTTATAATAATATAGAAAAAAAATCAGAAAAATATTTTTACAGCATCCTATATATTTTTTATTAGAGGAAATTTTATTCTGATACCTACTATGAAAAGTAAGTAAAGCCCTAATGTTCTGCAGTGTAAGAACAACTTAATGTTGTAACAGAACCCTTTCTGCTTTCAAACTATATTTTTAAGAAGTCTCAGTTGAAGATTTTTATATCATCAGGCAGTACTTAGTACTATTTAATATCATCACAATAGCATTTGAAGACCCTAGCAAAAGAGTTACACCTTCTTTTTAAGCATTACTGATAAGCAGTGAAATGTTTCATATTGAAAAAGTACTACAGAAGAGAAGCAAAGCAAAATAAAACAATATTTCAGATAGTGAAAATCTTATTATCTCCAGACCAGTCACAACTGGAGTAATATGACAGAATTTATAGGTTATGGACTTGCATTTCCCTATTATTTTAATCCAGACCTTGAACTATTACAAACACCTTTTTATCTTCTTCAGGAAGATCAGATAGGTTATGGATCAGAAAGGCAGTTCATAGAATTTAAACCTGTTCCACAACAGTTTAACCCCAGCCTTCAACTTCTTCTCTGTACATACTGTATAAACACTGTTATTCTTCCAGCAACAAAGTTGTCAGGAAGGGTGTTTCTCATCATTTTCTCAGGGGCCTTAGACCCCTAGGGTCCTTGACATCTCTGCATATATTCTCTTGAAAAAGATATGGACTATTCAAATGCTCTTCTGTAAAGTAAAATAAGTGGCAGCTGGCACCATACGGTTCTGTTATAATGAAAACATGAGGTGGTTGCCATTACACAGTCCTGCACTAATGAGAACAGTAGGAGTCTAGCATTACAATGGTCTAATGAAAACAGGAAATGGCTGGCATTAGATTGGTATAATGAAAACAGGAGGTGGCTGGCATTATGCTTATACAATAAATAAATTAAGATTTCTGGCCCTACCAATCCCATCTAGAGTATATATGATTCCAGGATGTATGAGAGAAACTTCTGTAAAATCAGGGACAATAACATTAAAGATCATTCTTTGTTACATCACCTCAGAAGCAGAGTGGTGTCCTTTTCCTTTCAACTGTTTATTTCTTTTTTGGCTGTTATACATGAGCAAAACAGGCACATGGTTTTAAAAATTGACACATAACCTATACAGGCTGTTTTATTTAAGAGTAGCCAAAAGTAGCTTGTTTTCTGGTGTCTGTTATGCTTTATTGTGAAAGGTTAAAAATAGCTTATCAAAAAGTGAAAATTGATATGACTGGACTTTTTAAAATTAGTCTCACACTTAGCTCTCCCAAACTGGGCTAAGTGTGAAATTGATAATGCTTTGGAGTGTTTAATGCAATACAGAGAATGAGATCAATACTTGCTGAGAAATAAGGAGAAAAAAAAAAAGAAAAAAATTAAGCACAAAATCAATCATTTAGCTAATGTGCTTTCTTCTAAGAACAGAAGGGTCAGGTGGTTTTCTTCCTTGTTTTTCAAGCTAATGCTTCTAGTTGAGTCTTTTTAATTATTATTACCCAAGAGGGTCTTCCGTGTAGGTCTTTTACAATGAATAGACCACCATCTTCCCTTTTATTGCAACTTTTAGAGACATCTGAAACTGATTGATTCTCACTCTCCTTAATCTGGCTGAATTCACCATGAAGTTTGTACAGTTCAAGGCCAGTACATTAAGGCACTGCATCAATCCACTCATACGGTACCTTTCAGCCACTCAGTCTCCTATTTCTCATCTTCAAGCTCTACTGCATTGTTTCTGGACATTTTCCACTGAAACCAAGAGATTAAATGAAGCAAGAAAATGTTTGGAGTATGATTTTAAAAGCAGCAATTAGTGTGCTGGAATGTTCCAGCAAAAAACACTGTACTTCCTGCAGCCTGTTATTCTGCTGATAGCTTTGGTTTCCACACTCAGATTGCAGTGAAAATATTCCAGTCAGGTAGCTTGGAGTGAAACAGCAGTGTGATGCAAATAAGGAACAGATAATCAAATCAAACTTTCTAATCGAGTTTTGCTATGCTGACTCTCTCATTTCTCTCTAGCCTGCAGTTTGCATGTTTTACAACACTGCAGAATTAGCTTAAAAAGTAAATACTTGAGAGTCTATCGAATCCTGTCATGTCTCACATAGACCAAAGAACAAATGAAGGAAAATAATCTTCCTGTGCTGCTTCTATTATTACTTTAATTTCTTTGCATCTTTGGTGTGGTTCTGATTGAATCCTTTTGAAGAAGGGGAATAGCAGATGAAGAAGTCAGAGGGGTAAATCAGGGTGAATGCTGTTAATAAATCTTTGCTTTATTTATTTTTTTTTTTTTATTTCTTCATCAAACAACTGAAGGAAAAAAAAAACCAACAAAATACTCATACCTTATGGATCAGATTTTAAACTAAAACGTATGGCACTGGAAGCAGCATATGCCTTGGAAAATCTGCTGTTATGTGCTGTGTGTGCAAGCCGCAGACGTGGCTTAATTGAGATAGAAGGCGACACGTGCCATGCATCAAAGATTAATGTCTGGACCTCAGCCATTAATGCTGGCATCCCAGGAACTGACTCATTCCTCTGCCAAACTTCTGCTGGGATTTGGGTTCACTGAATCCAACTCACAGTCTTTAATCCCCCAAGAAGTATCTCTTTGAATTGTGGAGCCATGACAGCGTCTGAGTAAGCTCAAGAAACAACCTGCTCTCTTTAAGAGTTCTACTACTCAGAAAGTTTTTAGCCCTCTATCATGCAAGTTTGAATCAAAGCTCCATTTTCTTTAGTTCATTATACTGAGTAGACAATAGTCATATTGCCCTTCCAATCTCTTTGAAATATTTGAGATCTTACAAACGTCGTATGCTATAAATCTACTTGATGGGTCTCATCATTCTGTAAGCAATATTTTTCATTAGCTTTGCAATAAAATGGCATTTTGCCCTATTTTCAAACTAACAAATTTTGTCAGGGTTAGCATCTCTATTACATTACCAAATATATCAGTCAATACCACCTGGTGTAATCAAGTCTTGTTATATGATTCAGATAGTTGCTTAAACTATGGATTTTTCAAAGTCAAATTTTCTGGCAGGAAGAATATTGATTTAATAAAATTTTAGATAAATAGGCAGTATATCACTATAACTATTTGTTTTGATTTAAGATAATTTATCTCCATGTACAATATTCAAGATTATTTATAATTTTGTTACACACAAAAAAATCTGTATAAAATCATTTGATTATGCTTGATTTCTATCTCAAGATACATATCAAAACTAGCATCTGACACTCACAGTAGAACATGAATGAGTGTGACAGTAAAATCCCTATATGAGCCAAGGTTTTTGTTTTAAATAATATTAGGAAATATGCTCTCTTCTGGCTTTCTAAGTAACTAAAGAAACTGGCATAATGAAAAAGGTGCCTATCTTTTAATGGAATGTGAAGAATTAAAATTTAAAATCTAGCAACACACACACACACTCAAGGAGAAGAACCACATGAAGGTAAAAGATTTAAAACTGAGTTGCACAGATCCAGCTAAACTACATTCTGAGCCAAACTTTTTTCAAAGATGTATTCACCTATAACGAAGGACAAATTTTATACTGCAATATGGTTAGCTAATCAAAAGTTTGTCATTCTCATCTGGGCATCTTTAATCACATTTTGCAGCATCCATTAAATGTGATGGTGGCTTTCTGGTCACAGAGAGAAACAGATAGTTTCCCAGGCATCATTCTGGGAAAAGCTGTAAGAAGCTCAGAGAAAAGAATTATAAACAATCCTGAATCTCTGCAGCTGTGATCATGTTAACATGTGTTATGTGATGTTTACAGTAAGGTTGTCTACCAAATGGGTGTCTTGCCAATCATGTGAAATGTAATAATTAAATGACCAATCAGGTCCACCTGTAGTGAACTAAGTAAACTAAGTTATAAAGACTTCTGAATAAAGGAGAGACTTTTTGCCTTTTATGCCTTCTGAATGTTGGAGTCCATATGTCACCTTCTTTACTGTCCCCTATACCTTCGGTGACAAATTACAAATATTGAAATGGCTTCTAGACATTATTTATTTCCCTGTGAATGTTTTTTGCCTGTATTTTCATACTGAAGAGATCTAGATAAATATTTAAAATGCCCTTATCATACCACAATAAAAGGTGGATTATAATCAGCATTTCAATATAACAGAGCTATTTGTTTCTGTCCACATTATTAATCCAAATTATTTTGTAAATTTTTCTCACACATTTTTATTGCTTCTTTAAGGCACTATAATTTCTTTGATGACAGACACTGAGATTTTGTAGACTATATATGACCATGAGAGATTTACATTTTAGCTACAGTCTGAATTTTCAGTGTACATAAAAAATATTTTACTTCATTATATAGTTGTGCCAGATCCAGTCAACTAAGTGGAGCTCACCCTAACCAATTCTTGGGACATCTCCAAGGAAAACAGTACTAAGTAAAACTTTGCTAAGTAAACTAGACTGTTTACCAAGTGATACTGTCCTTTTCTTCCATGTCACAATTAAACTAATCAATATTAGTCAAAACTATTCCACTTAATAAGTTACCAGCCTTTTCAGAGCTTAGAGTGGAACCCCTCATTTTCCTCCTCATACTAAGAGGAAATGAAAATTATGTTCTAAGTTTGTATGGTCTCTTTCCAAATGTTCTGTCAACTGTGGTATTCCACAGCCTTGAGCATCTACTACATGGCTGCCAGAAGTAGAAGAAACTGTTACTGCTACTCCAAGTGGGTTCACCCAAAACCACATTTCTACTGCCATCCTGGTTTGGGGAAGAATGGAGAACTTGTCTTGCCTTGAGCTGCCACTTTTTGGATTGCAAGTAAAACAACATGTCATTGATTATTAATGGCTCAAAGGCAGTTTTTGTAGATAAACTATATTTACTTCAGTGGATTTTTGGACCAGATTTCAATTTGAATTATTATATTAGCCAAAAAATATTTCCTATCTTCAAGAATAAGTTGAAGCTCTTCAGGAAAATTATTGTTCCTGTTCATGCAGGTAGATTTATTATAACAAATGTTTGTACAGTTACTATGCAAATGAAAATTATTTACAGAATATTAGAAAGCAAACACACAAAAAAGCTGTAATGCACATACTGTCCTGTGTGATCATACTGCCCTGTGTGAGATGTAATTGATAGGTAAAAAAACTTCCTTGTACTTGGCCATGAAATATATCTCTTGAACTCTGGTGATAGAGAATAAGAGTAGTTTATAACCATGTAAAATTTTATCTCTCATTAGCCATTCATTCTTATTACATGCAATGTAATTATACTAGTCAGGGAAAGTTTTCATATCCTCGGGGAAAAGTTAAAGCTCTCCAGGAATGGTGTATTTATACTTTTAGCATACCTCCTAATGCAAATGTTGGCTGGGATGACCAGGGATAGTGCTCTACTCACAAATATGGAAGACCTGCTAGCAGTCTTAGATCTGCCTTGAATTGCAATGTCTCCAAAATGATTAAGTTAAGGACCTGGAGGTGAAATGGGAAGGCAAGCAGCACATTTTGGACTCCGAACTTTACAACTGCATATTTCTTCTAATTCAGGATGTTGCTTGTTCTTTGGGTAGCTGCCATGAAGGATAAGGACATCAAGGAAAGCTAGGTGATTTTTAAGAAGAGCCTAAAGACAGCTCAGGATTTAATCATAGAATCAAAGAAACTTTGGCTGGTCTCAGTCCCTGGGAAGATCAAGAAACACATGCTCTTGAAATTCATGTCCATATTCAAGCAAGTGAAAGACAGGAAGAGTAATCAGGAATGCTCAACATGGATTTTTCAAGAGTAAAGTGTGCATAAAAAATATTTTATCAGTGTGCAATTTAATGACTGGGTATATGACAAGACAAAATGGTGTATGAAATTTTTCTTGACTTTAGTGAGTTTTTTGTCATTCTCCATAGATGAGGAAGTATGTGCTGAGAAAATAATTAGGTGGGTTTGTTTTGAGGTTTGAATATTAACTGGACTCAGCTACAGCAATGACCAATGGTTAAATGTCTTTCTAGAGATCAGAGAGAAGTTCAGTACCATAGAAGTCCATGTCAGACTTGTAAAGTTCAACATTTTCAGTGACCTTGATAGTAACATAAACTGCACTTAGAACATCTGCAGATGAAATAAACTGGAAAGAATAACTGTGGCCATGAAAAATGTCAAAACTCTACCCAAACAGATTGCAATAAACTTCAGTACCAGAGCAAAAGAAAGTTCTTGAGGTCCCACAAGAACAAGCAAAATTATCTGAACCAAGGGAGAAAGGGTACCACACATTAATAGAGCTTAGGAAGGGACTTGGTGAGTTGAAGCCCTTCTGAAGAGAGCTTGAGGGTTATGGTGTACACGAGGTTGGAGACAATTCCACAGCGCTCTTTCTTTCTGAATAAGACAAGCTACATATGGAGTATGCAACTGTTATATACTATATATACTGATAAGAAACTCTGGCCACAAGATCAACAGAAGTTATTCCTCCCTTCTACTTGGCACTAGTGAGCTGCATATAAAATAGTACATCCAGTTTAGGACTACTCAGTTTAAGAGAGATAAAAATGGAATTGGGGAGGATCTAATGGAGAGGTGAGCTATAGCCCATAGGAAAAATTTCCATTGGAGAAGTCTGTGGAGGACTGTCTCTAAGGAGAAGAATGCCATGCTCAAGAAGGGGGAAGGACTCTTCTCCTTGAGGACAAAGCAGCAGCAGAAACAGCATGTGATGGACTAATCACAACCCTCATTGCCCAACTCAGGGACACCCTCTGAAGGGAGCTGAGGGGAAGGAGATAGAGGGTCAGGAATAAAGCTAAGTCTGGGAAGGTACTTTTAAGTCCTGTTTTACTTCTCATTATTTTACACTGAATTTGACTGGTAACAAATTCAATTAATTTCTCAAAGCTGGGTCTGTTTTGACCCTGATGGTAATTGTGGATGATCTCTCCCTGTCCTTGTCTTCTAACAGGAGACTTTCATTGTTTTCTCTCCCCTGTCCAGTTGAGGAGTGGTAGAGCAGCTTTCTTGGGCACCTGGCATTTAGCTGGATCAAACAGCTAAACACAACTGGGAACAACAGCATTTAAGTCTCATTGTCAAAAAGGAAAGAGAAAGAATAACTGATAGCAGAAACTTCCTGAACTTTCCAATTCCTCACAAAATCAAACTCAGACAAAACTCAGACAAAGATTTATTCTAAACCTGAAATGACTAAATAAACTATTTCTGCTTTATATTCAGTCATTGCTTTCAAGGATTTCTTCATTAGACCAAGTATATGCTCAGCATGTCTGAATTTATTTTTTTTTTTCACTTAGCTGTATTTTTCAGGAAATCAAAGGTGCCTTTGTTAAGTCAGAACTCTGAGCATACAGTCTGGTTTCTGCTAATAGGTCTCACTGAATGCAGTTAACACCCAGAAACCTGTGAATTTAATTAAATGCGTGTAGATATCCAGAACCATGCATATTCTGGGTATCCAGAATCTCAGATTTCCTGTACCATCATCTCATGGTTAATTTTTCTCTGTCAGTTTTTTCTCACAGCAAGACATTAATAAGTTTTTTTTAAGACAAGAGGAAGAATGATGGGAAGTTCCAGGAAGAGACAATACTAGATTTCCTTACCGAAAAACATGTTGTGGTAATATTTCTGCCTGATAGTTTGTTTCAATAGCTTCAGAATTTAGCCAGCTTAATAATTTACCAAACCATGTCAGCTGCAAAAGAAGACAAGATATGTGGGAGGCCTTGGATTTTTATCTATATGGGACAAAACTTTTCAAAAATTTTTCTAAAGTCATTAATCTTCTTTGCTGAGAGAATAAAAGGGGAAGCAATTTCCACTCAGAATATCTCAAAGTGGTTCTCTGTGTCTATTATGCTTTCTCAAGGTTTATCTGAGTCCCCTGATAATGTATGACCACACTCTAGAAGGACCTGTGTATCTTAGATATGCAATTTGCATTCACATTTTTAAAATAACATTTTATTCTAATGCTTCCTGTATAAAGTCTTCAATAATTATTGCTATCTGATTCTTAGCCCACTCAGCTGGAGCCACCTACAGCCATACAGTTAGAGAGAAGAACCATCAGAAGACAAAAAAACACCCCAAATCTTGTTATAAGAACATGACTTTCTAGATAAGGATATAATATCCTTTTCATTCTTAATGTCCCATGGGGAATAAAGAAGGAACTGGAGGCTCTTCATGGCCTCCAGGGTCTGGAAGGAGGATGAAGGGTGGTGGCAGTCTTTTGTCCCTCTCATTCCCAGAGTGACCTGAAACCCCACATGCACAGAGTACCCTTGAGGAAGACAAGCTGCTGTGGGCAGTGCTGCCTGAGGCATTGGATTTGGCCAAACCCATGGGAAGTAGATGAAGGGGAAAGGGTGGGAAAGCAAAGATGAGGCCCTATCATGTCCTGGGTCTCCTGTCATCATCTCTTGGCACGAGTGATCAAATCCTTCCCATCTTGGTTACTATGCAGGTAAGAGGCACCTTTGATCCTTTGGGACTTTGCTGGCTGAAATCATCTGGTTCCAGGCATAGTGGAATACCAGCAAAGCTAACACAAAGGAGCAACACACAATTAATTTAGCATGTGATTAAGCTGATATTTTTATTATGGCAAGAGGAGATCAAGTAGGTTTTACAAATTGAATCTTTCAAGACCAAGCAATGGAATTTCCAGCTAGAGGATACTCCAAAAATTGTGTGATGCTAATATGTTCTGTTAAAGCAAAAGGCAAACTTTTTCAGCTCCTTGAATTGCATTGCATAAGTGAAATAAATGTGCTAAAAGCAGACAGTTGTTCTATGATGTTGTTTCTACCAGCTCTATAGCATATGTATATGTTGACAAATTAAGCAACGGCTGCTTTATTTGCAATAGTCAGTGTTAAGTTATTGATGCTGTGCCTTTCTGTGGGAAGTTTTTTATTGTAGGAAGCTGCAACTAAATGCAGGATTTCATTCTGCCTGAACCCCAAAGGGAATGAAGCTACCTTTTAAATTATCAAATTGGAATACAAGTGCATTATTTATTAGAATTTTTAGCTCAAATCTCTATCCAAGGAAATCTATTTTCACTTTCTTCTTTTGTTTGTTTGTTTATTTGTTTGTTTGTTTAAAAAAAATCTAGGTGTCCCTAAAAAAATCACTGGGTTCCTCCAGCACAAAAGCACTCATAGCACCTTCTATATCAACCTGTGCATTCTTCCAGCTTGGCAACATTCCTAACAAGTGTGTATGAAGACTCATGAAGTGGCTTGTTCTCACCTTGTGAGCACTTAAAATGTAATTTACTGTTGCTCTCAATTATTGTAAATTCCACAAGTGTTTACTATTTCTGGAATCCTGGAACCTCACAGCCATATGATGATGAGTTAATGTAATGATCTGATCTATTTTAACAGGAATATAGTTGCAAGGCAAAATAAGATATTTAGGCTAATTTGCATGACTACTTCTTGAAACTTTAATGAACTGTCCAAAAGATGTGTTAATATTATGGTAAAAAAGATACTTCAGAAAGACAATATTTTTTTCACCCTGGGAATAAGCAATTTCTTTAAAAAAACCGAGAGTGAGAGAGAGAAAAGGATAAAGTAACATGTGTTATTTGTATCAATTACGTAGAAGGTCCTCTTTAGTCATGCAATTACATTCCCATCTAGCACCCAAAGAAGGGGTTCAAGTGCTTAGAAATTTGACAGCTGCTGTCTGCCTTACACACTACATCAAATTTCTTTCTTCTGTGGACAAAAACTGAAAAACCTTCAGGAACTTCTTATCAAACTTTCAAATGTTTTATCAATTTTTTCTTTCCTCTTCTTCCACCCACCAGTGGTTTGCTTTTTGGTCATAAAAGCAAGAAGCTTCTTCCTTTCCTTAGTCCCTTTCCTGCATATCAAATAATTTCTAGGCTAGTATTAGATCTAGAATGTGACTAAAAATGCATGTCAGAGGTTTTTGCTGGGTAATATTTGATCCTGATGCAAATACATCCTTTGTATGGAACAATATGTGCCCTAACATGCCACATGGGATGAATGGAACACTTATTTCCTTTAGCATTGTACTACAAAAAGAAATGGACTGTGGACAAAATAAATTTATTACTCAACAACACAAGGTTCATTTTCATTTTGTATAAGCTTTCAGAGCATATCCTGTCTGCAAATGAAGAATGATTTTTCAGCATTGGCTTTATCAGAAACAGACTGCATTTTGGCCTTTCCTTTCAGACTTCTGACACAACTCTTAGAGCCATATAAGATTTTTTCACCTCATTTCAGAAAGGAATCTTTATGTCTGGCAGATGGCATTGTAGACTGCAGGAATAAGGTCTTTTAAAATAATTTTGGGAAGATGAATTAGCTTCTGGAAATTTTCTGTGCAGAAATGTAAATGACAGAGATTTCCCTAAATAAATATCTTCTAGTCTTGAAAAATAATCAGTGACTTTTGAAAAATTTTATTCATCATGTGCATTCAGTGGGAACAATCAGTGAACATTAGGCAGACAACATTGAAATTATAATTTAAAATAATAATATGATTACTCAGCCATACCAACCAATGTTCCTTAAAAACAAAATAATAATAATAAAAATAAACTACAGTCAACTCCAACAAAAGAATTTAACTCATTTGCTTAGATAAAGAACATTTTCCTTTCTACTAAATAGGATCAAAAATACAAAAATCTGGTGATATGGTTATGCTATTTATTGACTTGATAGAAAGATTAGAGAAGTCTCTGCAATATGCAGATGGTCAGACTGGATGGTTTACACTAATGCTTTCCAGTTTCATCTCTGATGAATCTTTGATACCCTCATACCTTGGAACATGCTGCTATTTCCAAATTATTAGAGGCAAGAGGAAAACTATTTAATGAGCAGCTTATTCAGTACCTTTCACTCTAGGGGACTACTGCTACTTCCACTGAAACATTTGGCACAGGACATGTCAGAATAGAACATCATGTTGAACAGACTTCTGCTCTGATCCAGAAAGTCAGGAGGTTCACAGATTCATATAATCAGAGTGCTATATGGAGAGCTTCTTGACCCTTTTTTTTTTTTTTGTTTTAAAAAAGACTCTGGATGGGCTTATTTACTCTGTTCATAAATATTTGACCACTATATTTGCTTATGTAATACAAATACATCATTATTTAAACTAATCCTTTGGGATTTTTTTTTTTTTTTGCAGTTATGCTTTTTATAGTAGCCTGCTCTTTGCATAATTTAGGTTTTGAACTTCTGTTATCACCAGCAGTTTAAGTCTGTACAAAGAGTACATAAACACACAGATGTCAAAGAAAATGTTTAGGCATTTTGTGGGTGTTTTGTTTTTTTCCATTCATTCCATTTTAAAATTACCTTAAAAAAAAATCTTTCATTATGTGATAGGGCACTGTATCATACAGTGGCTAAAGGATTCCATTTGGGGTTACTGCCATCCAGTATTACAGAAAACTTGTTGCTCCCTAAATTAATTTTTTCTATATTTCCCTAACCTACATCACGTACCCTACGTCAATATTGTTAAATAAGATAGGATTGAGGCCAGTCCTGCACCCTAAGGGACGGATTGGCTCACATTTGTTTTTTTCACAGCTATGTCCTTCAAGAATATTCTGGTCTCATAGGACACAAATCCCTCAGCCTCAGGTGTCTTCTACAATCTGTGTGATGCCCTTTGGATCCCACAACACTGCTAATAAGTCTTTGCCTATGAAAGACAGGCATGGAGAGGTAGGTGGGAGGAGAATATCTTAATGCAAAATGCTTGAAGTAATATCTTCAGCAGATACCCCATGCTGGAAGCTCAAGAACAGTATTTTTGAATCCAGGCTGATAAGGAGTAAGAGGATCATGAGGACAAGACACCTCAGAGAAACCAGAAGGAACATGACTTATAGAACAAACACCTTTAGTGTTTCAAAGGTTTATTTGTTCAGGATTGTACTAAATCCTTTCAAGCTACTATGCTTCATTTCACCTTGTGAATAGTCTTATGCCTAATGCTGCAGTGGTCATGCTGCCAGTCAGGTTACTCTTCTTAAGCAATACTGACGGCAAATGTTTCTCCTTGCCTTGACCAGCCAAGACAAAACTTATCAAAGGAGTTCTTTTCTGGAGATTTGAGAGAAGAAATTCTTCATCCCTACTTCATGGAAGTCTCTGATCTGTCTACTAAAAGTGCTCATTAGTGATGATGGACATGGGTTTACAGGACACCTAACCATCATTTCTTTCCTTTCATAATGGAGGAAGTATAGATAACTATTTTTATTTTATAAAGTTCATTTCTGTAAAATATTTATCTTTTACTTTAACAGCCACAGAGTTCTTTAAGAACTTTTCAGGATACCCAGAAGACTCTGAGAAAAACTCTGAAACCACAAAATCTGTGGGAACTGCAAGCTCCAGCGCAGCTGCATTTACTGAGTCTCAGAAGGAAGTCTGGAAACAAGAACTGCAGCCTCGAGTGTGTGTGACATGATCTGAAAAGAGAGCCAGTGCCCAAATTCTTCAGGGTCAGAGAAGTGATAGGAAACTGATCCTCTGAGTTCCTGTGATTGTTATGCTATGCTGTCTCAAGATAGCAAGCAGCTGTCTTGTGAGAGGTAGTTCAGATCAGATCAAAGTTCAGCTCCTGTAGATACATGTTGTAGGATATCTCCCCCAGATTTTGAAATTTAAGTTTTATAATTGCCCCTCTAAAAGAGAGTGGGGGAAATGTAATCTACAGCAATTGTAAATTAATGGGTATCCAGAAAAGCTGATTTAGGAAAAGAAGACAGTCAAACACACATACGCAAAGAATATGCTAAAATAATAAAAAATATATATAGTAAATTAATAGGAAACTTTATTTGTAATTGTTCTTAACTCAAGATCTAACAAGCACCTCAGCAGATAAAGAAGCAGTGGCTTTATAAAGGCCAAAAGAAGTATTTTTTCATACAGTGTGCAATTAAAAAGTGATTTTTATTTTCATATGAACTTCATAAATTTCATGAAGTGCCAAAAATGTTCAGAAAGTGAAGTTCCTTCTGTACTTACTAAAGAAAGAGGTCTGGATGAAACTTCTAGTTCTAGAAGCCCTAGACAATTGATGCCTGGAACAGGAAAGCAAGACCAGAGAAAATGTCACTTATCCTTGTCTCGTTTGTCATCTTCCTCTAATCATTCACTGCAGCCTATGGGATGTTGGTCTAAATGAGTCATCTCTTTTTTTCTGCTATGGGGACACTAATGTTCTTGGGAGACCTGTAGGATTTTCACATATGCCACCTAATAGACTGAATTCAGTACCAAACTTAATTATCCCCCACTTGAGATGGATTGATTTATTCAAGAAATATAAACTAATAAACTATGTACTCTCCCAGAGTGCCCATGCAAATTGCTTTTCTGATAGTGTTAGAAACTGGTTTTATATAAATAAATATATACAGATTTTTACTTTTTATGATGCATACTTCTTTCTATATAAAACTCAAGTATTGTTCTATCCTAAATTGAACACAATGAATGTTTTCGTCTTTTTTTCACTGAACATAATGCATTCAATTTGACTTCGGGTGATTTCTATCAGCCTAGCTCAGATGGTATTAAGACACCGGTAGCTACACACGGCAAGGGAGTGATCCCTATTCTCCAGGGCCAAGTACAGTGTCCAAACTGTTCAGAGTTAGTCCCTTCTACATAATATTTGCTTTATCTTTGTGTAAGGCCCCCAAAAAAGTCGCTCAAAGAGCCTCTTAAAAGGGCTTGTGTAGTTTTTATGTATTCTGAATTAGCTTCATGGAGGAAATACCAACAAGATATTCTCAAGGGGTCAAAACAACCAGAAACTTAACTGGCAACTTCAGAAAATCAGATGACTTTGACAAAAGCTTAAAGAAGCATTTGATCAACATAAAACATATCTGAAAGCATTAACTTGGCCCATTCAACTTAGCAAACTCCAAGCCTGACCGATTTTAAATTACTCAAAACTCTGCAAAGAGGGAATTAGGAGAAGGAGAACGAGAGTAAGACAGAAAACATATGAAAAAAACAAACATTGCTATCACTCCCAGGTCCAGCGGTGTTCAGCTGACATAACTTCCAAGAGGAGGCAGGGTCAAGGCTTGCACTTGTCTCATGCTTCAGTTTAAGTAGCCTTCGCCTTCCTGGGACCTTCCCCCAGGTGGGATTTCCTCTCTGGTGGCCACTCTGGGGTTGGGATGGGGCTCCTGGGGTGAGTGTGGAACATTGCCTCCAGTGTGCCAGTAAATCTGAAGATATGCATCTGGTGAGTAGGCTCATTTTCAGATGTTGGGATTGGTGAGATTTTGAAGGACTGGGATGGGAACTCTGACTAATTCAGTATTATCTGCACCACATTATGAGAGAGGGTTTTGCCCAACCCCAATTTGAGTTTTTGGATAAGGTAAACGGATTGAGACACTCAGAAAGAGTTTAAAATAAATGAAAGATTTTTGACAGAAAAGTAAGAAAATAATTTGTCCTTCTTTATGAGTTAAAGCATAAACCTTGTTGTTTGTAATGCCTTGTTGTTTTTCCCAACTAATATCAGTAAAAAGTGAGTGTATTGTAGTCAGCATAGTAAAGCTAAGGTGAGTGGTTGAATCCTGCCAGTCTGTTGATAACTGGAGTGATACCCAAAGAGATTTGTTGCCCACTATGCATGGTAATAAGCACTCAAAGATGCAGCTTTTAAAAGCAGAAACTTAGTCTTAAAGCCTGCAATTAAGATTTCCACAGAAACAGCTGTGAAAAATGCAATGGTGTTGCAAAATAAACAAGTTGAAAAGTGTCAGATACATACAGTTGCCTGAAAGAAAAAGCAAGGAGTAAACAAGATATGAATTATTTTCTGCACTGTAACTCCACATATGACCTTAATGTTTTGCTATAAATGTGACTGATTCAGAAAAAGATACCATGGAGGATCATATTTACCAGAAATGTTACCTTCCAGCAAGAGATAAGCATATGAAGCCAGAAAAGAAAAGAGCATATAATGCATTATATGATGGATATTTGTAATGGCTGGGATTCTTCCTTACTCTACAGTAATAGGAAGAAGAAATCTGTTTCACATTTTAGAATACAATTCAGGATGTTAACAGATAATGGTTTGTCTGCATATTGAATATGTTGTAGGAAAAAAAATGTATCTGAAAGATAATTGTAAAGGATGCAAAAATCAAACAATACAAAGTTGCAAAATGACAGTAATGAGGTTGCTTTAAATCAGTCTTATGTTTAGATGTCTACACATAGATGGAACACATCTTTCCCTGAGTGTTCTCAAGGACACTCAGTTAATCCATTTAAATATCACTCATTTCAAGAGAACAGAATCACTAAACACCCAAAGCTAAGGCACAAGCTGTATCTATCATTAGCAAAACTGGAACTCCTCCTGTGGCACTGTCTTCATTGACATAATCAACTGTGCCACTCATTTAATGCAAAGCTGGGGATGATGTTCATTGGCTATTGTCATTATTCAAATGAGTGATGTAAAGCCTTGTTTAGCACATACTTTTCAGACCATGCTCTGAATGTTGAGTTATTCATTTTACCAGAGACTGTTTCTTCTCTAGAGTCTCAAACACTAGCCAACCAACAAGTTTTCACCCCTGACAGCCTGTGTTACTGTGGTGCTGGTTTACAAGTGAAGTCCAGCAGAACAAATGGATTTAGGTGAGCAGTATCTAGACACTCAGGTCAACCAAGCCAGTGTCAGTTCCAGATGTTTTCCTTAACAGGACTAATGTGAATAAGGTTATTTTTTTAGACTAAACAAGGGGTCTCAGAAGAATTTTGCTGTTTTAAAGACAGACATCTAAAAATTCACTTCCCAGATGAACAAGAAATGGCAGCAGCAGGCTGCTTCCTGAAGTAACAGGAGCCCAGCAGGGAGCTACGATGACCCTAGAGCAGGTAGAGCTCTCATTATGGGATGCAGTCCTACAGGGCCGGACCACAGTGGGCAGAGCTACAGGCTTATAGCAATGTCCATCATTAGCTCCTAACATTGCAATCAATCCATCAGCTCCAGAATACATCCACAGGCTCCCATCAGGGGCAGCAAGACACAGGACAGAGACGGGCTCTGAGGTTAAGACAGAGAGTACATCTAAGGGATCCCTCCATAAGATATCCATGAAAATGAGGTCAATCCAGGTGGCAGGGCTGGAGACAGGAACCCCTATAATGTAGTCCAGATAGTGTTTGGAGGCCCAAGGCTGAGCTGGAATTTGGCTCCTAGGCATGTGGTCAAAGGAGTAGTGGAGCAGCCAGGTGAGACTCCAGGGCATTAAAACCTATTAGTGCACTGATGACACAAATTTAATATGCAAGCTAATTCTCTGCTTATTTTCAGTATTGCCCTCCCTCTACCAAACTTACCTTTTTTTTTTTTTTTTTTTCTGAATTCTGATTATTGCTACCTTTCTTCTACACACTTTAATTCCCAAATAATCTTTCTGATGGGTGCTAATTTGTACACTTGTTGGAATTAAGTCCACACTACTGATTAATGGAAAGACTTCTTAGCTTTTACCACATTAATTATCATAATGCTATTCCCCCAAATAACTTGGTGACATTTTTGATGCAAGTGTTTCATTGACTTATTTACAGACTTTCATAGGTCTGCAGAGTTCCTGTGTTCCATCTGGGACAAAAACAAATCCCAAGCCATGGAAATGCACTGCAGCACATTCTTCCTACTTCCTCCAGTGTAGGCAATTGATTTAGGTAGTTTTGAAGCAATTATCATCTGTGAAATCAGGAAGCCTAAAACTGAATATTAGATTATTTTCCTTTGCTAATGATTTTTGCAATACCTTCTGGTCTTGACTGACAACTTTGTGTCATCTTTCTACCTCACTGCACAATCTTCTCTTTCAGATCATTAATAAAATTTACTAAAAAACATGGAGTTTAATGTAAAACCTTGGTGCACCAATCTGTTAATGTGCTGGCATTTTTTTAATCCTCACGTTTTCTATTTCTCAACCAATTCTGTCAGTTTTATCTCCCTTAGTCTATCTTTAATATTAAAAATAATTTGTGCTATACCTATCATCAACAATTTTCGAATTTGTTCCTTTTTTTCCTCTTTAAAACATCTCTCATCTGGTTTAACAGAGTCTACAATAGTCTAGATGCTGATATTGATCTAATCAATGAAAAGATGCTAAGCAGCCTCATATTACTGGTGCCTTGTGTTGGAAAAAATTTTATGAAAAGAGGTGGTGTAAGTGTAAGTGACATATAATAAATACTGTCGGTGCCGATGAATCTTGAATTTCTTCCTGATCAGTGTTGACAGTAAGAATGTCTGTACCAATATTTCAGAAAGCCTATATCCCATTAGTTAAGGACCTTGGGTTGGGTCATGACAGAATTGTGATAGAAAGTTACCAGACTTGAAAGAATTTGAGCTCATGTGTCCTGCTTTTTAGGGAAAGAGGGGATACTACTATTTAGCCCATTATAAACTAAGGATGAAGCTTTGACTCTATCTTTTGGGATGAAACTAATCCTAATGGGATGTCTTACATATCTCTGTAGAAAGCTTCTGAATTGAACCATTAATACAAACATAGTAGGAAAGACATCTAACATCTGAATACCAGCTCTGAGGTGTGATGAATTTTCCAGCCACATTAAAACTGATCTGTTTTAGCACAGAGAACCTAAAGCTTAGGATTCTGACTTGCTTTCTGTGGGTATCTATATATCACCAGTTTTAAAGAGGATAACCAAGGTGGTTAGGTGCCTAATTTTCATGTTGATGTAGGCAGGATGAACCTGTCATAGACAAATAGGAGAAGTGATCATCTAACAGTGGAATATCTGTGGATGCTGGGTCACCTATGAGATCAGATGCAAGCTTAAGTGTCATTGAATTTTTAGTATCTAAACTTTGTTGACATTCCACATTAAGCACTTAGGTTCTCATTTGGATACGGTCAGTTCAAAGTGTAGAACAAAACCTCAACTGAAGTCAATGGTACAACTGTAATGGATGAACCCACTGGTAGTCCCAGTTCTTTAAGCA
Source organism: Vidua macroura (assembly GCF_024509145.1). Classification (NCBI taxonomy): domain Eukaryota; kingdom Metazoa; phylum Chordata; class Aves; order Passeriformes; family Viduidae; genus Vidua; species Vidua macroura. The sequence continues at coordinate 57,694,081 of NC_071572.1, read as the reverse complement.
AATAAAAGCTCAAGGTATCCCCTTCACAAATAGCTGCACACCAAAAACATCCTAGATATTGACAGGCACATTTAGTTTTCATGTTGACCTTGGTGTAGTGAGGGATGCTTACAGAGGCTCTCACTGTTCTGCTTCCTTTCCCTTCAGCTCCTTCAATTATCCTGCAAGGTCTCCCTCCAATATTGATTTGCAAATGACCTCCCTTTCTCATATGGAAATTATGTATTTCAGGACATAACTGAATACATTTCTAACAGATCTTAAAAGGCATTTTTAGCAAGATTCTAAAGCCTAGGAATCCTCTTTCCTTGTCTATGGTATGCTCCATTTGTTGTGACCTATGAGGTACTCCCAGACTGCTTGGTGCTTTCAAGACAATGAGTTTGTTTCCCTTGATTATATCATTCTTCATTAACAAAAGGCTCAGAAGTTCACTGGCACATCAGTTATTTTCATATTTTGCAAAACATCCTAAACAGCTTATTTAAAAAGCAATAATAGTATAGATTAATCATTATGAGGCTGTCTATATTACAAAGTTCTGAATTAATAAAAAGCTATTATTTTTGTGTAAATTCAAATGTGCAATCTTTATTTATTAACAGTTTTGACTAAATGTAACGTGTGTCACTATTTGTCTTTCTTATCCCTGACTTATTCATAGCCTTACACACTTGGTTTTATCTCAGTCTGAGAGTGACTTAACATTAAGTGACCCAGCCTCAGGATCAGCATTCTCTCCTCCAGTCCTTGCCAGCTGCATATCTGGCCAAAAGTATTTAACAAGGGGGAAAAAAAGCCAAACCTGAAACAAAAGAGAAAAAAAGAACAACATAGTATGATCTAACCTTATTTATTTATTGTTAACATAAGAAGCTAACTGAAATCAGAGATTAAATTAATTTAGTTGTTCTCTCAAAATATTATCTTTCTTTAACTTGAATGCGCAGATTATATTGTAGTATCTGTAGTGGTCCTCAGAATCTGGCTTATATTAGATTAAGAAGTCTGTATGTTTTTGCCACGAGCCATAATCTTTCCTAACACTTCTTTTGGTTTGACAAAACCAGTAAAAGTTGTAAATAGCATTTTTAAAATGTCTTTCAACTTTTACCTTTTTTTTTTTTTTTTTTTTTTTGCCACAGAAATTCTTTTGTCTCTGCCTAGGCACATAACGACTACTTACAGGATTTAGCATGCTCAAAAGTTGTGAGCAGTTTGTCAATGCAATAGGTTAAGGTGAAAATGCTTTAGGTATAAATATACATATCAACATAGGAGAAATGGATGACAGCAACTGATTTGCCTACATATTATAGAATACTAAAGGTACTATTGCTGCTTGTTCATGGTTTTCCTTTCATAATGGTGTTATAAATATTTCATCACTGAGATAAATTTTTTCTCCTTTGTAAAAACCAATTTCACATTCACTGAATCTGTAGAACATGCATTCCCCATCTTTCTATCTCACAAATAAAACCAAACCAAATCCTACCATTTTTTAAAGTTATGTAACTTGTGAATACTGCCTTCTGATGTCATAATTACCATGTGTTCTTGTAGCCCAGGTTATTTAAATCAGGCAACTGAGAAAAAGAATGCATACAGTTGTGTCCAATGAAGGACTACTCGCTGTGAAAGGTACATGTTCAAACCCAACCTCTTAGTTACATTATCTTCTCATTTGTAGTGTTAGCATAGAGAGACTTGATGGCCTATATTTTTGAAGAGACAGATGCTTCTTATCAGGAAATATTCATACCTACACTTAAACAGAAAAAAAGGAAATCAGATTAATTGTGAAAGTGATTTTGATGCTGTGTTATATAAATTGAGATTTTTTTTTTTTTGGTGGATTTTAACAGTGAACATTAACAGTTCCTTTAACTATCTTTGTTCAGTATTATGATTTACCCTGACAGCTGTTTTACTGATAAGATAACTTTGCAGGATTAATTATGAATGTATTTTACTTTATTTTAGTCATGCAACTGACTGAAATTCTGCAGTCATTTGGTCAAAGTCTATAAACTAGAAAAAGATCTACTCTGAATTAAGGAAAGATTACAGTAAACAATCTGTTTGTGTGTTTCCTTTTAGCTAAATCTAGATTTCAAAGCAAGCAAAGACATCAGCCCAACTCATAATTCTCTTGAAGTCAGTTCTTTGCTCTGTGAGGATTTGAGATTGTGGTTTTGAAATACCAAGTTGGAAAAAAAAGATTATGCCAAATGCCTGAAGGCCATAAACTGTAAAGAAAAAAGCTTGTCTCTAATTTATGAAGTTTGGCAAGTTTTTTATTTTTATGGTCATTTACTGTCCTTTTTTTTTAAAGTTAAAATGTCAAATAGAGTTCTGTAAAGCATAACACATGTTCTTTCCATTCTCCGCTGTGGATATATTCTGCTTTTTGGGCATTCTTTCTCTGTCAATACTTACATCTGTTGTTTAAAATGCTATTCCTGATACAATTGTTTTTTAAATGCAAACCCATATGTGTGATCTCCAGAGAAACTGGTAAATTTTACCAAATGGGCATCCCTAAATTGCATGCCATCTGCAGCTAGTGATGAGAGGACTAAACCCAGTCAGCTGTGATCTTCCATCAATGCATCTATCATTTTGATTTGCTCTAGGGAAATCAACAGCTTTTGGCTTGAACTTTTCTCACCCCAACAGGTTATTATGGACTGGTTGAGATGTATGGGCTAAAGAAAGATTGGGTCTCAGACTATTTTCTTGTGGAAGCCAGCAGAAAAACTACAAATTTCAGTAAAGCAAAAGCAGGCACACACTCTAGCTCTGATTTAGATTTTGTGAGGTATAAGCGTACAGGCTTTCTAACTCAGAAAGGCTGTTAAAATATGTAAAGCACGGAACAATTTAAGAAACATTATTATTGCCTATGTAATTGTAAATTAATATTACTAGAAAAAAACAATTAACTTCTCAGAACAGCATGTTCACATTCTGAAGGCATAATTGGCAAAGTGGGAATTAATGTGTAATAGCATGTGGGACTTTAGGATCATCTGAGAAAGAGAGAGAGATGAAAAAATTTGGGAAAATAATACATAGATGCCACCTCACTGGGGAAAAAGGCCTCTGAAATCCCATTGATCTTCTAATATGATGTTGTCCCTCTACCCCTACCATTCATTTCTACCTCATGACATATTAATTTAAAATAATAAAAGTTATTGTGAGCTAATTAAAACTGCAGTTTAAAAAATTAACTGGAAATATACTGATACACCTTGTTCTAACTGACAAAAAGACTGGCAAATTTTAATTTCATGAACCTAACTAAACACTTCATAATTTGTATTTATTTATTCCCTAACTAAATGAACTAATAAAGTCAGAAAACCAGATCTGAGAGCCAGCTCTGAAAAAAAAAAAAAAAAACAAACAAACCCAATCACAAAACTGACCATATCAATGTTAAAATTAAACTTTGGTCTTCCAGCTATGTTTGTTTTCAAGTTCTGTCCTCTGTACTAAGAGCTTAATATGCACATTTGTCTTGCTCCTAGAGCATCTGTAAGATCAAATTCCCCATGGAATTTAAGGGAAAGAATGGCTGGTGTCTCTAAATAGCTTTATGTAATGTCTAGGTGCTGTGTTGCTCAAAAATGTTAGAGTGCCTAAAGTACATGCGTTCAGTGCATGAGCACAACTCAGCTTCAGTTGCCTAGGAAGATTTTTTTAAAGGTCACAAAGTAAAGAATCACTGAAATTTGGGAATTTCTAAGATATTCTGAGTGGGAGTCTTAAGAATAAGAATGTGGGGATGATGATTTCTAAACTGCATGTGTATTTGATATTAGATGCCTGAATTATGTTTTTGGTCCATTAATTTGTAGCAGGACATCTCAGGCCCCACCAGGAGCTTGTTTATTGTTTGCTAATCAGTGAGATAACTCAAACAGGACAAACTGTCTTACAGTGAGTGATTTTGGTGCCATGGGGTAACACTGGTCTGGCATCTCCCAACTGCCAATAAACATCTGAAGTGAGATCTGGAAAGATAAGCTGGATTTTTGACCAACAGACATCTCGCTTTAAGACTATAGAAGCAACACCAAACTTCCACAAAGCAGAAATCTTCTACACCTTCCCTAGGAATGTGTGGAGTTTCTCCTGTAGATAGGGATACCTGCTTTGTGGTTACTGCCCAGGGTTTAAGTGAAAGGGCTCTGTGTACATTATTGTGGTTTTGGTGGTAAGTTACATTTGACTTCCAATCAATACTATTTCTTTTGCTGGCTTTAATATTGGTACCTCAGTGCCATGCACTGTTTTGCATTGGGCTGTAATCGGCTAGTAATTCCTTTAGTTTTATACTGTGTAGTGAATAATTCTGATTAAGGTCTTTCATCTGTTATCTCTTGATAGCTTAATACAAATTCATTTTTATAAATAGTCCCGATTTGCCATCCTAAGAACCTGCAAGCCAGAGTGATTTTTTTAAAATATAAGCTGTTGCCAAAATCTGAGGCTAAGGCAGGGCTTGTCTGAAGCTCCCACTCCTCCCACCACATCATTAGATTCTCAGTGCCTTAGTTTTCCATGTGTGAAATGCAAAATATATCTTTCTCCCACAACAGAATGCTGTGAGAGAAAATAATTTAAAGATTGTTGAAATCTCAAATCCTACAGGAGTCTATTTAGTAGTTTCCCTATTGAATACTTTAAGTTAGACATAAGAATTTGAAAATTATAAGATACATTATGAAAGAAAAAGAAAAAAAAACCCAGAAGACTGAAAAAACAGGACAAATTAACTGGGAGATAAAGCACTGTAAAAATATCTTTACTGGCTTTTTATGGTCCTCTTGTTCACTGATTTTTCTTAAAATCTTTTGCACAAAGATTTAAAGGTGTTTCAAACCAATCTTTCCATTCCACTTGATTTCTTAGGAAATCAGATGCCTAAACCTTTTCAATTTTTTTTCTGCCATAAGTGGATAAAAATTCAAAATTGAGATGTTCTGAACTTGCATTTGTAAAATATTTTGTATAACATTTTCCCACTGAAGTTAAGATTCCCTGTGAGTTGTCTCACTTCACCTCAGTTCTCAGTGGTGTATCATCTCCCAGTCTCACCAATATGTTTTAACAAATATACAAATTTGGGGGATTTGGGGGAAAAATCAATTACATCCAAAATTATAAAAACCCAAATAAAATTGTTTGTTATATAGGCTAAATTGCTGTGTAAATTTGTCACATTATTGTTGTTACAATTAAAGCCAGAAAAAAACCCCAAAAATAGTATTGTGAAGCATAGACAGCAGTCACTCAGAGAGCAGCAAATTCCTTTGTAATAGTTTATGCACAGTTTGCTATCACCAGTGTATTTTGCTAAAAATATATGAACTGATGGCAGACTCTGACTGCAAAATCCATCAGACATTTTCTGTAAGTGCTTCAACATGACTCTGCAAGCAGCAGAAAATAGGAAAAGGCCTTTGCATTTTGAAAACTTTGCTCAGAATAAGGTATATTATTTTATATCCCCACTTGAAACAGCCACAGGACCATCCCAGTGACTTTTCCAAATTATGTTCTTTCCCTTCAAAGTATTGCTCACTTAGATGTCTGAAGAAAGGTAAGACCTTTCTATTGATTTTTCACGTGTTTTTTTGCTGGTGTGCACTCCTCAACACTAATGTTAGCGCACTCTCACAGCTTTGCAGCATTACCTTTATTTATTACATTTACCAGAAACATTTCCTCTTTGATTTCCAGTACCCAAAATCGTGAATAGCTGCAACAGCTGGAAAAAGATCAACACTCTAGTGCTACCAACTAAAGCCTGCAAAAGCTAAAATGAAATTATTCTCTGTCAATGCTAAGAAATATTTATTAGTATCTATTTTTATACAATGAGAGATGAATAGTAGAAATGTAAAGTGAGTTTCATGCACTTTTGTATTTTCAAAGGGCAAAACCATACCCTTGTGATGTCAACAAGGATTTTTGTTATTGACTTAGGTGAGAATAGGATACTTTTGCTTCACAAGGAGAAATTGATGTAAAAGAGAGAGGATGCAGGCTTCCACTTACATTTTATTTGAACTCTCTGCAGATGTAGAATCCACAAAACTGTTCTCCACTTGCAAAAGATGAAGACTGATTCCCAAGTAAAGAGGAAATGACATCCAGTCTATGAGAGAAGATGGGTAGGATAGCAAATTTTACCAAACTGAAAATCTTTTGCTTATGAAAAATCCCCTTGTTTCCCCAGTGTTCATAAACAGAAGCCATGAGTTGTTGGGGTTTCATGTTAGAGTTCTGTAACCCCATGATACATGAAACTCAGCTATACTTGAGAGGGATAACGGATGGATTGACCCTTCAAGTACTTGAATCTTGAAGGAATCTGAGTATTTTAAACTTTCATTTTTTGCATCATTTTTCTGCCTTACGAGACTGACTATACTTAGGGTAACTGTTTACCTTTCAGCTTCTATTTGAAGGCAATTCAACAACCCTACTTTTAAAATAAATTTATTTTGGAGGTAAATGCTAGCAACAACATGGTAATTGCACTTTCAAGATTCTATGGAGATGTACATCTTGGCTGTACTACCCTTCCTATCAATATGGATATCCTGTTTCTGAGCTTTTTGTAGCGTTTTATTGTGACAGTTTAGAGTTAAATCCTTCCTTTAGCTGTATTTTTGAAAAGAGCTATTGAAGAAAAAAAACAATAGTTTTTCTATATATATGTTTCCTTTCCCTTCTAATAATGAATCTGCTAGAGGAAGTTTTAAATACAGAAAAGAGTACAGCTTTCACAAAAGAAAAAAAATGCATTTTTTTTTCTTAAATTTCTGAAACAACAGAGGATGGAAGTATATGATTTTACAAAAAAACGTGACTATGATTTTTTTGTTTATCTCTGAAATTTTTTCTATTTCCTTTGGTGACACTTCGGGTAAAATCTAATTTGCATATTTTATTTTGTATGCATGAAAAATACATACACAACCTGCAGTTTTCTCCATGCTTGTGTGTGCTGCACTCAAGCTGCTCCTCTGAGACAAGGAAAGCCTACCTTGTCTCCCTAACCTACTGTCAGAGGACATAATTATGCAGATTCCATGGTACATTGATCTTTCTTTGGGGCACACACAGAAGTGATGCAGTTTGGGCTACAGACCATGGAAATTCTTTTCCACTCACTTCCATACAGATGATTAACAATGGAGAACCTTTTAATAGAGTGGCTGAAGTGAAAGGCCATCAGGATAAATACACAACTCAAAAAACATAGTAAAGGAAACTGCAGGAGGGGGCAAAAAAAAGAGACACTGGCTGCTGACTCCCACTGCTTTGTCTTCACTCTCCAACTTTATCCACTATAATCTGGATTTTACCTTTGTTCTTGTCATTGAATGTGTGCTTCGGAGCGATCCAATAACAGTGACCCTTCTGGAGTTCACAAGCACAACAGATGCCAGCTTGTGCTGCATAATAAAAGGGCATGTTCTCATTCTTGCGTTCCAAAGACACTGCTCAAGCTGGTTCAGATAAAATGAGAACCAAACATAGTCTTCACCAATGCCTCTATCCAAATGAAATATTGTCACTCTTTGTTTAAATGTAATCTTTTAAGTGTAATCTTCCATAATGTATCCTGTAGTCTGATTTTTCTGGCTATCTGTACATGAGTTCAGGGGCATTTGAAGACATTGCAGGAAAATCAATTGTGAATTGTTCCAAAAAAACTGCTAGAGGGAGAACACCAAACTCATGCTAGAGAATGTTCTAAAATTTAGTACCACAGGTGGTGATTACCAGTACCCAAACATGTTACCAGATAGGCACAAAATGGCTGAAATAGACATTGTGACCAATTCCCCTTCTAACAGTTCTGATCTGTGATGATAAGTTGTTTTGCTAGAATAATATTTTCTTACATGCTAGTATCATTTTTAAGTATGAAATTTATGATTTTTCACAGCCTAGATAGAATAGGATGAGGAACAACATCAGCAAGATCTAAGAATAGAGGAATAGCTTTTGGCTGAATTAACATTTGCCCATGAAACTCTTTATAGCGTCAAAATTTTTGCAGCAGGGATTATCTTACCCACCTTCTGACACCTATAATGTGAATATGTACATGTGAGCTACTATTTGCAAGTTTATTCAGTGACAAATAAGAGAACTAGACACACTGATCATGTGTGCTCCAACTGGCCAATTTTAACTGTCTGCTTCAGGCTGACTGGACTCAAACGCTAGAAGTGCCTGCTTTTTTTTTCACTGACTATAGACTATTTCAGACACAGCAGCAAGCTAAGATGCAATTTACTGATTGAAGAGACAGATACAGCTAAAGCACAGTCTGATTAACACTCTCTGCCTTCATGTTTGAACAAAAGATTTACTGAGAAGTAAGAAACTAGCACAAGTGAAGAAATCTCCCTTTGGTCAGTTGAATTCTATGCTCACTAAGTCTTACTGACTTGGAATGTATAACTCCTCCTAAACACAAAGAAATAAAAAACTCTAAAAATAATCAAATGGTTTTTGTATTCTGAGTGAGTAAATTCCTTTCTACAGTGGTTTCACAGAGTTTATGCCACGGGAATACCATGCTGATTTAGCTGTGATTGCACTTTCCACACTCACTGGAGCAGAATGAAGCAGGTTTTGTCCTTATTTAGTTCAAACTGTATTTGTTCATATAGTCTAGTCATGTTGTCCTCGTTTTCAAAAAGGCTTCAGCTCTGTCTGGAAATGTTTCTCCCATTATTTTCCAACTCTCTTTAGAAATGTCTAGGGAATATTTCTAGGTCTTGTAGATCTGTTATGCTTCAGATGTTCTAATTCCTTGTTCACCTGTTCTGACTGAATGGTACCTCCTTCGATATTTTTTCTTCCTCTCCTGGGAAATTTATGTCTGTTTCTGACATTCATCCCAAAACCTTATGTGTGAACACCTAGCCAAAGAATTCATTTGATTGTGCTTTAGTTATGTCTGTCTCTTCAGTCAGTGAATTACCCAGGCTGGCTCTTAGAATTCGTCCAATGACCTCTTGTTCAATATGTTCTTGAAGAAAAAAAACCCATTGTTATTTATCTTAACCTCTTCTGCAATTTTCCTTTCATTTCACATCTTTGCTACTCCTAGTGGATCACTGTGTTTTCTACTGTATTACATCATCTCTTCAGTTGTGGTCATTCTTTTAATACCTTTCATCAGCCTCTTTGTGGTCTTCGAATAACTTTTGTACTGATTCCTTCAATTTTGTTGTTGGGGCTTTTTTCTTTCTTTTTTTTTTTCAGAGACTAGATAATTCTGGTAATGTCAGAGTACACAGTTTGAATACTGTGTGCAGTTCTGGGTCCCACAATTTAAGAAGGATGTGAAGGTCCTTGAATATGTCCAGAGAAGGGTAACAAGGCAAGAGAAATGATTGGAAGGAATGTTCTATGAGGAGCAGTTGAAAACTCTGGTCTTGTCTAGTTTGGGAAAAGGAGGCTGAGGGTAATCTTCTTGCTCTCTACAGCTTTCTGAGAAGGAAGAGCTGATCCTTTCTTCCTGGTATCCAGTAATAAAATACATGGGAATAGCTCGAAGCTGCACTAAGAGAGGTTCAGATGGAACATTAAGAAGCATTTCTTTACCAACAGGGTAGTCAGACACGGTAACACAGTTCCTAGAGAGGCGGTCAATTCTCCAAGACAGTCAAGTGTTTAAGTGACATTTGAACAATGCCTTTAATAAAATATTTAAATTTTTGTTCAGCCCTGAATTGGTCAGTCAGAGTGACTAGACTAGATGATTGTTGTATGTTCCTTCTGACTGAAGAGTCCCATTCAGTTCTATTCTGTAATTTTTTCATCAGCATTTTCCAATTCTGCATTGTCATTTTTTTAATTGTTTTATTTGATTACATGAAACACACAAGCAGTCTTAAAATGTGCATGGTGGAATGTGTGTATCTGGTAAGTGTAGTGAGGCTATTTCTTTCTTCACCACTGATCTTGGACAAAAATCCCACTGGCCAGACATAAGTCAGACTATACATCCATAAATGGCAAAGTGGTAAAAGTGAGAGATTGGGCTGGCAGACCTTTGTCACATAAAAAGGTAGTTCATGGCAGTCATTGCACCTCATTCCCTCAGAACCAAATAATTAAGTGCTATAATAATCAGCCAAGAAACATACATAGCATGTTTTATAAGACTGCCGCACTTTTCTCAAGGATGCTCTGGAGGTATTTAGGGTGATTCACTATAATCCTGTTGACTACTACCACTGGTATCCAACTATATAAGGAATTTTTCTAATATCTTGAATAACTATCTTGAAATTGTGCTCATGTGAAAGTGCAAAGTGGTTCTGAGTATGAAATAGCGCCTCCACAGGATTTATCACTTCTGTTCTTATGCAGCATAGTCAGAGATGTTCAAGAGCCTCCTAGAGCTTTATTCTGAGGAAGTTGAGAACATGGAGCACATCAGAAGGTACAGTTTTAACACCAAGCAGAGTCCACACAACAGAAGTGGAGAATGAGGGATTGCAGATATAACTTCACCAAAAATCTAAAGCAAAGTCTTTGAACCTAGAGTTTTTGTTTCAAGTCAAAAGTTTTTAGTCAGGAGGTATCTGAGTTTTAATTTTTCAGCAAGAACCCAACATTTTCCATGGGGAAAGAAACAAAATAACATAATCTTCCGACTAATTTTGGTTGTAAGAAATGTTATGTTTTTGTAAAGTGCTTTTAGGCCATCAGATAAAGGTCGCTGGGGAAGTGGAAAATGTCATTAAGAAATTCACTGACTTTATTTTCCACAGGTTTAGGCTTCATTTGCCAGCTAAATACGACACTTCTTTGTCTATTGCAAAGTCTTACAAGACTCAAAATTAAATTAGATAGCATATTTTAGTTCTCTGTTGGTATTAAGGTCACACCAAACTACATCTATAAATTACCCAAGCACAGTCACTTCTTAATGCAGCCCCTAAGGACACTCCAGTGCAGTGGCGTGAAGAGAGGATTTCACTGGCTTAGCATTAAGCATAATCGTTCCAGGCCACGCTTTCCCCTGAGCAGTCTTACAATAGCCCCAAAATCAAGGACAATCCACCTGATGCAACCCTTCCAAACTCCTGACTGGCAACAGCTGCTACAACTTTCATCAAACCCAGCCTGCTCTGCGGTCTCCCTGTGATTGTGCTCAGGCTGTTTCTACCCGCTTGATGCTCTGTAGCTGCTATGAGAGAAGCCCTTTTACACTAGTTCTTTTCTTTTCCATATTGAAAATAAATCCACCTACTGAGCATGGGAGGTATAGATCACTAGTACCCACTAAGAAGTGAATGAGTTGAAAACATCTGTTAGTACATAATTTCTGGAGGTCCACTGAGTATTATCAATCTCCAATAAATCTGGAGTGATTGGGTTATAGGGAACATGCTCTCAGGGGCACCAGCTAAGTGAGACTTTCCAGAGAGAATTAACTCAAATTAGGCTGGAGGGCACTCTGCCACTGACAAGTTAAAACATGAGGTTATTTTGCTCTTGAAGTTGCCCTGAGAAGCTCTGAATAGTATAGTAAATGGATCCAGAAAGGTTGTATTTAGGAGTCAGGCACATAAATACTTCTTAAGAGCTTTTCTGAGAAACTCAGTGCTGATAATATATGGAGTAGGAATCCAAAACCCAAGCTAGTGCTGTAAATGCTGAGGTATTCCACAAACAACTGATATATTCTTTATGAATAGTCCCTGAAGCTGCAAGTCACATGTTCTTGCTTAATGCTCTGAACTAAAATACACTATCAGTTTCACAGTGAAAAAGGCTTCCATTAGGAAATGCAAATTCATGAAACTCTTCCAGTGCAGGCTGGATTTCATGGTGAAAGAGATGCTCACCTTGACATTTCCAGTAATCAAAGGATCAGATTATTTTTCTACAATGTTAGATATAAAAGTTAAAGACTTTTTTTGGCATTTTTTTCCATAGCCCAGTGAACACCATAACAGATTTTTACTTCCTGTGGGGGTAAGTATCCTCTCTTCATTTATACTAGCTTGTTTCTTTCTGTATGGATAATTAAATAACCATTGGAATGGAACGACAGTTTGGGCAATACAGATATTTCAGAAATCTCACTGAAAAATTCCATACGGCTTTAATAAATAGTCTTAAGTGTATTAAATTGGCAAACTCTTGCAGTTCAGATGTTAATATTGGCCAGGCTGAAGCCTCTTTTTGGTTGGTCTTAGAAAATACTGGAGTAGAAAATACTGGAATCATTTATTATCTTTGTATCACCTCTGGGATTTTTCTGATTACTTGATTTGTTTACAGTACAGGAAGTTTTTGTATTTTTATTGTTTTTTACTTAATTCATCACTAGGATAATGAATAGTAAATTTCTAACACCAGTTTTCTCCCCTCATTATCTTAAAAATATTTCATTTTAGGCAGATCAGATTTAACCCAGCTTCATCTCTCTTAATGTCCTCTGTATCTTTCTTTTTAGCAATACTTGGGGAAAATGCCAAGAACTCTTAACTACTATGTTTGCTTGGAAATTGCTTCACTGGCACTTGTCTGGGAATACAGAAGAGGCATAACCTAATTGATCCATAAAGGTGAAAAGAAAAGCTATGTAATGCAAAATATATTTTTATGGTAAAAGGAATTGGAAATGCAATGCACATTAAAAGTAGGAGGAAGATGTTTTTGCAAAGTTAAGGCTTATATTTTAAGTCTAGAAAATGAGAAAAAATCCAAATTATAGGTGGCAGACATTTTCCTGATGTCATTAAATCATATAATCAGAGAATTATTTGGGTTGGAAGGAACCCTAAAGATCATTTAGTTTCAATGCCCCTGCCATGGGCAATGATATGACCACTGGATCAGGCTGCTCAAAGACCCATCCAGGCTTGTCTTCATAAAGCCTTTTCCCTTAGATAAAGTCTTCAACTTACCCCAGGTGATTAGAAGAGTTATAATATCTGGAGTTTAGTAAGTGAAAAAGGTTAATTATATTCTACTGTAAATAATTAATATGCAACTTCTCTTATGAGGTCCAGAGTAACTGTCCTAATCCTTACTCCTCTGGTCTTGTGATTGCATTAAAATAACAGTACCTACTGCAATCAGGAAGGCAAATTTACTTGCAAAAGCCAAATTTACTATTCTTGCTGATTAGTTGCTGATGACTGTTAGAGCACAGACCATGCAGTGGCTCTCTGGGACCCATACCCACCAGCTAACACAAGCCAGAATTACATAGGACAGGAAAACCAATTCTGCCTAAAGCCTACTGAAGCTTATGATAAGGAAAGGAATCCTTTCCATGAGGAATCAATGGTGTATTAGCACTGCACAAAGTACAAAAGAAATGGCACTACCAACAAGATGGAGTGAAAAAATATGTGAAATAACTCCAAACCTCTGGACCTGTCAAATCTTTACATTCAATTCACTATTTTAACTATTTTTGACAATATAGTGCTAAGCATCAATTTGCAACGACAAAGAAAAACCCCCCACAACCAATTTTTCCATGTATTTGTCTTTTCTTTTATTCCTTTTTTTGTTTGTGTGTGGTTTTTTTTCTCCCACTAGCTTATGGGTAATTGTATTATCTGTTGGTGACAAAATTTTGGTAGCAAAGGGGCTGCAGGGGTGGCCTCTGTGAAGACAGGCTGGGGCTCTCTGGTGCCAGACACAGGCAAGTCCAGCCAAGACCAGCAGAGCTATCATAGGGCATGGCCAAGCCCTTCAGCCAAGAAGGTGCCACTTTGGGGAAAGCACATTGAAGAAAGGGCAGCCCATGTCAACTCACCACAACAGGACAGCATACAACCTGCAATAATGTACTTTTTTTTTCTTTTTGCACCTTCAACACTAAATATGTATCACTGGAAAACGTGAAGAGTTGAGCTGAGAATGTGATCCTGGAATCTTCAGTGCTGCTGGAACATGAATATACATCTTAGGATGTCACCAAATATAAGACTGCTTTTGGAATTTGACTTAGTTAATGATATTTATGCCAGTTCCCAAGTACTCATTTTACAGTTGTGCTAATCTCTGGGGTTTTGCATGTTTGTTTGGTTTGGTTTGGTTTTGTTTTCTTAACAAAGGGTACTAAAATTATTCCAATTATATTTCAGTACCATAAAAAGTGGTACTGATATTACTGAAAGAATGGCAAATAGCAGTGAGAAAACAGGAACAAGTTGCTGGAAGTGGGGAAATCTCAAGTTCACCTTTATGACAACAGCAAATTAATGTGCAACAGGACAGAGATCTGTGTGGCAACCTCAAGCTCCCTCATCTAATTATTGCAGATTGGCTCTGTAACTGATTTCTGAGTTCATTTTAAGTTTAAAATGAACATAAAATCTCTCCTCAGCCCACCAACCTGGAAGTTAATCTTGTATGTGAAATAGATGTATTCCTGCTTAAAAGCAGTGGCATCTTTCTTTATAAATTCTTACACAAATAGACAATATGAAATGTCAAGGGGTTCTTTAGACTAGAAGAGAAATTCTTAACCAGATCCAAAGCTCGAAGGCAATGCTACACAAAATAATGGAAAAAAAAATAAAATCTAATCTTTTTTACAATTTCAACAGAGGTTTTTCAATTCTAAAATGCCTCTTTCAGGGAGTCTATAATAGAAAAAGCTTCAGGAATAGAAGCCTCTGTTCTCACTAGGAGAAGTAAGATGATAGAGTAGCCCTTGTTTTTTTTTGTCTGAGTTTGTGGCTGTTTGTTTGGTTTGGTTTGGTTTTGGGGGTATTTTGGGGCTCTTTATTTTTTTAGTTTGGTTTTGTTTTGTTTTTTGCTGCCTTTTGCTGTTGCTTTTTTAGAGGTTTTCGTTGGTTGGTTGGTTGGTTTTTGTATTGTTTTATTTTGTTTGTTTTTCCAAGAGGGAAAATATTTCTTTACCCATTCAAAAAACTCCAACCTTTTATAGGAAGAAAGGGTCATATAGGAAAGCAAAAGCAAATTTATAAAATAGTAACAGAAATTAATAGTAGTAAAAGGTATCACCTGTGGTCTATCTTGCCAATTAAATGGTGAGAAGGTACTCCATTGCTGATCTTTCTTGCTGGTGAGATCTTTCTCTCTTGAGTATCCAGGTCATGAGGATATTATTAAACTGTTGTGTGTGCTCATCTATTCTCTCTATGAGAGCACCACCCAGAGGTTTGGCTCCCTCTCCTAGGAAAGGAAGCGTCTGTGGACTTATGAAGAGATTTGATATTTTATGTAGATGCTGTTGATGTAGAGCCTGGTCTAGGCTCCTGGTTTTTGTTGTTTTCTCTCAAGTATTCATTGTCATAACTGCCTTCATGCTGCATTCATTTTTTATCAGGTAACAAACTTATATTTTTCAACACTACTTCTTGTCAGTACTGCACTGCAAGACACAGTGCTTTCAGCCCTGTGTTTATCTGAAAGAAGTTTCCAAAGTACACCTGAGAGAGGAACCATATATATGGAGCCAGAACTGAGTCCACATCACTAAAGCTTTATGCCTTTATTCCTGAATGGAGATATATTTTATCTTTGCTTTTCCTTATCTATGGATGCTGTAATGACATGGGTCACCATATTCTGAGAAAGAACACCTCTCCGATATTTCAGGATGAATGTTTCGACCAAAATGTCCCTGACTAGAAAGCACTCTACAACATTTAGGTAGATATGGCCTAGGACAGCTTAGTTTCCCTCACTTGTCAAAAGATGCTAATAGATTTTTCTTAGGAATACTTCTGTCTTCCTGGAGTTCTCAGAGAGTTTTGAACTGCTTTTATCCCTGTAGAGAATCCTCCCAAAGCCTGTTAAGTGACTGCTTTTGAAGAGGCGCGCACAGAGTAAACTCAAAAGGGAGTTCTCCTACTCCTTTAGTTCTGGATCAAAAAAACCCAATTCCTTCCTGAAAAAGAGTACACAAATGAAATTTTTGTTATATGTACAATAATATATATATTAAATTCTCTGTGTTGCATAAGAATGAGAAGCTAAATATTCTGGACAAAATTCTCTCCATTTATGACAGTCTGTAAATTAGTCTAGAGAAAAGGAAGCTGACGGGGGACCTTATCTCTCTCTACAACTCCTGAAAGGATGTTGAAGTAAGGTGAGTGTCTCTGATTCTCACAAGTAAGAAGAGATGGGGCAAGAAAAAACATACTCAGTTTGTGCCAGGAGTGTTTTAGATTCGATACTAGGAAAAATTTCTTCACTGTAAGGTTGTGAAGCATTGGAACAGGCTTCCCAGGGAAGTGGTTGAATCACCAACCCTGCAAGTATTAAAAAGATGTGTACACATGGTGCTTAGGGTTTGAAAGTGTTGTTAGTGGCTGGACTTGAAGACCTTAAGGGTCTTTTTCAACCAAAATGTTTCTGTGATTATCTAGTTCTAAATCACACTTTCTACACATTCTCTCCCCTTTATATAGTAATTTTTTGTTACCAGTATTATATAAAGTATCATTTCAGTGGGAAACTGTAGATGTGAATTTTCTTGTTTTGCACACCTGTACATCAAGGGGTGTACCTATAATGGGTTTTCAATTAGCATCCCTTTCTAGATACTGCAGCCCATGCTCAGTGGATAAGCCTGTGAGGTCACAGCTCTGTTGGATGCAATCACAATGCATATAGGAGATTTCAGACCCACCTCAGAGCTTTTGCTTCCACACAAAGCAAAGACAGCAAGAAGTAGGAATACTTTGTGACCAGCAACCACCCAACTAACAAAAGGAACAGGGAAAGGAAAGCCCTTTAGGGTAGAAGCCAAATTAAATATAATTCTCTAGATGTGATTAATAGTGGCATTGATCACAATGACATTGATCACAATGACAAATACACCAGATGAAATTATTCTCTTATTTACCCATGACTAAAGTGGTGAGGACAAAATTTTGTCCAATACTGTTATTGAATATATTCTGCAGTATTATATTGTGTATAACTAATTCCCAGAACATGGTATCATACTGTCTTATGAATGAGTGGGAAGGGTTACAAATTAGCTGGAATGCAGTGGCTATGGAAAAGTACTTTGAATTAAAATTGCCAACAATTTATTGTTCCTTGTCTACTCACATAAAATTAAACTAGATGAAAAAGCATGATTTTATAGAAAAATATAATAATGTAATAGAGGTTTTAATAGTCACAAATGCAGCCTAATTATTCAATAAAAAGATTCTGTAAATATCAGTCTATACATAGTAACTGTTTTAACATACTTTAATTTTTGATCTCTTATTGCCCATGAGATATACTTGATACTTCCTTTACAGTTTTTTAAGTCTTTTTGTTCACAGAAAGGGTGCAGCTCAATGATTGAGCTCACAAGGGCAGGCCCTGAGGCTAGAGTTTGCAGAGCCAGTGTGAAGGTGCAGTGATGAAAACACATCACGCCCTCTCTACAAGTATCACACAGCTGGATTGGGTGTGCATCAAGAAATTCTACATCATTTTCAGTGCAATTATTTCAGTGCTCTGCCTGTTGCTTAGTATTCCTCTGACATGGGTTTGCCAGATACCTTTTCTGCTTGGTTTAGGTCTTTTTTAGCCATGATCACCCTCTGACAAATCCATAGCAAAACCTTTGTGCTCACCTCATTTTAATAGTCTGTGATAACTACGATAACCGCTTCCTTAGGAAAGAAGAACTTTCATCCCTCTGTCATACTTTTGCTTTCATACTGTGCACAACCTATAGCTCCAGGGCCTGACCCATGAGCTTGTTCATGCCTTGGGCAGAACTTGTTCTGTGAACCTAGTGACTACCTTAGAGAGCTACTCTGATGTGGCTCCCCAGGGTACAAGTGAGGATAAATTATTTCCTCAAAAGCATCTGAGACAGACTCCTGCTCTGATTTGAACTCAGGAGAATCTCATTTTAAACTCTGAGAGAATCATTACTTTATTTACCTTGAATTATACTTGGAGTTACCATAGTACTTACCTATAGTCTGCAGACTCAGATAAAATCACTGAGAGTAATGAAAATGCAAGTTTGATGGCTTTGTTTCCTTAATAACATAATAAATTATTTTTGAATAAACACTCAGAGAAAAAGCTTTCTCAAGCATATTTATCCAGAGAACTGCACAGCAAGAAGGCCTCCTTTAAGCCTTTTTTCCTTCATGTATTCAGGTATTTTATTTTTAAGTTCTGGCTTAACACAGATGAAATAACAGAAGGGGGGAAAAAAGGTATTTTTAGTCCATTTCTGCAACTGGAGAAAAAAAACAAAATGACAGTAAGAATGAAAGGGAGACAGAGATTAGATGGTGCAGATTCAGAATATAGGGAGCAAGGAAAGAGAAGGAAGCAGAGCAGACAGGATTGAGAGATTAAATAATGAACAGAATCAGACAGTACAGCCAACTGTACTATAAGGATAAAACATGTATACCTCAATTGCATATGAGCTTGGTTAACCTCTTTATCCCTGTAAGAAACTTGTTGTCCTAAGGCTGTAATTGATCACAGATAAGGAAAGTATCCAATAGACAACCACTTTCTGAAAATATGGTCCACATGTTGGAAAAAGTTGAAGACCTTTGCTGGTGATAAAATAATGCACTTGGAAACTACACTACAATGACCAAAAAGGAAATACCTGTAAATCAAAAGCACAGATGGCTGTGGTGGAGATGGGGATGCCCACAAGATGAGTCTGTCACAAGGATGGGCAAGTTGCACTTTTTCTCTATCACAGTTTTCTCAGCACCTCCATCCTTTCCCAATCAATAGATCTGCAGGTTTAGTTTATGTGTCAGAAGTCATAACCTTTTTGTACTTAGCTGATTCATCATGAATAACCAGATTTCAATGGCAAATAATTTGTTGCAGTTATACAGGATGTGATCTTGCAAGGATCTTTCCTTGGAGAGATAAAAAGGAAGTATGTGTATATGCAAGATGTCTGCAAGGCTAAACTTAAGCCCAAATGCATTGACTAAAATATAAAAATTTTCCAAAGTATTTAAAAACCAAATTAGATTGAAGAAAACAGTAGGGTTTACAATGCTTAAATTCTTATTAGAAATGCAGGTTCTCTGTGACCTGCAGCTCTTATATGAAGGAAAAAAAAATCAGAATAGGATGGTGGAAAATTGGTGAGTCTTTGAATAAAGGAACCCTTTGACATCAGGAGTAGGCTCCTGGTAACCCTTTCTAATCGATAACATTGAGAAGGAGTTCACAATGAGGCCATGGACTGCCAAGTCTACCATCAAAAACAAAGGTCAAACAACCCAATGAATTTAGCACCTCATTCCACATAATGATATTTTGTGGTTTTTTTTTTTTTTTTTAAGACCTATTATTTTTATCTTTGTCAGAATCATCTATTTATTTTCAAAATGTTTACTGGTATGAATCAATAATTTATTTCCTTTTTTTTTTGCTAGTCAAATTGCCAGTATGTAAGTGGTGCTGATAGGATAAAATCTCTCCCCAGTAATTTTTAAATGTAGAATACAAATGAAACTCTAGGAAAAAGCAGCTTTAAATGAGAAGAGGGAGTAAGGGTTAAGAAAAGCATTTTCAGTTCTGTATCTTTGTAGCTTCAGCTCTGTATCTTCTCTATCTTTGGGAAGTGCTCATGACAATTTGCCTATTGAAGGTAAGTATATACAAGAAATTTCCAACAGATTATATTTTTCTGCTGTTATATTGTGAATTCCCATTTGTAAAATAAGTATTTGCAAGTTCTAGCAGTGATCCTCTACCTAAGCCATTGTGACTGTGAATATAGTGTTGACTAGGTTAGACTGTTTCTCAACCTACAAAGAACTAAAATATTGAGAAAGAGATTGCAGAAGTTAGTGGTGACCATCTATAAAGATAAGCATACACCCAAATTCTCAAAATTGATTTCTAGCTGTCTAAGAGTTGGTAACCAGGTAAGAGAAAACTCAGTTAACAGGCATGAAGGGTCACAGTTAAGAGTTTCTGCAGAAACTTCTATTCTTGGTTTCCACTGTATTTAAGTATAGGCCATCTGGTTGCAATGAGGTTGAAAAGAATAAAGACTAAAAAAAAAGAGTAGGAAATGAAGCTGGTTTTGTCCCTTTCAGTTTGCAGGGCACTGATGTGCAATATATGAAACAGAAAATTTGGGGTAATTTGAGGGGCAGAACTAAGAATAGTGGCTTCAGGCATTTCTAAAATCTCAAATGATTTGTTGTTGTACAAATGCTTGAACATTTAACTCAAAAAAATTTTCAAGCCTCTCTGAACACAAAAAAGAATTGTCTCCTGCTCTGGTACATTTGACTCAACATGCATTCTCAATTTTGCTGCAGTTGTTATATAAACAGCTTCCCATAACTCATTTATTTAGCTTGGGTTTTTATGGTAAGCTATTAAAAAATAAACTAACATAAAAGCATTACAATCAAATCTAAAGAAAAATTTGTTTCTGTCAGGGTGTAGCATTCACGTTTCTGACAAGCTACCACTAGTTGAAGTGCAGGGATCTCAACCCATCATTCGCTCCTATTTTTATTGCATCTTCAGTTTAGCTTCATCTGGTCTTCAGCTTTCGCTACTGCATCTATATTTGATAAAGTGGTGATGGCAATACAATAGGACAGTATAGCCAAGACAAAATGGATTGATATCATTGGCTCAAAACTCTGGTTCAGTTTAAAACATCTTCAAATAAAGTACTTAAATCTTCCAAATACTTTATTTTCTTTTCAGATGAAATATTTGTATTGTTTTATTATAAAAAGAAACGTTTTCAGCTCCATATTTAGTTTAGCACATTTCTGGTGTTACATCTGAGTTATAAGAGGCCAGGCTGGTTACTGCAGATACAGCAATTTTCTGCTTTAGGGACCCAATTTGGTGTTACTGTCAGCTGCAACTCTGAACTCTGTGGACTATGGGACTCTCTGAAAGATGTTTAGGAATTATCTGCATTGCACTCAGTTGTGTATGCCAGATATTGATACAAAAGTAGTACAGTAGAACAAAGTTTTCCCTCTAATGCAGATGTGTGAATCCTAAAGAGAAATACACCATTTTCTCATTGCATTATGCCATCAACAGTTGGACAGTGTTGTCTGCTAAGCATCGAGGTAAAGTCTGTGAATTTTAGCCTTTCCAATGCCTTTGGGAGAGCCCTTTAGGTACTGCATGTGCATTATTTGTTGTTTTTGTTTCCTTTGTTCTTTTAGGTTTTCTGTGTCAAGGCACTAAAAAATTATCCTTTCCTTATCCCTCTCAGTGCTCAGAAAACGGGACATCTCTCTGTAGGGCTCCCATATAAAGGAGTAAGAACAGGAGGCAGAATCCTTGCTATAAGCCTTGCTATTTTTTAAAGTGGTAGCAGCAATGATCAATTCAAGCAGTAAGTTTTGTCTTGTTATTTCTGCTCAGTTTTCATTTAGTTTTTCTTTTTAACTATGATTTATACATGTACTCATTGGAAAATCTATAGTGGTTGAAACTGATTTCTGATACAGTTACCATCACAAATTTTGATGAATTGTACAGAAGAGTTGATCTCAGTAGTATCAGGGTCCAGTTTCAACTGTATATAGCCTGTACTTTTTCCTATGCTATGATGACTTCTTTGTATGATCATTTCTTAGTGTGTATGATAGCAGATATGCTCTTAGACTTCTGCATTATATTCAGAAATAGAAAAGAAAAAAAAAAACAGTAAAGTTTTATTACAAAGACATGTAAGTGGAAAAAATGGCTATATAAGAAGCTAATCTGATTTCCACTAAAAAATTCCAAAAAGCACTATAGCTGATTTTTCACACTTTTAATATAAGAACAACTTTAATGCAACAGAAGAAAACTCTTTGTGAATAACAGTATAAGAACAGAAATGATAACTTATGCTTCTGAATTCTGGTTCTTTTTTTACACCAGTGCAAATTCATTAATCCTGTACAATTATTCCTAGCTACTGAGCAGAAATTTAGAACTATTATTTCATAGCTATTTAAGTAAAAATACAGATGTACAAATGTGCCTAATTAAGAGTCGGAACTCAGTTCATGTGCTTACAATTAAGTTGAACTATGAAATTGTTAGGTATCTAGTTAAAACTAGTCATCTATCTCCACAGTTTATGGAAGAGAGAGGTGCCTTTCTAATCTTAGATGCCTTTTATAAAGGGAATTGTCTGCAGATGCTGAGAGAAAACTCGTTATGCATGCACAGCTGTATAAATGTATATATACAGGTATAAATGCATGTATGTATTTAGAAAAAGAGAGATATTTTTTATAGACGTTCATATGAATTCATGATGTAGAGTATACAGTGACATATGCATCCTAACATTTTTTCCAATATGACAGTACCACCTTAAAAGCCAAGAATACTGTGTGACTTGCTGCAGTAGGGTATAAAGGGAAGTCTACTTTGATATTTCTCATTAGTGTGATGCCTAGAATTGTGTGGACCAGACTCTCCCTCTGGGTGTCCTAGTTCTACTGATTCTTTCCCCTCAACTGTCTTTCCTCCTCTTGTACATCTACCTGTCCCTTTCCTTCAGGTGCCTTTTTCTTTCATTTTGAACATTCTAAAGCACAACAAGACAAAATGCATTGCTTCTTGGCTGGATATTGCTCACTATATCATGCACTCCCTTCTGCTTTTGAATCATATGCTGATTTTGGCTGAGATAATGTTCTTCCTAGTCAGTATGGGACTATGTTTTGAATTTGTGCTGGAAACAGTGTTGATAACATAAGGATGATTTTCTTATTGCTATGCTTACACAGAGTCAAGGTCTTTTCTCCATCTTACCCTGCCCCACCAAGTGAGTAGACTGGGGGTGTGCAAGAAGTTGGAAGGGGACTTAGTTGGGGCAGCTGACCCCTACTGACAAACAGGGGGGTCCTTGTATATTCCAGATCATATGGCACCATGCTCAGCATATAAAGCTGGAGGAAGAAAGAGAGGGCCTTCAAAAGTGATGGCATTTATTTTTCACCTTTACACATGATGAAGCCCTGCTTTCATGGGGATGGCTGAACACCTGCCTGCCCATGGGAAAACATCACACCAAGCATGCTTTTGCTTCCTTGCAAGAGTACGAGGATCAGAATTTTCTCTTCTTGTGGGCATTATATTCATATGCTCTTATTGAGATTACATTCAATTTGGTAGTAGAATTATATGATCTTTTGTCCTCATTGCCCTCTGTAATTTGTCTGTTTAAATTCCTATTTTTATCATCTTGTGATGTTTCATATTGTTACATTTTTATCTCATTTAGTGCATAAACCTTTGAGCACTTACCTTCTTATGAAGGTTCATGGACAAAGATTCCATCATATTATGTAAAACTAGAATGTTTATGTTTTCAGAGTAAGAAAGGAAATATTTTACTAGCTGTTGAAACACTGTTAGAACAGCTTTGCATGTATGCCTGCAAATATTTGTGTCTCTGACCAAAGCACTTGCTAGTATGTGAATAAAATTAGCTCAATGATTTAGCAAAATAAAATATAAGGAATTTAAATAGTTTCAGTAAAACCACAGGTATTCTTTTATCTTGTTAGAAATGAAAAGACAGATAATTCATACAGAACTCAAAGCAATGATGAAAATGACCTTTGAATTTAGAATACAAACATTATCATTCAAAATACACTGAGACTAGAATTGTTAACCCCTGAGGGAAGTGGTTGAATGGATGAAGACTTGGCACAGCAATTGGATACATGAAGCATGAAAACATGACATGGTATTAATTAGAGGGACAACATAACTAGTTCAAAGCAAAAATGGTGTTGAATTGCTGATTTGTTATCTTGTGTCAATTACTTTTAATTAGCATTTCATAATGTTCACGATTTTGTGTTGCTTTGTTTCTCTTAATTATATAGAAATGGATGTGAGACATGCTTAAAAGCATTTGCTTTACAGAATAAAAGAACTGCCTATGCTCTAGCTCTGACATTCATGCCCCAAGGAAGGCATTATTTGTTGACACGGGTTGTAAACTACTATATTTTTGTTGTAGACTATTTGATGTGCAATGTATTTTTCTTGGAGGTGGTGAGCCAGATATCATACAACATCCATATTTTCACATACAGGAAAAGTGTGCAAACTGGTTGAGAAATAGCAAGCACAGATGCACATAAATTAGATTTTTTTTTTCCCATATTTTTATGCATATATATAATCTTCCCATATATGGCATAAAGTATCAGTGCCTTTTTAATAAACAACTGTAGCAAGTTATGTACATAATAGTGGGAATCACATAAACAATCATTGGCAGTAAAAATAGTTTTCATAAAACGTGACCTTACCCTGGTACATCTGCTTAAAGGAAATACAAATTATATATTTGAAAAATGTAATAATAGTGGAAAATTATTGTAATTAATTATTTAAAATAATGATAAAAAATAATGTAATAAATTATAAAAAACTACTATAAAAACACCCTTATGAAGCACCATAAATGGTGGGCACATTGATAAAAGAAATGGGGCAGAAAAAAAGCAATAAGCATTTAGGTCAGCAGCAACTGTTCTAAAATAATTTATTAGGAAAAGAGCAGAAAATGCGGGCTAAATAGATCTATAGAATGTGTCAATCACAAAAAGCATTGAATTGCCTCCTCAGCTGAAGTACACCAATGAAGTCATAAGAAACAATTAGTAAGTGCACACAGACACCCATCTAGGTAAGGATGAAAGTAGAGAACTCATCAACTATGAGTCAGTGAAAAAAATGTGTAAGAAAATGTGCATCTTTGTTTTACAAGAGCAGACTATATTCTGACTAATTCACAAGAAAATAAAAAAATCACAATAACTTTGGTGTTGGAAGATTGAAATACCTAAATTCTATTAAAGTTTCCTTTCACATGAAAGCAGATAAACCCATTAAATTCATCTGCAATTTGTATAACAGGTCATGCTGGGAATGGCCAGTTACCTCACCAGGTTTTGCACCGGGAAAAGAAAAAAGCCACAACATTATCTTCTTGTATTTTTAAAACACTTGTTCAGACACTTTAAATAGCTGGTATTCTCTTAAATGTGTTAGATATTTAAATATTTATTTTTTCAAGTGAAGAACATCCTCTTTGCTATGTACTGTTGCATCCAGAGACAATAGAAGGCCCTCAAAAGAAAAAGTTGTAACTTTATTTGTCTTTCGAATACAACCCAACTTAGACCATATTTGTTATATGTGATATCCATGTGATTCCATGTGAGGATTTGTTCAACATCAGTACTAAGACTATGATAGAACTTCTGTAGATGACCAGAAAGAAAACAGATACAGAGTTAATACATTAAATATTGCTTTTCTTTGGAATAACAGAAGATATCTAGCAATTTGCATTAATGAGAAGAGCTGAAATGCAAACATTTACTAATCAGGAATAAGTCACATTGACAAGCTTGCACTAGGAACTTGCACAGTGCTTATTCACATTCTGTCTGTCTTTAGCTTGTGATGGTATTTCTACAGAAAACAAGACTGTATTGATTTGCTGAAATAATTAATATGTGTCATTCAGAAAATTAATTGTTATTTTTGAGCCTCAGTTTTCTCATTTATAAAGTAGGAATAATAAAACAATTTACTTCATAGAAACTTTATTTAAGGTTTAATGTAAATTTTAATGGCCCTTAGGTGCATAGGATGGTAAATGCTATGTAATTCACAAAACACTGCTGTTCCCATTTGCCTTCTCTATCATGGGAGTTCCTCTGCTTTCAAAATCTTACAAATATGAATTATCCTTAATAGTAGGCTATATACCCGGTCCTTACATTGAATGCAGTCTGAGGAAATATTCTGCAACAGTTGGTTCCAAGTGCTATATATGTTGTCACTGGACAGATTTAGATCCAGAAATCTGAACTAAACCTAACTGTTTTCCTTATAAAAGAATAAAAATAGTGAATATTTTATTTGTGCTGGTGTGAGAAACTAGATGAAAAAATTTAGCATTCTGTGGCATACCCATATACTCATAAAAATAGAAAAAATTATGGTATTCATCTCAAGATAAAATATCATTTAGAGATATGTCATTGAGGTAATTTTTACCAAATGGTTTTATGTTAAATATTCTGAAGGCCAAAGCCATTAAATCTGCAATCTTTATTATCTTGTCCAACACTGGTGTAGATCTCTTCTAAAATCATTAACTATGTTTATAATGCACTACTGAACATTTTCCCTCTTTTTTCATGAATGAATCACCTTGCAAATTCTATGTATTTGTTCATTGAAAGACACATTAAATGTGCATATGGGTGCAGTCAACTGTCTCTGTCATATTAGAAAAATCTAGCAATCCCAACAAATCATTTTCATGTGTTGCAGGTGCTGCTTATTAGAAGAAAAGATGTGCTTTGAAGTTCCTTAATTAAAGATTAAATTTCTTTAGTTATTATTCTGAAAATAGCTGAATTATTAATTCTGCTACTGAGTGTTTTGTGAAGTCAGAATGTATTGATGGCCACTAACTCAGTGGTACCAATATTTGTACATATGTGATACATGAGTGCAGTGTGCTGAGTTGTAAGTCAAACCTCACAGTTTACAAGGCTCAAAGCTTCCTCCTCACCACAGAACATCTTCTTTAAGTAATCCTTCTTTTTCTTTTTAATCTTCTTTCTTTCCCTTGATAAGTCTGTCTTGATTTCTGCATTATGAGCTATTCAATAGACTGAAATTACCTCAGTGAGAATAAGCTTAAATTGGATAAACACTTCCACAGACAGCAACACACTCAATTTTGTGTCCATCTTCTGAAGAATTAAATTGGTATTATTACATCACCTTGTTCATGGATAATACAGGGACTTAAAATTTCAGTGCCAAATATAAGCAAGTGGAAGACCTTCATAGCAAGTATGCAAATGTATTAGTATTCCAAAACAGTATTATATTGTTAAAAATTCATATTGGCAAAAGAAAACTAGGAGTAAATGGCTTATAATAATTCATGGTTAGCATGAAACCCATTTTTACATTTCAAGCTTTTTAAAACCTACGTCTTGGAACATCAGTGTAGTTTCCATATTGTTTTCTAAGGCAGAGACTCAGAATAACTCATACTGGAAGTGATCCATAAGGAACAGTGATTTCAACTCCCTGCTCCTCGCAGGACTAAAAACTGAATCATGTGGCCAAGAGCATCCAGGCACTCCATTAATTCTTCCAGGCTTGGGACCATGACCACTTCCCTGGGGACCCTGTTTCTGACCACCCTCTCAGTGAAGAACATTTTCCTGATGGCCAAGCTGAACTTCCACTGGTGCAGCTTCCTTCCATTTCCTCAAATCCCATTGTTGGTCACTAGAGAGAAGAGATCAGCAGCTCTCCCTCTACAGCCCATCTTGAGGAAGTTTTTGACTGTGATGAGGTGACCCTTTCTCTTCTTTAAGCTGAATAGACCTCTTGTCCAGAAAAATTCTATGTGAGACAATATCAAAAGCTTTGCTAAAATAAAACAACACTTCAACTGGCTTCCCTTGATCAGCTAGCTGTGTCACCTTGTCACAAAAGGAAATTCAGATTGTTAAGCAGAACTTTCTCTTCATGAATCTTGTTTTAACCCAAGATTGTGTTGTCTTTTAAGTGTTTTTCAGTAAATGTCAGTAACTGCATAATTTTACCACTGAAGGGACAGTGACAGGCCTGTAATTATCAGGGTCTTCCTTCATACCCTTCTTGAAGATTGTCACAACATTTGCCAACCTCCATTCCATGGGGAAATGCAGATTCTGAAGACCATTGAGAAATAACAGAGAGAAGTCCTGCAGTAGCATCACCAAGCTCTTTCAGTACCCTAGGATGACTCCCCTGAGGCCCCATGTGCATCCAGGTGGAGCAGCAGGTCTAAAACAAGTTCAGATTCATCTGGGAGTTTATTGTCCCCCTAGCCACAGTCTTCCACAAGAAGGTTCCACATGGCCCACTGTCCATCATCAATGTTAGAGACTTACTTGTGAGGCAACTGACCTCATCAAGTAACAGATTTATCTCTAAACCTCTTTGTGCTTTTAATATATTTAAACATTCTTGAAAGAATTAATGAAAGAAAATAAGAAATAGGATTGCTTTCTATTGTTGCTTCACCAAATAGTAGCTGCAACTATGTACATTAATTAGTCTGAATTCTATGTAGGGATTTATTCTCATGAGAGATTTTGGTGCAAAAAAATGTCTTTTCAGGCTCTTGCTCAGCAGCAGGTCTAGCAACAACTGTAAAAAGTTCCTGCCAGTTCTACTGGGGCTGAAACAGAAGTCATGATCAGGGTAGATGGAATCCCTAAGGGAGTCTGGGCATGGGGAGTAAGACCTGCAAGTGACCCCAAGACCCTGGTTCTCTCTGTTACCAAATTGATAGAAACTCTCAGGAAGAATTTTGGCCACTGGACACTATTCCTTTTTATTTCACCAGGTTGGGGAATTTGAGCAAGCAAGGATAGCAGGTTGTTTGCATGTTTAAAGCAATACTGTTGTATGGATAATAGCTCAAAAACTAGGGTTGTCCCACACCAGTCCCCTCAGTGCTGGAAAACAGACACAGAGACATTTAGCTTATCCATCTGGATAGAGCAGAGATGTGTTAGGACATGTAAAGTGGTGGTGGCTGTGCACAGGCAATGGTGCTTGTTCAGGTGTTTTCAGTTGATATATGTGGAGCCAGCTAACACTGAACATGGATTTATCAGACCAAGGGCCTTTTTCTCTCTCCTTCCCGTCCCTCTAAAACCATCCAGTGCAGAGTAAATTCTTGTGATTTTGTGGGATTTTAGCTGTTCCACAACAGTGCTCCTTTCTCCACAGCTGGACTAGATTGACCCTGCAGTCAAGCCTACCATTAAGAAGTACCACTAGGTTGACAGTGTGAAGGAGATTCATCTTACATGTCTGGATCCAGAGTAGGCACCTTCAACTCCATTTGTAGTCACTAGAAGGAAATAAAAAGTCTTGGATGCAAATTCATCTCATAGTAAAGTAATTAGAAAAAATAAGTCAGGAGCATAGTGCTCATTAAGCTCTCTTTTTTCCTCTTGATATATATATAAAAGACCTAGATGTGACTACTTCAATAGATAAACAATGCATTGGTTAGATGGCATTCACAGCTTTTTTTTTTTTTTTTTTCTGTTGGCTAATTCTAAGTCTTTATTTTAAAAAATAATTCATATTACCTGATGAGTTCCAAATCAGCTCTGCAGTGCTGTAATAAATATAATTATTATGATAATTATTTGCAATCTCCACTAAAGTTAAAATGCTGTAAGATAATGCAGAGAGATAGAAGGTCACCAGTTGTTTATGCTTCTGAAAACAGGAAGAATTCACTCACTTCCATGCAAAAGAATCTTCCGAAGTGTTATGAAAATAGAGCTGAAATATATTCTGGGTTGTTTCTCTTCACCAGGAGACGATTATCATGATATTTTAACACCTGTATCACTGATTTTTGGTAGTGCAACCTGTAATCATAGTCTGAAGTGATCCCTGAAGCAGTTATAATTTAGATTACTGTTTAAAATAAAACAGTATTAGTTCTGAGCTGTTGGATCACACAATGTGGAACACCTCACCAAGCGATGATTGTGATAAGCAGGATTTGCCACGAAGGAGGGCAATATTTTAATTCTATGTTCTTGAAATGTAGTCAGACTTGACAAAGCTTGTTTCTTGAGTAGGATGGCCCATTTTTGACAGAGTGTTACCATACAGAATGCTTTCATGAGGCATCTTTCTGGTAGTTTTGTTTAAAATAGGCCCAGTAGACACTGCTGATTTACCTCCAGGCTGTGAGTTTTGAAGGGCAGTCAGTATAACTCAGGAAATGGAGGAATGCCACGAAAAGAAAGTTATATCAATGCGACATCGCAGGTATTACACATGGGGAAAAATAACTCAGCCAAGCAGAGCTGTCAACACTCTTCTGTGTACCTTCCACCTCTGCTGTCTCACCAACACTGACAAAGTCTGGAGGACAGTAGGAACAGCTTAGAAATTCATAAACCTTTCTTTCACAAGAGATAAAAAGGACAAAGGTACCTAAGATATTCTCCCTGCTTATTCTTTTGGAGCTGTTTAGGGAAGGAAAATTAAATCACATCTCCCAAAATGATTATTTGTTTCTCTACTGGCAGTGTTATCAGCAATGTAGGTTTTGGTGCTGCTAGAATGTGATCTGTGCTCCTATTTTAAAGAAAATGCTGTTTGCTTCCTGGGTTTTTCTTTTTCCTTTCCTTCTTATTGAAATTGCTGCCTAAGCAAATTTTGCAGGCCTGTAAAGCCCTGGGACTGGTTAGAGGGACTGGCAGCTGAACTATGAGCAAGGCTTAGGTAAAAACATCTTGACCATTGTAGTTATTCATTGTGATATGCTCCAGGCCAACCATCATGCAGCACCTCTACCTCAAGATGATACAAGAGGAAGAATAAACAGATTTTGTTATGTTTAGACAAGAGCTGATAAGAAGTGCTCAAATTACTAATAGTCTGAACTAAATCCCTTGAAGTCCTACAGTTTGTGGATCTGGCAGTTTATGTGTCAAACTCCCATAGATTTTTATGCTTAGCTGTTTTTGTGTGGTTTCAAAGGAGAACAAAGAAAAGTCAAAATTATTTAAAAAAGATTTTGTTATTTGTACATGATAAGATATTAGTGTCCTGCCCAGTTATGGAAAGCTATCATTTTATAAATTCTACTGAAAAGCAGCTCAAGCCTATCTCTTCGGAATTCAGGAAAGAGCTGTTTTGTGTATCATGTTATCAGCAAAGTAGTGGCAAGTAGCCCAATTTTATTTTTCAGACTTTTTTTCAAATCAATTTCAAAACAAATATTTTGAAGCTTGAAATTACTTCAGCAAAGCTTGACACGGCAA
Source organism: Vidua macroura (assembly GCF_024509145.1). Lineage (NCBI taxonomy): Eukaryota > Metazoa > Chordata > Aves > Passeriformes > Viduidae > Vidua > Vidua macroura. The sequence goes on along the minus strand of NC_071572.1, from coordinate 57,663,170 downwards.
TAATAGCTCACACTTGTGCTTGTTATTCCCTAACTGGGCCCTAAGCCATATTATTTGCATTTTGTCTTTGCTCACAACTATCCTTCTCATGTTCTTGTCAAAGCTATTACACTTGCTGTTGCAAAGAAAGGAGGCTATCTGTATTCCCAACATTCTGGGACTGAACAAAGGAGCAAACATTTCTGCACAAAGCTTCTTTGAGTTATTCAATTTACTTTTTAACAAAAGGAAAGATGACATTGAGCACTCAACAAAGAGCAAAAATTATTTCTTAAAACTTGAAATACAAATGATAATTCAATCATTAGGAGAAATTTCAACACATTCAGGAAAATTTCATTATGCTTTCTTCACCACAGATTGTGAACTAATGACTGATATAGTAGGGTACAAGAGTTATGTTTGATTTTGGTATTGGTTTTCATTTTCAGGCTGACAAAAATTCTACTTAAAAATGTAGATGACAACCTCTCTTATTCCTTCCATTTTATAAATAATAATTAGAGAAATCCCTTGTCTCAGGAACAAATGACAAATTTTCAGTGGGAATAAAAAACAGAATGAGGGTGCTACTCCCTCTCTACCACTCTTATCCTCCCTTTTTTATATTCATATTTTAATAATCCATAACTTCCTTTTAATAAAGATGATATCATATTGAAAGTTAAAACTGTGAGTGACAACTAACAAAAGCCATGAGGGCCTGGCTTTTGATATCCTTCAAATACAAATTTTTATAACTGTATTCACACTTGGTGTCATTTAATGCAAAAAATGTAGCTGCAGCTTTTAGTCAACTGGAAGTCTGAGGATGGGCAGTTTGTTTTTACAAGAGAAATAAGAGGACCAAATATATCACATAATAGCATATTCCAATAGATAAGCTTGAATGTGGTCTCTACTTTTGTAGTTACATGCAAATGAATAATAGAATCATAAGGTAAAAAGTTTAAATATTCTACTAACAGTTTTGTGTTGATCACATAAAGGTTCAAAGTAATCTTTGGAGAGTCTCTCTTACCACATCACTTAACAGAATTAATAGGAAGCATTATCAATATCTGCATTAAAAAAAATTACCTCTCAACACAATTTCAACTTCAATGGTCAGAAATTACACAGATTACATTTCACGCACATAGACTGAATTACCTTAAAAAATTTCTCTCCTGACAGATACTACTACATGAAATAGGTGACTCATGACCTTCACTGGTGTTAATTCAAGTCTGTCCTTTCATAGAAACATGAGGGAAGAAAATCTGGGGAGTGGGGAATTGTATTATGTTATATTTCAACACCTACAATCTAATCTGAGAGACATTCTATGGTTTCAAAACACTTTTATGCACATAAATTCTGGTACGGTGGAGAGAATTTGTCGATAAAAATAAAACAGGTCCCACCTGTTGCAGAATGAATTAACAGAGGATTGCCCTTGCTAGCATTTGTTTTTTATTAGGTAGAATTAGAGACATACTTCCTTGTAATAGACAATTACCTGTAATATTTAGATGTACATTGATGTGTCCTTGTATTGAATTGCAAGAAAGACAACAAGTAGAAGTGATCAGTTCTCACTCATACAACAGGTGTGTCTTCCATGTACTTCTGATTGTGGCACTAATGCACCATAGCACACTTCTACTGTAAAATTTCTAAGAATGCTTCTGATCTTTCAGTCCAAAATTATTCTGTCTCACATTTTTTGAGGTGTGACTACTATAAACCAGCAAAACCATTATTCTGACAAGTGTTCCAATCTTTGCAATAGTTGTGCAAACTGCTCACCTTGCATAGCATATATTTAATTAATGTATACTGGGAGTCAGCAGCAAATACAGTTAATAGATTTGCAGTGGGTGACCAGGCCATGAGAATTTTCTTTATCAGGAGGATTTAGAGGTTGAGGTGCAGGTGAGGTGTAACTGACTGAGTGGGCCTAAAGCAAGAGAAGGCGTCAGTTTGTAAATGTGGCTGGAAAACTGGGTATCAAGGCAAATTCAATGCAGGAGGGGATGGCACTTGCAAGCTTCATTGTCCTCTGTGTTTTGGGATTTCAGAGCCTCTATATCTTGAGAAATATGTCCCTCTTTCTGCTCTTCCATGCAAACGGATAACCAGGGAGTTTTTTGAATCCTCCTTGTCCCACTTAGAATGAATTATTGGCATTTCTGATGGTAATATGAATTTAATTTTTGCAGCTGTGAGTCCCACAGATGAAGCACTTAGTGACCTGAAATCTATATAGTAATTTTAAACTACACTATTGTAAAATCATATGTAGAGATCTTATAAATATTTCAATTGTTTTAAATATAAGGGCCAGCGCAGTGATATCAAATGTCAGTAGCATGTTACTATAAACTCAGCAGTTTCTCCAGTGACATAATAAGTTACACATTTTAAGTATGAATGCTCTTCATGCTTATGGTTAGTACTAATCCAGAAAGCATATAATAAGTGTTTTAAATAATACCCTTACTGAAAATCAATAATTTATTCAGTTATTATGAGCACAGTATGTGACATAAAAATAGAATAACATTTGCATTAAATTTTCTACAAGGACCCTTTAGGGAGTCACAAACAGCACAGAACCATTTTCTCTCCTACATCTTTGGTAAATAACATGAAAGCTCTAAGTATTTCAAAACCAAGTCCATTTTCCAGTTGCATATATTTTATATTTATTTTTATTTTATGATGGGGTAGGAAACAGTGGTCTTCCAGGCAATAAGTGCAGGATGTGGAAATAACCAAGTAGAAGCTCTGTAACAGGGATGACTAAACTGTAATTGCTACTTTCTTTTTCAGTTTTTAAGAAAATATTTTGATCCTATTTAATTTTCTACAAAAGGTGCTACATAGGATTATTGTCATTCTTTAAAAAGTCCATTTAGGGCCTATATTTAATATTATAGAGGAGATGTCATCCCTGAAAGAACAACTTTGTTTTTATTTTAGTTTTTGAGTGTATTTAACCCCTTCAAATGCTGGATGATTTTTTGAATAAAACCATAAATTATACATAGCTTGATTTTTCTCAGAATGATCTAATTTAAAAGATTGGATTAATTTTGGTTCAGAATTTTTGTTATTAAAGCACATGTTAATAGCACAACAAATTATTTCTTTTATCAAGTTACAGAGGTAGCTTCAATTACTTTTTGACAACTTCTGAAAGACCACGTGTTTTTAAAGGACCATATTACAAAAATGCTTCTGTTCCTTCACTGCATCCTTTCTACACTCTGCTCTTACAAAGAGGCTGAACTTCTACAAGCCTGGCTATAGGGAGCTCTCAACTTCGGACTGAAAAAGCATATCACTGAATTCCCAAGGCACTGTCTTGGAGTTAACAAACAGAGGCTTTCAGCAGTGGTTTCCATACAGAAACCTTTTGCTGTATCAAAAAAAAAATTGTTTCAATTTGGGGAATAAATTTATTCCCAGATTAACTTGAGTAACATGAATGCAGAAGTGAATTTTGCAAAATATGTTGTACACACTTAGCTGCTTCATAGCCTTTTCCCATTATCTAATGTATAATTAATAATTTTTAAAAGTTAGTGAATTGTTATTTTTTAAAATGCATTTTCACCCTGATTATCCACTGTCTCAGACTTTGGTTAGTCATGCATAGACTGCTCACAAATTTTAAGCAACCAAGCACTGAAATTATTTTTTCACCCACTTTGCAGATATGTAAATTAATTTAGAGCAGAAAAAAGCTAGATCTCATTGTGAAATATCCTTTCCATTGAGAAGGAAAAAAAAAGCAACAAAACCAAAAAAAAGAGGCAAGCTTTCTATGCAAAAAAAACCTCCAAACAGTACCACCCTGCACAAAATAAAAAATATTTTAAAAAACAAAAGCAGAGAAAGGATGAAGAATACTTTTACATCAGTATTTCACATAAAAGATTATATGAATAGAATAAAAATATCAATTAGTGTTTACTGGGTTTTTTTTTTCCATTCTCTGAAAGGAAATCTTCACTTTGAAAAAATCACAGGTGTTTCTTCCAATATGGTCAGAATTTTTTTATGTGCTGTTTCTGTATACTCGAGGAACTTCATGTGACAGCCTGATATTTTAATCTCACTGCAGAATTTGTCCTTTACAGCAGTCTTCCCTAAGAGTTGTTATAAAGAATAACATCTCTAATGGCTCTTGCTCTGGCTATGAGGAAGAACCATATAACCTTTTTATATTTGTTCACTTTTTCCTACATCAGTACAGATTTCAGAAAGCTTCAGAAGTGACTAGTGATTTAGGAAACCTAATTTCTTTTTAGGAACTCAATATAAGGCATTTGTGGAGACAAAGAACACTGAATCTTAATTCTTGTAAAAACACAAAGAGTTTGAAAGAGTTTTTATTGGAAGGTTATGCTAAGTTTACACTTTTCTAATTAGCAACTCTTTCATGAAAACTGCACAATCCTCCACCTTCTCATGAAGAGGGTAAAAAGGAGAGGCTTAACAATAGCTTGTCCAGAATCAGCTTGGTATTTTACCAGACAGTCTGCCCAGAACCAAAGAAAATCAAATGCAAGCCCCAGAAATGTAGGATATATTTGAGATGGAATAAGAAGCCTTATCTCTGTAGTTCCTGGCTTTTGTTGGATTATTTTTACACAGCTTTTCTATTTAGGGAGGATTATGGCACACGTGGTCAATGAGATCACAGAGCCTTTTTAGACTGCTATAATACTTCAAGGTGCAGTGTAATTAGTTAAATATGGAGAAAAAAGCAATCAGTCTTATGGTTTATGGAGTTTAAAAAAAAAAAAAAAAAACAACTTGTTGCACATTTAAATGTATATTTTTAGCATTTAATGAAAAAAATTTATAATGGAATACCTCATACTCAATGATCAGTTCTGCCACAGTAACAATTATTCTCAATTTCCTCCATGGTGATCACAGGAGACACTTTAGAGCTATTATGATTTTGATTGAAGTGCATGGGACAGTGCTATTTAATTTCCATGAGATCTTAATATAACTGTTATGATTCCTCCATCAAATGCATTATCGCACATTCTACGGTTGTCATGGTGTATTGTACCAATAAATACTACCAAGGAAGTTCTTCATGCACAGTTCATTGACATAATAGGCTATAATGGGGTTTTTTTAGTGCTGCTATGGTCTACTATATCAATGCCGGCTGAGGGAGACTTTAAAGCACTCATCCAAGCACACAGGGTAACTATACATAATAAAAATCTTTATTAACTTTTTGGAAATAAGCAATTATTCTGCACTGCACTGTTCATTTTATTTATAAGTGTCAAAATCATTACCATACACAAGGGACAGATGTGATATTCACATTTTCCCTTAAAGATTGAATTAACTTAACTTTCACAGGCTTCAAGAACCTTCAAGAAAGTTGAGGGGTTTTGTGTTGTCTTTCATTTTTTCTAATGTCAAAGTGCAAAAACACAAAGGAAAAACTTTACTGTCCCTCAATGATCTCATAGTTCTTTATCTTGATCTCTATATCTTCCCTGTATTTTGCAAGAAAAGTTATCTTCCTATCTGAAAGCTATGCCTGTAATTTGAAACTTTTGTCTAAATAGTCTCTCTGTGAAATGAATAGAGAGTAGCACCTCCAAAAAACAATCTGGAGGATCATCCATAAATCAGGAACATACATGAGTGTGAGGAATGACTCACTGAAGAATTTAGCCTAGCTTCCTAGCAAATACCTGCCACAGGAAATATATTTCAGTCCTTATGGAGAAAATACAAACACAGTATTTTCAGAATTTCAGCTATCTAGATGAAAAAGGATTAGATTAGGAAAAAAGAAAGGACATTTCATATTAAATAGGATGTAGTACTGAATAAGTACCATTCTCTTACATGAGTACCAAGATACTCAACAGGAAGTTCAAGAAACCATACAGCTATGATTAATATATTAACTTTTCTTGAGGTTTGTGAGGAAAGTTTAACTCTAGAGATGTACTATAGTACATTCTAAGTAATCAGAAAACTCTTTCTTTTCCCTCTTTTTTTTTTTTAATGTTGTGGTGGTTTGACCTTGGCTAGTATCCAGATGCCATCAAATCATTCTTTCACTCCCCCTCCATCAACATGACAGAAGAAGAAAATATGATGAAGAGTTCATGGGTTTAGATAAGAACACAAAGACCACTCAGTATTTACTGTCAAAGCAACTCAGGGAAATGAATTTAATTTGCTTCCAATTAATAAAAGGAGGATAATAAGAAACAATGAGTCTAAAAAAATTTCCCCCATATCTCTCTTCTTTCCCAGGCTCATCTTCAGTCTTGACTCTTCTACCTTCTCACTCTGGACAATGCAGAATGGGGAATGGGGTTTGTGGTCAGTCCATGTCTTTGCTTCTGCTGCTCCTTCCTCCTCATGCTCTTCCCTTGCTCCAGCTTGGAGTCCCTCCCACAGGATACGGTCTTTGTGAACTTCTTTCTTTCTTTGTTAAGGTCCCTGATCAAATGGATTTTTGAAGGGAAGGCAGTGGATGCAGTTTTACTGGATTTTAGTAAGGCTTTTAAAACTGTCCCTCACAACCTTCTTCCACACAAGTTGTCCAGCTGTCAGATGAGCAGGTTCATGATGTGCTGGATGAAGAACTGGCTGAAGGGCAGAGCTCAAAGGGTTGTAGAGACTGGGGCTACAACTGTCTGGAGACTGATCATCAGTGGTGTTCCTCAGGGTTGAATTCTACCTTTTCCATTTCATGGGAGGCCCTTGCCTTCCTTCACAGACTCCTGTCTTTTCAAACGAAGACAGATTTTGGCACCCAATGTGAGGCTCGAGGGCATTGAGAGAAAAAAAAGGATTAACAGCTCTTAAGTAATCTAATTTTTTTTTTCTGGTGGTAATATAGAAACATCTTTAAATGTCACCATGTGGTCTAGTTTACCCTGGTTTGGGTGGCACATGGTGGTGGCTGTATTTCTTCCATTTGTAGGCCCTTATCTAGACATAGGTCCTATAACTAAGGTTGCTGTGGCTGTTATCCAGTTTGGCTTATGGGTTAATAAGGTGAGGAATTCATGGATCTTTAACTTCCTCTGGAAGGCAGGTACATGGATTCAGAGCTATCACACACTAAATGTATGTTTTTGGGGTTACTTTAATAATGGTACCTACTGTGAGGAAATGACATCGGGGGAAATTTTCTCCCAACCTTTTAACCATCTTTTTGGGTCTGCTCCACCAGTTTTTGAAAGGTTAAGATCCACTCTAAATGCTAATGATATCATACAATGGGTGGTGATGCTGTTAAGCCTGTTATATTTAGCACTCAGAGATAAGGGAAGATTAACCTGGATAACTACCCTGACACCTACACCAGAGACTAGGGATGCTGCTGCAGAGCCTGACACTGCCCCAGAGACTAGAGTTGCTGCTGCTCCAGAGCCTCACCCTGCCCCACAGCCCGCCTCAGAAATGAACCACTCAGATTGGGTGAGGGTTCTGGTTAAGGAGATGCGTGAGATGCTGAAGGAGTGCATTTCCCCAGCTAGTGAGAAACCCTCCCTTTGCCTTGAAGAGGGACAGTCTAACAGTACAGCTGTGGAACCCACAGATGTTACAACTGTCCAGGTTCCAGCTGAACCACAAAGGCAGTCACAGCCAGCAGCAGTTGCCCCGGTAGAACCAAGGAGGTCTAAGATGAAAGCAGAGCACCCAGGTAGGGATAGGAATGGAGGAACCTCACAACCCACAGGGGATCCAGAGGTTGCGATCATCACCGAGTCCCTGACGTATGAAAGTCTCCATAATCTGCACAAAGACATTGTGCGACGAGAGCATAAGGCTTATATTGCCTGGTTACTCCAGGTCTGGGACCTTATGGGTACAGGCATCCAGCTGAACGGTGGTGAGGCAAGGAACTTGGGACCCTTGACCCAGGACTCAGGTATGAATCAGATTTTTGTAAGGGAGCCAGGGTCCCTTTCTCTCTGGGAGCGACTTTTAATGAGTGTCAGAGAGAGGTTTGTCCACAGGGAGAGAATGCAGGAGCACCATCATAGAATGCACTGGAAGATGGAAGACCCTTGAGGTCCAATAGCTGAGGGAAGTGGCAGTATTGGAGGTACTCTTTGGGAGAGACGGACAGCATGACAATGACCCCGACAAGGTCAGGTGCACAGGGCAAATGCTGTGGAGTCTAGCAAATCTTGGGCCATCTCAGTACACCACTTTCATCACAACAATCGATGCTGACACTAAGAGACAGTGGGTTCTGTTGCCAACAAACTTAGGAATTATGAGAGTATGATTAATGGCCCAATGCAGGCTCATATCTCAGCTGTGATTAAGGAGTTCAAAGAGGAGATGAGGGAGGAGATGAGGAAGGTTAATGCAGCACTCGTGCAAGTCACAGGCCCCAAAGTCAGAGCCCAACATTCCCCAGATAGAGAGAGAGAGGGTACACCCCAAGGGCTAATCTGTGGTTCTTCCTGCATGACCATGGGGAATCCAGCAGTCAGCATATAAATGCCCAGCAGACCCCAACTAATTCAGAATCTAAAATAAAGTTTTAGAATGTCAAACTAAATATTCTATTTCTAATAGAAATACAGTTTGGGGGAACACCTCTTGCTGTCAAATGAATATGAATGGAAGTAACAATAATCTTTAAATATGCAATATAAAATAAACAGGATAGTTATATGCTATAAATCATAACTTGCAATTACAGCTTATACATAGTACATTGCTTGCAATAATGTAATTATAACATTTAATAACATATTTTACTATAATTTATATATAAATCGCTGCATATACAGAGTAAAATTTCATTAGAAATTTCAACTGATAGTATAAGCAGTATTTTTGTTAAAGAGGCATATAAAACTTTAGTCACTGATGAAATTGCCATTCTGAATATCAATAATAACTACTAAGTGAAACATTCCCTCTATTTATCCATAATAATCTTCCCCCATAAACAAAGAACTCTTCAGTAAATTCAACCAAAGAATCAAACAAAAAGACTGAGCAAAAGACTAACCACATAAATCCTGTATACAGCACACTGAGGTGAAACAGTGGTGGTTCAGAGTTTATTGGCCAAGCTCTGGAGACTGAAATATAAAGGCATCATTGGGAAACTCCTATAACTGAGAAGTAGGATTCTTTTGCTAAGGCTGAGCTCTATGCTGATATGTTTACCTGCTACAGCTTCCAAGTTAGTTAAAAGCTTTTTTGGATATGTTGACAGATTAGAGTACAAAAAGTAGCATAAATGATGTTGCATCCTGGATTTTAGGTTCAGATTTGGGGTTCTGGTCTTTGTTAGCTTACCGGTTCCATGTATCCTCGTGCATCCTCCATGTTTTCCCCTGCCACGGAAGTTAGCCCCAAGCTGCTGGCCATTGGGTTTTCTCCCCTGCCACCCCTGTGACTACTCCCCCGTCTGGTCCCCAGCAGTTCCGTGCTCGTCACTTCATTCTCGTGGTCCCACTGGCCCTGAACCCCTGTGTCCGCCCCCGTTGTGTCCCCATTGGCCGTTGTGGCAACGTCACCACCATGGCATCTGTGTTCATTGGGCAGAGAGCTCCCGTCTTCCTCTGTCCCACCCCTATATCCCTCCGTGGCACCCCAGCCCCAGGGCCAGATTCGTCCACGTGAGGTTGGGAGTGGCCACGGCTTCTCCATCGTGGCTCCTGTGACCAGTAAAGCATCCAGCCGCCACACGAACAGATTTGGACAATTCCCTGCCTCTTCATTTCCTTCCCTTGCGCTGACGACAAAGCGTGGCCATCCCACCCCGCGGCACAGCCGCAGAAGCACCCGGAAGTAGCGGCGGCACTGACCCTGACGAGAAGCCGAGGCGCCAAGCTGCATTCTCAGGAGCCGATTGGGACGGGAAAAGTGACGCACAGCCGTAAATGATCCAGAGAACTTCCTACTTTTTGTCTTGTTCTGCCTGAAAATTATTTCAGTCTCTTTTTAATCCTTTTGCATAGGTCTGTTATATTTCTAACTTGCTTGAGTCAGAATTAAACTGATCGGCACATAGTAGGTAATCTGGAGACAGTGCAGAAGTTTACACATCACTATTTGCATGTGTCTATTCTTTGTGATGAGGAAAAAGGCAGCTATTCATATTGAATTTTTCAGCCTCCTCATGTAGGCTGAGGAGGAAGGAGCTGTATCTCAGACTCTTAAAAAGAGAACCATTATGAACCTTATCTCCTATCTGAAAATTCAAGTCTGTCAGGAGTAGCAATAAGACCTCTGTAGCAAATGATCTAAAGCTGAACACACACTACTCAGTGATACATGTGTGCCAAGACACCTTCAAACAAGAGGTTTCTTACCTCAGCAAGTGTTTTGTCAGTAAATCACATTTAGTTTGCCTTCACTTAGATCATGCTCTGATTCCTATATCTTCCAGCATTGAAGCTCTGGAATCTAACTTGAATGACAACCTGAACACAGATCCCGAAAAAGCTCAAGGCTGATAACATATGTAATGCCCAATCTTCTATGATTTGCCTCAAAGTTGCTCATTGGGAGAGACAGTTGTTATTTACTTGACAGCATTTTCTGTTCTTTTGCCCAGCAATATTCATTAGTCTAATTAAGATTTCCTTAAGACAGCTTTTCATGTGAAAAAAAAGATGAAACAAGAGAAGTTGAGCCATTAGCAATCATTATTTAGAGTTGAAAATTATTTGGAGGGATACTTTCTGGTCTTTCTTTCAAAATCAAGTAAAATATACTATTTTTATGAATCCATATTTTAGGTTCTGAAGGGCAGGATACCAGAAAGAATCCAGAAAAGATGAGTTTTATAACCCTGATCTTTGGCTGTTTGAATAGACTGTGAAAGACACACAGAAGACACATATGCTTATCTGGTTTAACTTCTTTCTTTCTCCAACATCTAAACACAGAGCTCATGGCAAGTCTGTCTTGGATATGTTGCTCTGTACCTCAGAAAACAGCTCCTTTTGGTGGACTGCTTAAAAGTCTTAATTTTGTTTCAGCATGGAATTAAACTTCTACTTGGAGACCTTAAATGTTTTTAAAAAAATGATTTTTTTTAAAACGTTTCTGTTCATGGCTCTAAACATGAAAAATTAGTTTGAAATGTCCTGCACCATATGTGTAAGATGTTATTAGCAGAATCATTGGTTATGAAACAGAATTCTCTGAGATCCCTCTGGAGGTAAGTAATATATATCTGGGAAACAGCCACCTCAGATACTAGTTCCCATTACCTATCTCACACAGGGAAATAGGATATGAAGGAACAGAATCTCATCTGGTGTCAACTTAGATATTTCCTTATTCTTAAAGTGTACTCTGAAACAATAACTGACAAAGAGAGATATGAACCAGTTTGATCATCTCATCAAGCTCTAAGGAAGAAATGTGTCAATGGGCTAAAACATGTGCTCCTATTATTAACTTAGGAACCTAATTTTCCTTTATTTTCCTGGTTCCAGAGGAAGAGACAGATGACCAATATTCAGAGGAAGTTCCCATCACGTCAGTGTCTTTTATTGCCTAAAAATCTCTGAAAAAAATTATCTGAGAATCTTAGTTTCTGAAAAAATGCCTGATAGTCCTGTTTGTTTATGTTTACATGAAGTTACTCTCTTACACAAATCTAAATACAGTTTTAGAACAATAGATTCTAAAGAGCTCAGTTCCTTTCAGTTACTTGCATGCTTGGACAAAGATAAGTACCCTCATGCAGCAACACACTTTTTCTACTGCTTCCATAGTGGTAAGATTTTTTTTTCTACATGCTTAAAAATAAATTATGCAGTGATAGATATATTATAGTTCTAGAAAAATGCAGATGGCCCCTCCTTGTTTCCTCTTACTCACACTTTGTTTTTTACATGACAACACAACTGAACTCACTGGTTGGTATTTTTAATAACTATCTCTAAAAGAAAAGATGGGATTAATCTAAGTGTGAATCTTCAAATCCAAGTTCTTACAAAGAGGCCACCAATAATTAATACTATTAGGTGTGGTAACACCAAATCCATGAAAGTTTATTCTTAGGAAATCATCAACAGACACTGTAAAGATAAGATATTATCCATTTGTAGTGTACTAATTGATATAAGTGAAATCTCTGGCATTTACATGTAACTAAGTCTGACTAAATTGATAAGACTTAAGATGCTTATCTGTGTTAGAAGTATTGATTGATAACATTACAATTGTCTGTAGCTTTTGGGTCTATCAAGGTAACAAGTTTAAAATATTATGGCACAAAGATTAATATAGAAGTTTTCTATATAGTAAGAGGGTCATAACCACAGGAACCATGTTTATTTGTACTAAAGACATTACATAGCCCTTGATATTTCCTAAAAACAATACACATAATGCTGGATCCAATTCTAGCCCAAATGCTTCATTTAGCATGTGCATATAGCTCTTATTCCCTCTAATTTAAAAGATTTGTTATAATTATAAATTCTTAATTTTTATTGCCTCTGTAAATATTTAGTCAATCAAATAAATAACACAGCAAGTGGTACCTATTATTAAAGAACGTCTTCATGCCAATGAAAACGTTACTATTAAACCCATGGATAATTGAAATTGTACAATGGCACTTTCAACAAAAGAGCGACTTAAGTATAAAACAATGTTTACTCAGTAACTTGAGAATAGAAGTAGGAATATCTGGATATTATAGATATTATTAAAACAAATAATGATTTAACTGCTGCAAAACCTCTTGTAAGGTGAAAAATGCTTTTAGCCCATATTTAGAGATGGGGAAAATGGTGCACCATAATTTTACATCTCTATCTTCATGTACCAAAGCTGAAAAACTTGTGCTTTGATCTTAGAATTGATGAGCTCCTACAGCTCTAATCATGAAACATAGAATAGTATTTTTAACCACTAAGAACACACTTATTTCCCAGTCTGGATTGAAAGGGTGGTTCTTCATTCCTTTTTCCATATTAGATCTCTGCTTTTGTAGTGAAAGATGCTTTTTTGTCATGTTATGTTTGATATTTTATAGGTTCCACTATATTGCATGGAAGGGACATTCAGCCTGAAATTCTTTATTTAGTCTTTTGGCAGTCTCTCAATAACAACCTGAATTTTATATCTTCCTTTCTATTGTGATTAATAGTTTACATTTGTATTTAGAATGGTTCAAGCTACATTCATTGTCATCACAATCACTTTCAAAATTTCCTTCTATGTCTTCTGACATTACACGAATATTTGTGTTTGATCATTATTTCTTATGGGTATGCAGTGAAGATAGGTAGGTGCAGTTCTCAGTATATTTTATAGTAGATATTTTGCTTCCTTTAGTGCCATGGAAGCATAGTACACTGTGGTGTACACAACGATTGGAAATCACTCAAAGGAAAAAAAAAAAAAGGGATTCTCCTTTCCACGGGTTTTTTTAGTAATAGATCTATCACATAGGTGCTATAACTGATCTAATCTAACTGGGACACCAATTGGACCAGCCCACCCTTTGACACCAAAAACAAATAATTCTTTTATCAGTAGTTTCTTCGTCAAAGCTAAGACTTCTTACTGTAAAATAATAGTTCTGAGGAACTGAGATACTGCATTGAAGATAAAATTGTCCTCTGTAATCATATGTTACATGAGCACAACTCACATGTGGCTCCTCTTTCACAGTTTTCTTGTGTAGCTTGCTGATACTGAAATATTAATGGTTAACACATATCAAGTTTTTCTTCTCTTAGTGGAGAAATTTTAAAATATGACCAAAAGTTAAAAAAATATTTGTAGAGCAAGCAAAACTTTAGAAAAGGATTTACAGAGACTGTTAAAATTATAAAGGGTAGCTTAGAGAAGTCAGTAGTTGTACTAAAGAACAAACACAACAGTATCAGTGGCTGTAGCTTTACAGCGCTTCTTAAAAGTAATGCATTCTGAGAACATCCTTAATGGAACTTGTGATTCCCCTCTGGACTTCCACATAGAAGTCTCAGTATAGTACAAATTTCCTTTTATTCTGCGTGCTGATATCTCTATTTCTAAGAATACACCTGTGACGAAGGGTTTTTAAAGCATTCAGAGACTTAAACACCTTAAATACCTTTTCCTAGTCAAAAGAGAGAGAAAAGTTCTTTGATGAGATTTCTGTACAGCGGTAAAGACACCTTAGAAAGAGGCTGACAGGATTTACTGAGAACCAGCAAATGGATTTGAGTTAGTACAATGCTAGGTGTTAGTTAAAGTGTCTAATATGGTCCTTTCTTAAAATTACTGAGAAACACATAGAGGATTTTTGCATATGAGATTTCAGAATTTCTAATAGATAATGTGAAAAACAAATCTTGGTTCTCCTAGGATCAGGAACTATGGATGTTTATCAATACAAATGGAAAAAGTAGTTGGATAAAGAAAGTAAATTCTATGCATAACTAAATTCTATACAAAATATCCTCTGAGAGTTCTAATGTATCTCACCTAACCTATTTGCACCAGCTCTGTTTGTTACAGACAAGCTAGTTACAGACAGATGAATAATTCATTCTGTTATAATGGCAATTTATAAATTTCCTGTACAGGTAATTTCGGGACAAGCTGTGTTCTAAACTCTCTTAGTGAGTCTTGTCTGTTGCTTGTCTGTAAGACTAGTAATATATGTCAGTATCTAGGATTTTGGGTAAAGTTTTTTAAATGTTACCTTCATCTAATGTAAGTTATTGTGGTGGGTTACCTTCGGCCAGAAACACCACCTGTCCGCTCACTTGCTCCCCTTCCTCACAAGATGGGGAGAAAATAGGAATGACAGAGCTTATGGGTCAAGACAGAAGAGGGAAATCATTCACCAATTCTTGTCATGGACAGAACAGACTCTGCTTGGGGAAAATTGATTTAATTCATTGCTAATTAAAAGTAGAGTTGTGTGATGAGAAAACAAATGCAAACATTTAAACAGTGCTTCCTCCTCTCCTGTTTCAAAGCCGAACTTCACTCCCTCACTCCCAAGTTCTCTCTTCTCTAAGCCTCCTCCACCTGAAGCTCCATGAACAGCACAGTGGGAAGGGGAATGGTGGTTGGAGTCAGCCTGTAAGAGTTCCTCTATGCTGCTCCTCCCTCCTCACACCTTTCCTCTGCTCCAGACTGCGCTTTCCATTTAGGCAGGGTCTAGCAGCTCTGGTGTGGGGTCTGTCATGGGCTGCAGCTCCATGTCTGCTCCATCATGGTCCTCCATGATCCTTCACATGGGAAAACATCTGCTCCTGTGCCTGAAGCACCTCCTCCCCCTCCTCCTTCTCTCACCTTGCTGTCTACAGGGATGTTTTCTTCTACTTCCTTCCTCCCTTATCACATGTTTCCAGTAGTGCAACAATTTTGACAGAGGTGCTCAGTTTTGTCTCGCAGTGGGTCTGCTGGAACCAGCCCCTTCTCAAAAAAGACTCTCCCTGGCAAAGTGTTGTCATTTACTCCCAACAGTTATCCAGAGGAAATACCCAGATAATTAGCTAACAGTAATAGAATGGATTCAAAGGGTTTTTTTGGGACTTTGTTGGTTTGGTTTTGGTGTGGTTTTTTTTTATTATTTGCTTGTTTGTTTGTAGGATTTGGTGGGGGAGGTTTATTTCTTTCATGAAATAGCAACAAATAATAGGATGAAGTTTTCACTCATCTATGTTTTGCCAATGCCTGATGTATTGTTTGTTGGACATTAATGACACAACTTTCTTTCATTGAGTTAGGGCTGTGTTGTTACTTATAAAAGTTTTATGATTTTAAGTAATAAGATAGTATTTATTGTGAGTAATGGGAAGACTTGAGTTTTGGCAACACTATTATTTTCTTACGCATGGTAGAAGGTATGTCAGCAAAGCTAACTATATTAAAAACTAACTATATGTTAGCAAAGCTAATATAGTTCCAAATAATCAAACTATATTGCATATATATAAAAATTCCTATATTTGGAAAATAGAGTACTGATGCAGAGTGCTAACATGCCCAAAAGCTTGCCATTTTTCTGCCACTTGGTCTAACAAAAATATGATCCCCTTGTTATGAATACATGTGGTTTCTGTTTTAGAACCTTGTGATGGCATACATACTAATTCATTCTGGTTTATTTCTCTGCTCTATTTCTGTACAGAAATGTTTGATTGACCTTGGCTGGACACCAGGTGCCCCCCAGACTGTTCTATCACTTGCCTCCTCAGCTGGACAGGGGAGAGAAAATAAGATGGAAAACAACACGTAGGTTGAGATAAGGCAGTTTACTAAAGCAAAAGTGGAAGTTTGTGTGCATACAAGCAAAGAGAAAAAAAAAGAATATTTTTCTCTACTTCCCATCAGCAAGCAATGTCTGCCCACTTCCAGAGAAGCTGGACTTCAGCACATGTCGTGGTTGCTCCAGAAGCCAACACTGTAAATAAATAATTCCACCCCTTCCTGTTAGATTTTATATCTGAGCAGACATCTTATGGTATGGGATATCTTTTTGATTAATACGGATCAGCTGTCCTAGATGTGTCCCATCCCAGGATCTTACCCACCCCCAGCCTAATGCTGAGGGAATGTTGGTGAAACAGCACTGATGCTGTAACAGCACTGCTCAGCAGGCCCCAAAATATTGGTATGTTATCAACACCCCTCTGACTCCCAATGCAGAGCACAGCACTGCGAGGGTTGCTGTGGGAAAATGAACTTGTCTCAGCCAGACCCAATACAACAGGATATAGGTTACAAAAAACCTCTTGGTGGACTCCCGCCTCAGCATGACCCTGAACTTGAGGATAGACTAACTGTAGCTACCCTGTGCTGCCCAATGCAAGCACAACTCACTGATAAGCATCCAGCTCTGGCACAGATCTGCTGTCAGAGCTTGTTAAAGCATTCTCACAATCCACTATATGGTAATTTTCACATAACAATAGAAAAGAGATGTTTTAAATAAATAATGAAATTTCAATTCTGAAGTAAATAAGTACAACATTTTCAACTTCATTTAAGGGAGATGCTGTGAATGCTTTTATCTCATTTAATATGTAATTAGAAAAAAATCCTTATTTGCTGACAATATTACCTGAAAGTATTCCTGTTCCCTGAAGACCATATTTTTTCTTCTGCCACAATCTGTACTTCACTCTAAACCCTATGGTTTACAGACACATTAAAGCAGTTGTGTAGAAAAACTGTCTAAGTCAACAAATTGCCAAATACATACTTCAGAAATCACAGATTGTGTAATTGCAGCTCATTGTTTTAGTTCCCACTTTATAGTCAAAAAGAGAGAAATAGGCATTCCTGTAAGGTGATTTATCTTGTCTTGAGCTATCTATTTTGCCTCAGTGGTATAAAAGGATGCAGCTTTAACTAAGACAAGTAACTTTTAGATAACTGAATCTGGATGTGATGAACTACATGATGGATGAGTGTAGCTTTAAGAATTGAAAATTAATCTGAGCTTTGCTATAGAAATGGTATACTGCTTACTCATTCTTAATTCATTCTGAAATTGACTTCTAAGATCTATTAAAAATCCCACAGTAATTGAAACCTTTGGGTTTTGGAAAACCATATTTGCATGGCTCATAAATTACTGTAAGTTCCTAAGCCTTCTTTGGCTGTCACTGTTAGTTTCTTTTTGAATGTGGAGGGTTTTTTCTGCCATTATCTGATACAAATATATGGGCTGTGCATGGATCAGAGGATCTCTGCTCTCTAACTTTCTTTTATTACTCTTGCCCTGAGTGCTGAACCCTCCAGTTCAGCTGTTTTTATGATGCTTTATTTCTTACAAGGCCAGCATCGTGTAAAGAAAGGAGGAGGTAGTTCTATTCTCTTGGAAATTTGCATGTGAACACTAGCTACAAGACAAATAAATGCACATTCACCACAAGCACAGTTCATGGAGTGATGAGGACACAGCCTCAGAGAGAATGATTGTTTCATAACAAGGAGTTCATGCATTTAAAATCTCCCAGCACCTGGGCTTGAAATGAGTCCATGATCCTGTTGCTTAATGCTGTTGCACAGTAGTTTTGGCACCAAGACTGACAGCTTGAAGGGTAATTCACAAAATCATATAGCATGTTAGATTCTGGTAATGTATTTTTTTCCCTTCCCTGGCAAGATTGCAAGAAAAAAAAATGGCTGTATATTTATAGATGTGCATCTGGATAAAGGGCAAAGCCTGGCTATCAATTTTATCACTATTAACCTACAGTTTTGGGATTTGCACTTTACTTAGTGAACATTAAACTTTGAATCTCATTTTTGTCTTAAGAAAATCGTTTCTTTCCCACTTAAGTGATGAGTGCATGTGCACATGATTTTCAGACATTGACTTGATTAAGTTTTTACTGCTTTGGTGGTATTGAGAATCTAAAATTTTTACAAATATGAAAGCTGATAGCTGCCTGCAAATACAGATGCTCTCTTATGAGTGAACATAGAAGATCAGACTGAGTGTCTCAGTAGTACTGAGACAAGTGCCTCTTTGCTGTAAATGATTTGTGGTGGATACATAGGCAAAGTATAAATAATTGGGCCCTCTTATACTGTTCTGCTGTTAACTTGAGGCCTTCCTTGACCATTTAATACTGCAAAAAACAGGGAAAAGTTTGAGGGTGGTAGGGAGAATCCAATAGGTGGAGCGTTAACAAAAAGAGAATCCTGGCATAAAGTCTGACCATGAAGTCTTTCTTGGAACTGCCCTACTATTACAATTGCCATGTTCTTCCACTTCTGTGTAGGGAGCCACTATTAATTCCTGTCAGAAACATGATACTGGAAAAAGTAGACAACTAGTCTGAATAGTAAGGAACTTTTAAAAATATAGTATAGCATCACAGAATCACAGAACACTATGGGCTAGTTGGCATTTCAGGCAGTTTCTAGTTCAACATCAAACCTGCTTTAGCTATGAGATCAGACCAAGTTATTAACCAAGTCTTTATCCAGCTGCATCTTGAAAACTCCAAGGTTAAAAACTGAAGTCTCTTTAGGAAAATGTGGCACCCCTTGAAGACCTTTATTGTCTTCATAGTAAGAAGTTTTTTCTGTAGAACTAGTATGTCATATTCAGCTTATGTCTTCTACTCAATTTATGTCCATTGTCTTTTATCCTCCTACACTTCACCCCCATGAAGAACCTGACTCTACCTTTTTGCTGAAGAAGCTGAACTCTTCCTTATCCTTGACAGGGGTAAGGAGAAATTGCAGCAACAAGCTGGCCTCAGTATTCTGCATATGGTCTAATAGGTAATACATAGAGGGGAACAATCACTTCTCTTGAACTACTAGTCATTTTCCAAGAAAAAATTTGGCCCATACTGAGAACATGGTCCACCGAGGTCCCCATATCTTTTTCACAAGGGCTACTCCCCAGCTGGTCAGTCCCTGATGTGCAATCAGTTCTTTCTTCTAGGGGCAGGAGTTTGCAATTGTTCTTGTTGATTTTCATAAGGTTGATCCATTCCTACAACCTGTGCCTAGTGCCCCTCTACAGCAGCACTACTCCAAGCATGTCACAATTTGATGATATCTGCAAACTCTGTGAGAACTCACTCTTTCATCTCCTGCAAGCTACAGATAAAGGTGTTGACAAGACAAATTGGAGCATAGACTCACACAGAACTCTTCTTGTTACCAGCCTTCTGGTAGAATATAACAAACCCAGTGAAAAGAGACTGCACCATAGACCAAAGATGCCAATTCTACAGGTTTGACCTGACTTGATGATCAAACATTTGTGAAACCTTCAAAAGTGAAAAGAGGGTGAGACTGTATATTTGTTCACTGGCATCATACTGAAATGCATATAAAACACAGTTACTTTTGCTGCAAGTAAGAAACAAAGAGTCATCAAATTAGATCACTTTTCACAACTTCAGTAGTGCCTTTATTCTCTCCTGCCCATAAAAAAATGTGGGATTTTATTTCACTTAGAGGTATATAAGCATCTGTTATTCTTCCTTTTTTGGGGGGTTTTGAAAAAAAGGTAAAACATGAAAAAAAGATTAACAAAATCAATATTGCTCTTTATTTAAAGAGCACTTTCTAAGCATCTGGAATATCTAATGTACAAGAAGCTGGATTTTATTTGGCTAAGCATAGAACTGTATGTAGCATTGTAGTGCTGGGTTTGAGTATATGCAATTTTTTTTTTAAATCTGGATTGTTATATTAGTGAAAGAAATACTAGAAGTTATACATTCATTAAAGACAAAATATATATGCTTAAAAATAAGAAAAATCGAAACTGCTGTTGAACTATTTTATTGTTATTATTTATGATTTATTTATTATTAACTTCTTGCAGGCCAGAAAAATGTCTCAGCATTCAATTATTAAAATATTTTCATTCAAGAAGTGAGAGACTTAAAAAATGCTGTACTTTGTGAAATTACAGATTGTTTTAACAGACAGTAAACTGAACATATTGCAATACTCTTACCTCAAATTATGATTAGAAGGCAATCAAAATAAAGTTACTGTGATATAAGTCCTTGATATCTCACTTTGTTGTTATTTAGTAGGGGGGAGTCCTGTGTTTTGGAGGGCCTGTACAGGATGAGCAGTGCCTCACCGGCTTCTTGATAGTTATCTAGGCTTTGGTCTCTCAGATTTGAGGTCAGAGCATTAACACATTTGCATTATAAAAAGAAAGAAAACTTGTTTGGAATCCCAATATATATTTCATCTGGTTTAAAGCCTTAATCCTGGATTCTGAGTGCTGTGTGGCTTTAAGAGTATTAGTACAGATTTGTACAAAATGGCTTGATACTTCACGTGTAAGCACTTTCCACCAACAACAGAAAGTTAAATAAAAAAACAAATAAACTTAGATCAGAGTCTAGCTGCTGAAGTCCTGGGAAGACCAGATGGCTGTGTGAAATAACTATATTGCTTTCTTGCTATTGTTCTGAATACATCTTTTCAATCAAAGATCTTTTATTTCTATTTTTAATAAAAAGAATACAGAAAGGATCAATGTCAAAGTCTAGTTTGAAAGATTTTTAGAGGGTTTTTTTGTTGTTGTTTTTTTTTGCTTTGTTGTGTTTTGTTGCATTTTGTTGTGTTTTGTTTTGCTTTGCTTTGGTTTGGTTTGGATTTTTTTTTTTTTTTTTTTTTTTTGCGGGGGGCAGTGGGTTGCCAGGTTTGTTTGCTGTTTGTTTTCTTTGCTTTTTAATATTCTGTAATGGTTGATTCACCCTGGACACCAGACAATCTTTTACTTTTGTCCTCAGAGCCTGTTTCTGTTACATGCCTGTTTCAGGAAAGATTGGAATGGTTGGAACAGCAACTGGCCAAAATTCAGATACTCTATTTTGTGTAATAAAAGCTATATAATGGTATTTCTATATTTGGTTTTGAACCAAATCATGCAGAAACCATTTTTTTTTAATTCTGCATGAACAGAAACACTGAAGAAGAACAAAAAAACATTTTCCTCTTCTTACGTCTATCCCCATCAAGTAAAATAAATGAGCTTGGACCTGTAGCTGCTAAGCAAACATTAAAGTCTTGGGGGGATCAAAAGGCTGGGGAATGAGTTGGCTCAGGAGCTTGGATGTCTTAGAATCTTTGGCCAAAGTGAATCTGCCCAGTGGGGCTTCTTATGGTCACATGCCATTGATTTCCAGCAGCTGCTACACTGGAATTAACATTCTTGTCAGGTCCACTGTTGCTGTTAGCCATATGAAATTGTCACAATCATCCAGTTCAACATCTCCATGCCAAAAAACCTGGAAAGCCCAAGAGCCCAGACTGAGTATAAAACTCTTAACACTGCTAAGCTCTGACCACAGAGCCAAATGATGACCCCTGTTTAAAGGTGGAGCTCAGCAACTGGGATCAGACTCTGAAAAGTTTCCCACAGCAAAATGTTCTGGCAACATGGATAATTAGAGTTCATACATAGGGGAAAAACACATCATATCTAAAATACTGTTTAGAGCCTTGAATTGTCAGTCAGTAACAGCAGATGGGAATTCTGTCAGATTTTTGTCAGAATATTGTATTTTGTCTCACTAAAATTCCTTGATTTCAAGACCTTTAGAGAGAAATATTTATGTGCAATGAAGAGGTATTTTCTAGTAAAGCTTAAGTTTACTGGAAAAATTTCTGAATAGATTAAATTTGTTCTTTATTCAAGTTATAAAGGGTGGCTTTCTGCATTAGTATATTCATTGGCATCCAATGTCCTTCAGTTTTCATATTTCACCTCACTTCATAGGGCATTTGATGCTCTTAAATTTGAGTGTTCTCAAAACAAGCAATTTGGGGTTTCTAAATCTTAGGAAAATATTGAGCAAAGGCTAATTGTAGTACCTCAGGATGTTGGGATAATGACCCATTCCAAGACCTCATTGCTCAATATTGTTAACAATTAAAATAACAACAAAAAATTACCTGTTAGGAAATATTGAAACTGGAATCAGGAATTAAAATGGCACCATAATTATGTCACTATTTTAACCTGTCATTGACATCTTAAACACTCTGTATTTTTTTGTGTTTTAATCCCAGGAGAATTTTAGAAGATTCTGAAAATTTCAGAAAGAAACAAAAATTATCAAATATATGGTGGGGGTTGGGGAAACCTCTTTAATTTGCAAAATATAGGAGAGGGAGGTGTAATAAGCATATATATATATATATATATATATATATATATATATATATATATATATATATATATAAACCTGGGTCTCGTTGAAAAGATAAAAAGGTTATAAGGGCTCATTTCCCTGCCAGTATAAGAAGAAAGGGGTAAAAAACCCAAGCCCTAGTTGAAGCTGGATCCAAAACAGACATTTGAGTCAGAACTTGCATCTAGAGGATGCTGTGAGTACTGCTGTGAGTGTTGATGTGTCAACAAAGAAACTCAGTTTTGAATGCAAAATCTGTGGAAGGTTTTGAGACTGGAGAGCAGTGTGACTGCCAGGGTGCTGTAGCCATGGGAATTGAAACAGGATGCCACCATCCAGCCACAAGCAGGACAGCTGGGGGCACTGGAGCAGCATCAGGTATCAGGCTCTGCCATGGGGATGGGTACATGCCGAGACTGGGCCAGGACTAGGAGCCCATGGGCAGGCAGAGTAGGGATGGTGGGAGGTAGAGACCAGTCCTATTGGAGCATTGCTGCAGCAGGGCATCTGGGAGATAGAAAATAAATGTTCTGGAAACGTTTTAAGGTGTGGATCCCTGAGACACACACTCTAGATCTCCAATCTCAAAGGTGCCTGCACCCAGTGTTCAACATCTGTTGCATATCCACTGTGCAGTCATTTGGCCTTTTTTGCTTAAGATAATGACAAATCTACAACTTGAGCTGGATCAGGTGAGACAATGCCCATGAGGATATACCAGTCTATTAAATATAGGTCTCCTGCCTAAATTTCTGAACTGTAATCTAAAAGTGATATGAATCCACACCATTGTGTTTCTTGAACAAATGCTGACTAGGTCAAATTCCTCCTGAAAAGAGATTAAGACTGAGATTTGGGATTATTTTTGCTACTATTTTTCATTTAAGAAACACAATTGAAAAAGCAGAGCTTTCTCTGTTCTGTCTGCCACCTTGGAGGAAAAAATGTATTGTACCCATTAAATTAATTTATTTTCATGGTGAAAAAGACAATGGTATTTTTAACAAACTGAATATTTAAAAATAAACCTCTTTATTTACTTTTAGGAACAGGCACCAAAATTTTACATGAACTTCATAAACAGAGCCATAGTGCCATGATAATCCAAGCACCATGAAATAAGATTTATCTTTGTGAAATCCTCTAGTATGCTGACCTAAACATTCATAATGCAAGAATAATTCTTTATTTTGAGTCTAGTCTCTATTTAGCTTAGGAAGAAAGACAGAATTTAACAGACCTGTTATCACTCAGCAAGAGCACATGCAGGTTTCACAAGTTCTTCTCCTTAGTACCAAGGGTTGCTACTGAAAAAAGAAATATAATTTTCCGACATAAAATCTGATAACATTAAAATTCTTTCATAGTGTCGTGGTTTGACATGGAAGTGAATTTTTTCCAGGAAGTTGGGTCAAACCAATCAGTGGTCAGGTTTGGACATTGGCACCTGGAGTGACCACTGAAAGTATGGACACGCCTCTGAGAACACAGGGGGTTAAAAGCAAGAACTCCCAGGAGAACTCTCTCTTTTGGTTCCGGTCCTCAGAGAGTGCAGACGCTCCCCTGCCCAGCCTTAGGCTGGGTGGGGGAGGGGAAGCCACACGGCCTTGTCCAGGTAGGCCGAGGGGCTGAGGGTCTGGAACCGAGCCAGCTCCTGGACGGAAGGGTGGAGAGGAGCGGAGATGCCTTTGTTCCCCCCCCCCCCAAGAGGGAAAGAGACAGAGAGCCTGGCGGCACCTGGAAATTTGCCGGCAGAGGGGAAGGAGAAGGGGGGGGATGTCTAGCGTGGGAGGCGGAACGCCGGACTGAGATATCAGCCGTCCAGGGAGTCTGAACGTTTAACCCTTTCCAGGAAATGAGGGCTTTTTAAAAGTATTACTCCTCCTTGATTTGTAGTGGAAGAGAGATAGTCCGGGACCTGAGATGTTAGAAGAAGAAATATTTAGGTGGGAGAAGATGATGAAGTAGCTTTTGGCTGGACTTTTTCTTGTTAGCCATGGACTGAACTAAAATCTCCTGCAATAGAGACTGCATTTTAGGGGGATGCAGTGGTGACCCAGGGAGACCTGTTTCAGCTTCGAGCAGCACAGGAGTGGCAAGAACCAAAGAAAGCTGAGGAGGGAATGGTGATACCCTCTGTCTTCGGGAAGAAGATGAGTCCTGTTTTTGGACCCCTCGGCCCCAGGGGAAAATGGGGGGGCTGTAGTCCCAGGATGAGAAACTGAACTGTTGTATCTTTAGGTCTGTGGCAAAGCATCCTTAAAGGAGCCCTATGAGCAGTCTGTCCATGCACGGTGGTGAGAGCACTGTGACATGGAATGGAGAGTGTCACACTGGCAGATTTTTTTTTCCGGGCGGTTGCCATGTGTGACAGGGAAACACAGGGTGGCAGCTGTGTTTCCTGGGGGGTCTGTGGTGCAAGAGAGACTTCTCTCTCTCCCTTGATAGTTTGAGTATGGATTACCTGAAGGGTGGTAATTTAATCAGGAATCCCGGGTGATGTTTCATGGATGGGTGTTTTTGGAAATTGGGAGGAGGAGGGGTGTTTTAAAAGGTCTTCATCCTAGATTTAGTTTATGTGTTTTCTGTATTAGTAGTAGTTTAATAAAGTTTTTTTCTTTGTTATTAAGCTTGGGCCTGCTCTGCTCTGTTCCTGATAACATCTCACAGCATTTATTTAAGGAAGGTGCATTTTCATGGGGGCGCTGGCATTGCGCCAGTGTCCAACCATGACACATAGTTCCCTTAAGAACAAAGTGTTAAAACTACTATGAGTCTGTATATGTTACAGTTTCTGACCATTTATATTGCTTTTATCTGTTGACTGCATCATCTATCCTGTCTTTACTTACAGTCACCCATTTTCCCACATCTTTAGTTTTTAAAAACACATCTTTCATTACTACTTTCAATAAAAGCTCCCAGATAATCTGTCTCAGTTCACTTTTATTTTATGAATGGTGAACAAGATCAACATATACGTCATAAACAATGGTGTTTTTCCTTTTGAAGAAATATGGGATTTTAATTACATTGTAAAAAAGAAACTTTATATTTCCTGTCATTTGCTCCAGATATTTAATTATATTGTTCTTCTGAAAGATCACATCTAGAATGTCATATCTGCAAGGACACCCGTGACCTCTGGCATACAAGGTTCTGCAAGATGGAAGCAGGAAGACTGAAAAATGCTTCCCTGGGTATCAAAAATAGATTATTAAAACTTATTCCAACAGCTGAGTTCCCCAAGGCATCAATGTTATGTATACATATGCACAAAAGATTTAGCATTTAAAAATATCAGGAAGCATTTCCAAATCAGTCCCAAATGACTCTTACAACTTCTTTCCTTTGTTCATGGCTGGTTTGTTGGATTTTATGGTTGGAGTTGGGAGGGTTGCCTTTAATTATTAATATTTTTACTTTTTATAATTCATCAGAAAGAAGAAAAAGATTATTTCTCTGAATGCCAGTAGCCCTGGGAACTTTCTTTGATGAAAGGAACTCTATGCATACCTCATCTTTACATCCTCCTTTTTTGTGAATACTAATACTAATGGGCATTCCTTAACTCTAGAGCTTATTGAGGAAAAAAATCCAGCAGAGGGATATCTTTAGGGAATACTAATATTTAACTACTTCCTTTTTCTTAAATAAGTTTGAAAACAAATACCAAATGAAATAAGGAAAATTTTCACCTAACAAATAAATAAATAAATAGGAGCCTGGAAGCAACATTGTCTTTTCTTTTATGTTCACTAGTCTTTGAAAGATGTGCTTTAAATTCCTCAACCCAATCTTTTCTCTATGAGTCTTGCTGCTGGTCAGACTGTATCTTTTCTCATGTATCATAAGCATGCAATTCCCTGCAATGCAATTAAAACCCCATCTTTCTTCAAACTGATTAAATCTTGCAACATCTGTGAAGGAAGAAAAGAAGGTACAAACATTCTATTTTTCTTTACACAGATGGGAGGCACAGACCAACAGAATGCAAAATACTCAAGTGGATGCTAAATATTAAGTCCTATTCAAATAAAAAAAATGTGGATTTGTGTTTTGTTGGTCTGAGTTCTAAAGGATTAGACTAGGATCACTGATCAAGTCACTGTTAAACAACAGAAAAAAACCCCAATTTTTTGACTTCTAAGACCAAAGTGGAACATTCTACATACATTTAAAAAGATACAATATGAGAGAGATAAGCTGCAATGAAGGTGGCCAGATATTTTCTGGGCAAGAGAAAAGGAGTTTCTCATCAGTTATGAAAAAGGTTTTCATAATCATCTGAACTGCAAATTAAGAATGCCAGATTTATGTTTCAAACAAAATTAAAGATCAGTTATGAAAGAAGATATGGAAATAATTTTTCCCCATTTTTTCCCCTTTGTGCTAGTATGAATGACAGATCTAAAATTGTGTTAATTCCAGCCACCACAAGAAGATACTCAGATGCTTTTTCATAAAGGTTTTATATCAAATAGAAAAAATATATACTTTTGTGGGTATGCCTTCCTTTAAAATGATGGAAGTATCAGTTAAAAATCACTTGTGTTTTGCCACAGAGCTATGTAAGTTTTACATTGTGCTTTCTGAGTTCCACACAAATGAGGCTTTGCTCTCCTAGGTGAAAGACTCTGTCTAAGAGAGTCTTGTTACATACTATTTAGACTCCAAACTTGCCTGGGAAAACAGAGTTTTAAAAGTCTTCGTGGTTCTTTAGTTCATTTCTAAAATGATTATGTATGTTTTTTTCCTTTTTTTACTTATGCTAAAAAGTAGTACTGGAAGACAAAAACAAACCTCATTATCTCTTACAGATTGAAATGAATCTTGAACTTAATAAGTAATTACTGTGACAGGACATTACATTTTTCAGTCTGTGAGATTCTTTAAGCCTTTTTTGTTAAGGAAAAAAAAACAACTTGTCTCTGTGGAACTTACAGAAATAATGTGCTATAAATGTTTATTTTTTTCTTGCGCTTAATTATCTGTGCTTGTTCATCGATACACATTTCATATTATTCTTTGGATTAAGAACATTTACTGGGTTCTTGAAACGCCTATAGACATTGGTAATGAAATCCTTGGTGCTTTTTTGAGATCCATGCTCCTGATGTCATTGAAATATGTAGGAGACAATCACTGCTGTCTACAAAAGTTGTAAGTGCATATATTTTAGTAACATTCTTCCTTGTTAAAGAAGAGAGAATTGCTGTGGTGACACACCTCCATGTCTGTAGAACAGCTAAAATTATATTATTTGATGTAAGGCTTTGTGAATAGTGTTTATTTCAGGTAGAAGCAGATGGAGCAATAACTTCAACACATTAGATCCTTACAGGAACAGAGTTTTCTTTCATCCAGCTGTCTTAATTTCAGGGTACAAATAGAAGTTTCCCACTAAACTACGTTTTTTACTCTCAGTGTGGCCTTGATGCAAACTACATGTCAGACTTTTCTTGGAGATTACAAGCTTCTAGATTTTCTTCAAATATCTCTGTGTCCAGATGCTAAAAATCTCTCTGCTTTTTTGTGCATATGGTTGTTCATTGTGACAACAAAATGAAACACATAGAGCTGATTTAAATAACAATATTGTAGTTTTAATTTAGCTCTAGATAAAACAGAAGAGATCTACTATCTGTATCTATGTCACAGAAAAAATCTCTTCTGCAGAGTACATGTGTCTCACTTGAAAATTTGCTAGGATTCTGTTGCAAGATATTTTTCCACATAAGTGATGGTTTCGTTTGTCAGAGAGATGTAGAGCAAAAGAGGAGTTGGTATGTGTGTAAATGAAATTTGCTTACACTCACAAAAAATAACATATTCCTCTAAAGTGATAAGGATAATTTTTTCCTTAGAAGTGTCAATATTAAAGGGAGAAACTGTTACATGGATAGTTCCTTTCCATTCAGGATTATAAGACCTACTTTTCTTCCTATTTAGTTTGATAAAATAGACTCCTGATCAATGTTTCAATGCTAAATAAATTTTGCATGAGACATTATTCTACTTTTAATATCTTTTACTAATATAAAAAGATTTAGATCAGACAATAGTCAGAATTATGTACTAGCCATATTGGGTCTCTTGATTTTCCTGCAGAGATGTTATTTAAACTTCCTTTTGAAGAGGAAAAAAAAAATAGCTCCTTCTAAAATAAAACCTGGAAGTGGTTCTGGGGATAGCTTGTTTGACTGATAGCTTCCAAAAGCTATCCCTTCCAAAAGGCTGAAGGGTTAAACTATAGGCTTGTTGCCATGTGCTCTACACAACACTTTGTGCATGTGTGCTTGATCCACAAATACTTGAATATACCATGATGCCAGGACATGCAAAACACTTGGGGCTATAAGAATTCAGCTCTGACAGGCTGCAACAAAGTCTTCACACCACCAGTTATATTTTCAACAGGAAAAAACCTTAAGCCCATGAAAACAGGAAATATATCTTTTGTTCAAAGGATTGCCATGTAGGAATGAAAGGCAACTCTGTGTCAAGTTCTGCTTGTTGTGGATGCAGCTAGTTTGCTCTAGACCAGCCTTGAAGAACATGGGTGTGAATTACCCTCTAAAAGTGATCTGGAGAGAAAAGGTAACTGCATTGCATAAATATGTTAACCAGCCAAAGTATGCAGCCAGAGCCACAGGTAGTAAGGAAGCCCCCTGGGGACCAAATCGCAATCCATTTCTGTGTCTATGCTAATGATGTAAAAATACTTTTTGGCAAGTTTTTGCAGATGACAGTCTTTGGTAGGATAACAAATGATAAAAAGGAGAGGTGACTTCTGTGCATTTGACATAATCTGGGTGTATGACCAGAGTGTGGATCATTCATCAAGCCTGCCTATAGTCTAGTGCAGTTAATATCTCGTGGCTCAACCCCAGCTGGCAACTAAGCATAACTTGCTCGCTCACCCCTTGGCAGGACATGGGAGAGAACTGGAAGGGCAAAAGTGAGAAAGTTCATGAATGCCCAGCCTCGCTGGAGGGGTGGGATGAGAGGCTGAGAAGGCCTTTTCACTGTGTAAGCACTGCTCTGCAACAAAGAAAACATTTCTGCATTTTAAACACTGTTTTCAGCACAAATCCAAAAGAGCCCCATTCCAGCTACTGTTAGAAAATTAACTCTGTCCCAGCCAACACCAGCACAACTTCCCCCCCTGAGATTAATTAGTCTCTTGCACTGAACCGTTCTCTAGGGCATACTATCATACTAGCTTCCTCTACTGACTCTAAGGGACTCTAGGGAAATTAGCCTTTATAGACAAAAAATAGCCCTTGGAAATACATTCCCTTTCCCTGGTCTAACAAATATCTACATATCTAGGATGTGAATAATGCATATGCTTCTAGAGTGTCTTGCAAAATAACACTTGGGAAAAAGAAAAGGACTCTGTTGACTGCCATTGCACACAAAATATGCCTGTTTTGGATTAAGTGAGAAGTACAGGTACTCTTCAGTCTAAAGCATAACTATGAAACTCCCTAAAACAGGAAATCAGCAGGGCGAATAAGAGGGAAGGAAAACTGTATCCTCCCTCCAAAGAAAAAAAAAAAGCCCCAAAAAAATCTGGTTTTCTGTTTGTGAGGTCCTAAATTTGAAGATGAAATTAGTGCTGCTTTAGTTTTTCTTGCCTGCCAAATAAGCAAAGTATGTAATTTAATATTGCATATTCACAACCAGTGTGAAAGTTTTCACTATAAAATCTCTTTTTTAGAGACCCTGTCTCTTTAACAGAATGAGCAGGCATTGCTTTTCCAGAAGCAAGAGCCATCATATTTTGGATCTGTGGCTAGTATATGCAGCGTTTCAAGGTTATTACATAGAGCAAACAAGAGAGTTTTTTTCTTTTAGGTGGAGCATCCCAAAGCCATTTCAGAATTTACTTTTTACAGAACAGACCTAAGATCATTAAACTGTAAATGTTTTTGAAACAAGCCAATGCAGATTCTGAGATACTTTCCTACCAAAGGCTGATTATTTGCATTTAGAGTATGAAGGATGTTGTATCGTAAAGTTTAAAACCTTTGACAATAGGGAATTAAGGAGCAAAAATGACTAAACTCTACATAGACTGACATCAAAGCCAAAATATGAGGATGTGAAGTCCTTTTTACTCACTGATATATTTGTATACATTCTAGCTTTCTTAAACTAAACAGGTAGATCCTGAACCAAACAGACTAACATAGCATGCCACTTGCAAATAAAGTAATTTTTCTTTAAGTTCATTTCTTCCAGGTATCTCTCTTGAAATCATATCTGAGTGGAGTTTTTCAGATACGGACACTACTAATTTATCTGTTTCACATCTGCAGAGATTTCCCAAGATAAATAGGAAAAAGATAACATCCAGAAAAACACACACAAATTCTTTTTTTCTTTTTTCTTTTTTTTTCTTTTTTTCTTTTTTCTTTTTTTCTTTTTTCTTTTTTCTTTTTTCTTTTTTCTTTTTTCTTTTTTCTTTTTTCTTTTTTCTTTTATTGTTTACAAACAATAAATATTCTAAACATAAATGTAAATTTTATTTCAAGATAAAATTTCAAAGTTTATTTGAAATATTTAGTAAAGATGGGACATACTTTGTCCTTCCCTAATAGAAATAACACATATGAATTTATTTAGTAGGAGGAGTACATTTGTGCTCTACATCATAATACAATCCAGCCTTTGTGATCTCCAAGCGTCTGTTTCTTCACAAACTGTCCTCTCCAAATTACACAGGCATTTCTGAAAAGTTTAAAAAAGAACAGATTCCATCTAATTATCATTCTGAACATAAGTAACAATGTAGTTTTATATTATTTAACCATAATATCCAAAATAGAAGAGCATGTCTGCAGATGGATAAAAATAATTATAAAAGCAGAGAAAGACTGTTAGAGTAATAAGTATGTTTTGGTTTTATGATCATCTTGTCTAGATTCTAAATTACCTAAATATGGGCTCTTTGATGCACAGTAAGCCTAAAAGCTAAATATGAATTTAAATACATAAGCTTTGGGTTTTGACTTTTGAAATGTTGATCCTATATACTTGATTAAAACTTTCTGATATGGTGTTATAAGGTATTGACTAAAAGTTTCAAATATTACTGTCTAGTATTTTTCAAACATGTTAATAATTGTATTTTCTCCCTATGGATTTTCTCCCATTGAATCAGGGTACATAATTTAGACATTCAATATTACAGATTTGATACCTGTGCTAAATTGGAGCCCTTGATTTTACCAGCATACAAAAATGCAGAGCAAGCAAACAGATTCTCTCTTCTAATCTTCACCCTACAACTGAAGGTTTCATATGGTTCTAAACAGTGTAGTCAGAAGAGGTGACAGATAATGCCTTATGTGGAAGCCTCATGGCTTTCTCCTATGTTTTATTTTCCCTTTACAATCCTGATGTAGGAAAGCTCTTGTTTTTCTTGAAAATCAGGTATCCTTACAGGCATCTAACTTAAAACTTCACATTTCACAGGTCAAATTTTAACATTTTAGTAGCCTATATTCCAGTGAACTTAATTAGAAGTAGAACAAGAGAAGCACAGCCTGTGTAATGATGCTTTTTTAGTGTTAGAGGAGATGATATCAGGAGCTGGGCACTTTACAATACGAAAAGACAAATAAATGCAAATTCAATTCACTTTTCTGGCAGTTGTGTGCTTTGTATTGCTATAGAGATTCAGTCCTATCCATCTCAATGTCCAGACCCGTACAAAGTTATTCTCTTTATATCATAGCATCATAGAATCATAGACTATGCTGAGTTGGAAATCACACCATGTGCCTGAGAGCATTGTCCAAACTCTTGAACTCTCTCAGACTGGTGCTGTGACCACTTCCCTGGGGAACCTGTTCCAATGCCTAACCACCCTCTGGGTGAAGAACCTTTTCCTGATATGCTACCTAAACCTCTCCTGACTCAGCTTCAGGGCATTTAGTAAGGATCAGGGACATTCGTCAGCTCACGTGTTCCTGCAAACCATCTCTGTCTCTCTGTTGATCCTTTGCTACCTTCTGTGTCAGTCAAAGGAAAATTTAATTCTGAAGAGGAAAACCAGAATCTATTAATCAGAAAACAAAATGGCTACTGACCATAATTTTCAGTATACAAAACAGATTCATGTAACTTGCAATCAATGTAGGGACAGGGCTTAATGTACCATTAAAAAAATAATTCACATCCAACAAAAATCACCTCTGTACAACTGTGCCTTCGATTTTATAAAACAAGCCAGAGACACAGCATGAAGTTAAACATATCTAAATATCAGTAAATTACATACATAATTAAACACAGATTTGACTTCAATTACTCCTATTTTTTAAGATGAACAATACTCAAGAGAAAGTAATATTCATGAATAGGAAAACAAGAAAAAATAACCCCTGCAGTCAAAAGAGCAGGTTTTCTAAGTTCAAGACCTTCCCCTTCAGGTACAAACATTTAGGAAATTTTGAGCTAGGCTATATCATTCAGTCTTTTAATGGCAGTGTCTATATAAAGAGCCTCAGGCTCATAACATAATCTAAGTGAACCATATAAGGAACAGTCTTCAACATACAGTAGTGCTTGCTCTCTATAACCATCCTATACTGCAAATGGGTACAGTATCTTCTTGATTTACTAAAACATATAAAGACTACTATGAAAAGCTGAGGAAAAAGGAATATATCAGTCTTTAGGAGATAATTGAGTTGCCTTAAGGTTAGGTTTTAGTTTGTGCAAAAATTGAAAAGGACTGAATTGAGGATGCAAAACATTTTTGGAGAATATTGAGCCACTATTAGCCAAACTTCCCCTTACTCTCTATGCACACAGTCATGATCCATTTCTACTTTGCAAAGTGCTTTACTGTCAGTGTTTTTATGCTGACAGACACAGCTGCTTTGAAATAGAAGCTCCTATATTGGTCCTTGCATAGAGAAAGAGATTAACTTCTTTCAGGTCTCAGATTTCAAGACTTTTACTACACAGATCTGTACACTGATGTCATTCAAATTTTCTTCCCTTTCTACTTTTCTGTATACATTTTCTGTATATTGCCATCTGTTTTGGCTGTCTTTTCAAGACTATGAAGCTATATTATTCCCTTAAGAAGCCTGGTTATGACAGCATAATTAAAACTAAATATTTCATTGCAAATGAAATGAGTTTGATTTTAATTGGGACTACTTACAGAGTAGAACCACTTCCTAAGTTGTGTGGTGTGCTACACCATACATTGTTGGACTGAAGTTAATGAAGTTATGCAGGAAGTAATGGACAACTTTTGAATCAAGATAATCAAATTTTTGATTGTCATTAAGGAAACCTGGTGTCTGACAAATATTCTTACTCTGTCAAAGTACTGGCAAAGGGAGGCTGAAAAAGGCTCAAAGGAAGGTTTTGAAGTGCAGTATTATTCTATCCACATGTCTTAACTTATTTTTGAAATCCCTGATTTGTTTTTTATGCTGAAGTAAGAATCTGTACCATCTGGCAGGACAAAGATGATTCTTGGACTGTAACTTCCAGAATATGTCATTGCAGCAAACAATTTAAGAAAATGCACAAGAAGTACACACAGAACAGTGGTGGCAGCTTTCCACTCTGTAACTACTTCATACTTTCTGCAAAAAGTCTTAACCTTCCAGAGGATGTTTCCTCTTCCGTAAATATTGCTGGCACAGCAGAAAACAGTTGGGATTTTCTGTAAATATAAAACTCAGACAATTAACTCATGTACAACACACACGTCATCATATTCATTTGCCATTTTCATGGTGTCTTGTCCTTTCTACATTTTATTATTCATTTATGATAGCTATTATATGCCTTTCAGAGTCTATCTGGCTCTCCTGAGGAATATTTATGACTATTATAGGGCTCTTATGAGAAGACCCAACGACAGTTATTGCAGAAACTCTGTGAAATGCTACATTAGTACAGAGATATGCTGGTAGTAAAATACCTGAACTTGTTTCAAAGTATCCCTTGATGGAAATTAGAAGACAGGCTTCTACTGGTGAGGTTTTTTATCTCCTCTAACCCCATCACCTCAGACAACTGAGTAGTTCTGATTGGAAGTTTAGTATTCAGTGATTGCATCTGGTGCCTGAAACAAGAGGCTTTTGGAAAAGCTTTCAGTGGCAAGAAACGAGAAAATACCCTATTTTTATAGGTATTGGCTACAGCTATAATACAGAAAAATAAAAATGGAAAGACGTTAGGTGAAAATAGAAGGCCTAAATGTGCCTCTTCTAACATTCAGGGACATGTCTGTTTACCATTTATTCCTCTACTTCCTTCTATTTTTAAGAAGGAAAGGTGGTGTCCTGGAATGAATCTGAATACTGCAGTTCTGTACCACCGTTTGGGAGGGAAAGAATCTGGAAGGATGAGTAACAAATTGGGGAGGAGGAAGAAGGGTATAGCTTTCACTAGACTTTTTATTTTTTTAATTAGTGTATAATTTCATTCCTGTATCAATAAATGACTTTGAAGAAAACTTCTGAATCATGTTTGTTCTACCATGTCCATTAAAAAATTTACTATTTTTCTAACTTTTCCCCTCCTCTGTATAACAAAAAAGCAGCCATTTTAGTTTAGACCTAGGAGATTTTCTGGCATGTTAGTGGTTGTTGTAGGAGCAAATATCTTATACTGCCAAAGAAAAAAAATTGAAAAATATGTTGGTTGGAAAATGAAAAAAGGTAATTTACTAGAGTGAAAAAATTAAAGAAAGAAAAAGAGAAGATTAAAAAAATTACAAAAGCAAAAGAAATGTAAAAGCAAAGGCTTGGTAACACATGGATACAATACAAATATAAAGAATTCCAGTTTGGGTGCAAATATTAACTTCATCTTACCTAGAACATAAATTCCTGTGATGAGTTTCTCTGTTCTTGCATTCCTGTGAATGCAAGAAATAGGTTCTATTATGCAAGCTCATTATCACAGCTATCTAATACATTCCTTT
Organism: Vidua macroura; assembly: GCF_024509145.1. Lineage (NCBI taxonomy): Eukaryota > Metazoa > Chordata > Aves > Passeriformes > Viduidae > Vidua > Vidua macroura. The sequence continues at coordinate 57,627,569 of NC_071572.1, read as the reverse complement.
TAGTGGAATCTCTGCTAAAAGTTACACAATACCCTTTACCTTTTCAGAACTTAGGTTTTGCGCAGTGTTTGAAAATTGATATTTATTTATGTTGGCTGGGCTTTAGGCAATTTCTGGAAGAAATCTGTGCATTGTCTTGGAATGCAGTTTAATTCCAATTTGGACCTGTCCAGAATTTATCTTTGCAAAAAGCCAAAGACTAATCTTACATAAGGAAAATGAATCTCCACAAGTATCTTCTTTAATCAAAGAAGGGAAGTAGGTTGCACAAAGGAAATGTTTCATAACAAGAGGTTCTGAATCATCACTGAAGGTCTCCTCCTGCACTGAGAATATGTAAGAAGATGATCCTTCATAGGCAAAAATCTGTCTTTCTGACTAACTCTTCAAAGCCTTTCTTGTTAGAGCCGTATTTTCCTCTTCCCAGTTTCCTCTACTCCCAGTTACAGGTCATCAATTTTGTTCAAATTATTAGTAAAAGTTCTTTTTATACTAGGATGAACGTCCCACCAGAGGACCAGAATATTATATCCCCTCTTTCCTGTACTCCTGACCATAAGCTTCCTGGAACAGAAATTAATTTTTGCTTCTGACTTTTAGGCAAAACTCATCAGATTGCCTATATTTAAACAAAATCAAAGAAAAAAACCCAAATTAAAAACAAACAAACAAAAAAAAACCAAACCAACAAACAAACAGAACCCAAAATACAAACCAAAAAGTGCAATATCTTAGTAGTAACTTAATTGAAGTCAATATTATTGGTTTCCTCTAGCTGAGGATCTGGCCCTGAGCATTGGTTAAGTGTGAGATTAAGTGTAAATAAATCATATTGCAGTACTGGAGTGTATGGTAATTGGGTTATTTTGTTTTCTGAGTTCCCCATCTTTTGCTCTTCTGGGTTACTTAAATTAACAAACAGAATGAAGCTTTTTAAACCTGTCCTTGATATTCATGGAGGAAGACCAAATGTCAAACTTTAACTGCAATTAATTATAAATAGTGAGATACCTTATAGGAGGTAGCAGAAAATATAATAATTCACATTTAAATTAAGTATTTCAAATAATGATTTAATTGAGAACTAATAAGCCAGTTATTGCAGGTTAATTAAATGCCACTTGATGATTAAAAACATATTATTTATTCAGATTAAAACTATTAGGCAGTAGTGTAGCCCTACACCCTGCCGTGTACTTATTATTTTAAAAGCTGTGCCAATATATTTCTCACTTTCAGCCTTGTTTTGTTTGATTTTTTTTTTACTTTGTTGCTGTTTACAACACCTTGAAAACAAAACAAAATACCCCAAAATTTTAGCACAAGATTGTTTTTCACAACATTGAATATTTCTTGGGAGTTTTGATATGAATGTTTTTGAAAGTTCATCTATAGTAATTGTAAGGAAGAAAACACTGAAATGCGACAAGTGTTACATATATACAAGTTTATATAAAACAAGGAGGAAATTTGCAACGAGTGTATACAACACTCAGAAATTAAGGAAGTCAATTACCAAATCCTTAAACTTCCAAATAAATCCTGTGCTTTAAGTCATGGGCCATACCCAGTTAATTTTCAGTAGAGCTTTACAGCCATATATTCTATCCACATTTGGATGCGGAGTGTGAATATTGTCTTTTGGAGGTCAGGAGTGGGTGCTGGGAAAAATCCGCATATTCTTTTATAAAACCTTTTTAACCATGCATTGATGCTTTTGTTGTGTTTATGCTGATAGGTTATTTAGAATTCCATGTAGATGAAAGATTGCCATAATCGAGCAAACTTTTTATCCATATTAATGCACAGTATAAGCACCATCTTTTCTGATTGTAAAACCAAAACAACTTTAAATCAAAGCAACTATGCAACACACACAGCAGGACATCAGTGTTCTCCCACCTTAGTTTGGACAAGAAACTGCAGACTGGCAAATAGCCTGTTACAATAATTTCCCTTTGGAAATATTGCACAACAACCATAAAATGAGGGAAGTGGCAGTGCCATGTATATGCATAAGCTGATTCTTTGCCACTTTTGCTGATTCACATCCTTCTCAATGAAATTCAGCTGCACTAAAAGATTATATACTACAGAACACAGACATGGAGTTTTGACCTGCCAGTTCACAACCTCTTAGTGTTGTTGCAACAACACTTTTTGGTTGCACAAAGAGGTTTGCTTTTGTTCCTCTGTTTGGACAATGTTCTCAAACATGTAGTGTGATTCTTGAATTGAACTGTGCAGATCTGAGAGTTGGAATTGATGATCCTTGTGGTTCCTTTCAACTCATGATATTCTACAATTCTACAATAAGTGGCCTAGAGAAATACCAGGAAGCCTCTCTATTATAGTCAGGTATTCCAACAGACAATTTGTTTTATCCTCTTTTGACATGGACCATGGTTGATTAGCTCAGCTTAAGTGAAAAAAAGATAATGAAGACAGGAAAGAATTAAAAGATTAATTTACTCTGGTTCTTCACACAAACTGAGGCAGAAAAAAAAGATTCTATGCACTGGCTTACAACTATTGCTTAAAATCCCATGTCAAAAGCATAAAACGGTTTGTTTTTACTCCTGAGAACTGCATTTCCTTTTTACATAATCAGAGATGGTAGAATTGGTGTCATATTGACTGGAGAACATTTTATACCAGTATGCACAACTGTTATGACTTCTGAGAGGCCAAAGTCCCCTTCCAATCATCCTCTCTAAATTCATGGATGGCTTGCTGACAAGCATCTTCCTTGCACCAGTAGGTTTATAAACAGTTGTCTTGATATCATAGTAGTTGAGCTTAAAATTATTTTACAGAAAAAAATCTTCCTAACTTATCTTAGGCATTAAGGGAAAGACAAACTTACAAAGGAAAGGGTTTTGAGAAAAGAACAAATTACACTAGCTTCTGCTCTCTCAAACTGACTGACTTTTAAGCTGGAAGAGGATACAGTTAAAAGGTTTGTTTTCTCTTCAGTTGGGTTTATAAGTGTTTTCTCCAGAAGTCAGGAAGGCCAGTCTTTCCTAAGCATAATAGGCAATGGAGAAAACTGTGAGCTACCATGCTGAACAAGACAGACAACATTTTCTTGATAAAAAAGTCAGCAAGAATACAGAATGTAGTGACACTTATTTTGCATTTCCTTCAGACTGCTCTATCAGACAGTTTCAGCAACTTCACACTTCTCTAGAGTATTCATGAAAGTGATGTATGACTGTGAGACGTTGCAAATGCTGTGTCAATAGGTGTCAGGATCTTCATATTCTTTGAGTTAAACAGCTAAAGATATTTTAATATAAGGCTATTTAAGCATTTAAGCTGTGTCCATTTTGAGCTATTAATTACTTGATATTCTTATTGTGTCATTTGGTGTAGCTGTATGGGCCATATGGCTGTTGTGGATGTGATTCCTGTGTTCTTCTTCAACTTTCCAAGACTGACTGTAAATTATAAACTGCAATGAGTTTTCAGCAGCTTGGTATACCTCAGTCATCCTCTGCAAACCTCATCTTATCCAAAAACTAGCACAACAGACATTAAAATGAGGGACCAATTATCAGACAGATCAATTGTAAAATGCATTGCCTCAGCTTTATTAAAATGTCAGTGGATAAGGATGAGGATGGTGGTGGAAATAAAGGACTGAAGTATTCAAATAATTCAAAAAGCATTATAATATACTTTTTTCTCTACCTTTTTGGATGCATACAATTAATGATTGAAATCAATTCCATTTGAAAGCTGTGATGTGTTATAAAGACAAAATTATCTTTCAACTTAAAGAAGAACATTTTAAAATACACTAATGCATCCATACCTTTTGCTCCTATTTAATCAAATTAAGTAGTTGAATTTTGCACATATTATTAACTTTATTTAGGTTACCTCACCATTTAAAATTTGTTTTAGTACCAAAGATAATTACCAGTGAGTTACTATCATCATTCCTGTTTTCTTGTTTCCAATTTTTCAGACTTGTAATTTCAAAAGTGCTCCATGAAAATGTATTTACAGGGTCTTTTGCCTTCCTGAGTATTGTGGTTTGACATGGAAGTGAATTTTTTTTTCAGGAAGTTGGGTCAAACCAATCAGTGGTCAGGTTTGGATATTGGCACCTGGAGTGACCACTGAAAGTATGGACACACCTCTGAGAACACAGGGGGTTAAAAGCAAGAACTCCCAGGGGAACTGCCACTTTGGTTCCAGTCGTCAGAGAGTGCAGGCTCTCCCCTGCCCAACCATGGGCTGGGTGGGGGAGGGGAAGCCATGCGGCCTTGTCCAGGTAGGCTGAGAGGGCTGAAGGTCTGGAACCGAGCCAGCTCCTGCAGACGGAAGGGTGGAGAGAAACGGAGATGCCTTTGTCCCCCTGCCCGGAGAGGGAAAGAGACAGAGAGCCTGATGGCACCTGGAAGTTTGCTGGCAGAGGAGAAGGAGAAAGTGGGGGGATGATGCCCAGTGTGGGAGTCCAGAGTGCTGGGCAGAGATATCAGCCGTCCAGGGAGCCTGAACTTTTAACCCTTTCCTGGGAAATGAAGGCTTTATAAAATATTACTCCTCCTCAATTTGTAGAGGAAAAGAGACAGTCTGGGACCTGAGATGTTAGAAGAAGAAATTTTTAAGTAGGAGGAGATGATGAAGTAGCTTTTGGCTGGACTTTTCTTGTTAGCCATAGACTGAACCAAATTCTCCTGCAATAGAGACTGCATTTTAGGGGAATGCAGTGGTGACCCAAGGAGACCTGCTTCAGCAACCGCCAGCACAGGAATGACAAGAACAGAGGAAAGCTGAAGAGGGAATGGTGATGCCCTCTGTCTTCAGAAAGAAGATGATCTCTGTTCCTGGACCCTTGGCCCCAGGGGAAAATGGGGGGGACTGTGGTCCCAAGATGAGAAGCTGAACTGTTGTCTCTTTTGGTCCATGGCAAAGCATCCTTAAAGGAGCCCTATGGGCAGTCTGTCCATGCACGGTGGTGAGAGCACTGTGACATGGAAAGGAGAGTGTCACACTGGCAGATTTTCTCCGGGCAGTTGCCATGTGTGACATGGAAACACAGGAGGTGGCAACTGTGTTTCCTGGGCGGGGGGGGGGGGTCTATGGTGCAAGAGAGACTTCTCTCTCCCTTGATAGACTGAGTATTGATTATCTGAAGGGTGTAATTTGATCAGGAATCCTGGGTGATGTTTCATGGTGGTTGTTTTGGAAATTGGGAGGAGGAGGGGTGTTTTAGAGGGTCTTCATCCTGGATTTAGTGTGTGTGTCTTCTGTAGTAGTAGTTTAATAAAGTTTTTTTTCCTTTATTATTAAGCTTGGGCCTGCTCTGCTCTGTTCCTGATAACATCTCACAGCATTTATTTGGGAAGGTGTATTTTCATGGGGGCGCTGGCATTGCGCCAGTATCAAACCATGACACAGAGAAATACTCAGATGAAAAAAAGAAGAGTGAAAATGAGAGAGAACTCCGTGAGATATAAAACTGGAGAATTCCAAATCCTGATGAGATGCTTGGCCATTTTTCTTCTTTAATGATCTCAAGGTGTTTGATGACTGGATACCATAGGTCGTGGGACATCAGGTCTTGTTTCATATCAGCCAGTTTGCTCCTGTACCTTTTTGTGCCTTGGTATTTCAGGTCATATTGAAAAGGAAAACTTTCATCATACCTCATACTAGGAACATCAGCACATCCTGTGGAGAAGGTAAATCTGACAATATGGAAGAAACAAAGCCATGATAAAGTGTTGCAATTTTTTTCTCTTTATTTGGTTTCTTATGAATAGAAAACCCTGTAAAAAGCTCTCTCTCTTCAGACATCCCATCCTCTCCAGTAAGAGGCATATCACAGGTGACCCACTCACATGTTGCCGCCATGCCCATCCTGACTCCGCCTGCCCGGCCGAGGCACGGTCAGCAGCGGGGGACACTCCCCTGTTTCTCGAGGAGATTCGGGGAGCAGCTAAGACAGAGTGCTATGCTGTCTGCCTTGTATGGAGGAGAGGTGACATCCAAAGAGGTAATAAGGGAGTTGACTCAAGGCCAGGGAAAAAGTTTCAGGTTTAATCCGAGCTCCGAGGAGCTCCAAATGCCATTGTATCCGATAGCCAAAAGTACCCTCAAGGCTTTCTCAATCATCTTAAGTACCTGGGCAGTAACAAGGGGGAAGGGACACCCACCACCCAATGGGAGGATTCGGGGAAGTGGAAGGCAGAAGGACAGACAGACACACAAACCAATGGGGGAAGTTCGAGGGAGGGATCCCTGGCCCTCGTCCACTCACTCGACACCCAAGGTGGAAGATTCTGGGAGAGTGGGATGGGGAGCCAAGTGATGGACAGAGTGCCAGGGAGGGGACAGGGGAATGACTGAGCATTTTCAGGGAGATTGGCATTGAGGGAAAGGTAGGAAAGCTTGGGGTGGAACCACCAGGAGAAAATGGGGGGTGAAGGGGCAAACCATTACAGAACTGTTACAGAGATATAAAAACACGACACAACAACAACTTCTTTTTGTTTTAAAAAGGAAGGAGGGAAAACTTAACAAGCAAAATTAAAGGTTCAGTTTTTTAAATTGACCTGACCCAGCCCGAGAGTCCCATCCTTTAAAGAGTCCAGTCAGCCAGTCTGAATCTTCAGTCTCTTTCTTAATGTCCTTGACCTGCTGCTGCAGCTGGTCTATTTTATGGGCATCCTCAGCCTTTGATATTTTACTTGGGGCTGGGGAACAATCCATTCAGCACTGAGATGGAATGTGCTGAGTGGGAGCAGCAGCTTCAGGATGGGCTCAATTTGATGTTCATGCTAGCTGGGTCCAGGTTAACGAAATCTGAAATGATTCTTGTAAACAAAAACATTAAGATAGAGGGAGGAGTTAGGGATTTAAAGGGTGAGACGTCTCTTCCTCCTCCAGCAAGCTCTGGCCACCTGTGCTGTGGTCCTGGACTTGGATACTTTGGGAATGTAAGGTTTCACCCACTTGGAGGGGACCCACTTCAAACCTGAGGGGGTGAAAATGCAGGCATATCCCTTTCCCCGGGTTACCATTTCATAGGGTCCCTCCCTCTCCCATGTTTCTGGGTTTTTTACAAGGACAGGAACTTTTAGGCTGGTCTGGCTACTTTCCAGAAAATGCCTTGTAATAGGTGGATTCAAGTTCTCGTATGTGCAGTTTAAGAAATTGATGGTAAACAGAGCTTTGGACAACTGTACTTGAGGGGATTCCACCTTCACCGCCTGTTGCTGTTGATGAAGAAGCCTTTTTAGGCTCTGGTGGGTCCTCTCCACCACAGCTTGGCCTGTCAGGGAATAGGGGATGCCAGTTTTGTTCTCTATTCCCCATTGTTGCAGGAAGCTCTGTATGGACTTGTATGCTGGGCTGTTGTCTGTTTTGATGACTTTGTGGATGCTCAGCATGGAGAAGGCCTGCATCAGGTGTTTCTTGGTGTCAGAAACCTTCTCGCCTGTGTGGGCTGAAGCATAGACTGCACTAGAGAAAGTATCTACTGAGACATAGACATGTTTGAATCTGCCAAATGACTGAATGTGTGTCACATCCATTTGCCACACCCCACAGCTTTTCAAACCCCTAGGGTTTGTTCCTGAGCTCAGGGAAGGGAGAGAATTTTGTTGGCAGCTGGGACATGTGGCTACAATGGCCTTGGCCTGGTCGCAGGTCAGATGGAACTGGTGAACCAGGCCAGGTGCATTTTGATGGAAGAGCTGGTGACTGATTTTGGCCTGACTGAACACATCTGGTAGTGGGGCCATCTGTACAGGTGCTGCGAGGGCATCAGCTCTTCGATTACCCTTGGCGATGAAACCTGGCAGGTCAGTGTGTGACCTGACATGCATCACATAAAATGGTTGCTCTCGGTGGGAGACCAATTTTACTAGTTTTGAGAGCAACTCATACAATGCAATGTTGAAGACTTCCGGCAAGATTGCATTCTCTGCTCTGGACACTACACCTGCTACATAGGCCGAATCTGTGACCAAATTAAATGGTTCAGAGAACCTCTCAAAAGCTCTGACAACCCTCCCATTGGAAGATCACCCCGTGGAGGTGTGGTAGTTTACCAAGAATGATGAATTTGAAGGACATGCCCGGTTGGTAACGGTGGGCCTGCCTGGCAGACATCATGTCCTGCACTTTCTCCAGTGCAGCCATCGCTTCCTGGGTAAGGGTCCTAGGAGAACTAGGCTCCTCTCCCCATTTCAATAAATTGAAAAGGGGGGCTAGGTCTTCAGTGGAAATACCCAGCCAAGGCCTCACTCAGTTCAAAGAGCCACACAGTTGCTGGACATCAGCAAAAGTTCTGATGTTATTCTTGATGGCCAATTTTTGCGGAGCAATGGTCCACTTCCCGATCTCCAGGCCCAGGTACTTCCAAGGTGGCATCCTCTGAACCTTGTCTTCATGGAGCTCGAACCCTGCAACAACCAAAGAATTGATTGTCAGGTTAAGCGCGTAGGTAAGTATGTCTTCATTTGGGGCGCACACTAGGATGTCGGCCATATAATCAAGGATGATGGCATCCTTCACGGCTGCACGGACTGGGGACAGCAAGGATGTTTACCATCAATTTCTTAAACATGGGCTGTTTTTCATTCCCTGAGGAACAACTTTCCAGTGGTATCTCTTCCTTGGGACTTCTCTGTTAATGGTGGGAACCGAGGAGGCGAAGAGTGGGGCATCATCAGGGTGGAGGGGAATTTGGAAGAAGCAGTTCTTAATGTCAATCACAGCCAGATTCCACTTTTGGGGGAGCATCGTTGGGGATGGCATTCCTGGCTGGAGAGAGCCCATATCTTCTATTATATTGTTGATTTGATGGACGTCGTGGAGGAGCTGCCATTCGTCTTTGCCTGGTTTTTTAATTACAAAGACGGGGGAATTCCAGAGAGATGTTGTTTCCTGGATATTCCCCTTTTTTAGCTGCTCGTCTACAAGCTCTTCAAGCGCTTTTAATTTTTGTTTATTGAGCAGCCACTGCTCTACTCAGACTGGTGAATCTGTTTTCCAATTGAGTTTCTGGGTAGTGCGCTTTTCAGTGACCGCTGCCCAAAAAACCTGGGGGGTCTCTGGGATGTCAATTCTGACCCCCCACTGGGCCATCAGGTCTCTCTCCTACAAGGGTTCCATATAACCTAAAACGAATGGGTGTATAGAAGCTAGTTGCCCATTCGGCCCCTCAGTTTGGACGACACTCTTTGACTGTTTTGGTAATTGAATGTCCCCAACACCTTATACATGTCCAGCCATGTCCTGCAACTCCCAATGTGATGGCTGTTCCCAGGAGGGAATGACAGTCACATCTGCCCCCGTATCTAGGAGTCCAACTAAGGTTTTGTACTCCCCCCACCAGTGTAACCCACATGAGATCTTTGGGTTTTCGGCCCCCAGTACCTGAGTCCACGCGATGGTATGATATGTGTTTTTCGTCTGTTCCTGGTTCCATGAAGGCTCAGGCACTGGGATGGCCTGGGTGATGACCTGGCCTTTGGGCAGGTACACTGGTGGGTGAGTACAATGCAGCCAAAGGACAAGTTTCCCCGAGTCTGAGGTCACGAGAACCGGGAGGATGTGAATATCTAAAGCTGTGTATTTGGTGTCCCCAAGGATGACATACTACAGTTGTCCCCCCAAGTACCAGCTTCCTTGGGGTTCATAGACACAAAATGCCACTTGGTATTACGAAGATGGAGGGGCGCTGTCAGAGCCAACCTGAAAGGCACATTATGAGAATTAGTGGTTAAAACAGGCCTTGGTTTGGTATGGGTGAGTCAAGTCCGGTGAAGAAGCAATGTTAATGTTTGGTTCCCCACCCCCACAGATGTTCTTGTCCCCCCCTTATTTCTATCATCACACAGGGAGGGACTGCACTTAGCTTTTAGTTTTTTGATGGCCCTCCTTCAGAGGCAAGCTTTTGTTTTTGTTGGGCCTTCCAGAAGTTAAGAAACTGTTGCCTCAGTGGGCAGCTGGGCATCCAATGCCCGGGATCCCTGCAAAGATGACACCATGGGTCTGCTGGGGGAAGTCTCTTAAATGTCCGTGGAGTGTGAGGCGGCTGGCTGCTGGATGGCAGGTCAGGGAGATCAACAGCCGCCACCCTCCTCAGTTGCCTCTGTTTGTGATGTTGATCCATGGATGTGAGTGTGACCTTCCTCGAGCACACTTCTAGCATGGACTGCAGGGCCGGCAGTGGGTTGAGGGGCAGGCTCAGGATTGCAGCTTTACACTTTTTGTTGGCATTTTGCTGAGCGACCTCCGTAAGGGTTCCCTGCCGCACTCCCGGGTCCTGTACTTGAAGGTCCACCGCCCTGCGAACTTGCTCAATGAACTTAAGGAAAGACTCAGAGGGAAACTGAGTTATAGACAGGTAATTTTCAATGGGGACATCTGGGCACATTCTGAAAAATGCCTTCTCCACGGCCTTCACGCTCTCCCGGAGAGCCTCCCTAGGTATTTACACGGCCTGTTTTTCCCCCTCCACCCATTCCCCCTCCCCGCAAAGGTGATCAATGGACAACACTAACTCGTCCTCATCCATCGCTATGTCATGGTCTGTTGCATCCCGGGGGTTTAGATTAGGGGTTCTAATCTATGTTAGCTAGCCGAGTCCTGTGTACCCCCATGCACCCCCCGTGTTTCCCCCTGCCGCGGGGGCTTGCTCCAGGCTGCCGGCTATTGGAGCGTCCCCCCGTCACTCCTGTGACCACTCCCCCATCCAGTCCCAGGAGTTCTGTGTCTGTCACCCCGATCCCCCAACCCCGTTCGCCCCGGGGCCCCGTGTCCACCTCTTCCGTATTCTGGTTGGTCACCGTCTCCACATCATCGCCACGGCACCCGCACTGATCATCCCGCTATCATCCCTATATCATCCCGCTCCCCCCAGTCCCAGCTGCCATTTCCCCCACATGGGCGCTGGAAGTGGGGGTCGCAGTATCCCCGCTGCAGCTCTCCGTGACCATTAAAACCTTCCCGCCCCCCTCGTGGGTGATTTGGTCATTCCTTCCCTCTTTGCCTCGGGCTCTCACGCGGGCAACAGAACCTGGCAAGCCCCTGCTGGCGTGCCACAGCAGCAGCACACGGGAGAGAAGCGGCGAGCCTGAGCTCCGGAGGGAGGCGGTGCCGATAGGCGCCAGAGCTGCCTGGAGCTGGGAGAAACAACGCACCGTCACAATGGTCAGCCCATAATGTTAGTAAAGTGGACCATGCTTCCTTTTTCTACACTACTTCCCATATTAAAAACTCTGTTGAGGATAGCACGAGAAAAGAGTACAGAGATCTGCAGGAGTTAAAACATTTCCCAAAAGAGTGGCCTTCAACAGTCCCTTGAAATCTTGAAATAGTCGCTGTCCCTACCAAAACTTTTTTGAGCTTTGCAGAGCTCTTTGTTGGTCTGATAGACAAGTGGGGATCACTGGGGCTAGGGCGCACCCCCCCCCCCCCCCCCCACCTTCCTAGGGATATAGGTGACCGGAGCAGTGGTACGAGCGGGGATAGAATCAGGGTTCCGGTTCCCAGGCCACCCCCCCAGAAGCCCAAGTGTGGGAATCAGAGGAGGGGTCATGGGAACCATGGGAAAAAGAGATGATGTCAGAGGGGGTATGGCTGGGACACAGGGAGGAGAGACATGACTGACACATCCTGGAGTGGACAGAACTGGGGGTGTGGTTTGGGGTGAGATGGGAGGGGCTGGAAGGGAAGGTGGGTCGCCAGCAAGAGGGGAGGAGTCAGGAGACAGGAAGGGGTTGGTTGATGGGCAGAAAGGGTTTAGGGGAGGAGCGGGAAAAGGATAATGGGAAGAAGAAGGCAACAACTTGTCATATCAGGATTGTGGAGGAGTCAGGAAATGGAATCAGCACTGCAGGGATGCATCTGTGTGAAATACCCTCCTTCTGCACACTGCTAAGTGGGCTTGGAGGCTTCACTGTGCTCTGGCTACACCCAAAATTCTCTGCTTAGAGGACTGCAGAGATCAGAGGCAGATGGTCAGGAGATAAGTATCTTGTCTCATCATAGGAACAGTGACAGGAACAAAATATCCAAAACCACAGGGAGGTAAACACAGAAGAAGTAAATGGGCTTTAGGATATGCAGAATAAATGAATGACAGGAAATCTCTAACCACAGTGTATGGAGGGAATCAAGAACCCGCAAACAGATCTGCTTTGCTTTCTTCAAGGACGAACAAAGTAGCAGAGTGTGGAAATGTAGTTGAGGAGATATGAAAAGCATTTTGCTTCAAGATGGGGAAGATGCAGAGGAAAGATAATGTCTTTAGTGCTTATGGAAATCCTGTACGTAGGAAGGAACGGACTTCTCAGAGCATGTACAGTTCCCTTTTTCTTTCACTGTAACCATCATCCTACAATGATTTTGGCAGAGGTTGTAGAGACTGCATGAGAAACTAAGAAAATCCTGAGAGGCAAAGTTGTGAATGTTTTAGTCGTAGTCTTTGCACCCTATTTTGTACAACTTTGGGGCCATTCCAGGTGTTTGTGAAACACAGTTGAAACTCACCAACAGGCTGCAGTGCTGTTGTGACTGCACTTGCAAAAGAGACACAACCACATGCTGTAACCACACATGCCTTGTATGTTAAGAAACCAAGGCAGAGAAGAAAGAATAAACTTCTTGCCCCTCAAACTAAATGGCATCTATTATTATTATTGTAACTGTTGTTGTTATTGTTGCAAGTGTAATTATATCTATCAATAAGAAATGCTATGAGAACTACATTAAAGTAAAAATATTAATTGGAAAAATAAATTAAAATTTCAATTTTCAACCAAAATTAATTTTCTTTTTCAAATTATTTCATCAAAATTTGTTACGTAGTCCAATATTTTATAAAAATAAATATTTATTTGGAGACACTTTCTTCATGGAGAATTTCACCATTCAAGAAATTTCTATCAACTCCAGCAGAAATATTTCTGGTAATATTTTGCTTGACATTTTTTGTAATCAATTTTCATGTAGAAAACATTTACATTTTGAACTATTTTAGTATTGCTTTTTGGAACTGATTTTTTAGAGACACTTGGATTCTTCACTAAGAGCTCTATAACTGCCTATTAGTATTAAATCCCTAGTTCAATATTTTTCAAACTAAGGATTTTAAAATATTCCTGTCTTCCCATAACTATTAGGATAGATTGATAAAGTGTCCAATAGACCTGTCTATCTGCAGTACAGTTTACAGGGAGGTTGCATAGTCAAATAAAAATGTCCAAAGGAGGTGGCAATTCAAAAACTGATGTTCAAAATGTTACTGTATTCCTATAAAATAATCTGCTACCAGCAAAATACTTTGACCCACAGCAACAGACATCTTGCATATGTAAGCAAGAATACATTTTCTGTGTAAAGTAAATCCTGTGACCTGACTGACATCTTCCAGTGTAAATCTGTCTTCTCATTTTCTTACTGACACAGTTTTGTTCTCAAACTAAATTGAATCTCACATCTGCAGCCTTGGCTGATCTTCTGCTCCTTTAGATCTTTTTCTCCTGTCTCTAATTTTCTGTCTGCATACATTTTCTCTCAACTCTCTGCACTTTCGTTTTCCCTGTGACTAACCCTTTTCTCTCTGTAATTCTGCTTCCTCTCCATCAGAGAATTTCCTTAGCTGCTGTCCTGGTGTGCAGAAGAACATGGTGGTGACCCCCTCATCCTAGCAACACTTAACCATACTCATCTTTCTTGCAGTAATGTTTTCATTCACAGAAGAACAGTTACAAAACCACAAACTTATTATAGTATATTTCAGTGAACTCTCACAAAGGAAAAAAAAAAAAAAACCCAAACCAGCTGTACAATATATCTTATGCTTCAGTGCTTTTGAGTTGAAACATTTTCATCTTTAAAAGCCTTATTCTTCAAAGATTTCCTTTGAGTTTTCTTCCAACTTACAAATTCAAAATAAATTAAGATTCTACATTTCTAATTCTTCTGTTTTAAGCTAATAATAAGGCTTAACTTATTACTTTTTACTGTACTTTAAAATAGTCACAGCTAATAATTGTGGTTTATAAACAAAAGTTCAGTTCTTGTTTCCTTTGTCACAAACATAGAAACATGAACACTCCTATGATGTATTTATGAGGGAGAGAAGGGAGGACATTTATAGCAGCCTGTTTGCCAGTCCTTTTATGTAGCTGAGAAAAGCATCATTTGCCAGTGCACTTTCCACTATACTCTTACTAATCCCAGCTGCCACACTGAAGTAGACCAAAAGGATCTGTGGTGCTGTGCTATAAACTTAATTAGCTCTACTGCTATGTCAGAATCTGAGAAATTAATTTAAAAAGAACCCTTCCAGCTGTGAAGTTGTAGGATCAAGGAGAGGCCTAACTTATATGGGCAAAGAGATAGGTGGGATAGGTTAGAATAGAAAAGCATGTGTTGCATTAACATAGATCAACCACTGAAAGAAAGACATTTGCCATCTTCTTGGACATCCACTGAGATTTTCATGTCAAAACTAAAGCTACATTTTAGAGATCCTTTTGATTTAAGCTCATATTTATAACTTCTTGCATACATCTTCACGGCCAAGTTTGTTTTTTAGAGTCACAATAACTGTTTGTCATGACAGAATCCTTTCCTTTAGCCTCAGCAGCTGCAATCTTCCCCTGCTTTTTATACCCAGAACATTTTCAGACATTTTTGTGTCTTGGTCTTTTGTACATGAAACTAAGACCTCTCATGTTCTTCCCCTTATCTGTTACATTTTTAATATATATTTTTTTTTAATCTAGACTTCGTTTTCAATGATTTTTACATGTTATTTTCAGTCTGGCTTTCAAATGGGTACCTTGACATTTCTTTCCCATAATTGCAAGTTTTGTCTTCTTAATATCTACAAAACTTAATCTTTATTCCTGCAGTTCTCCTTTCTAGCTCTTCTTCATTATACTGTTAACAAATTTGGCAACGATCAAACAGCTCTGAATAGTGCTCAAGTCTGATGATTGTCATGGTTTTCCTGCATTTCCTTTAAAATTATTGCATTTTAGTCTTAGCATTGGATTCCAAGCTTTCAGGGAAACCATCTCTCTATTCTAACTAAACATTACCCAGAAGCAAAAAATTCCTCAAAAGGGCTCCCAGTTTCTGAAGTAAGAATGCTAACACAACAACAGTTTCAATTTGGAATGAATAAATCTATCAAGAGAAAGATTCTTCAAGGTATCCAATATTGCTACTGCTTTTTAATTATGCACATGACTTACATTGCACTGGGCTAAAGACATCTGTATAACATCTTTGGCCTAAAGTGTCATCAAATTCAAGTTCCTTTCTAAGCAAGGATGAAGTTTTCATCATGCTCAACTTTTTAAACAATGTAGTTCAAATAATTGACCATTTGTCCTATCCCAAACTTCCTTGATGTATGTATCTCACTTCTATTAGGATCTCAAAAGCTTTTATTCAAATTCAACTTGAAGGAATAGGGTGCAAAATGTTATAATGCCTCAATATAAATATATATATTACTGGCACATCATAACATTAATAAACGTGTTGTGTGTTTATAGCTTCTATTGGTGGCACAATCAGGCAACAATAACCCTGAGCAATGTAAATATTCAAACAGAGACTCTCTTTCTGTACTCAGGCCAGCTAAATATCGGTAAGAAGTGGTAGATTGCAAGGCTTGTTACGACAAGCCATAGTATTACGACACAGCCATAGTATCCTGCATCAATTAGAAGACACCATCCTGTTTATGAAATGCTCATCTAAAATTTTTTCCTCTGCATTTCAGTATTTTTAACATCTTATATAAGTTT
This sequence comes from Vidua macroura, assembly GCF_024509145.1. Classification (NCBI taxonomy): domain Eukaryota; kingdom Metazoa; phylum Chordata; class Aves; order Passeriformes; family Viduidae; genus Vidua; species Vidua macroura. The sequence goes on along the minus strand of NC_071572.1, from coordinate 57,611,772 downwards.
TCTGATGTCACAAGAAGTTTTAGACCATCTTCTAACTAAATAAACTACTAGGGACTTGATATTTTTTGTAGGTTTGCGTCATGCAGGTCTGACCTATTTTACCTGATTACGGTGATGGAGAGTTACCACATGGCTAAAATTCAGCTTCCAAGAGTTCTGTATTAGAAATAACAAGGAAGCTTCAGCTTCATATTCCCTGTATACAAAAGTGTAGTTCAGAATGCTAGCTTTTAATTAGTACAACCATTCAACATTTGCAATCAGTTTACCTTCTATTTAGTGTTTATTTAAAATTAAGGTTATGTATTCTATAAGATGAAAAATATCTTTTGACAAAATAGATACCAGCAAACTTGTAGATAGACGAGACCTTAATTTATATCTTCCATTTCACCAATGGAAAAATATTCCTTACCTAAGGAGACCGTGTTCACTGTGTGGTGCTTTTTTTCCTTTTTTTTTTTTTTTTAAGGACTTGTAATTACTGAATGTTGGCCAATATAGCCACTTAATCTTTTCAATGTGTTAACTGTTGCTTTATCTATCCTAACAGATGGAAGCTGATTTTGCACTACTTGATTTTTTCAAATTGATACTGCCAGGATCTGCTTTGCAAGTGCTGTTGAACTTTCACTGGATAAAATAACTTAGATCTTTGTTAATTTCATAGAATAATTAAGATTCCCTGTAAGTGGAAACTTGGACAGGTGTATGATCCTTAGAGGTAAAAGAGATGTTCAGAATCATTATATCAATGTAGTACATGGATACAATTATAAAATAGAAATATGCCAGGTACAAAAGTAGCTATAAAACACTGAATGGCTTCAGCAAGATGCATGCTGACCTCAGACTACAGTAAATAATCTCCCATTACTTACATGACATTTTCTTTCAGTGCAAATGTTCCACTCTGTGACCCATTTTTCTGACTTTATTAATTCAAAAAATACAATGCAGCATGTGAAAAAGAACCGGTGTGATGAATGTCACAGATCCATTGCTTAGGTTGCCAGGGAAATTTTCCCTTTAGTAAGCACATGTTCTAAAAACATTTTATGTTTCCACACAATTATTGCAGTCATTTACTTTGTTTCTAAGTACTAGATGCACTCAACCTAAACCCAGGCTTAATTAATCTACCCTTTCCTAACCTTTAATATCCTGAAACTCCTCTGTCCCACACAGGCATACAACCTATCTAATTACTTGTTTGTGCATGGATTTATTTGGTGTCTCATTCTTCCCCAGGGAGCTACTTGAGCAATGCCCATGTATGCTCACAAGTGGGAATGGGAACCTGTTTCCTGTCTCCCAGTCAATTAAGAATCAAGATGCTAACTAATTCCTCAGTCTCTAGAGCTGTTTTCAGTTTTGTTGGTCATGACATATGTTCATGTCCAGTACTAGATTTCTTTGAGTTGGTAGACAGTTGTCAATTATATTTACTGTTTCTATAATGCCTCAGTTTATGGAAGGCAAGACAGAACTGGAGTTCTTGTACACGTTCTGAGGGATCTGGATGATCAATTTATACTTAAACTTATAAATCAGAGTAGATTAATACTGAAAATTCTCCCTCTCCTTATTTCTTCTGTCTATTCAATTTCCACCAATTAAAAAGAATTAATATTATTTTGTTTTCTGGAGAACCTGCTTGAGCAGGCATGTTGGACTAGATGACCTCCAGTGGTCTCTTCCAACCTTACCCATTCTGTAATTCTGTGATTTGTAATTCATACATGTTGTGCAGTTACATTTTTTTTAATCACAGGACATAAAATTTAGATAGAATAGACATTTGAAGTATCTAAGCAAATATTATATTATGACAGTGGTATATTAGTATTATTTTTTTTGTTTCAAATTTAAAGGGAACTCTTGGAAGCATAATGTTACTTATAAAACTTAAATGAGAGCAAAAGATAGATTATTTGAAAATACAGATCCATGTAAGTCTTCTTCCTGTAATTAGGCCATGTGACAGCAACTTGATGTTTACAGTGTGCTTAGTTGCCATGGGCTGTCTTGAAACCAGGTTAGAGACACTATATTAGAGACACATAGGCTCATGCTTCAGCCTACGTAATCTAAACACATGCTAAATCAGTGGATTTAGCAGTACATGCAGTATGCTAAATCAGTGGAAAACACTGTGGAGTGCATAGGGATCTTTCTAAGAGTTCTACAGTATTCATATGATTCCAAAATAAAGATTTAAAAGAGATTATATTCTCGTTAAAATGGAAAAACAAAGTCTAGTACTGATCAGACAATAATTTTGTGTGTATTTAAATGTGTGTATATGGAAGACTAAGAAAAATAGGTGGATTTTATTCATAGTATTTAAAATTGCACATATTTAAATACCTGGAATTCAGTCTGAAATTTTGTTTCAATTAAGTAAAAAACTCCCTGAAGTTCAGTAGTCTAAACTTTTGAACTTTTAACTTTTAAGTAGTCAGATAATTAGCTGACAACTAGTTTAGTTCTTTAGTCAGTAGAGAATTAAATTCCAAAACATAACCATACAACATATTGGATGTTTATTTCCAAGCACGAGAAATGGAATAAAGCCATAAGAATTTCAAGTAAAAAAGTAAAATGAATTTTTAATATTCCATAGTGAAGAGTTTTATTTAGACAGAAATATAATGAAAAGGAGCTTCCTAAAGCAAGCACCATGAAAACTTTCTAGGTGATGATATAAGCCATAATTCTGGAATGTAAAGGGTAAAAAAAATCCAAGGAATTTAGTTATTTATAGTACATCAGTGACAAAACCTTAGGGCTGATGCAAACTGATGAACCAAGATTTAATGTAATATGGTCAATTCATTTTGTACTGATTAAAGTTCAAGCAGCTGCATCCCGCCCTATCAGTTATACTTCTCAGAAGGCTGCATTATTTTGAGTGAAAAGAGACATGCCATCAGATGGTTTAAAATATATGCATTAGGACAGGGAGAAGTAAGTACAGACTGGAAATGTTAAAAAGAAGTAAAATGAAGAAAACCTTTTGTCCAGCTGATTACATATATCAAGAAACTTTTTCAAATATATGAAAACCACATTATACTATAACTAATTTTTTCAAAATTTACTATGCTTTTAGATTTTATATAGAGGACCTATAATATTAATAATGACTAATAAAGCATGCTTTTAGAAGTATACATGTAGTCTAACTCTGCTCCCAGTCGTTCAATATTGAATTGCAATTTTTAGAAAACTTCTATTCACTGTACATTTATCAGAATTCTGCTGTCCTTTGGAGAGGAGGTTATTTTACTCCTTTAGGGATGTGTCTTGTAAAAGCTAGCTATTTTGTGATATTTTATCAATGCATTCATTATCTATTTAAAGGAATAGAAAAGCAAAACAGGGATTAATTCTGTTATGGTTTGACACTGGCACAATGCCAGCGCCCCTATGAAAATGCACCTTCCCAATAGAAATGTGAGATTTTATCAGGAACAGACCAGAGCAGGCTTAAACATAATAACAAAGAAAACACCTCCTCTGTTTCTATGTCACACATGGCAACCGCCCGGAGAAAATCTGCCAGTGTGACACTCTCCTTTCTATGTCACAGTGCTTTCACTACTATGCATGGACAGACTGTCCATAGGGCTCTTTTAAGGATGCTTTGCCATGGACTAAAAGAGACAACAGTTCAGCTTCTCATTTTGGGACCACAGTCCCCCGTGTTTTCTCCTGGGGCCAAGGGTCTAAGAACAGAGATCATCTTCTTCCTGAAGACAGAGGGCATCACTATTCCTTCCTCAGCTTTTCTCTGTTCTTGTCATTCCTGTGCTGGCGGTTGCTGAAGCAGGTCTCCTTGGGTCACCACTGCATCCCCCTAAAATGCAGTCTCTATTGCAGGAGAATTTGGTTTAGTCTACGGCTAACAAGAAAAGTTCAGCCAAAAGCTACTTCATCATCTCCTCCTACTTAAAAATTTCTTCTTCTAACATCTCAGGTTCTGGACTGTCTCTCTTCTACTATAAATCAAGGAGGAGTAATATTTTACAAAGCCTTTATTTTCCAGGAAAGGGTTAAAAGTTCAGACTCCCTGGACAGCTGAATTTCAGCCCAGAACTCTCAACTCCCACACTGGGCATCTCCCCCCCACCCCTGCCGGCAAATTTCCAGGTGCTGTCAGGCTCTCTGTCTCTTTCCCTCTGGGAGGGGGGCAGCAAAGTCATCTCTGTTCCTCTCCACCCTTCCGTCCCGCAAGAGATGGCTCAGTTCCAGACCTTCAGCCCCCACAGCCTACCTAGACCAGGCCGCATGGCTTCCCCTCCCCCACCCAGCCAGTGGCTGGGCAAGGGAGATCTGCACTCTCTGATAACCAGAACTAAAGAGACAGTTCCCCTGAGAGTTCTTACTTTTAACCCCCTGTGTTCTCAGATGCATGTCCATGCCTTCAGTGGTCACTCCAAGTGCCAATATCTAAACTTGACCACTGATTGGTTTGACCTAACTTAAAAAAATTCACTTCCATGTCAAACCACAACAAATTCTCAGCAATGAAAATGTAAAGGAGTGGAATGGAACCCTGAGGAGCAGATCAGCTAGAATGCTTTTAAATTATTTAAGCTGGGTCTTATGATTGCTTCCATGCAAATTTTTCCAAGAGGTATTTCTTTGACTTAGACTGATAACAACAGATATAATCATTCAGTTATGGGTTCCCTTCAGTACAGATACAGTGATACTTTCTATCAAAATAAAAAGTAAATGTTGTTCGAACAGTAAATAGTACTGAAGCTTTTGACTCTAGCTTGATTTTTTATTATGGAAATTTATTTGGAATAATAAAAGGACTGATTTTCTATTCCTGATTTTCTATTCCTGATTAAAAGAAAATCTCTTGTGTTCACTGAGATTATTTGTTCAAACACAGTTCAAGATCGGGATATTTTCTAGTCTGTTCTTACTTTTTACATTATTATAACAGTGCTGAATAGGGACAATCATTTAAGGAAACAATCAGCAAAGTTGGGGCTTTGAGAATGCTCTGGAAAGGTCATCTCAGATAAATGTCAGCTAACTTTTAAATCTGTGGTTATTCTGAAAACACACATTGAAAACTGTCAAGTGCATGATTTTCAAATTAAACTAAGAAAACTCATTTCTCCATCAGCTAAGCCCATCAGCTGGGCTCTGGGTGTTCTCTCCTTGCAGAAGTTGTCAATAAAGAAGGTATTTTATGTGATACCCTCTGTTATTTTGTGGTTGAGTCCAGACTATAGTCAGAGGGGATGACTGTCACTTTTAAAGGCACTCATTGCATTTGACAACTTCTTTTATATTGATATATGTCAAGTGTTCACTGGTTAAGTCAGCTTGTTTCCACATGAGACCATCTGCAGTGGGTTTAAGATTTTTTTTAAGAAAATACTTTTCCTCCAATATGAATCACAAAGTTTATCTAATTTATATTAAAGAGCTAAGATCAAGTCAGCTATTTTAATGTATGCCAGCTGGGCTGCATAAGGTTCATTTCCTTTTCCAATTGTGTCAATCTAATATGGTTGTTGCTCTAAACAGATGGAGTATTATGACAGCATTTCCTTGAGTAGAGGATCATCCAGAGGACTTACATCCTTTGTTCTCCTTGTCCACTTGGTACTTTAATGGTTTTGGTTTCTCAGTTTATCTTTTTACAGAGTCAGTTTTCAGTTAAGAGTCATGAAATAATTATTATAAAATTCCATCTTCTGAACATGGGATATTTTTGTAGTATTGCCTGTGTTTGAATAAAGCCATATGTTTGTATGGCAGGTTGTGCCATAACACTACTTTGTGCATATTTTCTTTAAACTAGTATAGCTTAAAAGAAAATTATTTTCAGTCCAAAAGAAATCAATGTAATTTTTTCCCCATTCTTTCTTACACCCCCTATCAATGCTCTTGTGCAAGCTAACATCTGGGAACAGTCTTCCTTTCAGTTGTTAAGTATTACCCCATAAAATTTTTTTTTTACATTTCAGTATAGATTACCACACAGAAGAAGACTGAAGATGACTGAAAATAAGAATAAAAAAGTTTTTCATTTGGCATATATTTTTAACCAGTTAAAGAATTACAAACAATACCTTTTGCTAATATATCTTTTAACATGTTCTGTTGGAAGACATCTGTTGTTTTCCCTTGTCAAAAAGGCAAAGACTTAAAATATGCTTAAATGTTATCATATTGTGACTAAGGCAAACCATCCCATGTTATCTATCCACTGATAACATCAGGATGGATCCAGCATCAATATGGTCAGCACAACTGTTCAGCTGTAAGGTTACTGCCATGTCACATCTCAGCACGCTGCCCAAGGACATGTTGATAGGTTGGCTACAGCCCCAGAACCTTACCTTCACCTCAGCAAATCTGCCATGAAGTGTCACTGAGAGTTGTACATCAATATGTCCTGCTCTCCCTAATGACTGGTCTTCTGGCCAGATCTTTACAGTGATTTTATAAAGAAATCATTGTGTTTTGTAACAAGTATTGAATTTTATGTATCTGAAATTGTTTGTGGTTCTATTAGGTTTTTTGTCTTTGTTGATTCCATAGAAATTATTTATATTTTTGCAATCCTTGAGCAGGTGCTTTGGATGAAGTTAGCAAATAAAGTTATTGAGCCATTAGTCAGCTAAATTTAGCATAGCAATATAAGTAAATGTAGAAATACATTTGTGTAGAAATACATGCTGTGTAACTAACCATGCATAAAATAACTTGGTTTGCATCTAGGAAGCTATCCACCTGACAAAGTATTTTGGCTCTACCTGCAGTGGACTGTTGATGACTTATTTACGTTGTGAGCAGGCTTTCCTGAGCCTACTAGGAAAATCTGTAGTGCTCATTGCTATTCCATCCCAGATGAGATAATTGCTGAAAAACAGTCAATAATTATTAGTCATGCACCTCAGGGTACTACAGTGAAAACTGTCTGAAAGAACCCTAATGTGTATTTATGCATTCAAAAGCTTAAGCAAATTAGTTGAACACTCCTATATTCTCCTATGTAATTCTGCTCTTTCCTTAATTCTGATGTATTGGAGAAATAAACACTACAAAAGAGGAGTGGAAAAAGAAAAACTGGATGAGATACAAAAAAATCCAGAGAGATTTCACAGGATAAAGAAAAAACTTAAAAGTGAGATGACAGCATAAACATTTTAAATCACAAATTGAGACAAAGCTTTTCTTCCAAGAAAAATAGGTTTGAACTAGGAGCCCAATCAAGGTTTTGAAAGATATTTCAGAAATAAAAATACACCAAATGAGTATGCCTGTACCATAAACTCTAATTGGTCATGAATATAGCCAAATGGAATAAAGTCAAATTTAGAACCAGAAAGAGAAACCCAAATTTTGTACAAATATATGATGCATATCTGATCCCTCTGATACCACATCCTCAACTCAGAAGCTGGTATTCATTCTGTTCTATTTGTTCTCATCTAGGCCATGCTGGTTAACAAGGGATTTCAAACTATGTAAGTTGTGGAAAGGATTTTACATTGCTGGCATCAAAAACATTCACCTAACCCACAAACTATTGTTGAAAAAACTTGAAAAAGAAAATGAACCTAGGCTTGATTTTGTTTCATGGGATACTCTATGCATATGACTATCAAAATACTACTCTTTCCATCACTAAAATGGGTAAAAACTAGCTTCAGCAAGCAGGGTCAATGAAGTTGTAGACATGACATGACATGTCCTGAAACAAAATTAACTGAACATCTTTTTAGAGCAAAAAAAATCCTTAGCAGAAAATGTTGGTTCATCAAAGTAGAATTTTAAGCAACTGAATTATATTCAATAGTAATGTCTCTAGTTTCCTCACAAATACTATTCTCAGCTTTCAGGTGAAAATGATTCTCTATAGCTGTAAGGCAATTTCACAATGTGGACTTTAGACAGATACTTAAATCTTTAGCTATTCTGAAAAACACAAAATGAGTAATTTCCATGTAGCACAGGGGAAAAAAATCTTTATAAAATTACACTGCAATATAGCCTGGGATAAAAATAGTAAAAGAGAAAAAAATCACAGATTTAATTTTGACATTTTTAAAATGCAGCATTTCAAATCAATAGTGTTAAAAATCTCAACAATTTCAAGTATTAAATCTCATATTTTTATTTTTCTTTTTCTTTCTAAATACCATTACATTGGTTTAAAATTGCACCAGATAAAGAGAAAAATAGGTAAACATTTTTTGAAAATGTTGTGTTTCCAAAAAAAATATTTCCATTTGAAAAACATGATGTCAGTGATCTTTAGTTCCTCTGTGAAAACTTGACAAAATTATCTTTCAAGTCAAGTATTTTCATGACTTTTTGCTCACAGTTTTAGTAATTAAAAAAAAAAACAAAACAAAAAACCAAATACTGTATGTCTCAGTATGTTAGCTACACATGGTAGGTACACATTTGTAGGGAGTAGGAGTGGTGCTGCAGGAGTGGCTTCTGGGAGGAGAGGCCAGGGTTAGCTCATGCCAGACACACCCATTTCCAAAAGTCCCGTTGAGGACAGGAATAAATGAGCAACTCTCTGAACATTTAGCTGGTAGCTAAGGATATCTCATCACACTGATGTCTATTTAAAGGATTCATTGCTTTTCAAGGAAGAAAAAGAGACAAACCCTGTGAAATATTACTCAGAAAGAGGAAAATATACTATAATTTCACTATATGTTGATATATTTAATGATTTCAGAGAATAAAGTTCAGATACTATACCCAGTGCATTCTCTGCATGGCAAGCAAAATAAAGCTACTTTGCACACAAAGGAGGCTCTTTTTTTGTCACTTTTCTGAATCTGTCTACTAAAATATGTCTTCAGAAAACATACCTGCTCTCAGGACCAGGCTGCGCTTTTAGTCAATGTAATTAACAAAAAGAACCAATTTTCCTTTTGTTTTCCTTCAGTACATGAATCTGGCAGGTTCTTGACCATGTTTTTTTTCCTCTCCTTGTTTTTACTTCATAAAGAAAGTCCTAAACTCATGGGACAATAATGATATTGAAGAGGACTCAGTGTTCAACTGGTGTACTATCAACATCTCTGCCTCTGAGCAACAGAGGTGGAAAGGTAATAATGAACTGCATGTTTTATGTATTTCTAGCACACTCTGTTGATTAGAAAATATGGGAAAAATACATAGCTTATTTTACTCTACTGTGAAAATATAAGATTTTAAAACAGCTCACATCTCTTCTCTGTGGGCCAGGTTCAATGTTTGCACATGGTAACACAGTATAAATTATGCAGGGATAATGATTCAAGAATTCAGGAAGGACTTTAAAAAACTTACTGTCTGCAAGGCACACCTGTGCTTCTTTATTTATTAATATGTGTTTCTTTGTTTCTACATTTATATTTAGAACTCTGGAAAGAGCAGGTTGGGAGAGCATAGTTTCTGAAGATGACACCAAAAAAAGTTACAAAAATAGGGGGAAAGGTTTTAAAATAAGTACAAAACAAAATCTTCAAACAAAGCAATGTAAACCCAGAGTAGAAAGTGGAAGTCTCTACAGTTATAAAGAGTTTGGAATCTGCTGAATAGCTGTGGATACACCTTCAAGGGGAAAACCTGTTTGCAGAAGGGAATGGTGAGATTTTTGCATCCAAAATACTTTAAGTTTGACATGCATTTTTATGCATGTAACAGAGGTCTAGTGATGGCTGTAATCTGTAAGGAGCAATTCCTTCTCCTTTACTTGACTGGCTAGCAAGAACATGGCAAATAGTTTATCGATGTTACTGATATGGGAGGTCTCGCATTAGAGAGAAGGAGCTTTTGTTAGTTTTTTATAAGAATTAAGTTTGTTCACAGTGAGAAATTATGGAATTTTTTTTTTTTTTAAGGTAACACATTTCCTTTGTACATCTAAGCATTCATCCTGCCTGGAGAACTCCAGTGTTGCAAGTGCAAGGTAAAATGTGTTGAACACAGGAGTCTGACTCTGCAGTAATGAAACTGCTGGGCTGCTGAATTACTCCTTGCCCAGAAATACTCTTTCGGGCACTGTAAAAATTATAAATTATAACCACAGCAGAAGCAATATATACAAGGTGAACTTTGAGCAATGTACCACATTTGACATGCTGAGGATGGCACATTATCATGCCTTGCTAAATGCTCTTGAGTCTGTTCACAGCTATGCTTAGCTACTGGCCACATGAAGAAGTAAGCAAGCAGTAACCTAGGGAATGTGAACCTGTGCACAGGCTGCACAGAATAGTACCCAGGTCTTCACTTTATCAATGCACATGACACCGAAGAGGCAAAGACCAACATATGCCTCCTTCTGCAAATTAATTAATTGCAGGAAAGGGTATAGCAATATTACAGATTTTGACCTCCTTTATTCAAATACAGTTCAATATCAGACATGCAAATATACTTCCCTCTGATAAAAACCCTCAAATTGTGTTTGCTAGAACAATTATATTCCCAAATATTGCTCACCTTATTTAATTTTACAGTTTTCATTTATATATATATATATATATATATATATATATATATATATATATAAAATAAAAATATGTATAGGCAGGAAAGCTGTAAGTCATTTTCATATCAGAAATTAGAAGATATATGCAAAAAAACTTAAATGGCAGTTAAGAACTACAGCCTACACATTGGAAACCTGTTGCCTAACACTGGAAGTCCCTAAATTTATATTTTAAAGTAGTTTAAGAACCTTAAATGTCTACTCAAAACTGCCTAGATCTAGGGAGTTCTAAACAGATAAGCCTCTGAAAGTGTCAGAATCTCAGCTGTCAGAATGTAAAAATGTCATGGTTTAGGAATGGTATTCTCCCATTTAGCACTTCCACTAAAACTATGCACCACTTGTTCCCCCCTTCCCTTTTCCCTGCAGTGGACTGGAGGTGCAAAAGGCAAAGAGCATGGTTGAGATAAGAACAATTTACAGGAAACATCAATGGCATAAGAAAAAGAATGGTAACAGCAGCGCTACTAACAACAGAGTATATAAGAGAGAGGAGAACAATTCACACAGAAAAGCCCTGCACAACAGATACTGAGCAGCTCTGCTTGCCCTCCATACTCAACAGGAATGGAACCCCTCCTCCCTGGAACAGATGCCCCTCTCCCTGCTCTCAGCAATGATATGAGGTGCTATAGAATAACCTCTGGGTCCTGGCCGTGCCCCTTCCTGGCTGGAACCTGGACAAAACCAAGACCTCTTCCTCTTTGAATTGCCCATTTGAGACTGATTCATCTGGTTTCTCAGATCATGTCTGTCTGGTTAGACCTCCTGAAAACTATTGGTAGAAGATGTTGTCTCCAGTTTTTTGTGCAGCAATATATTGGTAAGAGCATGCTCCTAGAAGGCCCTGTCTGAGTTTGCACGCTGCTGTAGGGAGCTGAACCCATATCACCAGAGCCATCTGTCAACCAATAGCTGTTTGGTATTCAAACCAGGTCTTCTTGAGTTCATTTGTTTAAAAGATGTTCTGCTTATATAAAATTTTTGCAATATTTATGGAGCAAGGGTTGGAATTTCATTCTCTCTCCCTCTAGCTTACTAACTACCAGCAGTCTATGACAAATTCAGCATTTCATACTAAAGAGGCTATTCCACTTGCTCAGCATGTTTTAACACATCAAGCTTACATTAAGCTTATGATCTTTCTTAAGTATCTCAATATCTAGAAATCTGTACATAGAATACTTGAGGTGAAATTTATGTGACCAAAGGTAGGCAGCTAAACTACCTTTGTCAGAGATAAACACTTTTAGTGGAAGATGCCTTCCTATGTTTAGGTGGCCATCTGTATTTGGTCAGAATTTCACTCAAAAACAACTCTCGCCTTTCTTGAATTGTAAAGAGTATCTGTAAGGATCAATTCCACTGTAGATCACCAGTTTGCAGATGTCTGAAGTTTGATGAGGGAAGTTTGATGAAGTTTGATGAGTCACTTTCAGTATCAATTTGGTTTTTTTATGGAACAAATACCAGTATGGAAAGTATTTTCTTGAATAATTTGAGCAGCTATAAACAGTGGTCAAGAAATTGGGTTTGGAAGCAGATTTTCTGTCATCAAGTGGATACAGTTTCTTCATAAATTTTGACTTTCAAAAGAAAGGACAGCTGTTGCTCCTTTCCTTATCAAGATTAATGTATTAATGCCTGAAATGCAAATTTGCTTTCTTAATTAGGTTTATATGCCTTGCTTTTAGTACTGCAAGGGTGGTGGTGGCAGGGTTGATCTATGCAAATAGAGGCCAGAACCTGTCCTGTGTCAGATAACTAGTTTCAGATAGCTGAAATAGCCCACTGAAGAGCACAGCTGGTCCCCTCAATCAAGATGGTGGCACCTCAGAGAAAATGTATTAATACCAAAATGCTGCATAACAATGTGAAGAATGAGGAAAAACACATGAGAAGCATCATTGCAGACACCAAGGTGAAAGAAGAAGGAAAAAGTGCTCCAGGCACCAGAGAAGGAATTCCTCTGTAATCGTGGTGGATCAGGTTGTTCCTCTGTAGCCCTGCAGGGGAATATCCACACTGCTGCCTATGGAGGGCCCCATGCTGGAACATGTGTAGTCCTGTGGAGAAGACCCACCACTGGGGCAATTTTCTGGTAGAGTGACCCACACTAGATCAGTCTGTTCCTGGTGGACAATAGCCCATGGTAGAGAACCCACACTAGAGCAGTTCATAAAGAGATGCAGTCTATGGGAGGGACTCCTGTTGGAGAAATTTTTGAAGGACCATGGGAGAGCCCCCACACTGGAGCAGAGGAGGAGTGTATTGAGGAAAGAGAGGCGGAAATAAAACATTGTGAGCAACCCCTGCTCCTCATTCTCCTGCACTGCTCAGATTAGGGAAAAAAGGATAGAGCAGTTGAGAATGAAGCAGTGAGGTTGAGCCTGGGAAGAAGGAAGTAGGGAGGAAATTGTTTTAGTTTTTATATTAGTTAGTTTTAAATTAGTTTTAAATTAATTTTGCTGTTTTAGTTTTTATATTAGCTCCTCACTCAATTTTTAATTGGCACTAGGTTTTGCCAGTGGTAGATCTGTTTTGCCTGTGGTAGTAGTTGGTGGGTGATCTTCTTATCTCAACCCACAAACATTTTCATCTTATTTTGACCTCATCCTGTTGAAAAGGTAAACTTATCATAACCTCAAAAAATGCCAGGAGAGGTGGTATCTTTCTTTATGCTCCCCAGAGGAGTAATGAAATGGTTTGTTTGAAAGATGAAGTTCAGAGAGATACATGGATATATCTGTTTTATCTGTTGAGTATAACTTGAAATCTCTTTGTTGTTAGGACAGAGTGGTTTTGCTGTTGTAAAATACCAGCTGCTAAGAGGGAGGCAGTTTGGCCACAATCCATTGTTTAATAGCAAGGTAGAAAGAAATAGACCCAAATCATCACAATATTTAGGGTGGAGATAAGCTTTTTTTTTTTTTTTTTTTTTTTTTTTTTTTTTTTTTTTTTTTTCCCAGAAGAACATTAATTCTACTAACTGCAATACCATGACAATACCTTACAGGCATGATTGCATTCTGTGGTTGTAAGCAATCCTCTAAATGTGCATTGACAGCACTGATGAATATTTATAATAATAGATAAAATAATAGTAAGATAGGCTCTAGAAAATGATATTATGCTTTTCCTCTGAATGTGTGTTCAGTGCTGCTTTCCCCCCTACATTTTGATTTCTGAACTAAAAAAAAAAAAAAAAAAAAAAAAAAAAAGATAAAAAAGAAATTGTAACTGAATGTTGTTTTCCTTCCTTCTCTTCTATGCTTAGATGAGAGCTGAGATAAGAGGAAAATCAAACCTAAACATGTTTGCCTCTTCGCAGAGCAGAACTCCTAAGGAATTGATAAATTTGCTATGTAAATACAATTGATAAGGCCACACACTTAAGTATAAAGCTTAATGACTTAAGACAATTGTACAAAAGGCCTGACTCAGTGTCAAAACTTACAAATGGATCCTCAGCTGGTGGAAATCAACAGTGTTGTGTTGGGTGCAGTGAAGCAACAACAACGTTCACCAGCTGAAGATCAAGTTCTTTATATTTACCTAAAGATTTACTTTAATATGGTTCCTTTGTCATGCTCACTGGCATGCGCACTCATGCCTAATGTGGGCACTGCTGCATAAAGGATGTGTTGTGCCATTCAATGAAATGTTTAAATGAACCACCTGCAGCCCACTGCTAGTTAGCAAGGCAGGTGGAAGTGCAGAATCCCACAAGGAAAGTTGCCCAGCTTTTCCATCACCCAGCAAAACAGGTTCTACTATGTAGTTTTCTGTGTTACTGTTGCTGAGCTATGGCTTACACACTTACTGTACAATCACTGCTTCCAATACTTCAAAATTTCGAACTGCTTTGGAGTTGATGAGGAGTAAAATATAAAACCAAATTCTATTCAGTTTATGGAACTATGAGCTATACTTGACAATGTTGAACAAAATATTTTCCTATATCTTTGGACTAACTCATATAAGTAGTTTTTGCTCTGTTTCAAAGTAGTTTAGCTCTGGGGAAAGAACAGAAGCAATGATCATCTGTCCAGGATAAGAATTAATAGGGCCAGTATTGATTAGCCACAGTTCTTTACATAGAGCTCTGGTCAGAGTTAAATGCAACATTTCTTTACATCTACCTTTGATTTTTCTCTAGAGGATTTAATCTTAAGTTGCGTCAGTTGCAGAATTCTAGTTATCTAATTCTATCCATCATAAACAGGAAAAGAAAAGATGAGAAAAAAATAAAAGGAGCAGCCCAAAATCAGGTAGAAAAATAAAACTACTAAGGATGAAAGGAAAACATATGTTCACATATAAAAGCCAAAAGTGGAATGTCTGGTACTCTCCATTCATAAATATTCACATACTCATTCTATGAATGTGTACATCCTATCTAAGAAAAAAACCAATTAAATTACAAATTCCAAATGCATCCATGTATCACTACTGTCACAGGAAATGTTTCATAATCAAATCAGTGTTACTAAGCAAGGATTTTTTTTTCTTACTTTATTTTATTTTATGAATAAGAGGAAGTAGTTTTTACAAGGTGCTCCTGTTGTCCTGGAAATTATATTGCATGTGCAGCATTGGAATTAATAGCCACTTAAACATGTATTCCCATTTCCCAGAAGTCAAATCGAGTTTTGATGATGTTTCACTGGAGGCAGAACCAGCTCCTGAATAAACCATAAGGGAAAAGAATAAAATAAGTGGGATGCATAGGGTTACACTGCCACTCTGACTAGCCAAATATTTTGTTTTAAATCACGGGAAATATAAAGAGCTCATGGAAGGCAAAAACCCTAGGGTCTTTTATGGTGAAATTATTAAAAATCTTCTCCCACTATCAAGCAACTAGGAAAACAGAAACTCCTTATTTGAGCCAGAATTAAGTTCATGGACATATTTAAAAGTGCAAACAAAGACAGACTAGACTATGTTGTTACTCATCTTTAATTTCAACTGAAGGCTCAAGCAGCTGAAAAAAATGGCCTCATTTCCAATTCTCTTGAAGTTTCCTAGAAGAAGCAAAAACTATTCTGCTTTTCAGAATAGTTTGCTTTTCAGAATAGTTTTATCTGGAGTTATCAGCAGACCAGGACAAGGATAGAAGGGCTGTTGTCTTGCCTGTAAAACACGTCACTGGTAAAGTTTGTTTAGAGGAAAACTACACAGCAGATTTATTGTTTTGTTAGCACTAAATTCAATTGTATGGGAAGATAAGGGAAAACAGGCTGAACACACGTCAATCTGAAGAATTTAGATATAAAATATAGGTGTAAAGAATAAAAAATATGTTGTTCACCCTTTTATTTTGCTAGGAATAAAGACTGGTTCTCGAGACTGGTTCTCATGAAAAAATGTAAGGGGTTGTCACACCAGTTTCAAGGGACTAACACAACAGCTGTGGCTCAGCACTGTATGTTGTGCAGAGAAATGGACCAACTGCATCTCACCCCAAGTCTAGACATACATTGCCAGTGAAAATCCTGCTTGCTGCAGAGCTCAGGGAATCACACTGCTGCTAGAGATGTAAGCCTTTTAGCCAGAATTCATTAGCAGTTGAACAAAAACCCATATGTATTCTTGAGAACCTCACTTTGGACATTCAATAGGAACAATTCTGTCAGCCAGCAGAGATTTCTCAATAAATATCAGTTTGTGAACATCCTCACATATGTAACTGGCTATGGTAAGTCAGCAAAACCATAAAGATAAATCCAAAATACACTAACTATATACTCTACACTTACCTCAAGTTCAGTTAACAGGAGATTTCAAAGTCATCTGCTTCATTATTGTTGAAAAAAAAAAAAGGGGTGCTACTGGCATAATCAGAAGTAAGAGTGCTGGTACAGAAATGCGGCATTTTATGTGAAATGCTGGCAAACTTATGGTAATATGTCTTGAAAAATAAACCAAGTATATTCTATTTACCTTCTTTTATCCAGGGTTGTACTACTTGAAAGACATTAATAAGTTTGAGTTAGAAACTAAGGCAGAGTGATCCAAAACATCAAGGAATGTTAAAATGAATTGATTCCATTCAATTTCAGATACTCAGCTGAGACCAGAATTCAGTGTCTGGACTTCCTCTAAAACAAAGAGTGTCAGACAATCACATAAGATATTTCTTCATGAGATTATAAGTAATATTAATATATTGGAGGCTTCCCAACTTCTTATAGATATTTGTCTTGATCACACTGGTAAGAACTGAGTGTTGGCCTAAAGGTCTAAGCAGTTTCTTCATGTTAGACTTCAGGTGCTGGAAGAGGTAGATGGATGCTCTAAAGGGTCTGAGTAATTGATATAATTTAAAACTCTATGGGAAATGCAATTCCCATGCTGAAACATGCAAGAAAACTGCACACTGCTGGTAAGGTCAAGGAAGAAGATGGGAATTGCTCTTTTAGAAATTTTGTGTTATCAAAATCAAACAATTCTAGGCAGAAATAATTGTTTTCTTCTCCTCTCCCTCTTTTTTCTGAGAAAGAGAGTGATTATAGTATCTTGGGCTCTATTATGGCTTGTTTTTGATTGAAAATTTTCTTAGCTGAATTCTAAATGTCTTGTGAAATGTAGCCAGGACTACTAATAACAGTCACCAAGGATACATAGAGATTTAATTGAGTGTTTGCAGAGCTGGGAGTAATGGCTCTCAGGCTGAGCTAGTGGAGTTACAGTACTTCGCTAGGTCCTTTGGAACAGCAGCAATTTTAGAGCAGAAGGTATCTACACTGTGAACACTTTCCAAATCTTTCTACCCCACCACCTTTTATTTAAGTGAGAATTCTTAAGGAGACAGAGGTGAAATAGAGGATATTTACAATTAAATGTATATTTATTATTTGTAAAAAGAAGACATGCATGTAAAAACAGGATTGTTAAGTTTGGAAAAGACCTTTCAGATCACTGAGTCAGCCATTACCTAGCACTGCCAAATTCACTGCTAAAACATGTCCCTAAACACCACATTTGCATGTTTTCTTACCTGCAAATCCCTTTGAAAGATTGTAGTGCTTATAGCATAAGGAAGATCAGTTAAATTCTTTGCATGGCAGTAACAGGAAAAAGGGAGAAATGGAAAGGACTGCAATTTTTTAGTACTGCAGCTTTCTTTCACATTTCTTTCACATTTCTTTCTCCTTGCTTGCAAAATCAGTTTTTGGGACATTTGTCAGTTTGTGTTGTATAATTCATTTGGTGAACCTTGTGTAGGGTAATTTTTTCGGGATACAATTGTGCAGCACTGTGTTATTCAGATGTTCCTTATAACAGAACAGTTATTGACCACCTCGATGTTTACAGGTAGTAAATAGAAAAACATATAACAGGTTGTTTTACATAGTTTGTTTTGTTTGTTTGTTTGTTTGTTTGTTGTTTTTTTAATTTGTAGTACATTGCTTTTCAAAGGAGACAGAAAAGTACAGAAGCAAGATACCAACCAGTCCTGATAATCACAAGGATGGGATTTTTTTTTTTTTTTTTTTTTTTTTTTTTTTTTTTTTTACCTCTCATGCTAACAGCACAAAAGTGTGTTTGGCTTTTTGTGCCTGGTGCAGTGAAGGATCAGGACAACGGACTCATGGCAAGTGTGACTTAAACTGCCCCTGCTTGTCTGTGAGCCATCATTCTGGGTACAGGCAGAAGTGGTCTTACTACAGAATCATAGAATGATAGATGGTTTGGGTTGGAAGGTACCTTAATGATCATTTAGTTCCAGATCCCACAGGGACATCTTCCCCTAGACCAGGCTGCTCAGAGCTATATCCAGCCTGGCTTTGAATACTTACAGGGATGAGGCACCCACCGCTTCTCTAGGCAACCTGTTCTGGTGCCTCACCAACCTCACAGCAATGAACTTCCTCCTAATATCTACTCTAAACTTACTCTCTTTCAGTTTGAATCCATTTCCCCTTGTCCCATCATAACCTGCACTTAGAAGAAGTCTCTCTTTATCACTTTTGTAGGCTCCCTTCAGGTACTGGAAGACTGCAATTAGGTCACACAGAAGCCTTCTCTTCTACAGGCTGAATAATCTCAATTCCCTGAGCTTTTCCTCATAGGAGAGGTGCTCCATCCCTCTAATCATCTTGGTGGCCCTCCTCTATTTTTTTTTTTTTTTTTTGTGCTAAGGACCCCCAGAGCTGGATGCAGCACTGCAGGTGGGGTCTCACCAGAGGAGAGGGGTAGAATCCCCTCCCTCTCCCTGCTGCCCACACTGTTTTGGATGCAGCCCAGGACACATTTGGCTTTCTGTTCTGGGCTGTGAGTGCACATGGCTGGGTCACGTCCAGCCTCTCATCCAGCAGCACCCCCAAGTCCTTCTCGGCAGAGCTGCTCTCCATCTGTTCATCTCCAAGCTTGTGTTGATACTGGGGCTTGCCCTGACACAGGTGCAGCACCTTGCACTTGGCCTTGTTGAATCTCATGACATTCCCAAGGACCCATTCTCAAGTTTGTCCAGGTCCCTCTGGGTGGCATCCCACCCTTCAGGTGTCAACAGCACCACAGTTGTTGGTATCATCTGCAAATTTGCTAAGGGTGCACATCAGGGGGAGCTGAGGAATCAGAGTTTGCTAGGATCAAACTGGACAATAAGATGCAGAAAGAAAAACAGAATGGAATTTCAGAATTTCAATACCGGTTGTCCTGAATAAGAAAGATTTAAGGGAAACAGCTTGCCTGCCTTCCTCACTGGTCCCAGTCTAAGTAACCCTAGCCACATAAGAGTATACAGCAATGGATGGTATATTTTCTGTAGTCGAAAACAGAAGGCAGGAATAATGAATTGGTTAGACATATAAAGCTTTTGTTACATAATTTCTCTTACTTCCACTGATTAGTGTTGGGCAAAACTCAAAAGGTTAGGTGCTTGCACTGAGGTCATTCACCCTTTCCCTAAACCCTGACTAACTTCTTATCAGTCCTTCACCTAGTCTTAAGTTCTTTTCTGCTTTTCAGTGCTTGATATCTCCACAAGACACTAAAACCAGGTAGTCTATCACTTCTGCATTTACTTTCACAGTGATGCAGAACAGAGTGTGTGGGACTGAGCTCAAAGAAAGGATTTGTGTTTATGTGATTTCAGGATAACAAGTCTTGGGCTTATGCACAACAATTTTCAGACCCCTGTTCTTCCTATCACTGCCTGCCAGAATCACTGTAATTTATTTACTGTAGGGTAAAACTGGGAATCGCAGAGATTAAAAAGTATTGCTTTCAAGTCTTGATATCCCACTCATTTCCTGTCAGCCTGCTGATATAACTGATCCAGAAGGTGCTTTTCATTAAGAACTACCATAAAAAAATCGCTTAACACTGGATTTGAATTTTCATGGTAAATATTAGATTGGGTAACCTCCATTACATGCCACCCATCAAGGAAAGTACACTGTGGTTGTTTCTTAGCAGATGTCTAGTGACAAATATCACTCATTTCTGTGGCAATCTTCTTGTGTTAGCCTTCTTGAGACCACAGAAGAGATTAGGATTTAGAACAAAACACTTTTTCAATCTACTTTGTAGACAGACTTCCACAAAGGTCCTTACAGAGGTTCTTTTATTCAGCTGTCAGTTGCTTTTAAGTAATTTTTAAAAGTAATTATGAGGATTTGTCTCTCCCCTCCTCTTCTCACAGTGACTTTAAGCAACCTCAAACAGGCTTGATTTGAAAAAACAGATATAGTTTTAAATGCACAGCAGGAATAGACATTTTATTTGTGATCTTGCAGAAGTTATTTGTACAAAGATTATAAAGATTGCTAAAGAAACCTCTACCAATGGCTTCTAGACTTCAATCTGGGTCCCCATTTCTGTTGAAGTTAATTGAAAAGGGATTTTAGGACTTCTGTCTTTTCATTAGGCGATACTAAATTTGGCATTCCTAGCTTGAGGGCCTTTCTCCATTATTTATAGATCTGGTAGTCTTGCAGAGACTGGATGGATGGACTTCCATAAGCATAACTCTTTCCTTCCCAGAATTAGAAAGCCTAAATGGTCATGTTTTACAATTGACATATAAAGCCAGTCTGGTTTTATGTGACTGGTAAAAAACATTTTCTAATATGATGTTGAGGAAAATTGGAACCTTCCTATTTTCAAACATTTTTGGCTGCTTTCTTAACCAGTGAAAATTGACATGCTTCTTTAATTTTAGTGCATTTTTTCTTAACTTTTTGAGGTCATCACTTAGTATTTCTGAAGTATTGATATAACAAAAAGAAATTTCTTTATTAAAAAAATATTTACCATAGCATAGGACACACCTGATTGTGCAAAGCTTACAACTCTTTACAGTGCATTATAAATAATTAAAATTTTACTAGTGGCTTTATTTTTTATGGAAGAAAAACCTAAATATTGATGGAACTCATATAACATCACAAAATTTCTTTCTTTTCCCTGCCTTTTCTTTTTTTTTTTTTTTTTTTTTCTTCCTAGTAATCTTCTTTAGGGGCTTAAAGAAAAAAGATAAAATCAAGGTCTTTGGTGGCTTTAGGACATTGATTGCCAAACCAAACCATTCTTCCAAATATCAGTAAACTAGGAGCAGCAGACTGCTGTGAGCTATTTTTTAGGCAAAAGGATTAGATTTGTCTCTTAGATGGGTCTGACATCTAATATAGATTTCCAATGGGTTGAGTTTCGCCAGTCATAGTTGTGACTTTGTGAGAAGACTTGAGCTTTCAGAGGGTGGAGTATGTCCCCTGCTGGGAATATGAAGCATGCACCTCAAGCCCTGGCAGAGCAAATATTCCCTATTCCCTATTACTTGTATTTATGAAACCACAGCCGAGATGTGGACACATATCCATGTGGTCAAATCTTCTGGGACAGTTTCTGCTCCTGCTACATAGCACAGTGGCTTTTGGACTCAGTTATGAGTCAGCTATGGTTATTTAGGGCTTTTAAAGAAATAGGAGGAAAAAAAAGCAAAAGAAAATAAAGCATTACATCCTAGGTAGTATGTGATTTTAGCCTGTGTTCTGGGGACATACTAGGAAGAGGTACTGTCTCAGGCACCATGGTTTGTATAGACAAGCAAAAAGAAGGACACTGAAATAATTAAGTGAAAGTAGCAAGCTGCACTTGGTAATGAAATTAAGTGTTTTATTTATTTTCATAAAAGTACCAGCATTATTTATGTAAACAATACAAACTGCATCTGTTAGTTAGCTTTGTGTGAGATTTTCCATATCACTGAGGTTCAGGGAATATTACTTAGGGAGAATAGCAATTTTAAGGTTATCATGTGAGTGACAAAGACATTAATCTGACAAGATATGCTCAAGAGACCCACAATGCAACTGTAGAATTCTTTTTGGCTCTCTCACCCATAATTTCCTGGAGCTCAGTGTAATTAACACACTTCATGGGATTTAAGTAACATTTGTTTCTTCTTCATCAGAATGCAAATTTGAGAATGATATGGATCTGTAAAGGAGACAGAAACAACTGTTCCCTAGGTAATAACTTGTGCACTATTTCCTACTGAAAAAAAAAAAAAAAGAAAAAAGAAAAAACAACAGGAAAAAAGAAAAAAGGTAAAAGATGAGCATTACTCAGGATATATTAAGAAGTTAAGATGTTTTATAGCTGCTACAAATGCAGAAACCACATGTCATAAAAGTAATGAAAATTAAATGATTTACTGTCAGCTTGCAAATTTTAAGCCTCGTTTTCTTAAAAGATATATGAAATAATGAAATCTGCAGACTGTGTGTCTGTGTGTATGTCAAAATGGGTGTGCAGTCATCTAAGAAAGTATCAGTAGTCAGAAGCCTTTACTAATTCTTAACCAGGAGGAAAGCATCATAACAAAAGAAAGGGAGTAATTACAGGTGTGCGTGTGTGTGCATATGTTCAGAGTACAGAAATACATCCAAGCATTCAAATCAATAACCTTTTTTCTTCAGTAGTAATTCAGTATACAATCAAAGAACAGATTAGGAGACTGGTTACTTCCCTGTCCTACATTCTGCCTCAGCAGACAAAAGAATAACCTAAGTCTGTAACATGTAAAGGCAGATTGAATGGTCTTGATTACACGTTTTTGATCAGAAAATTGAAATTAAAAAGAATGCATGTTTTTTAGCAAAGGAAGTGCAAATTATGCAAATAGTTAATTAGCCACTGCTGCATTTAATAATAATGCTGCATTTAATAAATATCTGAGACAAGAAAGAATATCTAGATTGTAGATTTCTTTTACTTAATGGGATCTGAATAGAAATTGAATAAATGCACAAATGCATAATGCTTGAAGAATGTATAAATTGAATAAATGAAGTGGGGCATACAGTACACATTAGTTTATTAATGCTTCAGGTTTTCCTCGATGTCCTTCAGGCACATTATCAGCTGCCTTAAGGATGATCAGATTTATCCTCATCTGCTCTTATTTTTTCTCCTACAGAAGAAATAATAAATAAATAAACAAAAGCCTGTACAGTGACATTTTTCTTAATGCATTTGGCATTGGCAGGACACAAATCTCAGAAAACTCTCAAGCTGTCAACATCACAGAATGGGAGATACCACTAATTTATCCCATATGTCTCTTATTTTTATTCAGCAAGACCTGAAGGGTTTCTGTATTTTTAGGATGAATTTAAGGTCTTACTACTCCTTTCTGTTTGTAGTTCAAAACAAATTAGAGAAAACTGAATTACTAAGCTGGTTAAAACTCCATGTGAAATCAAATTAGTCCTGTTATCATACAAGTTTAAAAAATAATAAAAGAAAAAGAAAATGTTGTAGATCTCAGATTTCCAATGGTGCTTCTGATTTTTAAGCTCTACCAAGTACATATGCCTACATAAAACTTGATATTTCTCCTAGAAAGGATAAGAAATGTACTTTAAATGTTTTAAGAAAGATTTCTTGTTCATAGGCAGATGGAGGCACTCAGAGAGCAGTGAAGTGTCACCACTGACGTGAGCACAGAAATAAACAGGAAAGACAGACAAAAGGAGACTGAAGATATGGGTATATCCCAGTGGGAGAGGTATGACACATGTACATGAACAAAAAACATCTGTTCTTGGTCCAGCCTGATTTTCATACAATCAGCTTAAAGGGAACACTTTCTATTGCTCTATTTATGATTGGGAAGATTTTTTTTTTCTCAGAACATTTTCCTGAGCCATATGATTGTCTGTGTAATAATCATCTCCCTGCTCTGCCCTGAATCCCATCTACAAGTGAAATTATAGTAATTAATTCATCACACATGCAGTTCAGCTTGTTGGCTACAGCTAGATTCATGCAGCATGTTCCTAGGGCAATTCTAAATGCCTCATCTCAGTTTTTCAAGCCAAATGTTCTTTTTTGCATCTATTTTGTGTATTAGTGGTCTGTTATACTGTGTGAAATCATCTATTCCTAAGCATTCAGTGTAAGCAATTCTGAAAAATGTAATTTAATTGAGACACTTAAAAGATGATATCTAGGATTTAAAGCCTAGTCCTATCTTTATAACCTTCTGAAACCTAGTCCTGAAGCTCTGAGTGGTTCAATTTTCATTTGCAAATTTATATGGCTTTCTGACACCTGCTGCTCAATAACTGGTGCCATGAGCAATTCATTCTTAATTTAGGTATCTAAATCAGTGATTTCTAGATCCTTAGTTTAATGTTCTGTTTTGTCAAAGCAACACTGCTCTTTTTTTGAAGAGCCTGAGAAATAGCAATAATGTTAATATGAAAAAAACTGCTATGCACCTCTTCTGGTATTCTGGCAGTTAAAGAAGGGGAATCTTAATGAAATTATATAATGAAATTAATAATTTAATGAAATTATACAATTCAAGTGTCTTTAAATTTATTACGTGGTCTAAAATAGATAATGCCTTAAATTATTTTCTTTATAAAAGATCGGCTCTTAAAAGTCCAGTTTGTCACTTCTTTTCTCAAATAAAATATATATTTTTCTGAAGTTCTTATTCTGCAGCAAATGTATTTCTTTGGTAGACAACTAATTTTATTATTCCAAAACCCATGTCCTATAAATTTCTGTATCTGCCTGCCTTCAAATTAAAATTACTAATTTTAAAAGTTACAAATGAGAAGTTTTATAAAACAAAATTCAGATCCCCTAGAAGTATGAACACATGGGATTTTGCTTATCTATACTAGAAAATGTTAAGGCAAGGTACATAGCCTTACTCTATGCTTCAAGTTAATATCAGTGGTTGCTGTAGAAATAGACAATAAAATTCCAGTACCAGCAGCCCTTAGTCCTGGGTAAATATCTGTTCTGTAAGCTCTAACACAATTTCTTAGATACACAAATATGATGCCAGGCATGAACTTGCTGCTTTCTACTCCTTTGTTTGGGTTCATGACCAGAAGTGATATCTAAGTTATCAAGGACTTGAATTTCACTAAATTCCAAGATCAATATTAGCACCTCCAACTTTTG
This sequence comes from Vidua macroura, assembly GCF_024509145.1. Classification (NCBI taxonomy): domain Eukaryota; kingdom Metazoa; phylum Chordata; class Aves; order Passeriformes; family Viduidae; genus Vidua; species Vidua macroura. The sequence continues at coordinate 57,586,796 of NC_071572.1, read as the reverse complement.
CCAGAAATTAATATTAATAGGAAATTTATGGTACCAAAACTGGATTTTTTTTTTTTTTTTTAATTTTCTGGTCCTCACAAGACAAAGTGGTGTTAAATCATGTATCTGCTGAAGCCTCAGAGGTCTGTCTTCATGCCAGTCTTAACAATCCACTAGTGGGAATACTGCATATTGAGCATTTTGCACAGTAGTTTTTTAGGTGTATTCTGGCCTCCTAGAACAGTGTTACAGCAACTGGTAATTTAGGTAAGAGCTTATTTAAATATCATCTTATTTGAGTTTCACCTTGAGTGTCATCTAGCTGGGCTTGTGCAAAGTATTTGACAGTGTCCTGCACAACATCCTTGTCTCTAAATTGGAGAGACATGGATTTGATGGATGGGCCATTCAGTGCATAAGAAATTGGTTGGATAGCTGCATTCAGTTGCAGTCAATGGCTCAAAGTACAAGTAGACAGCAGCAATTTGTAGCATTCAGCAAGGATCAGTATTAGGACTGGAGTTGTTTAACGTCTTTGTCAGTGACACAGACAGTGGGATCGAGTGAACTCTTAACGAGTTTGCTGTCATATTAAAGAGTGTGGTGCAGTTGACACCCTGGAGAGAAGGAATGGTACCCAGGCAACCTTGACAAGCTCAACAGGGAGGCTTGGGTGTAGCTTATGAAGTTCAACAAGGCCACATGTAAGGTCCTGAACCTGGGTAGGGGGAATCCTAACCAGAATTAGAGGCTGGGTAGAGAATGGGTTAAGAGAGATGCCTTGAAAAGAAGAACATGGGAGTGTTGGATGAGAGGGAATGAGCCAGGAATATGTGCTTGTAGCTCAGGAAGGCAGTCATGTCCTGGGCACCATCAAAAGCAGCATGACCAGGAGGTCAAGGGAGGTCATTCTTATCTTCTACCCATTTTTTGTGAGACCCACACATGGAGTACTGCACCCAGCTCTGGGGCGTCCTACATAAGAAGGACATGGATCTGTTGGAACAAGTTCAGAGGAGGATATGAAAATGATAACAGGGTTGGACCACTGCTCCTATGAAGACAGACTGAAACAATTAAAATTGTTCAACCTGGAGATGAGAAGACTCCTGGGAGACCTTGTAACTGCTTCCACTACCTAAAAATAGCCAAAAAGAGACCTGGAGAGGAACTTTTCTGTAGGATTTATAGTAATTGGATGAGGGAGAATGGCTTTAAATGCACAGATGGTAGATTTAGAAACTCTCCCCTGAGAAGTTGTGGATGCCCCATCCCTGAAATGTTCAAGAATAGGTTGGCTATTCAAGAGTTTTTTAACCTGATAGACACTTTAATATGCCTTAAGGTGTTTTGGAAGATTCTTCCTGGTATTTTCTGAGCTTGGTCTCTTAAATTTCATGTAAAGTCGTCAGTTTAACTGATTGCAGGGAAAATGTGATACTCAAATAAGTGTAAATCAATTGGAGATGACTGATGACAAATGGCATAGAGTAAGAAAGGCAAATCGATTATATGAAGAAACAAGGATTTTCTCATTCACAAAAAGCTAACATTCCATTAACAGAAGTTGCAGGTATTGCAGCAATGAAATAGGAGTTACTCATAACCTATTCACCATTTCAATGTTTCAATGAATTCAAGTCTTTCAATACTCATGAAATTCTCTCAGAAGAAAATCATATCCTTCTAAAAACAAATATCAGCATTCTATCATCAACTGATATCCCATAACCTACCTTTGTACCTTGGTTTTGGGGACATTTTTCTCTAGTAACCTGAGAATTTTTTTTTTTTGTTTATACAAGATTGGCTTGGATATTATCTGGATCACAAGGAGTTCAGGTTTTCCTCAATACATTTGTTTCCATAAAGGAAACAAAACAAAACAAGGATTCTTCATCTTATTCCAAAACATTATAAATTTCATCCAATTGGATGTACTTATTTCTGCCTATTTGACATTTCTGTTTTGTTAAGTTTGCATTTACCTTCTAATTCTGCTTATGTTGCCTAGAGCAGCTAAAGCTTTAAAACATGTTTCATCAGGCAAGAAAATGAAAATAAGTAATTGTTTCTAAAATATTTTCTCTTTAATTCTAGTTAAAACCTGATTTTTTCCCTAGATCACTGGCCTAAGAAGCAGCAGTAATTGGGTTATGGCTAAGTAGTATTTGTAGACATCAACAATAAGCTGTCTTATCCACAGTTATTCTATACCTCCAGGGCAGAAGAATGGTTTATGTGAGTTGTGTGTAGTTTCATAATGACTATTGAATAATTTCTTAGGTTCTTCATATGTGTTCAAATTATGCTATGAAACATAAAGAAATGCATATATATATAAATATATATGTTTGTCTTTACACTTATGCTTGTATTTGTGTTTATAATTATATTATTTGCATTTACATGAATATTAAAATTCAGATTCATTTCTAGATCTGTATTTTTATATATTTTGCTTATGGTGTGAAGTCAAAATCAAAAGCCTTGCTGTAGAAAAAAATCATGCCTCAAGGAAGAAGATTTGGTCAGGTCTGTACATAATTTAAACCGAGTTAACTCACCAAAGAATGGTACTTCTTCAGTATGATACTGATTGACACTGTCTGAGCAGCTGGTTCCATGTTTGAAAAAATGACTTTTTTTTAGCATTCTGGTGTCACAGGAATAGCAGACTGAAGAAGATTGCCTTCTGATCAGAGATCCAAACCCATTCCTATGGCCCTTTCTGTAAAACTGACAGTAGTGTGGGCCACTTAAAATAATAATAAAATGTTCAAAATGTTTTATAAAAATGTTTCATGAAAAAAGAGCAAGCATAGAATAAAATAGCTTTGTGTGGCTTAGAGGAATTTCTAATCTAAAGCTTATATCTCATCAGTGTTTAGCAGCCCTTGATAGGTTTCCACTTATTTATCAAACTTATTCTTGAACTCACTTAACTTTTGGTGCCCCATCTATCCTGTAATAGCGAGTTCCAAAATTTAGTCATACGTTAAATGAAAAAATAGATTTCTTTGTTGTTTTAAGTCTATTAGATTACAGTTTCACCTAATGGTTCTCATAATTATTTTAAGTTATGTAAAAAAGTGCCTTGTTCTGTTTTTCTTTCAAATAACTCTTAGGGGTTTGTATTTGGTTGGTTTTGGGTGATTTGTCAGTGAATAGTGAAATGACATTTTCATGTATCTAGAGTAGCTGCACATATATTTTCTGGATTAACATTGCCTGATTTAGAAGCTTTCAGTTTGTAGACAGTGAGAATTTCTGTTTGTCTTTTTCCTACGTGCACAGCTTTTCCTGTGTTGCCTCTTTCTTTTTATCACCCAGTTACTTGTGCAAGTAACTTTTGCAAACTTTCACAAATAGTGGGACTTTAGTTGTTAAAACCAATCAATTCACCTGCCTTTTTCCTGTCTTTTATATATTTATTAACACCCTGTTCCTTCAAATATTTAGAAATCCACAAATGGAGGTTCCTTTTTTTTATAATCCACCTTTATTTAAGTGTCTTTTACAACCTTGTCAAAAGTTTTTGAAAATCCAGGAACAGTGTGTCAACCAGATAAAAATCACCCTTGCCTGTATATTTATCTATTGTAAAACCTTTAAAGAGCCAGAATATTTTTATTCCCACCCCATTGTATTGTATTTATCTATAGGTCTATGAATCCTATTCTACCAATCCAGTTGTAAAGAATCAGGTGCACAATTTCTTAATTTCCTGCATCTGTCCTGTATCTTCCCTGCCAAGTTCCTGTAAGGATCTTTTAAAAAAGATATAAAACTTCCTAACCTCTGTTCTTCTCATACAGAAGCTGGCTTAAGCAATTGTGTAAGATCTATGATCAAATTACAAGGTCATATTTGAGTTATTTAGAAACCCCTGAGTGTATACCATCTTGTCTTGGCAATTTGTTACTATTCATTTATCTATTTGGTCTAAAATCACTTCTATTGACACTTTAATTTAAGATAGCTCCTCCAGTACATTTTTTGCAGAGAAAAGAGACACTGTGGGAACCTTTCTAAACTCCTCAGAAGCAAGTACCAATGTGAAGAACACATTTAATTTTTCTAACTTGGTCTTATCTTCTTTGTGTTCTCCTATTACACCTCCATCACCTATCAGCTCTGCAGACTCTCTGGCAGATATTCTGCTTCTGATGGGTTGGGAAAAAAAAGCTTATTAATAGTTTTCATGTCCTTCACAAGCTTTTTCTCTAAATCTTTTTTTGTCTTAGCTTGAGTCTACATTAAGATACTCATGATACTCATATGTTCCTTATCTGGTCATAAATTCTACTTTATGAAGATTAAGCTTTTAATTTAAAGAGTTCCTTTATTTTGCTGCTTACCAATACCATAAGTTTGTTTATCACTTTGGACTTAAAAAAAATTTCATAACATATTTAATACTTTTATCCTTTTAGCTCCTCCTTTTAAGTTCTTGGGGTTTTTTCTAGTATCACTAATTTTTATAGAGGTCCCCTTGTATATACATTTGTGTATGTAATTTTTTAATTTATTTTTTAATTCCTGTAAGGAAGAAGAATTTCCATGTAATTTAGTCAGTATGGCTATTAAGTAATAAAAATGTCAGCAAGTTCTACAACTACTCCAAGAGGCAATCATTATAGTATCTAAAATTAGTTTTTACAACATGTCCCAAAACTGGTTTTTACCAATATTAATCAAAAGAATTGAATTCACTATTGCTAGTATTTCTGCCATTGTAATGTCTCTCATCTCCCTTGGCATGTCCCAGTTAACACGCTTACGCTCTTATGCTATTCAGCTATTCAGGTGATTAATAACACAAGCTTCCTCCAATATTCTTTCTATTTCTGCACTAAGTATTCAAATCAGAGGGTATGTTTCTTGTTGCTACAGGTAATTTGTTCATCTTGTTTATTTTATCTACACCTATATCACTGAACAACCTTGGGCCTCAAGTCAGGACATGCAGAGAAGGCTGTGATCACACTGCTTGAAGTTAGTCCTCTTCACAGAAAAAATAGTATGTTTACAACTTGATCAAGGTCTGTTCTGAACCCTGTGTTCTAGTCTTAAAATGTAACTTCTGGTTTTGTGCATGATTTTTCAGCTCAAAGTACCTGAGCAGGAGAGTGTGATGGCTCTGCTGCAATACATAGAATGGGTGCTGGAAGAGAACAGAGTGTGGCTAGACTTTTCACTTGAAAAAAAAAAAAAAAAAAAAAAAAAGACAGCCAGCAGTTGACACTGTACATGAAGAGCATAAAAACTCTTCCATGAACTAGGGAGCAAGGAGGTTCTCCAGTGTAAATATACCTCTGTGTCTCTATAACTTCAGGTACAGTAACACTCACCTGCCAGGATCTAATTTGTAACCTGATACTGCATTACCTCACATAGCATTTTCGTATGCATCATGGGGTTTTTCACCTCCTAATTCTAAACTTGATGGAAAAAAATACATTTAATTAGGACTTGACTGGTTATATCTAAGTTGTTCTGACAATTTATTTTAATTGAGACTCTTCACAATTTCTTACCTATATCTTCTCTATATATAGGTCCCCCAAAAATCACACCTCCTGTTAGATAGATATAATGTACTGTAAAAAATTAAAGTAATTTAAATAAGTAATTTCAAACTTCTCAACTTTTTCCCCATAGTTCTATCAGACACCATATAATTTCTCTCAAATGACCACAACCTGAACCAGTGTTTCTAGATGTTCCTGCAACAGGACTAAATGTGATCTTTACAATTGGAAAAATGGCAGTCTTTTCTTTTCAATGTAGTTTTCCATATTAGCACTAGAGTATATGTTTTCAATATAAAGGTAATCTTTGCTATGACTAAGAATGGGGTTGTTTCAAAGGAAAACTTCAGCTGCTTATTAACAATTGGAGTTTCATCCAGAAACATTTATATCTGCCTCACTGGCATGCAAATGCAGCTAAAAAAGGTTCATTTAACAGGTAAAGGTTGATTGTGATGTAGAAATTGATGTAGAAATGTTTAAATGGTTTTGTGCCTTGTTTCCTGAGAGATCAACCTTCTCCCATTTTTTTTTTCACCATTAGAAACATCTTGTTATTTGGAAGAAGAGACCAGTACCCATCCTGCTACATCTTCCTTCCAGGAGTTGTACAGAGTGATAAGCTCTGAGCCTGAGCCTCCTCTTCTCCAGGCTAAAAAACCCCAGCTCCTCAGCTGCTCCTCATAAAACTGGTCCAGGTAGTCAAATAGAAAATCCTGATCCTCTTTTGTGTAAAAATGTCCTGTCCTTTGTTGTTTTTTTTTTTTTTTGGTAGGTGTCATTGGATTAAGTTAGCATTAAGGTGTCATTGGATTAAGTAGCATTGAAGAAAGTATATAAACTGGTAGGTTTTTCAAGTTTAAGAAAAAAAAAATACTATATTTGGAGGCAGACTTCTCAAAGCAATTATTTGGGAAAAATGCTCTTGCTGTACAGCAACCAATGAGAGTAGCAAAGATCTGGCAGCTATGCACATATACTTACATGTGTTTCCTTTGGCTCTATGAATTTTAGAGCATTTATACAAGCAGCATGTGTGTCCCTATGCTTTTCTTTAGTGGAAATTTCTCTTTTTTTTTCTTTTCAGATCTTTGTTCTATACTTGAAACCAATAGTGGGTATTATAATGGTATAATTATTTATAATGATAATAATTAATTAATATAACAGAAGGGATACGTGAGAGATGAATCTTTCATGAAATAAAAAGACATACACACAGAAAAAGCATCCATTCTTACATTAGTTACTGAGAAAAGGAAAAATACTTTTGCTTACATTAATGCAACTAATTCTGCATTGATGTACACTAAAGAGACAATATTGAAACCTATAGAAAAACTGGCAGAAAAGCCCTGAACTGCTTCACTCACATCTTCTACACATCTCCTCATTTACTAACTGTATAACAAAGACATTTCACTCCTAAGATCCTGAAAATATTTCTACATGACTTATCATTAGAAGATTATACTGTCACTTCCTCTTACTAAAACTGTATGATTAAGAACAGTGAGGAATCTTTCTGTACTCTTTTATATAGGTGGTAAAAGATTGTGCTGAAAACCTATTGCTGTAGACCTAAATAACTCAAAATAAAATTAATGACTAAATGAAATAAAACTCGGGAAGTAAACTGGAAATGTCGACTTACTGAAATTCACACACTAAATAGTAAAACAAAATGTCATGCAAAATTATATTAGGAGGTGCCCTGCTAGTAACTTTATAGATGGAGTATATTATAAGACAATGTTAGACCAGAAAAATACAGTTTTTCTCCAAAAGTACACCTTTTTTTTTTCTTTCTTTCTTTTTTACGAACTTACTCAGGACCAATTCTTATTATTGTCAGTTCTGGCTAATACATGTTTACAATTTTAGTATTTGTTTCTGACAGATTTTTCTTGCTAATATATCTGCTTGTTGTTGTACCACATCTCCTCAAATGGCCAGTACTTCAATAAGATTTGATGGAGGGAAAGAAACACCAGAAGGAATATAATGCAGCTTATAAGTTTCTTTCAAAAATAGAGTTTGGAATATGTTGGTGAAAATATTTATCATCTGTGAGCCCCCAGGACAGCCTACATAAATATAAAGTCTTTTTCTCATTCACCTGACAAAAGAACCCTATGGTTCACATAAAGATTATCCCAGCCATGCGAGACAACAACAGTGAAAAGGAAGTAGTAGAAACAGTGACTTTAAGCACCCATTGCTAATTTAACAGCATTTATGACTAATTAACCAGAAATTTATGTACACATGGTTATTACCTACCTATTTGCACTTTGAATTTCAATTTTTGGTTTTTCATTCTTCCCAGTAACTTTTTCCTTATTTCTAACATACAATTCCTTTATCCCATTATTCTACCCTTACTGCTTTATACTATTTTTTCTCTTAATTTTTGATCTTTTTTTTTAATTATAAGGCCTTCTTCTCTGGCATTTACTGAGCATTTAGTCTTCTCCTATACCTTTTCTCTAGCTTAGAATAACATTGTCACTTAATCACCTGCACCCAAGTACATATTCTCACATTCTTTCTCTCTTTCCTCCTTATCCATCAACACTGGGTCATTATTTTTTATTTTTTCTTTATCAATCAATAAGAATAATAGTCCCTGCCATCCTATTATATCTTCATATATTTATAGATTATCTTTGGATTCCCCTTTAACCTTTTCCATTTCCTCATTCTCTTTTTATTTTTTTTTAAGTGGAACCAAAAACTACATGCAGTACTCAGTTTAAAACTTGATCAGTATCAAACAGTTAATTATCAAATCAATTTCTTGTTGTATATACTTTGTTCTACTTTGCAATATTCATGATTTTGTAATGTTATCAGACAGTTCATTCACATTTAGTTAATCATAGGCCTGGCCTTGCTTTGTGCTGGTAATGTTGATCAAATACATAATTTTTTCTACAATTTTTTTTAATTACGTAGAACAAGTTAAAATTTACATAACTAGAGATTAAAATTGACCATCCCATTTCTAGCAGCATCACTTATATAGTACAAACTCAGCAGGTCAGAAAAACAAGGGCATTCTGCACCAGAAGAGTCTCAGAAGGATAGGAATGATTGTGAAACAAAGTTCACCCCACTCTGGCTGTATTCCAGGATATGCTTCATTGTGAAGTGCATTGTTTCCCAAAAAAAAAAAAAAAAAAAAAAAAAAAAAAAAAAAAAAAAAAAAAAAAAATTTAAAAAGCCCTGTGAGTTTTGGATTCAACCCAAACTTTGAATGGAAGATTCTTGTGTGGGGAAATGAACTATTCTGACTGACTGAGTCACCATTCTGACTGACCCAGCCCAGGCAAAATCATCATTCCTTTTTATGACATTGCTGACAATTCAAAGAGTGGGCAAAGTTTTTGCAGGGATTTGTCCTGTCTGTTTTCCAAGTATACAGTGAAAATATTAATAGAATTAGACTCATGACCCAAAGCAGACCTCTGTTGGTGACCCTTGATACTTCTCCAAGCACATAACAAAGAAACATTAATAATTGCTCTGTGGGTTGCTTTTCTCCCCTCTTTTTTCCTTCTTTTTTTTTTTAATTTTTTTAAAATGTTTTCTCCTCTTCAGCATTTTACTTATTTAGCAGTGATTGCATTTAATCAACATTTCTCTAGTTTCCTTATGAGAATGTCATGTGGAACAGTATCAAATTCTTTATTAAATGTCCACAGCATTTTCTTTATCCATTAAGCTTGTCATCCTATTAGTGGAAGAAATTAGGTTAGTTCAGCATGATTTGTTTTTGATTAGTCCTTGTTGCCTAATAGTTACAAGTTATTTTCCTCCAGGTGCTTACAAACTATCTACGTTATTAATTGTTTTAGCAGTTTATCAGGTATTGAGAATTTACATATCAGTCAGTAAAGTTTCATAAAATAGCATGAAGATAACTGCCGGTCTTGAATATATTATAAATAGGGTTTTATAGAAATGTTTTGTTGCCTAATTCTGTATCTAGACTAAGAGGGTTTTCTTTATTTTCAAAGTTAGAGATGATTTTAGACTAAAATGATATTTTTTACTGGTACATAATAATGCAATAAAATAACATCTGTCACAGAAGAGAACATTAAACTAAATTTTATTGTAATACCTTGACTGTATCCCACACCATCTGTATGAGACCTGTCTGCATGTCAGCTACTATGTCATTGTCCTATCCTGTTGCTGAAGTTTTCTGTGACAATCGAGTTATGACCCACAGAAATTGCTATCAGACATCAGAGTATCCATCCAGGGAAATCACTGATGTTTAAGGCCAATGGCAGGTATCAACTTGAGAATGAGATGAATGTGCCCTAGAATGCTCTACATTGATTACGATGGGACCCAAACTAACCTAGTCAGATGTGAACATTTACTTTTGTTCTCCTTCTGAATTTCTAGTCCCTCCACTCAAAAGTTGAATGAATTTTCACATAGGGAAATTTCTTCTGCGGAACTCAGACATCAAACAGAGTTAGCATTGAATCTGTGCTATTCTCCTTCACTAATTCCAGAATACTGGGAACCCAGGTGTGTAATGCATGCACCCCTTTTTGGCAGTCAGATGGAATGCTGTGGTTTCTATCAGTAATCAAAAATTCATTATTAAAGGGAATTTGGATTATTTTTTTTAATTCCACTGTTATCAACTGCTTGATGAGATCTCTAGGTCCTGATTTAAGTAACATTTAATTTGCACAGTTGCAGAGAGGTAAAACATTTCTGAATGAAAGTAAATTAAATTGCATTTGTTCAAGCCACCAGTGATTTTGTCTTTGCCTAGATTTTCCTAGTATAATTAGTCAAAGCTGGTTTTAACCATAAGAATAACAAGGAGTGCGGTTGGTAAAATAGAGTGAGTGATGTTTTAATTCCTCCTAATATTTAACAAGATTTGACAAACAAAATCTTTCTCTGTATTTATCCAAATACTGTCATGTGAAAACTACTGAAAAACATGTAAGTGTTAAATAGAGAGATATTCAATCTTTTGGCCTACAAATGCATTCAGAAGAAATATGACAACAAAAGTATGGCACTGTGCCCATTAGAAAACCAAGGCATTGATTTAGTGTAGTAAGAAGAGCTGCAACATTTTGGAAGCAAGGCCTGACAAGGTGAAGAAAAATCTAGGGCTTAAGGATAAAATATCCTCAGAAAAGCATATTTGTTTCCATTTTTTCAGGCAAAGCCAAGACACACTTTTATTTTCACTTTTCCTTTTTTTTTTTTCCCTGCCCTAGAACAAGCTGAGAAGAGCAATTCAAAGAAACACCTCTGTTAGATTTTAAGGAAAAACTCAGCTGATATGACCAGGCTTTCATATTTCTCATACAATGGGAGAAGTATTTTTCATGTGGTAATGCCTTTGCTACGGAATTTTACTTATTGAGGGCATGCTCTAGTGCATATACAGTATTGAAATTTGAAATATTTGAAAATGTGTCTATAATACTTTGTTGAGCAAGTAAAGATGCATACTTTACAAAAATGCAAACACTTCCTAGGAAATACAAAAGACCACACTGATCTCCACCTTTAAAGTAATAAATTTTCTGACTAAATGACCTACTCACTGGTCTGATCACAAAGTCAAGCTGACAGAATCACGGAGTCACAGGATAAGCTGTGAAGGAAATGACCCACAAGGAGCATCAAGTCCAGCTCCTGGCCCTGCACAGTACCATCCCCGAGTCACACTCTGTGCATGAGAGCATTGTCCAAATGCTACTTAAAGTCTGTCAGGCTGGTGCTGTGACCACTTCCCTGGGGACCCTGATCAAGTGCCCAACTACCCTCTGTGTGAAGAACCTTTTTCTAATATCCAACCTAAATGTTCCCTGACTCAGCTTCAGGTCATTCCCTCAGGTCCTGTCACTATCACCACAGAAAGGAGATCAGTGCCAGCCCCTCACTTTCCCCTCACAAGAAAGTTGTGGACTTCAAATGAGGTCTCCCCTCCTCCTCTTCTCCAGGCTGAACAAGCAAGCGATCTCAGCCTTTCCTCATACAGCTTTCCCTCAAAGCCCTTCACCATCCTCATTGCACTACTTTGGATGCTCTCTAATAGCTTAATATCTTTTGTTATATTGTGGCACCCACAACTGTGCACACAGCCCTTGAGGTGAGGCTGCCCCAGCTCAGAGCAGAGTGGGACAATCCCCTCCTTTACCCAGCTGGTGATGCTGTGCCTGATGCCCCTAGGACAGCATTGGCCCTCCTGGCTGCCAGGGCACTGCTGACTCATGTTCAACTTGCCGTCAACTAGAACCTCCAAGTCTCTTCCTGCAGCACTGCTCTACATTCCCCAGTCTGTCCATATATCCAGGATTGCCCCATCAATAAGTCCCCAAGTGCAGAATCTGACACTTTCCCTTATTGAACTTCATACAGTTGGTGATTACCCAGCCCTCTGATTTGTGGAAATCCCTATGCAGGGCCTCCCTGCCTTCAAAGGACTCAGAAGTTCTCCCAGTTTTGTATAATCTATGAACTTGCTTAATATTCCTTCCAGTCCTGAGTCCAGGTCATTTATGAAGATGTTGAAGAGCATAGTGCCTAAGATGGGGCCCTGCAAAACCTCACTTAGCCCAGAGGACTGAACAGCAAACTAAAAACAAAGAAAAAAAAAAAAGACAAAATTTACTCTGCTTTCTCAGGCACATTAAAAGCCATGGTATCCTTTTATTTTCAAGTGACAGCTTCCTGTGGAAACCTCTGGCCTATGAAGTTCTATTCAGTCTTATGCTATATTTTTTATTTTTAATTGCTGTAAAAAATTTGGGATCTTTGGATCTATTCTGTATGTATACATACACACACAGATATAATACACACATAGATATAGATATATGTACTTATATATGTACCCATGGACACACATGAAAAATGTATGTCCACTACTCATCTAGATTTATAGAAAAAAGATTCCTGTAAATTGTCTTTTTGCCATTGCTGTGAAAGAGGTTTAGGAAAGAGACCTATGTTTGTGTGTTAGCAGCCAGTTTCGGCCTGCTCTAAGTTTACAGTTTACCTAGGATGTGTTCCATGAACTCATGTAACTCTGGAGCAACTATGTCCCTGGTTTTGTTGAGAAATGATTTGCGGATTTCTTTTTTATTTGTAATTCTTAGCACTTAAGGACCATTCAGGACTGTTAGATCCACCAGTGTGAAAAGATAGAAAAATATAAGTGGTAAAACAAGGCTTTGAAGGCCAACCTAGCACAAAAATTTTACCTCAATAATTTTCATGCTAAGAGGTGAAAGTAAGCTCTTCCCAGGCTTGTCTTCCACCTTGTTTTACTTTCTCCCTTTTGATTTGTTCCTGAGGGTAAAAGAGAGGGAGGAAAAGGTCATGCCATCTCTGTGTATATTCCAAACCTATCTGCTTTGGACATGCATCAAAGACCAGACAAGGATTCAGACACAAACACATAAAGTTGCCTTCACTTTACATCAGTTCCTTTACCAAAACAAGTTCCATGCAAGAGATGAGTTTGGCTTGAGGAACATTTTTTAGCCTAGCATCCAGCTTCTATTTGTTAGATTTTCTCTCTTTCCACTGATAAGCATTGATACTGTCATTTACTTATCAAGACAAGAGGACTTGAAATCTGCTCTTTAAGAGACCTGATTCTTCTCTCTGATACAACGCAGCTGGTAGCTTTCATTGCTGCAGAGTATGAAATGGTACCAAGTGAAAATTAAGGTACTGGCAGAGAGTGTCTGTGACAATTAGCATTGCAGTTCTTCAAGGATGGAATAACTGAAAGTTTGGCAAGACTGCTTCCTCAAAAGAAAAAAAAAAGTTATAGCAAGGAACTTATTAAGGAAAAAGAAATAAATATGAAAAATTGAAAAAGAATAGCAATCTAATATACAGGAACTAAGAATGATTTAAATTTTATCTAGACTAAGCAACCTTCCACTCCTTTTTAGCTACTTGGGATCTACCACAAGACTTGTGATCTTTTTTTCAGTCTGATGAGTAGTCTCATATCCTCAGCCAATTTACATCTTCTTCTCATGTTGATAGATGTCTAGATACTTAAAGTCAGCAACGCATAAAATTTGCCTATAGATGTCAATGCATCATAAATCCTTTAATACATACATTTCTCTGTAACCATTTTGAGGCTATAAAAAAGAAGATATATTAGCATATCTCTATGCAGAGAAAAAAAATTGCTGGGATGAAGAGCTGTTTGCTGCTGGATACAAAAGAGAAAAAAGAGTCTTTTTTCTGTTCTAGAAACATTGCAATGTTCTGGAATGGAGAGAAGGGTGCACATATTTTATTCAGACAGAAATTTCATTTGCTTCCATGTGTTTTAATGATTGCACAGTAAAATGTATAAACTTAAATTACTGTTATGTCAGTCTCTAAAATGGGAAGTTTAATGTAACAAAATACAGATGCATACAGTAGGATCACCTCCTGAGGCCTTTTCAATCAATGCATAGAACTGGAATGTTTTCATCAACTAATAGCCATAAAGCAGCCCAAGTTGGAAAGGAAGACAAATGTACAACTTCATGGTATCTTTGAATTTCCTTAAAAAACTGCAAAAGAGACAGAGTGGAAAACAATGAGGTCCTAAGACAATAAATTTGAATCTGCTTTCACTTATATCTCTGATCTCAGCAGAAATATTCTTTCTCCGCCTAAGTGTTACTGAGAGGAAATTCATGTATTTTAATACCAACTTGGAAAGCAGCAAATCTGTGAAGGTTTTTACTACTGCAGATGAATAGACACCCTTCTAATTATGCCAGATTAGCTATAGAACTGTGCTAGGAAGATGAAAAATATTATTTCATTAGTCATTCCATTCTCATTGCTGCCTTACAATAGAATCTAGTAGGATTGTAGGAGGAAGTGTGAGTGTGTCAGTTTTCTACCTGTGGTACATTAGCCATCTAGGTGGTCCTAGATGAGCTTCTAAGAAAAATAGGATAAATGGCTGGAAAGACCAGTTCTGCATATTCTCTCCAAAAATAAAATATACTTCTGAAGTAATTATGTCACCCAGAAAACCCAAAAGTTTTTAAATTTCTGACATATAATGATGTTCAGCGGGGCCATGTTCAACAAGGAAATCGTAGTGCTGTGTGCGTATTTACACTTTATGTAAATACTTCCTGAATCCAAATCCTAATCAGCCACAATGCCTGATGTTGATGTATCCTCAGTCTCTATTTTGACACTGTCCCATTGTGTCTATTACTAAAGCAAAATCAAGTATAGCAGAAATGCTATGTAGCACATGCTATGTCCCTAGGAGATGTCCCTTCAGCTGCAGTGCCCCAAAGGGTCTCCATACAGCAATATTGTGACTACAAGGGATGCACAGCACTTGGCTGAGGAACTCAACTGTTCACAGTGCTGCTGTACACCACCAGTAACAAGTGTGATTCAAGGCACAAACATAACACAATGCTGGAAAAAACTTGCACTTGTTGGATTTGGATTCCCTGTTTATTCTTAATTATTTATGCAACTAGGACTACTATAACCCGTTAGGGGTTTTAGGTAGAAGTAAGAAAAGTTAAGCTTAGCATCTAGTTAAATCATTACTTGTCTGCTGCACCATCTAGGTTTTGAAGCACTGAGTAAAAGACTAATATTGCCTTCAAAATTGATTTTTTTTACATTGCCCATCCAGAATGATAAGCTAGCATCATGAAAGGGGAGAAGATTGTTGCTTGCTACTAGGGCAAGTAGCACTTTTTTTTTTAACACTTCACATCTAAGTAATTAATCTTTCTGACTGTTAGATGTGAAGTTCATCATGAAGACTGAGAAAAAACAGAAGGGAATAAACTGATTGGTAAAATGAGATTAATCCCTTAAAAAAAAAAAAAAGGCCTTTGCATTGCATTTCGTATTAGAAAATCTTGCAAACTACTTAGATCCCATTTCTGTCATTGTACTAAACAGGAGAATTCACTGATTTTGGAAAGCATAACTTTATCTCAGCTCCCTTCTTTTTAAGAATAGAGGATTTTTTTTTTTCATGTCTGTTGTTTCCCAGTGGGAAAATAATTTATTTTGGATAGTTTTGAAATTGTAGGTTGCCCCAGGATCCGGTCCAGCAGGGTGGCCCACAGCTCACTGAGCAACCGGTGCTCAGATAGATATGTGTAGCTCCACCGAAGAGACAGGAGGATGCTCAGGCTGCTGTGTTCCATGAGGGTTTTATTGAAGGAGAGGCAAAGGACAAGGGAGGAGGGAGAGGTGCAGGAAGGCAACCACTCGGAAGGGAAGCAGACTCTGAGAGCCCCGAGGGAAGGTGGGGCCAGGGTATATAACAGTGGAGGGATAGGAGTGGTTGGGGTACAAATGAGCCAATAGGGGAAAGGCTAAGGGGAGGAACAAGGATGGGGTGACATACACAGAACCAATGGAGAAAGGGGAAAGGAGTGGTTTTACAGAAAGAACCAATAGGCGTAATGAGAACAATGAACCTTCTAGAACAGGGGAGTAGAACAACTGTTGACTGACATAGATCGGGGAGGGCACAACATCTGATGGACAAGTCCCCTTATACTTGTGTAACCTCACATGGCAGCTCAGGGGTCCCTCCCGCATGAAACTGACTTCTTTCCATAACACTGGTGGTGAATATACATGTATATATGCCTAATGGCTAACTGTACAAATATGCATTTGATTCTTCACTCCTTTGCAGCAAATCTTATGAATAAGATTTTTTGAAATTAAGAGCATTGTGGCAATATAAAATTGATAGGACAGAGAATCGTAATCTTATACCGTCTACTAAAGAACTGTAATATGTTGCAATTATGATTTATGAGCTTTTTCTACCACTTTTGTACTGGTTCAAGTGGCAAAAGAGAGTGAAGGGCAAAGAAGAACTAGGACATGGTCTAGGGAGCAGCTGTTCTGTGATCATCTATTTCTTGCTGACCTAAAACAGGAAAAAAAAGTTTAGGTTGTTTCAGGGATCTTTCTTGTTTGGAATAATGCCATGAAGGAACATCTAAATCCTCTCCTATTGGTAAGTTAAATCATTTAAAATATCAGTGCACTGAATTAATCTTTCTGATCCAGACCACTAAGTCTTTCCTTTAAACAGCCTTTCTTTTTGTTGGATTTTATCTCAGTTTCTCTCTCATACCTGCTGCCAGATCAATCTCAAATCACAAAAACTTCAGCAGAATGCCTATAGACTTCTTCTAGCGGAATTAAAGACTTAAATGGGTTAAATATCTCTTTCAAGACCTGTAAATATTTTTTCTGCAGCACTGTAAAGTATTAACTAAATAAGACTGCAAATATTGTAGTTCTATTTTTAAAGTTTTTTATGATGTTGCATCACAGTTCTAGCTCTAGATGAGTAACCAAATTACCTCACTGTGATGACCCATTCATTCTGCCACAGCTTTTGCCACTTGCTATGGCTATTACTCAAGAAGCCACATTTTAAATGTCTGTTCAAACTCCTCAGTTCAGGTATCTCTTCTATTAATTCATGGTGCTTTCCAGAGAAAAAGGCAGAAAATATTCCAAACAAAAAGCTGTAGCAGCACAAGTATATTGATAAATAATCTGTTGATAGAATTGCTGTGAAACCTCAAATTCCTTTATGGGATAGATACATGAATATTCATTAAGGGTGATTTTCTCACACTTCACTTTGACATTTTCTTGCCTGAAAAATAGTCATCTCACCCAAGTGGGATGACTCAGTGTGTCATGGATTTAGAGACAATCTGTGTTTTCGTATAAACACCCAAAGGAATAAAATTGGACTGGCTGGATAAATTGTTTGGAATCCAGGGAGAAATGTTTGCCACACCCACCAGTTTCTAGGATAGAGACAGAAATTATGATATTACTTTGAAAAATCTTACCCTTTATAGTTAACATTTTTCAGTTTTAAACTACCTATTGTTTAAAAGAGATACCAAAGTAAGGGACCAGTGTAAAAATGATGATGATGTATCCCACAGAGAGATGATAAGAAATGAAAAGTAAGAACAGTTTTTCAGTACTCAGGATCAGCTAGGTGCAGCCAATGTACTGGCATGTATTACCAAAAGCTAGTGGTGGCATTGTCATCATGGTCATTACTACAGCCTTAGATATTTAATCACTTGTATAAAAGCTAGAAGATATTTATAACTGTTTCCTTGTGTATAGGTAAATGATGACCCAGTGTGTTTGTTCAGGAAATATAAAAAGAAATGTGTTTGGTTTTGAGATCCAGCTCTCAAAATAGCATTATCAAGACAGCTGATTAGTGACTTCACTATGTAGCATAACCAAAACAACCCACAAAAAGCATCCCCTTTGCCAAGTAAGACAGGAATTTTAACAGATGGAGTACAATGTGTAGGGACTTCTACATAACCTCTTAGATAGAGTAACAAAACATGAAGACTTCAAAATGGGCTACAGAAGAAACTCTGATACAGTTTGTGACAGCTTAGGTTGTGTTCTAGGCTCTCTCAACAACCAGCTGCAGAGAGAGAGAGGAATAAGGGAACCTTTTTCCTGTAGCTAACAGTTTTAAGAATGCATTGCAGGAACAGGGAATGCCAGAGTTCAGCAGTCATCAATTGCTGAGAATAACAATAAGATCAATAAAGGGGGACAGAAATGAGGAACATAGTAATAGTGACTTCTTCATTAGAAAACCTTGACAGAGGTACTAAGATTTAAAGACCATTGCTGTATTGTATACTGCTCAGTGTAGCCACTGTGTAGCAGGAAATCTGTGTGATAGATTATGACATTATAAAAACCTGGTGGAAGCAGTCCTAAAGGGCAAAGCACCCACAGCTGAGGTTGAAGAGCACACCAAGTTGGACAGGAGTGTTGATCTGCTGGAGGGTAGGAAGGCTCCCCAAAGGGATCTGGACAGGCTGGATTAATAGACTGAGGCCAATTCTAAGAGGTACAACAAGGCCAAGTGCTGGGTCCTTTACCTGGGTCACAACAACACCCTGCAGTGCTATAGGCTGGGGAAAGATTTCTGACTGCAGTGCTTGTGGCTGTAAAGATTTTTGGTGAAAAAGAACCTGGGGGGCTGGTCAACAGCAGCTGAATATGATCCAGTGTGTGCCCAGGTGGCCAAAAACGCCAATGACATCCTGGCCTGTACCAGCAATATTGTGGCCAGCAGGATCAGAGCAGTGATTGTCCCCCTGTACTCACCACTGGTGAGGTCACCCTTCAAGTCCTGTGTTCAGTTTTGAGCCCTTAAATTCAAAAAAGATACTGAGGTTTTGGAGTGAGTCCAGAAAAGAAAAGAGAACTGGTGAAGGGTCTGGAGGACAAGCCTGACGAGGAGATACTGAGGGAGCTGGGGCTGTTTGTTCTGGAGAAGAGGAGGCTCAGGCTCAGAGCTTATTGCTCTCTACAAATACCTGAAAAGATGCTGTAGTGGGATTGGTATTGGTCTCTTCTCCCAAATAACAAGGGCTAGGATAAGAGCATATGGCCTCAAATTGGACCAAGGAAGATTGAGATTGGATATTAGGAAAAACTTCTTCATGGGAAAGGTTGTCAAGTATTGAAACAAGCTACTCAGGGAAACAGTTGAATCACCATCCCTGGAGGTATTTAAAGGATGTGTAGATGTAGCACTTAGAGAAATGTTTTGACCTGGCAGTGTTAGAATTATAGTTGTACTCAATGGTCCTTTAAGTCCTTTCCAATATAAATGATTCTACATTTCTATGATTTAATTTTTAAACAAGAAATACACTATCATATTTAGGAAAATTTAGGCGACAACACATGACAACATATGTCTATTCCAGTGGTTTCTAAGACATAATAACTTATATTTTAGTTTAGTTGTCAACCTAATAGATATTTTTTCACAAAACAATAGAAGATCTAAAGTGTATGAAGAAAAGTCTCTTTTAAAAATCACAGTTGCATTTAAAGTAGGGCAGAAATTCTGTAGTATAATAGAGCTATTGTACAGTGCACTTTGTGTGCAAGATCAATTCCTTCAAGAACCTGTAGCCATAGTGGCCAAAGTTTATTTCTATTTTCAAAGATATCTACCTGCTCTTCTCACTGAATTAGGTGTGAAAAATAATGTGCATTTTTGAAGGCTGTCATGATCCAAATAAATAAATCTTTACAATTCCTTTTTTTATTGTGAGTCAATATGGACAGAAAATTTTATGTAAGTGTATGAATAAACACTATTTAAGTCTTTCAGGTTGCCTAGTGTTAGTTTTTAAAAGTCTTTAAAGCCATTCCTAAATCTGCTAATTGAAAACTACTGAGAAATACTGATGGCCAGCAAAAGACCAGAAAAAAGACCTTAAGAATAAACTGTCAATAATTACTGATTACTGATTTTGTAATTACTGATTTTATTATGAAAACCAAAATCCTATGTATTTTTGTACTCATGTAACTTATTTTCCTTTTATTCCTCATTTTGTTCACTTTACTGAAATACTCCAAGAGGAATTATCATGAGAATAATCTTCAAGTTAGACTATAATCTTCCTTTGTTTAAATGAGTATTAGAAACTACAGAATCTTTTTTTTTTTCCCAACTTTTTTAAAGGAAACATTTTAGCATACCAGTACAAGTAAAGCAGTTATTTAGAACTGAAGACATTTAACAAAACAAAGATAATGATAGGATTTCATTTCATCAGATTAAAATAAAATAAAAAATTTATACCTTTTACTTCTATCAGTATTAGAGCCTCTGTATTTTGCATATTGATCAAACACCTTATCTTTTTTTCAATTATTACCATCGATAAGGGAATTTAGCCTTTGGAGGCTTTTTCTTGCCTTCCCTTTGCTCTGTTGGTCGCTATCAATACTCAGTATTCCCTATGAAACTCATACTTTCCTCTGTCTTTTCTCAATGTAAGACAATTTTAATACATTACACTACACTACAATATATGCACTTTCTGCTGTGACATTGTATGATTAGCTGACGATTCATTCTCTTGGTGCTTTAATTGTTTTTTGATGACCCTTGTCAGTGGCTTTACTATTTCTCAGTTTGATGTCTTCTTTTTTTTCTCAGTTTGATATTTTTTTTCTGCTAAGTATTGCATAGTATTTTGTATGTTGTCAGCTATAAATTTGATCCAATAATATTTCTTCTTTCTTACCTGTTGCGTACATTTCCTTCTATCGCCCTCTCAGTGGTTTTACTCTACATCATTAATGCTTTCCAGTCTAATAATGATGCTCAGCACTGTGGCTGGAACTATAATGAAATTGAATCCAGAATGCAGTTACAATCAAATTGACTATTTCTCTGAAAGCATAGTTGCAAATAAGATTGTTGAATGGCTGGAAGTGTTCTGTCGTTAAGTGGTTTTGGATCGACAGAGGTCATGCTGGACCTGCCCTCTTCACTGGGAGTTTCTCAATCCTGAAATGTCTTTTCAGATTAGTTTCTTCAAAGGTTTATAAAGAAACACTGTCTTGGTGTTTTTCCCCAACTACTTGCATACTCTTAATAAATTGAAGAAAGTCTAGCAGAGGATACCATGTTCTGAAAGGTAATATTTTCCCTATAAATACCTTAAAAGATTCACTTCTAGAACAGAGTAGAGCTATCCACTGAGGGACAGGCTAATTTTATGACAAACTTCTTTGATCTATCCAATTCACACATTTGTGTCATCATAGCAGAAAGCTAGGAAAACTACTTTAGACACTGCTCCTGGAACATTTTGATAAAACATAGACTGAGAGGAAAGAAGTGTACCCAGAAACATGGGAAATATAAGACATTACTGTACTACTGACTACAGACTTACAGAGTGGGAAAGGAGAAACAAAACAAATTGTGATAAATAAGTAGAAATGTGTTGGATTTGGTCTATTACACAGAGAATATTATTAGGAAAAATAGGATTGAAAAACAGATTTAGTCAATTCAGCATCTTGTTGAATTAATACCACTGGTCCCTGTGTTGGCCTTGGGTACTTGTAGTGTTTGAATACACAGTAGCATTATTATTCACTGCTCAAAAGGAAACATTGTGTTTTCTATCTTTCTGGTCTTGAATTTCATGTTATTTGTCTTTTTTAGTGATCTTGTGTTGTTCTTTTAGCTCCTTGGCTTAGATGTTTGCTATCTTTATACTTTATTCAATGTTAGATTGTTCTGAGAAACAGATAGCTCCTCTTATAGTGGTACCTGATGCCCACTTTTTCTTCAGAATACAGCTAAGTTCTTGAATTCTATATCAGAAATTTGAGTATCAAATTCTGTTTTACTTCTTCATTTGAATAAAAATAAAACAAATTAAATTTTAAAAAAGCAAAACTAACCACACTGAACAACCCCCCACAATTAACAAGAAAAAAAAAATCTTTAAATTCCTTTATTATCTGTTTGAATGTTTCAGAGCTTTAGTCTCAGTCACTTCTTCTCTTCCTTATCTTTTCCCATTGACAGTTCTATGAAGAGATTGAATTCTTACATTTACTGCTTCCAGGCATGGACATGGTTTCTTGTCTGGAAAGTCAACAATTTTATTGGTATGGGTCCCTTTGTCCAGTTTTGGTTTTTACATATTCTGGGTCACATAGGCCCTCACCAGTTTGACTACTTCTCACCAGGCTTCATCTACCAACTGCTGTGCAACAAAATGAAAAGCATTCATGCTTGTAAAAATAAATGATTCCTTTTTAAGACATGTTTTATACTGTATTCATCTACGACAGTCTAGCCAATTCCATGAGCCGTTTTAGAGTTCCTGTGAGTTGGAGACTAAATTTAAGTGTCAATGTACAAACAGTTCAATCCAAGAGCCTTTATGAAACATAATTGCTCTAATAAATTGATACAGACATTTCTCTGTCTATGATCAAATTCTGATTCTTGCAGCCCTTTTCAAAAATTAGCCTCTGTGCTTGCTAGAGACAAGCAATCTCTTACTACTTTTTTTAAAGAACATTTCTGAGTGTCTGTTTGACTGGGGGTAGGGGGTTGGTCTTTTATTTCTCTTATAACTGAAGATTTTTTTTTTCTTTTAATCTTTAATTTTCCTCCCAGACCCTAAATTGAGATCAGAAATTTTTAAGTTAATCAGAGTGGAACATATACATCCAGTAGATGACCTTACGTCAGAATGTATTCTAGTTCCTCTATGCTGAAGTATAAACAGAAAAAAATCCCACATCAGCAGAAATGCAGTAGCTAAAAAAAAATTAATTCAGGAAAATGGCTGTATGCTCTTGAACTGAAAAAAATAATGTAACTCTTTAGTTCAACAACTGATATATGCATTGTATGGATGAATTTGAATTCTTATTGCTCAACTCTGCTTTGTTGTTCAGAAACATCTTTGAAAAAAATCAAAAGCAAAAAAAAGAAAACCAACTTTAAACATTAAACTGAAAAAAAGTATCTTCTTTTTCTTTTTGAACAAGTCAAGGTTATAAGAATTGTGTTTGTGAGGACAAACAGCATCATCTTCTTTCAGTAAAGAAGGTTAAGGGATGTGAGCAAAAAAGAAGAAAAAAAATTAGAATAACATAGAAAATCACAAACTTCCATTTCCAAGAGATCTTTTTTACTTTATGCAGTAAACATGGAACAGTTTCCAAAATTGTGTTTTTTCAAATCTCCATTTTTATGCTTTAAACTGATGTAAGGAATCTAAAAAGTAGGATGTCTTTCAAGTTTCACCTGCAGTGTAAGAAGTTTCATCTTTTCTGTTCTGCAGTAAGAAAACAGGATAATTACCTTTCTTTACCTTGTAATTTTTTGACATACTTAGGAACCATTCTATAAACCCACTTTTGGAGAGGTCAGCTCTTCCTCAAAATGAAACGCAAGAAAAATGAAATTAACATATGGGTAATAGGTATACAATGACTAATACATACTTTTGTGTCTTCCCTTGAAGCATTGTGGTAAAAGGTTTCTAAGGATTAGTGGTAGATTAACCATGCTGAAAGTTAGAACATTTTTCAGTTGGAAAATCCAAATAACCATACAAAGAATGGATTATCTCCCTGTCCTGTCTAGACGGGGCAATCTGGTTGATTAGGTATTCCTTCAAAGTCTAAGCATGTTCCATGAAGAAAACAGTCACTGTGATGCAATATATTTAAAAAAATAAATTTAAAAAAATTCAATAGAAGCATTTAAACATGAAGAGGTTTCTATATTTTATCCCAAAAATACTGAAGAAAATATCAGTAATTCAATGTCGGGGAACTCAATAGTTTAAAAATAACTATTTAAGAAAAAATAAACTGAAACAATGAGCAATTGTAAGTAAATAAATAGAAGTGCTCATCCCCTGTTCTTTCAAACTAAATCACAATGTCTCTGAAGTTACAAAGCTTGCCATTGACTTCATGGGGCTAGGACAAGATCCTTTCTCAGTTGACATATAAACTCCCAAAAGATGACAAGTTCTACAGGATCAACAACTAGAAGCTCACTGTCACACTCCTATACCAAGTTCAATGTACTGTAGAGCTAACCAAAAATTTTATTGTCTCATCACGACTTGCCACATTCCTATAACCAGTGAGCATAAGTGCTCTACAGTGACTACTTGCCTGACTCTTCTCTTTGGAAGGGAAATGTTCTTTTGCCTTTTCTATCCACAGGTTTAAGCCTCACACATATGAAAGAGATTGCCTTGTAACAGCACAAAACCCAGTCCTTTGCATCCTAGCTATAGGTCTGTGTTTTAATAGTCCTTCATTCCACTGTATGTGACAGGCCAGGATGAAAACTCTGGTAGCTAGAGAGGCAGTATAACAACTGGTTAAGGAACTCATCACTGATGTAAAAAATAAGAAGTATTTAATTTGTGTATTACTTTAATTAATAGTGTAAGCCTTGCCATTCAAATGGGATTAAAGTCTATAGAAGGCTTTAGTGACTGTCGTAGTTTGCACAGAACTCAATGCTGATAACAATCAAAGTCCTGTGAAAAACTAACTCTGATAGTCATAATGATCTTTGAACAACACTTTATGCAAGCAAGAGTTTCCAAAATGTCTGAAAATCTGCATTATTACTACTCTTCCAGTGATGCCCTGGAGGACTAGAAAGAACTACCTTTTATCTGGTGTTTTACTATAAACTTGTCTGATTTATGTCTGAAATAGAGAAAACATCTAAAATAGGTCTGCATAATAAAATTCACTTTTCCCTCAACTTTTAAAATACTTTTTGTGACAACAGTCTTTATGGCTTTGAAAAGAGATTGGTGTACAGAAAAAAAATGAACCAAAATAGCAGTAATTTTATTTAAGAAATAATGTAAAGTATCCGTTGTCTTTCCTTTGAGTAACAAAATTTAGTGAGATACCTAGTTTAAAAAAAGCAATCAAGATTGAGGACTGATTTGAGTTATCTCTATTTTAGGAACTCAGTCCAGAGGCTATAACTGTCCCGCAAAATACATGATTAGGTGTCTAGTTTGGGTGTATGGCCAAGCCTTTGACATGATTTTAAGATTCAGACAGCTTCTTGTGCTTCTGTTTCCAGGAAAAGGAAACCGTGTAAACTGAAAGAGAGAAGGCAGCTGCACAATTCTCTGAACTGTTACTGCAGGATACACAGTGCAGTACCTCAATATAATGTAGGCAGGAGTTAACTCCTCTGGTGCAATGGGAATATAAAGTCATCTTTAAGACATAAAGATTTTTAGTGCATCTGATTTGTAATTTTTATTTATGACTTATGCCAAAAATGGTCAAAAGCCAACATCTTTCTTTTTTTCAGTGAGAGAATATAACCCAAACTACCAGTTAGTCCCAGGGAGATTTGAAAAATAGGCTGCTAGATGAAGAAGGAAAACTGAGATAATTTTGTTTAGGTACCACACATAATAGAAAAATGAATATTTATAATGAATTGAGGAAGTTTAATTTCAGTTATAGTTTAAATAAGAAAAATCTTCCCTGCAAAACTCAGCCCAACTTAAAAAAAAATTCTTGAGCAAAAAAAATTTTCCCTTAAAAAACTCAAATTCAACAGTACATTCTCTTTAGAATGAAAAACATTTTATTTACTATGTTAATTACTCATTGCATATATAAGCAGCTTTCTTTCTCTAGTTTTCTACTGTAAAAATTGCCTTAAACATGTTCTCTAGACTTTGTTTTTTCACCCAGATATTGCCACTGTCTCAGAATCAGGGGAAGAAACAAAACAAAATTTAAAAAAATAAAATAAAAATAGACATATGAAGATGCAAGACCTGCAAACAAAAAAGCATAGCTTTCTAAATTTCTAACTTTAAAGACATTAAAAAGAAATGGCTGAAAGAATTATAATAAGGCTGAAAATTAAAAAGAGAAAAGATGTGGCAGCGGAATCTTGAAATGAGACAAAGGAAAGAAAAAGAAAGGCCAAACAACAAAAATAAATTATCATAATGAAAACTAAAAGCCTTCCTTCATCTGTCTTAAAAATAGATGCCAATGTTTTGCAGATTAACTTTGGGTTTATAATTATGGACTTATGGAGTAATGAATGTTGGTGAACTAAACTGCTCACTTAGGGAGTGTAGCTAAATCCATGTAATAGCAGAAACAGCTGTTGCCCATTATGCTTTGATTTTTGATGATAAGTAGTAAGAAAGGTTGGGAAAAGGTGACCATTCAGCACTTGTTATTATGAGGTAATGGCTCCAATGATGTTAGCAAAATAATTAAAACCACCATCAGTCCTATTCTCTGTGATGACACTTAATGGTGTTTCCATCTCTCTCTGCTCTCCTAAAATGTATTCATATATGGAGTAATACTGGAGATTAGGGTAAAAATTGAACAAATCACAATTAAAGAAGATTTTGTACATTACATATGCAGCCCTAATCTAAACTGAGTAATTCAGTGTTCCTACAATATATATTTAAATCAAAACTCTACTCTTGTTCTCATAACAGGAAAAGTAAACCTTGTTCTCTGTTATATCTTTGACTGACAGTCTTTTTCCATATGTTATTCACAAAAGACACATAAACTTTCACATAAATGTCTCCAACTTTCTTTGTCTTCTTAGTCATCCCATATGCAAGGAGAACCAAGTATATTAATCTAATAACAAATATGCTAATATTATTGTGCTACTAGGGTCAGAAAGGGTTAGGCAGTCATGCTAGGGACAGAAAGGAGTCAGCTGGCCATGTGGAAGAAAGAGAACAGGAGTCAGTGTTGTGAGGAGCTGCCCGTGGGAACTCACAGAGAGAAGGTATGAAAGTCTTACAGTAAGATAACAACCTAACAGTGATAGTCACTTCTCATCCACTGTTGATAATATTATTGTGCAGGGTTACCTTTGGGAGCTAAACTTCCTCCCAGTCACCCACTTGCCTTCTCACCCCACCAGTAGGACAAAGCAAAAATATATTAACAGTAATAAGCATGCTTGTGGGTTAAGATTAATGTAGGGAGATTGTTTACCAATTACTGTCTTGGGAAATAAAACCTTTTGCCTTAGAAAAAGTTCATTTAAATTACTATCAAACACAATAAATATTTGGAAGTATAGGGAAACAATAAGGCAAACATCAAAGTATCACTTTCTTTCCATTTTCCCAGGTTCCTTATTCCTTCACTGCTGACTCTGCTTTCTTTTCCTCCCTGAGCAATGCAGGGGGATGGGGAAAGGGAGCTACAGTCTATCCATAGCAGTTTGTATCTCCCACTTTTTCCTCCATGCTTTTTTCCTCTTTTCCAGCATGGGTCCATGAGGAAAATCTGCTACAGTGTGCATTCTCCATGGGCTGCAGAAATTATCTTTTCCTCCATGGAGTACCTCCACTTGTTCTTCCTTCTCTAACACTGTTGTTCCTTCCACTACTTCTTGCTCTTTCCCCTCACCCCACCATCACACCACCCCTGCCTCATGTCCAGAGCATTTTTTACCTTTTCTTAAATACACCACCACCTTGGATGTTGGTTTCAAGGTTTGGCTGTATCCTCTGATTGGCCCTTTGGAGGCAGATGGAAGGAAACAGCCATGTCCATCACAACCTCTTCTCACAGACACCATCCCTGCACCCCCCACAACTGATGTTAACACCAGCATCCATTGCAACCTTGTACTAGGCCCCATCAGATGTCTGTAATAGAGGAAGCCTTAAAAGGGAAAGCCTTTGTGTAAAGAGTTGAGTTACTT
The DNA here is from genome assembly GCF_024509145.1 of Vidua macroura. Lineage (NCBI taxonomy): Eukaryota > Metazoa > Chordata > Aves > Passeriformes > Viduidae > Vidua > Vidua macroura. The sequence goes on along the minus strand of NC_071572.1, from coordinate 57,559,130 downwards.
AAGGTTTTTAGTACTACAGACACTGATAAACTGACTTGAAGAATGGCTGAGCTCTATCCAGAATCAGTAGTTAGCCTTGGTTCAACAAAGAGCCAGTTATTTGTGTTAAATTAACAGAATTAAATAAATTCTGATTTTTTTTTCACACAGCCAACTGAGGGGCCTTGTGGGAGGGTGGATTGTGAGAGAATAGAGAGAGTGCTGAAGGCAATCTCATCCCTGAGGAGTTGCAGCTGTACTAATTACCAAAAAGTAGGAACAGCTTTGCATTTAATAGGTCTCAGCTGTGTCCAATAAGGATGGGTGTTATAAAAGAGTGGGTTAGCTGGTTGGGAGGAGAGTTGGAGTTAGTTGGCTGTGCTGCTGTGAGGAGTAAGGGTCAGGTGTTTGTGATAAGGACAGTAAGGATTAGTATGTGCTACTGGGGTCAGAAAGGGTCAGGTGGTTGTGATAGGGACAGGAAGGAGTCAGCCGGCCATGTGGAAGAACAGGAAAAGGAGTCAGTGTTGTGAGCAGCTGCCTGTGAAACCTCAAAGAGAGAAGGTATGAAAGTCTTACAGTAAGATAACAAACTGGTGATGATAGTCAGTTCCCATCCACTGTTGATTGGTGCTGAGCATCAATGCCAACAGTTGGTGGCCTGTAGAGGGATGGATCCTGATGGGGCCTTATTCAATTTTATAAGTTTTAATAATCTGTAAAAATATATCCTTAGAAAGCCCAGGCAAATGATTTAGGATCCTGGACATCCCATCAGCTGGATCAATGCTTAAGCCAGGATGGGTGATCATTATTCCTTCCTTTCTTCTTCTCTTTCTCTCTCCATCCCTCTAATTTCCTTCTCTTTTCACTTTCACCCTGCCCCTTAAAAGCCTGTAACTGTGTGCTTATACTAGAATATAAGGTACTAATTTATACCGATTTCTATGTTAAATGGAAAATGGAAAGTTTTTGCAGACCCTCTGACTTTTGTAATTTTGTGTTGACCATGGGAATCTGCACATGTGAGTATTCCCTTCCATTTCACAGTGGGAAGCTAGTCTTTTATTCAAGATTTTGGACTGGTAAATGAACTTACAGATTTCAATGAATAGTAAAAGTGTTGCTACTTGCTTGGGAAGATGGAAGAGAGAAGAACAAAGCATATGTTCATTTAGTCATTAATTCTTAAAAATCCTTTAGTACTGAAATTGTGCCTTGTTTTATCTCCTTTCTCTGACAGGTGGTTAACATAAATGGCCCTCCTCTGTAATGAATGAAGCCTAACTCTGGAACAAAGGAAAAAAAAATACAAAAGGAAAACCAACCACAATAAACAGTGCTCACTAAACAAATCAACAAATATACAGTAAGGAATAAGAAAATTACTTAAACTTGTGTACATATTACATATGTATGCAATGCATAAATATTGTCAAAATTGTTGGGCAGAAATACAGCTTTGTGTGCATTGGCTAAAATGAAGATTTTTAACATACTGAGTACCTAGTGTCGTGGCTCCCTAATCTGCAAATTTAGATGATCCCAAAAAATATCAGTAAGAGAGAAATGAAATATGTGTCTCTCTGAAGTGATCAACTTTTTATCACTAACATATATAGTTTATATATATAGTTTACCAGTTAGAAGCAAAGAAGATCTTTAGGTGATCAACGTGAAGAGAGAAGCAAATAATTGAGGTATCCTGGATGTCCCTCTTCAGGTCCTAAAAGGCTGTTGAGCCTACAGGGAATACAAACAGTTCTTTTAGACCTGCTGGATTGTTTTCTTTTCTTCTGATAATGCTGATGTTGTGAGCCTCAGGTGTAAGTGAAGTGATTCTGGAAATCAATAGATTATATTCCAGCCAGTACTGCAATGCAAACAGGCAAATCTTAATTCACTTGTTGAATTAAAATATGTACATGACAAATGAATAAATATGAATGTGTTTAGTGAGAAATAGTTGTTCTAAACTAATTTTACAACTTATAAAAATATTAGATTCTGTATTACTCATAGGGAGGGAATTCTATTATCTTGCTGTACCCTGAAGAAGATAGGTAGTTTCCAAGTAAAAATTTAGATGGGAAATAGCTATTTTTCATATATTAAATATATAGCTTAAAAATGTTTGTAGCAATGAAGAAACTAGTCTTCTTCAAATTAAAAAAAATGTAACAAAGAAAAACTAGACTGTAAGAGAATAACTAGACTAAAATGCTTTATACTTTAAGAAATGAGTAACTACTATTTGAAAGGTCGCTAGGAAAGCATTAGCATTCAATCAGAAGTGAGCACATAGATTTATTTTTCATCAAATAAAAATCACATAGAGAAATCAGATGTCCTTCCCCAAATCCTTGTTATGGTTAAAAGGCAAACTACCATGTACTCAAGTATTTACCATTAGTATAAATGAGGTATTAACCTTGCACCCAAAATATAAATGACAATTATTACTACAATTGCAATGGATGCTACTAATTCTAGAGCAAATTATCTAGTCACTTCAAAAATATTCCCATGAAAGTGCTATACATGAAATTCCTGCTATCTTCCTGCCTTCTCTGGAACCCTTCCCAGTGTTTGTCTTGGTCAGCAGTGTTAGGTTTTGCCAATAAAATGTAAAGGAGCATTATGAGAAGCCACCATCCCAGTGTCCAGGATGCATTAACACTTATAGCCGGAAAACTTTGTTTCAGTCTTGGGGTCAGCTTAGGGTTATTTTTATACATTTTCTTACTGCTGGCATCTTTTCCATTACATCAAAGATGGTCTTTGAAAATTTCATAAAAAGTTATTAAGATAGATCCTGGTGCTGTACTCAAAAAGAATATGTGCTCTTTAACATGTAATAAAATAGGATAATGAAATAGCCACTTAGAATTTGAAATATATGTATGTATGCGTATATATATTTATATATAAACATTTATATATAAAATTGGTTTTCTACCTCTTTGTCAATTTATGGCCTCAATTAATGGTAAGGGACTAAAATAAATCACCATTGCTTGTTGTAAAGTGACTGACTGGGTTTGTTAGAGCTCTATGATGTGTACGCACTTACAGAGTCAAGCTAAAAAGTGTTAGCCTGTAGTCAACATGTCACTTGACCATTAGGCAATTGTCTTAACAGCTAAAACCAGCATAGGCCAAGTCAAGTCCAGATAACTGCTGAGACCCTACAGTGTCAGGTCAATACAGACCCTGTGGCCTTTTACTAGTAATTGCTCAAGTCATATTTGTTGGGCTACAGGTATATCCACAAAAAGAAGAGAAACTACTATGCTTTTTCTTGAAATAATTCTTAAGCAGCCAAGAAATTTATTTACTCATGAAAGTTTTTGTGTTTTATATCAATATGTAAATCTTTTATCTCACCACCTGTTCATAAAAATCAAAGATTCAGCTGCCTCCATAATTCATGTAGTACTGGATAGGGCTCCACCTCATTTCAAGCCATGGAATGTCTAGTCCTCCATTCCCACTGCTAAGTTCAGCAGTACAATAAGCAAAGAAAGCTTTGAATGTTAAGGGAAAATATGCAAGGAAATAAAAAACATAAATCTATAAATTCATGATAACGTCCATACAAATAAAAATTTGGTTGAACCCTATATATTGCAGTTGCTTAGCTAGCAAAACCCAAAATATTACTCAATTTAAAGTAAGCAATATACAAGTATTTATTTGGGCAGTGTCTGTATTCCAGGAAGACAGCTAAGAAAAAAAGCTCAGAACAGAAAAAAATTTATTAAAATTATAGGGAATATAGAGGTCAGAGAATCACAGGATGGTTGAGGGACTGGTCCCAGTATTGACGACTAGGGGACATTGCTAATTACTTTTCTACAGCTAAGCTTTAGGCTGCTTATCACCACAGTCATTTAACCATATTATGCTATGCATATGTCTGCTCATCCAGTCCAGGATTAGGAGCATCTCTATGAGAATCTTAGGGAAGACAGTGTCAAAGGCCTTCCTGAAGTCCAGGTAGGCACTGGTGTCCACTGGTGTTTTCTTGTCTACCAGGATAGTCATGTCATCATATAAGTTAATCAAGTTTGTCAACCATACCTTTCCCTTGGTGAAGCCATGCTGATTAATCCTGATTTTCTTTTAGTACATGAGCCTGGAAATGGATTCCAGGATTAGCTATTCCATCACCTTATCAGGGATCAAAGTTACTAGCCTTTAATTCACTTCCTTGCTGCCCTTCTCAAAGGGCATGAGTGATATTGGTTTTCCTCCAGTCATTGGGAACTTTTCCCAGTTGAAATTATCCATCAAAGATCATTGAAAGTGACATCACAATGGCACCTGCCAGTTCCCTTAAGGCTTGTGAGTTTACCCTATCAGGGTCCATGGGTTTACAGATTTTCAGTTGGTTTAGATATTCTCTGATCTGTACCTGATTGTCTTCTAAAAAGGGTCTATCTTCTTTATTCCAACTTTTTCCATAGGCTCTTTGAACTGAGATTCCTGAAAGCCAATCTGGGCGGTAAGGGTGGGGGCAAAGGAAGCATTTAGTACCTCTGCCTTTGTCATGTGTAACATCACAAAGGCCCTCATCCCATTAAATAATGGGCCTACATTTTCCCTAGCCTTTCTGTTGTCACTGTTCTGGTTCTGACCCAGATCAGTGGGAGGGGGTGTGGCCAATAGATTCTGTTATTTTATACCATCTGACATGGCTACTGGAGATGGAGAAAATAAAGTCTGGCTTCCCAGAAGAGAGGGTGTTCCTTTCTGGTCAGGGAAAGAGCTGGTTGGGTGGAGGATCTGTCAACTATTGTTTTTCACTGTCCTGGACTTAGTGGGCATTTTGAATGTGACTCACCCTCTCTTTGTACACTTCTGTTGTTCATATTGTTTCTGTTACTGCTCCTTTTCTTGCTTTACTGATGTTTCTAGTAAATTGTTCTTATCTCAATGCATGATCTTTGCCTTTTGTGCTTCCAGTTGGAGGGGGAAGAGAAGAGAGTGCCAGCATGTTTTCAGTGCCAATTGAGGAATGTAATTTCTAAACCATGGGAGCCTTAATTGGCTCATAATGCCGGGCAAGAAGGGTTGAGATAACAACAGATCTGCCCAGACTGAGTTGGAAATAAATTTGATCTAAGCATTTGCTATGTTTGGCATGGCAACTGGTTACAATGTGTTTTGATCAGTTCGTGTGGGTGTGGTACCTAACCTTGTATATATTCCTTTATGGGTTTATCTCACTAATCGTTTTCAGAGCAGGGAGAGGAATTGGGATTACTTTGTTGCTGTACTGTGTGGTATCAGATTACGGCATGGGAACATCAAGGACAATAAGGGTCACTTGGGAGTGGATTTAGTGTTGCTCTCCTACCCTTACCTCAAGTTCTACCATTAGCAATTGTACCCAGTCTATGGGGGGAACAGAGAAGGATGACTTCCTCCAGCCTTTCACCTCCTTTTCCTCCTTCAAGCCTGTTACAAAAGCTTTTGAGAATTTTGAATTCCCTTTGGATGTTAAAGAAAGCACAGTTTTGTTGCTATGTTTGACAGGTCTCCTCAGAGTAGCCCACAAAATGTTTAGGTTCAAGAAAGAGTTTTCAAGGAAGGTCATTCTGAAATCTGCCCTGAGGGTAGATAGTCAAGAGAGCATTGAATGTGGGAGAAAATGAGCCAGTTCTAGGGGATATTCTCTGCTCCAATGGTTTAGACATTTACCCTGAGGGAGGGTAAACTGCACTCTTACTTGGGAGCAGTGTTTCTCAGGAGAATTATCCCACTGCATATTGATCTGGAAACTATGGAAGAACAAATCTATAAACAACCACATCAAAAACAAATCTGCTACTACCTCAATTTCATCTGAAGTAAAGACATGAAGTACTTTTAATGCTTAGATGAAGCTTGTAAGTTCAGACAGCCTCATTTCCATAGCAGCCAAATTTTATGAAGCCCTAAGCCAATTATTTAATTAGCTAATTTGCTCAGTCACAAATAATTTGCACATAGCTCTAAATGTCAGATTTGAAAACACTGGGGACACTTAGTCCTAGTGGAAAGCATATTACTGAGACAAGATTTTTCCCTTACAAGATTTTTCCTGGAAGTCTCAACAGGTTTGAGGGATGATCAGTTTGTATTGATGATTGTGCTGAGGAGTGGGGAGGAAAGGGTATAAAACAGTAGTGTGACTCTTGATATATGTATATCTTAATATCTCATTTTAATTTGAATAATTTTTGGGTTTAGGTATGTTCATAAGACTTGTCCACCTTCCAAACCAGTACTACGAAAGGAAATTTTAGCCCTTTGGAAGAAAAAGAATATGGGTTAAATGAAAATATGAACATTCTTTCCACCAGTTTATTCTGTTGCAGACTCCAGATGTTTTCTCTTTTCCAAAATTCCCATTCTTTCTGGTCATTAAAACTTTCTGTCTGCATGATGCCATTTTTAATGTTTCTGACTCCCTCTGCCTTTGTCTCTGCACTTTCTATGGTTGTTCCTATGTTTTAGGACAGAAAGAAAACAATGAAAATAATTTTATAACTTTTTCCCCCTTACCAGTGTACTGTAACAATAAGAAAACTAGCAAATTAATCTGCTAGGTTTTTTCAGCAGTACTTTTCTCACCTGTTGAGTGAGAACAGTTATTCCCAAAAATGATGGGAATAACTCATCCCTATAATAAAGTAATCTGCAAAAGTGTTTTAAATTTCCTGAGCATTGACAATATTGACATTATGGGAAAGTGCACATACATAAAGCTGTGGGAAAAATCCAAGGGATAAGAATTATGCTTTTGTCTCCATTAATTGTTATTTCCAAAAATATTTCCAGAATATCTTTGCAGCAGTTCCTCTCTCCCACTTAGCAAATTTTTTTCTTTCCATGTATCTAGTTAGGTTCCTATTACATTTTTTCCCGCTTAGCAGCTGTGATGTTCCTCTCTCCAAACCTACTTGTGGTTTCCTCTATCAAGATTATAATTTGTGAGTTTTCAGGAGAAAAATAAATCCTACTGAAAAAGAAGAAGAAAAAAGTAGATAAAAGCTGTCAGCATCCAGCATTTCTTATGTATCAGATTTTTATCACCAGATTTTTATTTTTTATCATCAGATTTTTATTTTTATTTTTATAGGTTTTTTTAAATGGTTTGAAACCCCTATTTCTGAATACAGAGTGATTGCACAGAGATAACTAAAGGGTTTTGTTCCCCATGTTTTTTGGTTTCCTTAATATTCTTCTCTGTGTGATCTATGAGCTTTATATATACAGTAAATGAAGGATGATCTGAAGCCTTCAGCCACAAATTGTTTCATTTAGCAAGAAATGTTGTCTTAAAAGTTACATACAAGCAAACTGTGTTGACCTCAATTTTGCATTAGAAAGTGTTTCTAGTGAAATAGATTTGTGGAGAAAGCAAGAAAGACTTTTCTGATGATACTTTTTGTATGTTCTAAACAATGACAGTAATCCAGCTGCATGGATATGTACACATAAACCAGACTACCTCAGACAGTATGTGTCATGTAATGATTTATCTTGTAATTTCCTCTCTCTCACACACAAGCACACACTGTCACACATGCACACACATAAATATTATTCTTCCTCCCTTATCTCAGAAACGTTTGGATACTGCACCACAAATACTGAAAACAGGCTGCAAAGTTACAGTTACTAGCTCTGTTCTCTGTCTTACTATATTTATTTTTTCTAGAGATAAAAGGAGAATTAAAACTTCTCTGTCATATTGTCAAAAAGCTAATTAAAGGTAAAAATAATATTAAAAAAGAAAAGTTTATTGTAAAAAAACAAAACACTCAAGGCTAAACAAGCAGATGCCCAGAAATCACTAATCTCTCTCTCTAGTTTTACACATAATTCACCCCTTATATAAATGCTAAGGGTAATATTGGCTCTGAGAACATAGATGTTTATCGTCAGGCCATCAACAATAAAGCTAGCTTCATGTAGCATGATAAGTAAATGCAGATACATATTAAAGGTATTATTGGTTTACTACCTTATTTCCTTCACGTTGTAGGCAAAGCTTCCATCTGTTGTACAATATTAAGCTCCCCAGTTTAATCTACTTATTGTTTAATTTTCTCTCTTTTCTTTTTGTTTTTCAAAGACAAGTTTTCATTTTTTTCTAATCATTTACTGCACCACTATTTTTTTTGGTGCTGTCTACATTGTTTTCTTGCAGTAACTTCATTTACCTACGTCTGAACCTAGCCAAAATATGGCAGGAAGAGAATGAGTCATAAATAAAACAAACCACAATATTTTTGCTGCATACTGGATAGATGTTCTGTAATTAAAGGAGGGCAAAACTCTGGTCCCTGGGAGACATCAAGTATCGATATACCAGTATTTCATGAGCATAAAGACTTTACCTGATAAAGCTTTATTTTTATACCATGCAAATTGCCTCTATTTGAATTTGCCAGCTGAAAATTAAAATTAGCCATTTTCTTTTTATCTAAGGGTTTGGAAAATATAAGGGTTTTTTTATTAATTTAGCTACTGCATTATGGGGTAGATACAAACCAATTTATAATCTTAGGTTTGATGTTGTTTTGCTTTGTTTTGTTTTTAATCTTGGGCAATCATTAAAAAAAAGTGATTTAACTTCTTGCTATATGAAAGGGACCAACATCTGTGCGCATTTTGTAAAAATGTTATTTTTATTAATTTATCTCCTTGATAGAAAGAATGACAAAAATGCATCTCAAGGTTAAAAATTTTGATTTAAAATGACAGGTAGACTTTAATGATTTTTCAATTCAGATTTGATTAAGAAGACCATAATAACATGAGTCTCATAAGAAGTTATGGGACACAGTGAAACTGTCTTTCTTCCTGCTCTGACAGAGTAACTTAAATTCTTTTCTCACAATAGTTCCAGAAGGTGGCAGAATAATTATTATGACACTGAAAAGAATAAATCCTGTGTTTTTTTAAAAATTGGCATTTTTTCTTATAGCTGTGATATAACTGAATTCATAGCTCTAATAAGTGCTGACGGCAAATTGCATTTAGATATTTTCAAGTTTCTCTATTTCATTTTTGCGGGAATTATGATACTTTATTTCTACTTTCCTTGTTTTAACTTCAAGCTTAATTTTAGTGAAAAAAGTACAACATTAATTAAGAAGAATCAAAAAGTAGGTGGACTAGTACATAAACTCAGTATTGCGTCCATTGAGGAGATTCATAAAATTAGGAGAGAAATAAATTGTCAGACACTGCTTTCTATTGTTTGCCAGGGTAAAGATAGAACATTTCCACTTAGATGAGGCAATTACTCTGAATTTTTTATAGCTGTCCAAGATTTGGTGGAAAAATCTTGTCTAAGCTTCAATAAGAGGAAAGCACATCTGGTTGAAAAAAATAGAAATTCTCCTCATAAACTTATTTTTTAAAAACATATTCTCATTTAATATGAAATATGCAGTAAACAAAAGCATAATTAGTCCTAGGTCCCTTCAAGGATTCTTTATTAACTTAGATTGCAAAGATATTTGTTTAATGAGATGGACCTTCATATTTCATTGCCATAAACAGAGCTGCATATTAGAACTTAAAAATATCAAGTACTTTTTTAGAGGAATATTGTTATTTTAGTGTATATTCTTATATCCAAGTAAATGTTTCTGTAAGAATCCAAGGGAATCAATTTTTTATGTTCCTCACCAGAACATATATTACTAAATTTTGAATTTTCCTAAATATGTATGGTAGAATTTCATTACTTCTTGCTGCATTGTGAAATCACAAAAAAAACCCCAGTCTCTAGTACTGTGAAGTCAAATGATTTTTGTGAAGGAAAATGGGAGGGGGCAATTACTGAGCTTCAGTTTGGATTCTCATCCTATAATATGCAGTCGCATTAGAGCATCTAATTGTCACTGCAGGCCTCAGAATCTATCAATTTATAAAACTAAATCACTAAACCAAGCTAGCTGGACTAGTGGAGCAGTACTGCATCAACATGGCTACAGTGAGGTTAGCTAAAGGCCAAAGGACAGAGCCTGAGACTGACCCCACAATTAACACACTGGTGCAAGAGCTTTTCGTACTCCCATACACCAATCACTCACAGCAAAGGCATTCTTCTGAAATCTGGTAAATATTCACAGGAGGGATATAGGTGAATTGCCTAGGAAATCTATTTGAATCCCACATTCATACAGACTTTTTGAAAGGTATAATCAAAAGGAAATTGTCCTACTGCAGAGGGTAGTGAATATCAAAATAAAAGGAGTAATAATGCAGAGAAAGCATAAAGAAGCTGTTAGCCCTCTTATACAGAAAGGATGGGAAGTGTAGAAATGTGTAAACACATTAAGGTCAGCCTTTTACTGTACCTGAAAGTGATTTGGACAAGTTTACTTCAGAGTAAAAGTAGAATGCCTTGTGTTAAGGGTATTCTCATATTACTCATGCTAAAGCCTCCCTGAGGCTTTAATAAACACAACTTCTTGTCTTCTTGTGAGTGAAGACAAGCCTTTAAAAGACAGAATGATGAAGAAATGTATACGAAAACATTAATTTGACAGCCTCATAATTTGAAAGGTGTTTTAATTAACTTCACAAAATGGGATTAATCTCTTATATCTTCAGACAGCTAAAGAGTAATTATCTATGTTGATGCCAGTCATTTCTTTTCCCTTTTTCAGAAGAAAATAGGTGTCATCATTCTTCCCTAAAGTGAGTACCTAAAATCCCTTTCTGAGATGTCAGTATTCCTCTACTGACTATATATAAGGACCATCTGATTACCAGTTTAGATTTATATGACTTAATGATGCCTAAAAGTATGAAAATCAATGGCTGCCATTATTCCTTGTTTATTTTCCACAAAACCATGGCACACTGAAATATCAGTTAGCAACATCATATTGGATTGGTGTTTTTCCTCTATTAAATAGCACTATTTTGCAATTATACATGCTGTGCAATAGGGATCACTACTGGGCCCTTAAGCATCTTTATAAGTGATCTGGATGGTGAGATTGAGAGCACCCTCACCAAGTTTGCTGATGACACCAAACTGTGTGGTGAGACGAGCACCTCAGAAAGATGTCTTACAGTGACACTTGCACAGGTGGGAATAATGGCCTAGGAAGAACAGCATGAAGTTTAACAAAAATGAGTGAAAAGTCCTGCACCTGGGACAGAATAACCAATGAGCCAGTATGGACTTGTATCTGTGTGGCTGAGGAGAAGTCACGCTGAGAAGGACCCAGGGCTCCTGGTGGAAAACAAGTTGAGCACAACTCAGTGCACTGCTGCAGCAACAAAGGCAAATCAGATCCTGGACAGCAAGGACAGGGGCATTATTAGCAGAGACACAGACACAGTCATTTCACTCCACTCAGCGTGTGTGAGGCCCCACCTGGAGTATTGTGTCTAGTTCAGTTCAAAAGAGGTGTAGAGACTAGAAAGAATCCTAAGGATGGCCACAAATATTAGCAAAGAGCTGGGACACTGATCTTGTGAGGAAAGACAGAAGGAACTAGGTCTTTTCTCCCTGGAGAAAAGAAGTCTTGAGAGGGAAATTATCGCAATATTCCAGTACAATATTCCAGACAGAGGATCTCTCTTCATGGGGAGCCATGTGGAGAAGACAAGGAGTAATGAGTAGAAGTTGCACTGGGAAAGGTTTCATCTCAACATAAGAAAGAAATCTTTTACAGTGAAAGCAGTCATTCAGGGGAATAACCTTTCCAGTGATGTGGTAGAATCACACCTCAGTGGAGGTTTTTTAAGGTGCAATTGAAGAGGGTGCTAGACAATGTCATCCATGCTCCCTTCCCCATAAAAGATTAGACACATTGGTCTTTTGAGGGCCTTTCTAACCTGTGCTGTTCCATGATTCTGTTCTACAATTCTAAATTTTCCATTCAGGATATTGTATTAGCTTGTTTCAGCGTGTAATGTGGGTAAAGGTCAAACTGATATCAGAAAAATAGTATTTTCATTTTTTGTGCAAGCTTCCAGGAGCCTTTGCAACAGAGAACAATGCCTATGAGCTACTGAGGATCTGCTTTCTTCCAGGTCTCATTGACACATTGCAATTGCTTTTTCATTATTATTTTTAACATTTACATTTTTAATTTGAACTAGTCTTATTTGCTGATGTCATAAAAGTACAAAAACCTGTAGAACTCTACCCTTCTTAGGGAAGAAATCTGTACTTACCACGATAGCTATATCTGAAGTACCTATTTCTATCCTACTAGGTTAAAACTTTCCTTGGTTTTAAATGGAACTAAATATTTGTAGATGTAGGTTAACCCTGATATGGAGCTCTGCCCCACACAGGTTCCTCACTACCTCTTCAGTGGCATGAGGAGGGAATCATAAAGGGCAGAAGCAGATAACATTTGTAAATTAAAATAAAGACATTTTAATAGGTAAAGTTGTGCATGCAAGCAAAGTAAACCAAGGAATTCATTCACTGCTTCTCTTTGTCAGGCAGATGTTTATCCATTTCAGGGAAGGACTGTTCCAGGATGCGTAATCCTTACTTGGAAAGACCAATGTCATAACATCAAACTTCTTGTGCATACCCAGTGTCCTCACTGGCAGGGCAGAGTGAGAAACAAAAAGAACCTTGGCAGTGTCTAAGTGCTGCTCAGCAGTATCTAAAACATCAGTGAGTTATCAACAGTATTTTCATCAGAAATCGAAAATATAGCACCATGCTAACTACTATGAAGAAACCTAGCTGTATCCCAGATAAAACCACTCTAACAGTGAACAGCTATAATACTTGTCATGTAAAAAGCCATGAGTTCTTATCCAAGCTAAATTCTGCTTGATAAAAGTGAAACAGAACAGTCTTAAAGCTGTTCTAATTTACAAACCACACACAGTCAAGTAAGAGCATGGAATTAATTGTTTATTCTACTAAGCAGGTCCTAAATAAATACTAGTTCCACTGAACAGAAATACCTAGAGTGCTGTGCTTTTTGTCCACAAAACAGGTTTAACCCATCACAATGTACAAGCCTAAATTAATAAGTTAATTTGTAATATGCAACATGTAAATAAATCCTACATTGACACTTGTGAAAATAAACAGGATTCAGGAAGCCAAGGAATTTGTTGCCTTTTTTTTTTGGTTGAAAAACTAATCCAGAGTCACCTACCTGGCTGCAAGATAAATCTTATTTGATTTGTTTGGACTTGCATGACAAAGCTTGCCTGGGTGGTTGTAGAATATCTGTATATAAGTATTTTATTCCTTAATATTTGATTTATTACTCTTTCAAGTGTATTTGACTTTGAAGATGCTATCATGGAAAGCATAAAGTGGATGTTATTCAGTAATAGAAAAATTGTACAGCATTCATGTTTTGACCAAGGTTAAAGAGCTAGAATCTGCTAAAAAGGTTAAATAGCTGCTTTCGTACCTGGTGTGATTTCCTTGCTTCTTTTCATTCACTGGCTTTGTACATTGGACAGTTTTGGACTAAGAGTTTCAGATATATTTTAACACTATATTTTTTTGAAGACACTTCAAATTTTAGAAAGTAGCTGGCACTTCAGCAGCAGACTTGGCAAAGAAAAATGAATGCTGAAAGATCAAAGATTCACTCTCATTTTAAAAAGTAGCCACCTGGGGTCAAGACTGTGGAACATTGGCAAGAAGTCTGTAGATACACTTCTTGTTCTGTGCCTTTTACGCAGATATAAAGGACTACTCTTTCCAGAATTGTCACAGGTATATTGCATAACCAATAAATTTATATTTTTCCTGTAAAAACCTCAAACTTTCACATTTAGGAAATACAGCCTAGGAGGTTGTTGTAAAAATATTTTATCAGCATGCCACATTATTATCTGACAGTGAAGCCATAAAAGAATTACTGTGCTCTGCATAATCTTTGCTAACATAACCACATGTACATCGTCACATCCTCTTCCTGCGCCCACTGAAAACCATTGTGGAAAAGATCTTAGGGAATTAGGGGTGTTTGCTGTTAGTAGTATTTGTTATTTACCTCTGTAAAACTCTACATTCATTTATCTAAAGAGAAGTATATAAGGTTTAAGTATAGGAGGCTTTAAATATTACATAATTTTTAAAAGTTTTTTTTCAGGAAGATAATTTCTAAACTATTGTCAAAAGCAAAACCCAACAAATACTACCAGAAAAGTAGTAATGCCAATGTCCAAGTGGCATTAACTCTTAAAAGAAAATACAGAACCTTATTTTTGACATCTCCAGTCTAGACTGAAATTATGTTGAGTCAGTAATAAGCTGTATTCTACTTTTTAAAAAATGAACACAGTGTTTTGGGGAGACTGTTTAAAATGCCATAAATAATGTCAGCTTCTTGAAACTATTAAAGCTCCAGAATATCATACATAACTCTAAGGAACACAGTCTAGAAAACATGAGGCAAAAATATTGCAGAGTGTTCACCTAAAAACTGTGGGAGCATTCAGCTGCTATTATGAGCTGCATGGCTCAGCTGTAGTGTGTTCCTATGATACCTTGACATGGTGTACATGTATAGATACCATGGAGAGAGGGCCCAGCTGCAGCTCTTAAGAGTTGAGGGCCCCTTTGAGAGAGAGAAGAAGGAAGCACAGGCCTTGAACAAAGTGCCTACAGGCACTATTTGCCTTTTCAAGCAATTTCTGTAACATTCATTGGAATTACTGCTGTGGAGTTTCAGGTCAATATATTGTTGCAAGATGCTGTAGCAGGAAAAAATCTCTTGTACACAAGTCTATCTACCACCTTCCTGCACATTTGCTACTGCAGAATGACTAATGTAAAGCAAAGCCAAAAACAAAAAAAATGAGACAAAATAAAAAGAAATCTATGGTTAATATTCAAGAATGAACAATTGTGTATTGAACATAAAATACTGTCTTCGCTCATACTTGCAATAAAGTTTGACTTTCAGTCTACAGCACAATTAATTTGGGGCTTACATTAACAACTATTGTAATTTGTAATGTTACCATAACTAAGAGAAACCTGTTTGTCATTCTCCATGCCCTTGGCAAACATTTAAACAAACACACAAATTCATTTTCATGACAGTTGCAGCAAAACTAAAAAGAAAGTCACTATTCCTCTTGCTAACCCCTCCAAAACCTAACCAAATAAACAACTTGGATTTTAGATATTTAAGGTTTTGGGGTTCAATTTCTCACATCCTTAAAAAGTTCATTGACTTAAATGTTCCCACTGTTGTTCATTATTTTATGATGTATGCCCCATTCCACATACAATATGAGGCATAACACAAATTTCTAACCTTTTTTAGGTGGGCAAAGGTTCATTGTCCTGAAAATGTTTATACAAATGCAATGATGATGATGAGGAGGATGACAGTGATAAAGATGTTATAACAGAAATACCTCCCATTTTTTCCATTGAAGATCCTAAAAAGTCATTTCATTGAAACCATCAGGTTGCACCTGCAGTTTTCCTGAGTGCAACTACAGCAGTATTGTTATGGAAACATGTGGTGTTTGAGGGATTTCTTTTTCTTGCTTTTCAAGGCTACTAGATATGCAAGCAGTTCTTTGTAGTGAATGAATTAAAGAAGGGTTGGTTCTTTACAAACACAATAGTATTATCCAAATTAAATATACAGACAAAATAACATGCTCATATCATACTGACATGAGCAAAAATGGAAAAATCCAATTTATAACTGTGTTGTGAAGATTTCACAGCACAAAAAAAAAAAATCATTTTACATTTTAGTCCCAGAATCCAGACCACTACAGAAAAATATTTGGAACATTTGGACAGTAATAAATATCTAACTATAAATGAGACACTGTTAATATTTGATGACACTAATGCTGTCCCTTTGACTTGTACAGTACTGTGATATCACCATTATAATGAAAAATGGAAAATGTGAAAGGAAATAAAACAGAGTTCTTGTCTGGTTCACTAAGAGATGCCGCATCTTTCTAAAGATATGGGGCTGAAATCAACAGTCTCTTGGGAATTCCAGATACTTTGACTCAATATGAAAATTTTAGACTGCTTTAGTATTTTACACATTAACAAGTGGCCCTTAGCCATGCTAGTTAGAAAGCTTGTAATAAGATTGCTAAAATATTATATTTATACCTGAATTTCATCTAACATAAGTAGATCTCAAATGCTCAGTTTTA
The DNA here is from genome assembly GCF_024509145.1 of Vidua macroura. Taxonomy (NCBI): domain Eukaryota; kingdom Metazoa; phylum Chordata; class Aves; order Passeriformes; family Viduidae; genus Vidua; species Vidua macroura. Next base: position 57,542,990 of record NC_071572.1, on the reverse strand, counting down.
AAATTATTTTCCATCTCATTTACAGGAGATGTGGGCAAGGCTGGGTTTGTTTGTGTATTTTCTTTTGATATACAAGTGAGTGTAGAACAACTGTAAAATTTTTCCTCTGGGATTTAAACAACTAGAGTGAAAATATGACATGTCTGTTCATATAGAAGGAAACTGTTCTACTCAATTTCGCATATTGCTGTCAGCATTATACTGGTCAAAGAATTAGAAAGAATTGCAATGAAATGTAAATAGGAATAAATCTCAGTAGAAAACATACTAAAATTTTGCAAACATAAGCTTTTGAAATTTGAAGTCTATTTGTATTTACCTTGTCTGTAAAGTAAAACCTGTGATTCATCTACCTATCCTTTTCAATTAATCTTCTTTTTATTGGTTATCTTTGAGCCTAGTAAATTCACTATGCCTTTTAAATTCTTCTTTCATAAGCATTTAGAATTGACTAGATTTGCCTTATAATCTATTTCAGACTTCATCAAAGTCTAAGTAGTTTTGCCTTTTTTTCCTCATGTTATGTAAAGATGAAGCAGCAAATAAAAGACTGTGTGATGGCAATTTTTTTTTTAATTTTGTGTATGCGTCACTTTACTTGTACAGATGACAAATTGCATCTTTAATTTGACTTGCATATCATTTAGACACTAGTTAAAGCAACACATTGTTTATTAATGGTAGCATGAGGTCTCCTAAATGTTCCAAAGTAAACCATTCCCTTTATTTGGGCTAAAATGCTGTCAAATCTTACCAAATAGACAAAAAACTGAACTGCTTTATTTTACTACCTATTCTTATATATATGTGTGTGTGTGTGTGTGTTTAATTTATATTTATATAAAACATAATTATCTCCTACTTCAGGGAAATGAAAATAAAATGAATTCTACTTCTTTACATAATCATAATGCAACAAGAGAAAGAATCCTACATCCTTCAAGTGGAAATATATTTAATTTTGAAGAATTCTTCTCTCATCACTTCTTTCCCCTCTCTACCATCATATGAGTTAAAATTACTATGATTGAATGTTTGTTTGTTTGTTGCACAAGCAATATGTTTTTCACTTCCTTTTTAGATAATTTATTTTTCCTGGATATATACATAGAATTTAGGGATAAAGGATTTATCATAATTTCTGTTTAACATGCTGTATATCACAAACTGATAATTTTGCTAACGTGGATGTCCCCATAATTTTTATTTGGAAAAAAGCTTATGTTTCAAATGGTTGTGTGGCTTCAGTATGATGACACAGCAAAGATATTTGTTCATTCTTTTGATAATATAGTAAAATGTTGTTGCTAATATAAAAGAATATAAACATTGTAAACAAGCCTCCTCTCTATTTTCAATTTGATAAACTACACAGATTACACTGTTTTTAAAGTAATTTTTTGCTGTTGTTCTTCAGGAACTATTTTTATAGCCTTTTAAGTCTTTGAAGTTTTTTTTTTTCCAAGAAAAACTTTATTTGTTATCTTTAATATTCCATATGCCGAACAACTCCAAAGGAGACACATTGTTTTCTTATTCCTGCTCAGAGAAGTAGTACTTCTACAATCTATAAACCCAAAGAACATATTGGTCTTTCTGCCTTTGAGGCCTCATCTGAGTTGCCTTTGCATTTAATACCTTAGTCACTTTCGAATCAACAACTTTTCCTGTTTAGTGGGAATGAATTCCTGTTCCCTAGATAAACACATTTACCTTGTTGAGATTGTTAGTGAAAATGAATAGTTCTTAGACATATATGCACATTTACTGAGATCAGCTTAACAAATTCTTGAAATACATCTTTATAGCTGCCTTATGCTCAACACGATTTACCACTTCCCCCATTAGTGTAATTTATGCAATTTAAATATTATATCTTTAATTATATATTTATTTCAAATTAAAAGAGAAAAAAAACCCCAAACAAAACAGGAGTTTCAAAGCTTTCTGAGTGCTACTTATAACATTGCCCTTTAATGATGATTTTCCACAGATAACTAATTTTGGCTTAGTTATTATTCTGTTGAGCTTCAGATTTGCACAGTGCCTGGTGGACTCTTCTGGCTCTAAAATCTGTGGCTCTCTGAAAGTTGTAGACTTCCTTTTATGAAGGGCTTTGGAAACAAAAATCACTCTGTTCAACTCATCCCTAGTACATATCATTTTGAAAAAAGAAAAATTACACACTCCACTACCTTCAACCAGACATAGGCTGTGGTCTGTTAGAACACTTTATTCCCCTGCACAAAAGTGGTCTGATCTGCTCCTGGTGTGTTTCACTTTCTCCCACACTTATCTAAAATGCAGGCCTATACCAATTGTTCTGGTATGCTGAAAAAGATGCCTGATCTTAACCAAGGCCATTGAGTTATATTTAAGAGTACTGGAACAGTTATAAGACCCTGGGAGGATGAATTAAATGATCAGATCATCCTTACTGACCTCAAACTCTAGGACATTTTTCATGCACCTGGTTTTGACTACCATGTGGGGGAAAGAAAAGGCAATACATCTCCCTGGTTAAAGAAGGAAGGATGACAACGCCTCCTTTGTTTTTTATTTGTAGTCATCTAAATTTTCAATTTGTTTCTCCATCTTGGTGTATGCTCCTGTCTGCACTCTTCCTGCTTGTGTTTTGGCAGCCAATTTGGGGCTGCATTTCTTAAGAGTATATAAAACTAACATTGTTGTGTGGCTGTTTTGACAGGTAAAGCACTCATGGAAAGCAAGATGAATGGGATGTCAGTTTTCCCTATCATGGGATCTCCATTTACTGACCCAGATGAGAACTGTGAGAACCCATCACAGAGGCGAGACAAACCAGATATGGCTTCAAATGGGGCTCTAAATCTCATGTAGTTTTGAAGCTACTTGTAGAGTGCTGATTTTGTCATAAAAGACTTGTCAGTTCAGAGTTCATTAAGGTAAAAGATGAGAGTGTTTTATCTGGACAGTCTTGAGCCCTCATATGGTAGGAGCAGGGGCTAGTTACAGCCCTTGAAAGTAAAAAATGTGCTTTTGCAGTGTTTTCTTCCAGCTTTCCTTTGGATCAAATCTCTGTGGAATAGCTGCTCCTGGCATGTAAGTATTTCTTTTCCTTGTTTGTCTTTTTAGGCTTCTTTGTTAAACTTGGAGGTGTGTTTGTGATGTCAATTCAAAGTCCCTTGAGATTTGGCTGGGACTTGAGGTGAGGTGTTAAACTTCACAGGACTGAATTGGAACACTTAAGGTGAGAGACAGGGTTTTAATCACTTGCACTGTGGCTGCCACAGTAGAAACTTTGTGACCTCAGCTGAGTTTTCTTTTACTCAAAGTCCAAAATCAATAGAAGCATTCAAGTCTGGAGAAATGACCTGTGTTTAACTTTGCCCCGAAAGTTAGAAAGCATCAAAAAGTGTATTTCTCAGATGTGCAGTTTGAAAACTGTGATTCTGAAAAGCTGAATTTCAGTATTTTGAATTCCATGTTTTGTAAATAATTCAGAGCAGCAGCACCATCCTTGACAGAACACTTAATCCTTCTGATACTCAGTCATATTTTCCTCACATCAAAAAGGTTTGCTCTTGTACTAAGGTTCATCTGTACTGATGCACCTTGACATGTTTGGCAGATATTAAATAAGAATAACAACAAAAATACTAATAATATTTAGGTGGATCACCCAAAGCCTTCCAAAGATTTTATTTTAGCACATTTACTGTAAAGCGCAAAATAGTTATATAAATTGATATATAAAAATAAATTTAAAATATATAAAATATTAAATTGTATGCATGTTAGAAAACAAAGTAGTTCAAATTTGTTAGGCAAATTCTGGGGGTTTTATGTGGTGTCCGAGTCAGCACTGTCATCACAGCATCTTATAAAATTCATATTGATAACAACACAATGCTGAGAACTGTCTGGCTATATTAAAACATTGATTAATCATGTATACAATCTAATATTTTTTTCCTTATGATACATGTTTTTTTGGTGTAGCCTAGTAAATTATTCAATATTATGTACAAATAAACCCCTTGAACTGTGCTGCACACAGTTCTGCTGCAGTGACCCCAGGTGTACATGACAGTGACACTTGTTGCCTTTCATTCAGCATCTGTGTACATGAGTATAAATAATTTTGAGGCAGAAGGAGATAACTAATACAAAAAAAACCACCACATAACCCCAACAAGTCATGACAAGGATCCTAGTCCTGCAATTGTATCTTATGATTTAAAAGAACTCACAAACAGTAGTATGATTGTCAGATCCTTCAAGTCTGGTTTGTCTTTCTTTTAACCAGCAAAGTGTGTTGTAAATATATATCTTTATAGAAAAAAAAAAAAAAAAAAAAAAAAAAAAAAAAAAAAAAAAGAAAAACACCTTCTTTGGCATTTCTTTGGCCTTATAATATGAATTAAAAAGATATGCACCATTCATCATATAGCAAATCTGTGGAAGTCACTGCTTAAGAATCTAGAGTCAGTGGAAGAAAAGGAATAAGGAGGTACAGATACACTATTGTGCAGGTCTGCTGTTAGAAAATAATTACCCACAGAAAATTAATCTATGTCCGGCAATACTTCAAGTAGCTGCCACCAAGCAACACTGAATACAGCAGCTGATGATTTGAATTTGATCCAGTATAACAAGATTAAAGGGCAAGTGAAAAGTACTCCAGTTATGTATGAACCATCAGCTGCACAAATATAAGATGGGAAACAACTGGCCAAATGGGGATGATCTGGGAATTATAGCAGATTGCTCTCTCAGAATGAGTCAACTGTGTCATGTTGTTACAAAGAGAGCAAATATCAGACTGCCATGTACAAGCAAAGCCTCCTCTGCAGAACACAGCCAGTAATCCTCGTGCTTATTCACCATTGCTCGAGCCTTAGCTGACATGAAGTGGTCAGCAATGTGCCCAGCAAGTTGGAGGCAGCATGACTGGAGAGGCAATTGTAGTATCTGAGCTGTAGTTCAGATGTATAGAAAACAATTTGTAACAGAAAGAACTGGGAAACTTTAGGATAGATTTCATAACGGTCTTGTAAACACTCTGTCTTTGAAAGCATTTAAGACCAGAGTGAAGAAGTATCAAACAGGAATGACATACTGGTAGTTAAACTTGCTGTGGTCTGAGGGACAGGTTGGGTGATCTCTCAGAGCTTCTTTTATCAATGTTTATCACTCCCTTAATGTCACCTTTCCTATATGGGTAAAGAAAATGGGTGTGTAATATCTCATTAGATTTGTAGCTAGATAAAAAAATATCATTCTTCACAAGAGATTTAGCAAGACTCTTGAATGTAAAAGCTTTTATTACATCCCAAATAAAAGCTTTGTTCTTCCTTTAATCTGAAAAAAAAAAGTATGCTTTCCAAAATAAGGTCCATCTTGAGGCAAAATTACTTTTTCTCAAGTTGATTTAGTTAATTTTAATTTTTGTTTGTGTATTTGTTTTTTATTATTGTAAATTATTTTATCTCTGAAGAACAGAAGTCTACTCGTAAGTCTCTGCTATGCCTCTTAGTGAACAACAAAAAAAGTTCACTTTCAAAAAATTTTCAGATATTTCCTTTGATTAGTCACAAAAAAACCCTATGTAAGTACAATCTTATAAAAAGGATTAGCAGAACTGATGGAAGTGTTTATCTACTTCATGCAATTTAGCAATCAAAGGAAGAAGGACAAAGATCAAGGTGGGCTTTCTGACCAATTCTCACTTATAATTAGTAAGGCAGGCTTTGTGTCTGTAGCTGCTATAACTAAAGTAAAGGCTTTTGGGTTGGGTTATTTTTTTTGTTTGTTTTCAGAAATATATGATATGATATGATATGATATGATATGATATATGATTTATTATATTTATTATATATGTTTTGTGTAGATACCATCACATTCTTTAACATTTTTCCTAATGTGAAGTACCTGCAAGAGATTTTTTTTCTTTTTTGAATGCATTAAAAATACTGCGAAAGTCAATATTAAAGGCATAATTCTAACATGAAGCTCAAGGAGTGGGAACCTCAAGATCCCATTTACTTATAGCATGTTTCGAAGCCTGCTGCATGTGTTAGAATGGTGCAAACATTAGTCACAGAGAATCAAGACTTTATATCAAAACTGGATGTCTTTCTAAAAGATCTATTGTCCCTCAAGCAGAAGATATGAACTTGATGTCTGAAGTATAGGTTGAGATTTTAGAGGCTGCTACACAGGTGTTTGGAATAGATAATTATAACGGTTCTTTTCATCCATATACTGTATGAATCTGAACTCACTTTAAGCATACTGAGAGGCAAAGAATAATTCAATGAAAACAAATAATCTAAAAAGCAGTAACTACTACAATGAGAAAGACCCCCTAAAAACAATACTAAGAAATGCCTCTTATCTTCTACTTTCTTTAAGGACGTAAAAAATATTTCCCTATTTTCAACTCAACTCGTAATCAAACACAACAATAAAAATATAAAAGTAAAGATCTATGGCTTTTAAAGGTGATGTCCTGTTTTATAGTCCATATGTTATTATTGGCATGTTGGCCGACTCAGTAGGATTATGAGATAAAATAAATGCAAGATGGAAATTAGAAATTATGCTTTCTGGATAAAGGATATGGACTCAATAATAAAAGAACAAGAAGCAAATTTACTGGTGGTACATTAATTGAGAAATAATTTAGCAGTTTTTTCATGCTGCATTTGTTCTACTGTGCTATTGGTCATGGTAAAAATTTGCTGTAGTTATTAAAGTAGTAGATATAAGTACAGGCCACACAGGGAGCAGAACCACAGAGTAAGAAGCAGCCATTAAAGTCACAATGAGAAATATGACCTTATCTTTTAACAACAGAGGTGTTAACACAGCAGACAGCCTTCTCACCACATTGCTGTTTAAAGACCTCATTTAAAATACTCCTCAGCTGGCATGCTTGGAAACGCCATCCTTTAGCAACATGAGAGTGTAGCATGTAGAACTAGAAAAACATTTAATGGCTATCCCTGTATTACTGGATTTGAGAGTGCTTTTAAGTTAATGGTTGCAGGTTTTAGCTCCTTCTCTGCCTATCAGAAATGCCTCTTCTCTCCTATCTTCCATGTAAAGAAAACTTGCAAGCCAAACAAGATTATTGCTTGCTTTAAAAAACCTCAGATACTTATTGAAGCACCTCCCAGCAGCTCATGAAACATTTAGTTTTAATCCTTGCAATTGTAAGTAAATATATCACATAATTTCATCCCAAATTTAGGAAATTACAGCTTAAAAATATATATTTTCTCAGCTGTATTCTCATGACTCACACTTGAAATAGTGAAACATTCAGATATTAAGAAGCTACTTATAATTTATGAACAGAAGTTATTAATTGACAATATATATTCTATTATTCTGTTGAAATTTATTCTTTAGCTAAAATAAGTCTACTTTGATTTTATTCAGCTGAAACATTTTCCAACAGAAAAGGTTGGAAAGTTTCCAAACCCTTACTCATATTAGTAATCAGTCTGAACTAATATTTTTTGAACTTCACCAGAATTGTGTATACTCCTCCAGACAGATGCAACTAGTGCCTTATGCTTGCAAAGGTTGTACTTACTATGCAGGGAGGTATTTCAAGTTATTTTTTCCCATTTTCATTTTCCACCTGCTCAAATGCCCTCGACACCTATTACTAAACACATGTTTATGAGGATCAGTACACGACTGACTAGTTTTAGCAATTAATAGAAAAAAATTAAAAGGAAAATAAAGAGATCAAGTTGATTAAAAAATCCACATAATAAAAACTGTGACACAAATATTTCAGTTTCTTTGACATATATGATTGAAAGTCGAAATAAGATATTCAATTTCAGTTTTTATACCTAACATGTCATATATATATTAGTTACATTTAAAATTTTAAAGCATATTTCTTTGGTCTAATGTTTTGAAGGGTTAAATCAGTGCTTCCAAAACAAAACATTTAAGCCCTTTGAATCCATAAAATGCCATGAAAAATTGGCTTCTATTCTCTTAGGGAATTACGATTATTCAAAATGTAGGAATTTTTCAATAGATAGCATTTTCTGTTTTCTTGTCAACTCTACTAATACCTAAGTAATGATCCTTTTACTTGGCAAATTGCTTATCATGACAGTTTCTGCATGTTTTCTTATTAAAATAGATATAAACTGTATGTGTAAGGTAATATGCATATAATAATTTAATGTGTTTGAAAAAAGATAGCTTTTTTGTCTTAAATTGCAACTCAATAAGTGTGTGATTCAATAATACAGGCACTGAGGTATGGCTTAAAATGAATGCTACAGTTTCCGTAAGTGGCTTATTAATGACTAAGCAAACTTCTCCTACCCAGCTCATTAAGTATTATCCATTTTCTTTGCAATGTGCGTCCAGTGTCTACCTTTGAGGAGTGCAGTTCAGGACTGAAATCTAGGAAAGGGTTCTGGAACAACCTTTCATCTAATGTGCACAGTAGTTTCCATGAGTATAGAATGGAAATAACAATGGCAAGATGTCTTGTTAAGATCCTTGATAAACATTTTAAAGCACTTTTTCAAGGCCATTTTTTGCCACAATCACCAAGCTGGAAATCTTCAGTCCTATTTAGTGTAGGAATAATCTTCCTCAAAAGGGACAGAACTACTGTGACTCTACTGTGAAAGACTTCACGCAGACAAATATTGTGACACAGTATAAACTACAGTCTTCCTGAATTGTGGACATCAAAGGCAGAACTTGACAAGGATGGAAAGGATCCCATGTGCCAGCAGAGTGCAGCGGTGGAGGCAGAAATGCTCTCACAGCCCTGCAAGCCAAACTGTAGTGGTGCTAAATAGAAAGCAGCCATATGATTATCTGGTGTCTGTGTCACACGGATTTTCTGAACTGAGCAGAGGATTCAGTCTCATATATTCCCATGTAATGTTACATTGCTTGGGTTTTAAGCAGGGCAAAAGACTTCAGTCCCAAGAGCTTTGAAAGTTACACCTTGACACATCTCATTCAAGAAGGCTGTCACATCTCAAATTCACTTATAGATGGAATATGTGTTCAAGGAAGTGAGGAATGGAAAGACAAAGGAAAATTACTCAATGGTCTTATGGTCTTAGAGGTCTTAAATGATACTGTGATTCTATGATTCCTGGTAAATCTGCTTTTTCACAACACCTCCCTCCAAAGATCAAACACCTTCATGGATTTTCTGTTATTTTCACTAATGTTCAGAATGGATGACAAATAAATCAAAAGCATGCAGAGAAAACTTCATATTGATGTTTCTGTGTTCTTTTGTGTTTTTCTCAAAGCCATATCCATCATATATGACATTTCGTGTCATTGCATAGTTGCATAAAGGCAAATTAAATCCAGACTAGAAGCTTCATGAAGCAATGATCAATCACCCAGGATGTTTGGGTTTGGTATTCAGATAAATGTGGACACTCAAGAGGGCTAAAATAGCATAAGAAATTATTTTCTTGCATTATTTCTGTGCTCTGTGCTTTTCATGCATGATAAAATTTGGATTTTTTCCAAACCATTTACCCAGACCTACTTTCTAACTGTGTACTTTTAATACCCCTAAAATGAGTTTTTCTCGTCTTCTCACGGAGAAACATGAAACTGCAGTGCAAAATGGACAACACTGTCAGCAGACAATTCAGTAATTGCAGATGGAAAACATCACTGTGTAAAACTCCCATGATTAAGCCATTGTTGACAGTTTGTACTCTCAACATAAGTTTACATTAATGTTATATATATAAGTTTACATTAATGTTATATATATATAATGTTCATATATATATATATCAAACATTCCTAGAACAATTAACTTCACACCTTGTTGACTGACAAAACGGAGTGTTTTATTGTTCGATGTTTTCAACAGTAGAATTTCTTTTCTGCTGTTTTGCTTTTTAGACCTTTATCTTTTTTCTTCCCAATGCCAAACTCAAACATTTTTCTTAATGCTAATATAATAATTTTTTTTTTAAATCAAACTCATTGAACTCGGACTGGGTAAAGTCTTTAGTAAAACTCAGGAAAAAAACCCCATCTATTGGACAGCAAATGAGGTATTGCACACTACTATTTCTTTATTAATGCTTTTGAGAAATTACCTTTTCCTTTGATTTGAGAACTGTTGTGGATTGCCCCCACAGCCATCTCTTCTCCAGACTGCATCAGCCCCTGTTCTTTGCCTTCTCCTGGCAGGACAAGTGCTCTATCCTGTCCCATTATGGTAACCCTCCACTGAATTAGTTAAATTTTATCCACATCTTTCTCTTCATACATGCAGGGAAAAAAAAATCATCTGCATAAATCACATTGCCACATATCAACTATTTCATTTGTGCATAACAGTTCCTTTCTGTAAGGCTGGTTTAGTTTATGAAAAATTGTTAGCCCATATGGACAGATAAATTTTTCAGAAAATGATAGCTTATGGAAAAAGTAGATATTCCCAGCGGGTTTAACAAAATCTCCAGAAAGGAGCCTCAGTTCACTCCAGGAAATAAGTTGTATTGGCCCTGCAATTGTTCTCCTGGGACATCAATCAAGGAAATGTAGATTCAACATATCACTGTCCCTTCTTCCTCATAAAGCAGAGCTGGTCCTGCTAAAAAAATTATGTCAAAATAATTCAAACTATTAACCTCCTTAACTTTCCAGGAAAAAAAAAAATGAGCTCATTTCTACAATCCTGTGCAATTCTGTTTTCATTGGAATTAAATTATGTTCATAGGCAAGGCATAACAAATAAGAATCAGATTTTCAAAAGAAGGATTTTAATATAAAGACACTAAATTAAGACACGGTAATTTCAGTTAATAATGTAGTGAATAGATTGGGACACAGTCCTACTGGTGGTAAATCAGTTTATTCCTGAAAAAAAACCTCAAAACCTTCTTTCCTTTTCTTTCCAGCAATCTCTTTCATTAGCTCTTCAAAACAGATGCTCTTTGTACTGGAATTCTTCTTAAATCTGGAATCTGATTAGGAAGGGAGAAGAACAATCCCAGAAGTCTTCTACTGAAAAATAGTTTTACAAAAAATCTCTATAGAAAACCTGGTCTAAATAGTAGTTTTAAATATGTGAAATATTAAAAATATGAGTTAAAAGTTTAGCTGATTTAACATTCAGAGTTCTATACAATCAGTATACTTAGTAATTATGATGAAAAATATGATTATGTATTTTACTTTGTACTGAAGTTCCTTTCAGTCCCAAAGTTAATGCTTAATGAATAATTAATTTAAGAAGAAAATGCACAAAACATAACAACCAGTAAAACACAATAAAATATAATTTATAAAACAGAATTCAGGAATAGAGAAGTACCAATGAAATTTGCACTCACTTGTCTCAAAAGAAAAGAATATTAGGGTAAAATAAAACACATTTCAAGCATTGATGGATTGAAGCCATATTTTATCTGAGGTGCTGGGATTGATTTTAGGTGCTGCAAAGCCTTCATTCTACAACAACATAGACTTATGCACACAGCCTCTTTACTTGCTCTTTGTGTAACCCCTCAATTTCTTTTCCTTGGGCTTTTTATAGTCAAACCCTTCATGCCCACCTTGGGAGAAAGACTTTCAAATAGCTCCAACAGTTACAGATTTTGTGAGTTTGCTTTTTTTCTCCACCTTACAAGGCTATAATTATTATGTTCCAGTACACTTCATTCCTGTCCATCATAATGAAAGATGAGCTGTTACCAAGTACTGCACACCTAGTAATAAAGAGGAGCAAAGTATTTGGCCTTGTACAAGCACCAGGGCAGTTATTTTCAGGAGAAATTAGGAGTTTGCTAATGAAGATGACATATTGAAGAGACAACTATATATTGAGGATTATGAATAACTAATCCATTGAGAAAGCATGCAGAATCTGTGGTCAGGTGATCCGGAAGTGTTGTGCATGAGGACAAAAGAAATAAAAAGCATTTATTTCTATTGTGCTGTTACTTAGGTACTTAACATTCATGTTGAGGAGCACAGTAATTTTGCCAGTCAAATGAATTTTTAAATGAGGAGAAGACACATCATAATAGAAAAGATGAATCAGATACAGAATTTGAATTACTGTATTGAGCAAGATGTGGATGGCATCAGTTGTACCCTGGAGGGGACTCTCCATGTTGATTATACACAGAACCTAGATAATTAGGTTAGGAACATATCTAACTTAAAATCAGTAATGTTGTTGAGATTATTCCCTTACAAGTTCAGTCCATTAAAATGTCTGTCAATAAAGATGTCACACTGACCAGACCAAATAATGGGCAAATGTTCTGAAACTGCAAGTCAGCTTCATTCTGTACAAACTGATAGAGCACAAATACTTTTCTTAAGATTATTACTTTAACTTTTCTGTATTCTGTCTTTTAATTGCTCTTAAGCAAGTTTTGATTTCAGAGGAGTACTAAGATTTTTGAGAAACACTAGGGTTTAGGTTTTGTGTAATGTTGGTACTTCAGCTCTTGTTAGTCATTACTTCTCTCAACAGCTTTACAGGGTAGTTGAACAGAGATAGAGCTTTAGGGGATAGTAAAGCATTGGACTCAGATATGAAAAGAATAGCAGCCTAGATAACTCCTTAAAGTCTGAATTTGGTAACAGAAGAAATAAAAGATGGTAATTTCACCTATAGCTTATGAGTGTTATCTTTGAAAGCATGACTCAGAGACTGCCTCAGATGCTGAGTGCCAGTTGATAACTCTCAATTTATTTGTAATGATGTCTTGCAGTATGCAAAGAAAGTTGAATTGAAAAGGAGTCACTAAATCTCCAATAAAATATTTTCCTGTCTTTAAAATGAATGGTTTATAAACATTAAGTTTAATAAATATATTAGGAAAAAATGAGAAGGGGCTGATGAGGACTTTTTCTTCAATATAGGAAGTGAAAAACTAAAATTCTTTAAAATATAAAGGAAGAAAAAAATATGCAGCAGTTGGTTGGTGACAATAAGGAGGCAGTCTGTCTTGTTTTGTGCAAAAGTTCTAGGAGTCAGCTAAAAGGTTATACTGAGAGACACTGAGACACCAAACATGTAAAGATGAATGCCAATGCATTTTCTGGCATTAGAATACTAGGTGATCTGGATTCTGTATTTATTTTTTTCCAGTAGAGGACAAAGTCTGACAAATGCGCTTAACCACTTATCAGTGATGAGAATATTCTTGGGACACATTGGGACTTAAACATCACTTGTTGCAAATTATAATAGTTTTATTTAAAATATTAAATATAATAATATTAATACTAAATAATATTTAAAATTTATTTAAATTTGAACTGACAACACACATATACAAATATGAGGTAGTGGGAGAAAACTACTTTTCTGTTTCTGAAGATCTTCTACATGTTTTCAGTGTTTCTTAATGGTTCTAGGTAGTATCAGAAAAATATAACATTTTTTTTTTTATTAATATTTTCTTGATGCATACAGAAGATGCTATGTTCATTGGTATTGATGAGGTATTGATGAGGACTCCATTCAACTGAATAAGCCTTCCATGCTGTGAAGATGTGATTTGGGATATCCTTATTTCTCATGTCTTACTGTCACTATATTACTACTGTCCTCACCCCTTAGAAATGACCCTGCCTGTCTGCACTGCAATCTAACCTAAACTGTAGATATGCTCTCTAGTGGCTTTCTCTTTCATATTCTCCCAGGACTAAAAGCCATTGTCTTTCCCAGCATGTACAGATCGTGTGGGACTTTGTGAACAAAATAGAAAAAGGATACAAGTAGAGATAAAGATCATTAAGACACAAAAGATATCTTCTACTTTTTAGGAGTAGTGATAAAGGGGGTAATAACAATGGCCAAAAAAACCTGCAAAACAGGATTACAGCCCACATACGTAATGGCAGCAGAATTGCAATACTTCCTCCTACATGCTGTCTGGAAGTAAGGAGATGAGTTTTTATGAATGAAAACAAAATGAAGTAATATTTCAGGTACCTCTGTAGACTCCAGCTATATCAGAGTTAAGAAGTCCTCTAATTTCTTGGATCATTGGTATAGTCCCAGTCCAGCTACATCTTAGTTTCATATTGGAGATTTATGAATCAGGCTTCCCATACTTAACATCATCCACTTATTTCTGTAAAATAAAAATCTGGGCAAGTGGGTTGGTTGTGAGTAATTAAACGCTTTAAAAGATCTCTGGGATGTCCAGTAGGTAAACCCACAGGCCTGTCTAGAAGGTTGAGCTTCTAGAAAAGAAGCAACTCCAGATGGTGTTGGACTAATTAGAACTGTCTTGACTCCCTGCTCTTTCCACCATCTGTCTCCTGAATGCTTGATTATGCCTTAAGGAAACATTACCCTCTGGATCACTTGTTACTCTTAAACATAACAGATTCCTTATATCTTTCTCTTGGCCGTCTGGCACTCACTCTTCCCCATTCTTTTTGCAGAGCCTAAAGACAAATTCATCCTTACCTTTTTCTGCCCAAGAAACCTGCCCCAGTATGAGTAGGTTCACATGGAGATTGCATTTCTGCAGTTCTGAAATAGGACACTTTAAAGGTTGATTTAGAGAACGTATTTCCCAGTAATACCTGGAAATTATGGAGAACACTGACCTAATACCTAGCAATCTCTCAGAAATATAGCTTCCAGTCATGCAACTTTGCTACTTTACCCAAAAGGCTGAGCCCAAACACTTTCAGGGAGCTGACAGTCATACTGGTCCACATGAAATACAACTGATCTGAAACAATTCTTTCTTATGTAGTGGAAGAAGATACAGGGAAGTATGTGGTATTTTGCTATATCACTGTCTTGTTTTCATATAGAAATGAAGTAAGGAAAATGTATTGGGTAGACAATATCTGGATTCCAGGAATCCCCCAAAGCCTCTCTATCACTCCACAGCTGGAGAGAGGAGAGAAAATATAATGAAGGGTTCATAAGGAGAGATAAAGACTGGGAGAGATCACTCACAGGAAAAACAAGCTAGAATTAGAATTAGATTTAATTTAATTTATCACTTACAAATTTAGAGCAGGATAATGAGAAGTAAAATAAAACTTTCAAAACACCTTCCTCCTACCCCCACCTCCTTCTCAGCTCTACATCCTTCCCCAGAGGTGCAGGGAGGCACAGAATGGGGTTATGGTCAGTTTATCACCTGTTGTTTCTCCTGTTGTTCAGGGAGAGGAGTCATTCCCCTGCTGCACTATTAGGTCCCTCCCACGGGAGACAGTTCTCCATTAATTTCTCCAGCATGAGTCTATTCCACAGGCAACAGTCTCCCCACACTGCTGCAGCAGGAATGACTCTTCTACAAGGTGCAGTCCTTCAGGGACAGGCTGCTCCAGTGTGGGCTTCTCTCTCCTCAGGTCTTCCATGAGGTCACAGCCTTCTCCCAGGCATCCACCTGCTCTGGCGTGGGTCTCCTCTATGGGCTGCAAGGGCACAGCTGCCTCACCACGGTTTGCACCACAGGCTGCAGAGGAATCTCAGATCCAGCACTTGGAGCACCTCTTGTCTCTCCTCCACTGACCTTGATGTCAGCAGAGCTGTTCCTCTCACATGCTCTCACTCTGCTCTTCTCTGAACACAATTACAACTCTGCAACAACTTTTGGTCTTTTCTTCCTTCTTAAATCTGTTATCATATAGGTGTTATCACCATTTCTAAGTGGCCCAGCCTTGGCTAGTGGCACATCCATCTTGGGAACTGCCAAGGATTAGCTCTGCTGGATGAGGAACCACCCCTTGTAGCCACCCACTACGAAAGCTTGGCCATGCAAATCCAAAACAGAAACCAAAATAAAATTTTGGGAAATCAGAAAGATGGAGTGTAGGGGAATATGAAATGAGGACTGGATGATAAATAATCCAAAAAGTAAAAAGAACATTGAAATTATAAAATGGCAAAAAACTACTTTGTTTTGGTCCTGCAGTTATGAAGAACTTTTTCTAAAACAATATTTGCCCAGAAGAGTGCAATCTTCTTGAACATTTATGTTTTATGAAAGAAAAATTCTCCCCAAAAACCTATGGCAGAGCCCTTTGGACCAGTTCTTATACTTTAGAAAAGTTGGAAATAAAAAATGGCAATTTACAGCTAGAAATCTCCATACTTTTTAGAGTAGATGGCATAATCAAAGACAAGGCAAACATCTAACCTCTTCATTAAAGAATGGCTTCCAGTAACTTAGTTTTTGGATAAATGAAATAGATCAATTTCCAATTAAATGTCTACAAGCAATATGGATAAGCCAACAACATCAAAATATTTCCCATTCTATTGAGGACAACTACTGAGATATCTCAATACAAAAGTTTTATTAAATTATACAATTGTGTGACAAACAGAAGTAGACACTGAATGAATACATTGGTTTCAGAATGAACATAGTACATGAAAAATTTAAATGAGAAATGGAAATAAAACATGGAAGAAAATGAAGATAACTGTTTCATAAGACCAAAAGAATTGGAAAAAACATGTAACTTTAGCAATGCAGTTCCAGAAATAAAAAACTATCTGTAATTTCTTACACTAAGTCTACTGAACAGAAAATCCTTAAAATCTGAGATGAACTGAAGATCTACTGGTAATAACCAGAGGACTTGAATAGTAACAAATTCAGTCCAAAGAAATAGACTATTACTTGAGTGATTTACAAGTGTGCTCTGAATGAAAAGTACATAAAAGAAAAAGATGGAAGAAAAAAAATTCTACTATTGCTATGGAGAGGGACAGCCTTGAAGTATGGACAGCCAGCATTTGAGAAAAACAATGGCTTACATGGGAAAGGCATAGCACTTTTATGAAGTGACAGACACAGTCATTATTACCAAATACTTTAAGACACAAGACTATTTTAATGCATAAAAATTGTAGTGTCCTCAAAGCTCAGAAGTAAAAAATTGCATATGCAATGTAAGAGTAAGCTAGTGAACAAGGCAGCAGAAATAAAACAATTTTTTCTACTTCATGCAAATAAATAGGTAAGTTTTCTTCCTTCCTCCCATCCCCCCCTTTTCTTTCCTTTTTTTTTTTTTTGAGTTAGCACATTTTAAGATAAATCACATAAACAGATAAACAGACTCATGAGTACCAGTAGCTGTAAAATCAAAGAGAATTACACACTGTAGCATACAATATCAGATTTTATCCACATGAAGTAAAAAGTTCAATACATGAGAAATGTTTATCTGTGACTTCAAGGAAAGATAAAAACACACAAGCAACTGAAAAACCCCCTAAACATCAACAAATACATCCCCCCCCCCCCCCCCCCCCCCGCCCAACTACTGACAACAGTTGTTGAAGTGTTGGAGTGTTGATTCAGGAAAATAATTTTCCTTTTCAAGGAGATGTTGAGCAAAAAGACAGTACTGCACAGAGATAAAACAGCATATTACAAAAACATAGAATACTGTATCTTGGTGTATCGGAGATAGAAAAACAGCTACTACAACACAGGCAGAAAAAAAAAGGCAAAACAAAAGCAAGAAGACACTATTACAAAGGAAGCAGTGGGATATATCTGTAGTACTGACTAGTAGTGGCAAGCACACTTATAGGCATTGATACCATACAGAGAGACTGATGCATAAAACCCATCTATATTGTCTTCTATGTATTCTAAATAAAAGCAATGTTTCTTTTTATAAATGTGATCTTAAAATTTTTGGAAATTTTCAGGATCCAAAATTATAGAAACAATAGGTGAGATTTTTAGAAGATAATAATTTGAGGGGTAGTTTTTGCACAAGGTTTTTACTTTTAAGTCATATTCTGCTTTACTAATGCATGTGTCAAAGTGATTCTATAAAAATATTTTAGCTCATAAGTTATTCACCATAACTAAGCATCTAGAAATTTTATTTGCTACCTAAAATAACTGGCCCTCGAACCCATATTTTCCTAATCTTGTGTTAATAAAGCTCTTTCAGCTTCAGGTGAACAGAAACTGACCTCTGACATACAGCTGTTTTTAAACATGAGAAATTTGGGTGCTGGATTTATTAAGCTTTATTGTTAGCAAAAGGAATCTCTGAGAAAATTCACTGAACAAGGCAGCATTTCAGTAGACTAAAGTATATGAGACAGCATTTCAGAATTTTAGCTGAATGAGTCTACAAATATGTCCTCCCTCATTTACACTCAGCAGGATAAACAAAAACTGTAGATCACTATCAGCTGCACATTCAGTCAGGCTAGTAACAACTTTAAAAGCACAGAAAGTACAAATGTATTTCATATGCAGGTCGGAAATTCCCTAAGGTAGAGCTATAAAAAGTCTAGCAGCTTTAATTTGGAGATACATACATTTTCAAATGTATTTCTGAAGACCTCATTTTTTAGTATATTTTTTTCAGAAAACCAAGTTTTGACTTTGTTATTTGAAATCTGAAGATAAAACAGCAAGAAAAAACAGAAAGATAGAGACTGAGATAACAAGATTAGGACTGAAAATAGTACTCAAATCTGTCAAGAACAAAAATCCCACAAAAATTATTTGTCTAAATAATGACTTTCTAGTGTGAAAAAAAAACCTCTCTAGAGCAGTGAACCCATCAGTCCCAGTGATGACTATAGTTAAAACTAAATCACACTGTATTTGTGAGACTTTTATCATAATATGAGTGTGACCAGTATTGGGGTTTCTTACAAGGTAGTAGGGATTTTTTTCCCCCTCCCCTCCCCTCCCCTCCCCTCCCCTCCCCTCCCCTCCCCTCCCCTCCCCTCCCCTCCCCTCCCCTCCCCTCCCCTCCCCTCCCCTCCCCTCCCCTCCCCTCCCCTCCCCTCCCCTCCCCTCCCCTCCCCTCCCCTCCCCTCCCCTCCCCTCCCCTCTTGTATGCTTGCAGGGTTTTTCCACTACTGTATCCTAAACAAAACCTTCAAAAAGACCTTTATTCTTTCAAAGTCACATATCTCATCTTAAGCAGCTCACTAATTTCTCAAAAACCTGGAAGACTAAACCAGGCTCATAGTCTTTCATTTCTGTATAAAGCTTTCCTTTAAAGGTTTCATGCTACCACCCTCAGTCATCCAGAAGCAAAAGTTTCCTTTGATACTCTCCCTCTCCTTCCCCTACATCTTTTGTATCATAACCAAACCTTTTTGCAATTTTCTCCACATTTTAAAAAATCCCTGCATATATCTACACACTTATATATTTTTGGGTTTCTTCTGAAATCTGTCATTCAAAGTAACTCCTCCACATCAGGCTTAAGAAAATACATTTTGCAGGGTTCCTCTAACATTAATAACTGTATTTTTTTGTTGTTTAGATATAAATACATTTGTATGTACACAGATATATATACAGACATATGCACAGATTATTATATCAATAGAAGGACAGAAACAGTATCAAAAGAAGAATTGATGATCTGTTCCACATGAAAATATCATATCTACACCACCTAAAAGAGCTATGAAACTGTATGTTGGTTGTAAATTTGACCATATGTCAATCCCTTTTACCTGATCAGTCCACATATTCTTTGAGCTTAGGGTTTTTTTTATTCTTCCACTATCATTTATGTTTGTAGTCACTCTAACACACCCTTGTAGTAGAGGGACTAAATCTTTTCCATAAAACATCTAAAAATTTTAAGCTGTTGCAGAAGAAAAGATATAGCTGAACTTGAATTTCTATTTGTTGAAAATTCTCTTTAATGAAAAGAAAGTGGTATAACAGAAAAGAATAACACATCTGTTCTCAAGCTAGCTCTTAAGGTAAAAGACAATGAAGATCCTGGAAGCTTCCATGGAGCTGAGATGATTCACTGTGAATTGTTTGTTCACTTCTAATCTCCAATTATTGAACCTTTTTCCACAACAACAACAAATATTTTTTTTTCTTATTTTCTAAACTGTCTGCAGACTCTTATATCAAAGCACAGTTTTCTAAACTCCAACTTCATGATTTTTTATTTTTGTCAACATTCAGTTGCCTTCAATTTTCTTCAAAAAATCCCCTCCTGTAACAAAAATGCAGAAGGTATCTCAAGTGATTCAGCTAAATTAAACAGTAATTGTATCTCTAAATCTGATTCATATAGGACCACTAGCTACAACTTCAGAAACATTCAGAGGTAAACAGAAATTAAACATCACCAAACAGTATAATTATTCATTTGAAAAATCCTTTCAAATGGCTGAAATCCTCTCTTCCTCTTAAAAGACATTAAATTAATAATAACAGCTGGTTTGGATACAGCCCTGTTGATATTTGTATATCCCATTATTGTGAATGGGGTCTGGCTTCCCGCCAGATCCTGATGTGGCTGCAAGCTGTTTCACGTACCAGCTAGTATGGAAGCTGTCAATCAAAATATGCTTCCTTTATCACCACTGTGGCGTTTTATGAAATGTCAGAACAAGATGCCACACTTGCATCTGCTCCAGTGTGAGATGCTGCGTATCATCCAGGTGTGGAGCCAGATCCTTTCGAGTGCTGTGCCCATGGTTATGCCAACATCAGGACCATCCTTCAGAGGCCAACTTTCCACTGGGTAATTTGCAATCTTATCAAAAGCCCATTGAAGTCAAAGGAAATATTCCCATTGATCTCAGAGGGCTTTGATGAAGCCCATGGTGAGCATGTACTTTAGCAGTCTTTTAGTGTTCTTGCAACATGCACAGCCAAATGAATATACTTAATCTTTTGAGTAAAAATATGAAAGTCAGCACAGTTCAGCTGACTGGAGTCAGAAGTCAGAAGGGGACTTAGCATGTGGAATTTGTGACCTCGAAGCCTTTCTTAGCTGCCAAAGTTCAGCCTCTAAGCAACCAGGAATATTCAAAACTCTCTTTGCCTTGTTGCTGTTAAAGCCTGTCCATTCCTGTGTTCCTTATGGTGAGGCCCCCATGACATTCAAGTTATTGCTGTGGCACAAGGCTCTGATACAAAGCCATTTAACAGTGACCAGTTTGCACCTAAATCCCACCAACCCTAATGAAATGAATGAGTACAGAGGCATGTTTCAATGTGTGCTCATACCATGGCTAACCTTCCCTCATGCTTTTCTGCACATGATCAGTGTGTTTCACATGTGCAAATCAGGAGTGAAAACATCTCTGTTCAAGAGTTTTTATGTGTGGGCCTTCCCACTTGACAGTGTTTCAAACCCCATTGTTTGACTAGAGAAGAATTTAAATATCACCCACTTTCCCTCAAAATTTTAATTTAGTTCTAGTTATTGGATTAATGCAAAGAACGGACATAGGCAATCTTTTCCTAGCCATGGTTTAGAGATGATATACTATTAATCTCCTGGATATTCCAAGGTGAATGCTGTTCTGCTATTCCAAGCAGAATGCTGTTTAATTGAGAAAAGCATCTCTTCCTCAAAAGTATTTCAGGGAACTTCTATCTCAGATGCTGATCTCTGTGAATCTCTTTTCAAATGGCATGTGTGGGAGTTATGAATTTGGCAGTAACGTGTAAGGAAAATACTGCAGCAGATGTCACTGTTGTGGTTTTATGTTGTGCTTACCTTTGGACTTACCTCAGCTCCTTCACCTTTAAAGCTACACTCTTTGGGAAAGTTCCCTTGCATTGAAGTGCTACAAAGGTTAGAATTAGGTGACCCACTAAAGACCCAGGAGAGATGTACGGTCTCCTAACGAATGTGTTTAACATTGCTTTTATAACCAAGATTATTTTAGAATTGCACTGATATCAGACTTCTCTGAAAACAGAAGTGGGAATTCATGCCTCTAGCTGGAGTAGACTTTAATCTTTTTTTAATGAAGTGACCTAGTAAGGAAAATCTAAATGAATACTAGGAACTTGCTGGCAAGATACAATAGCACTTAACTCTCCTACTGAAGTATTTTGCAAGGTAATACCTACAGGCTCAGAAATTCAGTGATAATGTCTGGTATCTGAATAAACTCATATATTTATGCCTATGTTTTTAAAAGGAAATTTTAAAATTATCTTTTAAGATCGCATCTCTATACCTAACTACTGACTACACACTTGGAAACTACAAAACGTGTCTTGGCATTCAGATCAAGAATCAGTGCTGTTCAACACAACTACCAAAACCATGTCAGTAGCACATTATAATTTAATAATAATAAAGTCTGTGGGAATGGATACACTAAAGTCAGTGTTACAGACTTGTCATAAAAATAGAGAAAGCTCTGGGGCAAAGTGACCGGTAGGTATTTGTCTTATTGTAAGCAAAGCAAAAATTTCTATAGCAGATCATTACTCATATAAGGTAGGTGATCACAGACACAACTCCCTACAATTTTTGAACTTTTTCCAATAGTCTTGTATTCAAACAGAGGTAGGAGAAACATTTCAAAAGTGTCAAAGTGACTTCAGGGCTTGAAGGAGACACTTCAGAAGCAGTTCATGCACACTGGACTTTTAAGATCCCTAAAGTAAAGGATGTGCATCACCCAGAGCATTTGGGAGTGCTCGACCCAACCATGCAGCCTAATAGGGTAACTTTTGCTGCAACATAGTACTTGAAAATATGCCTAGAGCTCTTAATTCACTCTGCTGAGAAGGACTATGGTGCTATTTGTAGTCTTTTACCTTTAAATTTAAAGTTGTGTCTCTTGTGTCTCTGTGTGGTGAACTTCAAAGAGCTGACTGTTTGGGAAATATCTCTTGCTACACAGATTTCTGACTGGTGAAAGTTTTGACAAGGGCTGTGTTTAGGAGGCAATGTTTTTTTTAAAGACTATAGGTAGAGAATAAAAAAGTCCTTAAAAGAATCCTGTGGTTTGGCCAAAAAGTTTTAACACTATTTGTTATGGTGGAAAAAAGCTTTAATTGGTTCTGCTTTCATAGATTTTTGTTTATTTATTTTTATTTTTTTTTAAGGTCTTTTGTCTGCAGTTTGATTTGGTTTTGGCTGTTTCCTGTATGTTTTAGTATTTGGGATTTGGTTTTGATTTTGGTTTTTTTTTTTTTTTTTTTATGTCCAGATCAGGGGCTGTGACATTTTAGAGGCTTCTACACAGATTTTAATCATTACAATATGTGGAAATCTGTGACAGAATCAGAAGTCTGGCATAAAGCAGTGGAGTACTATCTACCAGTCCTTTACCATGGAAACAGAGGGATAGACAGCTGTGTCAATGTTGCCATGGTGAATAAGGTGAGATTAGTTTGTGGCTGGCAAAAAAGAACAAGCATGTTCCAGACTGGTAATCCTTCACTTACCTGAAGGAATATGATTGTTCTACATGAAAAAAAAAAAATAAAAAAAAATATTGTTCCTTGTAGCAATAGAAGCACTTTTGTACAAAACCGGTCTCTTACTGTGCACCACTGGAAATTCTGCAGATAAAATTTCTGAGTATTCCAGTGCCAGAGATTGATCTTTGTAGTTCATGGGTTTGGGTCCAGGTGAGCTTTGAGGCTTTTGTCATTTATTTTCGGGGAGGGGCTGTATAGATGCTGTGGCAATAGAAGGTGATAAAATATTTAACCAAGTGACTAGCTGCACTAAATCTGATGTAGGAATTCACTATCCACTTTGCAATCAACATTTCATTTGCGATTCTTGTATTGAATTTGTAGCTAGATATAGCATCTTTTCAGCTCTGGTGGTCATTTAGAACAGAACCCCATCTTTTCCTGATGCTGTTTCTGCAAAGAGAGTTACAAACAGTCAGGCATGCTTCCATAAAAATCCTTTGTTCCAGCACAGGAAACTTTATTCTGTAAAGAGGGACTTCTGGCACTTTGCTACAGATGATGAGATATAGCCATGTATT
Source organism: Vidua macroura (assembly GCF_024509145.1). Taxonomy (NCBI): domain Eukaryota; kingdom Metazoa; phylum Chordata; class Aves; order Passeriformes; family Viduidae; genus Vidua; species Vidua macroura. The sequence goes on along the minus strand of NC_071572.1, from coordinate 57,519,250 downwards.
CATTAGTCACAGAATCTAACACACAATCACAAAACAAAATAGAAATAATTTTATCCCCCAAGTGGTCAAACCCTATTCAGTGTTCGGTTGTGTTATTTATCTGTCTAGGATTGTGTCATTCTTTACTGCTGCAGCTCAGTGACTTTGTGAGAGGAGGATATTTGTCTTTAAAAGTTCTGGTAATGAATCGTACATGAGAGTACAAGGGCATCCTAGGGGAGACAGAATCTGTGTGGAGGATTAATCTTTTCTTAGGTAAAAATGCTACATCTTATGTAGAAAACTGGCAGATAATTTTGCTGTCAAACATCTGCAATCATTTAAGGCTTTACCTCTTTCTTTCCTCATATTTGTATGGTCAATATCAATGAATAATAAAAAGTCAATGAGGTACCACAGTTAAACCCAGGGCTGAAGTGAAAGCAATAACATTTTCCCTTCACTGCAGGAAAGCAATCGAAGGAAGACACAGCTGTCAACAATCCTAAGGTTAAGTCACTGATTTGAATGCCTAAACTATGTATTTAGGTGCTTAATCTTGAAATGCTGTTCCATTCTATGTATTTAGCAAATGTACATTTAGTAAAACATCTCTTTGACCTATTGCAGTTTCAAGTTCTGAAAAAAATATTCTCGTTCATTAACACCTCTATCTAAAAAAGACAGAAATTCTCCAACATTTTTAAGGTGATGAAAAATATTAATTATCTGCACAGTAGTTCAATGAATAATTGCACTGCATAAGTCCATTAAAATAGAAAAATTATGTCCTTTTAAAGCTGAACATTGTGAAAGTCCATGCAGTTTAATAATCTCTTGAACTAATATAATTTAGTCTGGGCATTAAGTTTGTATTCTGAGCTGAGAAATGTAGGTTTCTGAAAATCAACAGATCTACAAATGTGTATCAGGGTTCTTGAATGTTTTTCTTTTTTGTCACCACAGATGGTGCAGTTGATCTCACTGGAACTTTGATTTAAATATCTGAGTTTGATACAGTCAGTATTGAATCCAGGCTCTCATTTGTGTCACATAAGACTATTTTTAATGATAGATATAAAGTTTCTTCTCAAATAAAAAGAGGAAATGAGAAATTAACAATTGCAAGTGGCAATAGCACTGCTAACAACTGAGTAGTCTGTTTCCTCATGCCAGAAATGTCTCCACACCTTCTGCTTTGTATCCATAGATTCAGATAGCAAACAGTGAAATTTCTTGTTAAATTGTATCAGACTAGCACTGGAAACAGAACTTGAGATGTTACAATAAAAAAAAAAGTATATGTATATATTTCAGAGCACTCAGACATTTTACAAAAGTGATTTTTGCTGAGGGAAGTAAGTCTACAGTGCTAATAAAAGATAATGTGAGCAGATATGTTAAAACCCTCTATATTATTTAAATCTACTACATTCCTCTTTGGCTACCACCTCAGGGCACAGTTAGATTTGCTTTTTCTTGACTTTCATGTGAACTTAATGAATTACTGCTTCCTCTCCTCCTCTTCTCATTTCTGTTCCAGAACTGATCTCAGGTCAGCCCCACGGCCATTTTTGCCAGCACCACTGAGTGAGTGGTACACCACAAGTGATGAATGGCAAGCTATGAAGAAGAGTTGGGAAAAAAAAAATCCTAGGCCAGTTTTGCCTCTAGGATGTCTGGAAATGAAGATCCTGGAGTTGATTTTCACCTCAGATCAGTTCAGGACATTACACTACTTTTTTCAGGTTATGTTATGAGGATATTACATATCTTCAATGCACAGAAAAGCTTTTGAAAACTTATTAATGATTCCCAATAAGTTCTGGGGAAAGAAATACCAATATGGGAAATTAACGTCTTTTATTAAACATTAAAGTAGAATAATTTCAACTACAAGCCTGTGACGAGGTTAAAAATAGAAGCCTGAAACAAAAAGGGAACTATTAAGTTTTATTTAAGAAAAAACTGAATGAAAACAGAATTTCTTGCAAGTAATGAATTAAACATTTCTGAACATTGTGGGGATTTTTTTTAGAAAGGTTATTATTCATGTAACTTTTTTTTGTTCTGTTGGTGTTATGTCTGTTCACATGTAGCCCTCAGCAACATAATTGGTATACCTAAATAACTTAGTTCATGTCTGTAGAAGTTCTTATGTAGAACTCCCTATAAAATCACAATAAGTAGCAACATTATGTCATTTGGCCTGCCCAGTGTTCAGAGATTTGATGTCTGAATCCTTTGAAACCGCTTCAGAGCACTGTTGAGTGCATAAATGTTTTTGAGTATCCTGCGCTTGGGTTAATAGCTGATTTTTCTCCTCACTTCCTCCAGAAGTCTGTAGTGCACATCCAAAATATTACAGATTTGGAGATCAACACTGGTGAAGTATTTCCTTGGCTGACTTTGAGTTTCTCTGTAGGATACTATCTTTCCTCATAAGCCGAGCTTAGTCAGATGTCTACATACACTGTGGTATCTACAGAGATTTTCACATCTATAGGCTAAACTTTTGCTTTCCATCTGAGAAAATAATCTCACTTTAGAGGAGAGGTGTAAATCCATTACTTTAAATAGCATAGGCTCTGGAGCTGACAAGCATGTCCATGGATATCCATGACATGAATGGCATGTGGTATATCAATGTGGAGTATTCCAGACAGACATAAATCTTACCCCTGAGAGACCCCAGTCGTGCTCCATGCAACACCAGGATTTAGACACCCAGCACTTAAGTGTGCTCTGCCAAACTTGATCATCTGTGTCTGCAAAAGCACTTTCTAACTTAGTCACACAGACCACCAAGTTATCCTCACTTTTGTATTTATATTCCACCCTCACTAAACAAATTTACCATAGATATTCAGAAGGGCAGAGGAGGAATGCACTGCCAAATTTCTTGCTTACAATGAAAACTCAATATATGAAACTACAGAAAAACACACCCAGTAACTGATTTACTAATACAGCTGAAATATATTGCTTCTCCCCCTTTTCTAGTAAAATGTCAAATTCTATAGTGTAAAACATGGATGTTATGAAAATAGGTGCATAATACAGAAGTAGAAAGGTGAAAAGAGAATGAAAATTAATGCTTTAATAACACCTTTATCTACATATTTTCCTTTTTTTCCCCTCCGTCTTTTTTCAAGAAACCCTGATGCTGGTTTTTTTCTTGTGTGTTTCACATTTTCAAACATCTGAATAAAAGAGGTCTGTGGTTTGATGTCCGAATTGACTACATTTTAATTCCACTTGATTCCTGGTATCAGTTGATATAGTAACATTTAACATACTCTCTAATCATTTGAAGCTTTGTACATGTGTACTTGCCAAGATGTTGACCCAGTAATCCAAATATTGACCACAGAAATAGTGACTTTATATGTTGTATTATCAACTTGAGAGCTATACACCAGTAGTTTAGAGCTTGGCTACAAGAAGAAAAAATGCAAACCTAAATATAGCACACCTCTCTAAAATGCAAACCTAAACACAGCACACGTTTAAGGATAATACAGACATATTGTCCTTAAAATTATGTACCAAATGTGATTATCAAAAATCATAGAAGCAATTAAGTAAATAAATCTTAAATTTTCAAGATAAATTATTTATTAATTTTTGATGGAAGACTTGGACAGATTTATTTGCTGAAATTGTCTGCAGTTCAAGAACAATTTCTATTTAAAGTTTGTTTACTTTAAAACTGAGTTCTTGACATCCTACCCTGTAAGTCCCTGGAAATCTACCTTATTATTACTGGGCTGTTGCTTCCTGGTAAGGAAGTTTCAGAAATATGATGATTAGATGAGACTTGAGAAATCTGGGTTCAATTTTCAGCTATTTCCCAGGCTTCATATCTCTTCTGCAATATATACACATCTTCATTTTCCTTATCTAACTTTAAAGTTAGAAGATTTTATATGAATTTTCTATATAGATTCCCATAATGGTTGGTGTATCCTGTCCTAATATTATAGGAATTGTCCTCTGGAAGTGCTTCTTTTCCTTTCTGTAGTAAAATTATTTATAAAGATTGTTTTTGTAACTTAGGCAGCTAAGCTGAAGGTCTAAATTTAGGAATATGAGCACATTCCTCAAAATATATTATTTACTGAGAAAATCTTGATTCTAACCTAGGCAAGGCAACTAAATTTTTTTAATCTAAGACTATCTGAAAAGGGTAAAAATAATATTTTTCTGAGCTATTTTTCAGTCTGTAAATGTTTTTCTTCTAGATATGTCTAATTTTCTTATTTTCTTATTTAGCATTATTATTTATGCGTATCATATGTATGAGTGTTATTTGTATGTTTATTCCTTTTGTTTGTATTATTTATATTATTGGTAATTGTTTGCATTAATTTTTGCTCAACACCATCTGTCTGTCAGTATCCATCTGCCATCTCTAGATTTAGAGTTAGATTGCAAGATTTTGGAGCATGAGTCATCTCTTTCTTCCTGACCCGTTACGAGTACTCTTGTACTTCCTACAATGTATAGGAAGTCTAGTTCTGAAACAGTGGCCCACTTAAAAAGGTGGTCTACAATCAAAGAATAAAAAATAATCCTTGCTCCAAAGTGGTGGGATAACAAGTAAATACAGATATACAGGTGGCATAGTTCAGGGAGGCAATGGGACAAAGTTTGCCAGCATGATTGGTACTGTATTACAACAGCCTTCTTATTTTTCATGCTTTTGTAGACATAATAAGAAAAAAATGGTATTACAGAAAACTCCTCTCAGTGAGAGGCATGTCTCAGCACCAAAAAAAAAAAAAAGATGCTTACTCAACAATACAGTGAGCTGGGGAGTGAACTTCAGATAAGTGATGGGAGTTACATTATAGAAAATGAAAAAGGTCAAGGAAAGCTTCTAAAATTGAAACAAGTCACTTAGTTTGTGCCATACAGGAGGACTAAGAAAATAATGCAAAGCTGAGCAGCAAGATGATCAAAGCAATGAGATAGGAAAAAGGCAGTTGCAGCAAAGTTTCAAATGGCTGTGAGTCGGGCAAACCAACAGGGACTGCAGTCAGAGTACAGTCATGAGACAGGAAGCAAAGGTAATTGGAAATGCTTTGGACATTTAAATATGGTTTCATTACGCAAAACAAACTGCAATTGCTGAAGTAATAGACATATGAAAACAGTAGGCAAGATAAACTTTGAGAAAATCTACACTATCAGTCACATTTAAACATTATTAATAGAAGAAAGTAATTAGTCAGCAAAAATTCTACTCTGTATGCAGGGGTTTGTTGCAGAAGTACATAGTGATATACACTGCCTGTGCACATCCCTAGCAGCCTGATGACCATTTCTTGATTCTGACTCTTTTATACCAGACGAAAATGTCAATCTGAATTTCTTAGATTATTTTAGCTGTCCTACTGTCTTCGGTAATTCATAAGATTTTTCATTCCTGCCATGCATTATTTAAATTTGTGAGTCATTTTGAGTTAAAGACAGAAACTGAGTAAGAGACTTGGTAAAAAATACAGCTTTACTGTACTTACCTGACATGTCTCCTCTTCCTTGCTGCATTTATTTATGATAGAGAACATGTAAAAATTATTTCTGTAGGTCTTAGATTCATTTTTTTCATGGGTACCTTGTTCACATTCAGTTTCCTCCCTGAATAGCAGAATCTGCAAAGAACAGAGTTCAGAGATAGTTTACAACAATTACATGTAAAAATGTTCATTAACAAAAATGAAACAGCCACCCTTACCACATTCTTACTAGCATCTCATAATCCTGAAGACATTTTTTTTTCACTGAAATTTATATGGAATCCTAATTAAAATATAGACAAATCTGCTATAAATGTATTGGACTGAGAAATATATATTGGTTTTTAGGTTTAGTGCACAATAAATCAGAATCATATAGGTGTTTAAAAGAAGAAGACACGAGATTAAGGACTTGACTCCTTGACTCTATTGGCTCAATCCTTAGGAAAAGGTGAATCTGAGCTATATCATAGAATCACAGAATTGCTGAAGTTGGAAGGAACTTCAAGATCATCTCATCCATCTCCCTGATCAAGCAGGGCCACGTAGACCTGGTTACACAAGATCATGTCCAGACAGTTTTTGAATATTTCCAAGGATGAAGATTCCACCACACCCTTGGGCAACCCATGCCACTGCTCAGTCGCCTTCACACTGAAAAAGTGTTTTTTGATGTTTAGACTGAATCACCTGTATTTCAGTTTGTGCCCATTTCCTCTGTTCCTGTCACTGGACACCATAGGAAACAGCTTTTTCCCACCCTTCTTTCAAACATGTTTATACGTTAGTAAGATCCCCAATGAGCTATGTGCTCTACAGGCTGAACAGTTTCAGTTTTCTCAGTGTTTCCTTATATGAGAGGTACTCTAGTCCCTTAACCATTTTAATGACCCTTCTCTCTTGTACTGAGCAATGCAAAGCTGGACACAGCATTCCAGGTGTGGTCTCACCAAGTGCTGAGTATGAGGGAAGGATTACATCCCTTGACAAGTAGACATCATTCCTAATGCAGCCCAGGATACCAATATGTCAAAGATACCATTTTGGTTCAAGGTGCTCAGCTGGAACCCTAAGGTCCTTATTTGCCAAGCTGCTTCTCAGAGGGATGGCCCCAGCTTGTACTGGTGAATGGAACTGTTCCTCTCCAGGTGCAGGACCTGGCACGTCTCCTTGTAAAACTGACCTCTGTCAGATAGCAATCCTGTCTAGCCACTAGTTTTCCATCCTTCCCCCTTGCCAAAATTTTCATTTCCATTGATGGTGGAGAAGAACCCTGACTGCTTTTATTCTGCAGATGCTGCATGAAGCTTTTCAAGCTGCTGTCTCAGTGCCAATCTTTTTCCTTCTTCTCTGATGCTCATTTCTGCTCTTAATTCCTCCACTTGCGGGAGCAACTCCTCCATGATGGCAAACCTTCCCCACAGGATAGAAGTGCATCTCTTATGGAATTCCTTCCATCCTCAAACTAGTAGGGCTGATTCTGCTGCCTTAGTTTGTGTTGAAGCCTCTACCCAGGGACAGCTGCTCTAACACCTAAAGAGGAAAGTGCCTTATGACATTACCACCATGTGTGAGACTAGTACAGCAACAGAATTTCACGAGGCCCCCTTTGACATTCCCTTCTTTTATCCTTATACTCAAACTGCAGCGTGTGTTGGCCTTCTCTGTTAGCTAATGTTAGCACATTAAATCTACATATTTCAAATCTCAGTTCATCAAAAGATACAACTGTTCCAAGCATAATTCAGAATATAATTTTATGTTTTTGAAATATTAAAGAAACCCTTGCTGCTTAGATTTGCATGGGTCTCTTTCTGTTTCTCTTACTATTACTATACCTTGTATAAGTAAAGAAACTGTTCTTCATGACTCTATGTCTGAAAGTCCACTGAGAAACTCAATTACTTTGATGCTTAGAACAGGTATAAGGTTGAGCTTTCACACCTATATATCATTAAGTTAGCAGGAAATATGTGAATCCCTTCAGTCTTTTTGTAAGCCTACTTAAAGAAACCTAAAGAAGTCTTGTCTCTTCCTACTGAATCCTCAGCCTCTGTTGTGTCACTGAGTGTTCAGTCACCTGGGTGACCACAGGTCCTGGTCACCCCAGGTCCCTGAGCCCTTTGTTATGCAAAAGGCCAGCAGTTCACAGCCTCTTGTTGATGTTGAGGACCTAGAAATAAAACAACACACTTTTGAGACAATGTTAGTGTTGGAGGTAATATAAAGCCTTGTCTTTATTGGAGGTAAGATATGGAAATGATATGGAGGGCAGATATGGAAAATGTCTATCCCTGCACAAGGTGAATACAGTTTTACATGTTTAGAAAATTAGCATAATTGACAAAAATTCCCAATTAGTGACATAAGAGGTGAGGTAAATCTTCCTCTGTTCAATCCCTTTCTAAATCCTCTCCCCTTAGATAGGAACTCAACCTTGTTTATGAAAATTTGTCTCAAAGACCTGGTTTCAACCTTGGTTCCCAAGAAGAACCAAGATAGGATAGGGGCTTGGAGCCTCCAGAATGTGTTTTGTCTTTCTGATTATCAGGGTAGGGAAAAGTACTGGGCTAGATATGAATTATATAACTATAAAACAGTAAAGCTAGAATATATACATATGAAGGAAGTATAAAAGCAAAAATCATTCTGGCATCATTGTCTCCAACCACCCAAAGCTCAACCTGCGGCTGGCTCTGTATCTGCATCCGGAGCTGCCTGCACTGAAGGTATTCCTCAACAGAAGAATTTTGATAAGGTAGAATTAAAATAGAGGAAATATGAAAAAAGTCCAGTAAAAGAAACAGTAATAGGCAGTAAAAGGGGATATTAAGTATAGTAAAAAAAAAAAAAAAAAAAGGTAAATTAAGGGAAAATAAAATGTCTAAAAATCTGAGTTATGAGAAAACCTGCACGAAAGCAAAACATTTGGAGAGTTAAACAGACTTGTCCAAACTAAGTAATTTCTGCTTCTGTAGACTTGTGACTCACCTTTGCTGCCAAATACAATATAAAGCAGGCTTACCAAACCAATGGGTGGTATGAATTTTTATTCATTTTTAAATCAAGGGATATTTTTCTCTTTATAAATAATAAAGCATACAGACAGGTTTCTTCTGTTGAATTTGCAGACACACATATGAATTCTTCAGTGCTACCTCAAGATATGATAAGATGGCAGCTTCCAGATCATTTTCTTCCAATGGAATATTCGTCAGCTACAGTGCTGAAGGCCTGGCAGTGTGAAATTTGTAAATTTCCATCTGCAACCATCTGTGTGGCTTCCTTCAGCCCTCTGCCTAGAGCATACAGGTGGAGAGGACCTTACCTGTGTTACAGAGCTGATGGCTGTCATCACTACCATCATGAGTCCTACTGTTACTTCTGCTGATGAAAAGACCAGTTCTCTGGATGAATGAACACAGTTGTTTCCAAACAGGATTATCAAGGTGATGGAAAGACTTTTGGAGACATGGCTGTGGAGACACAGCATTCATCCTTAGCAAGGGCATTGCCATTCTCCCTCACCTCAGAGGGAGCAGGCTACTGGTTCCAGAGCCATAACAGATGTTCTGAAATTTTAGATCAGATATATGCATCAGACTGTTTTACTTTTTAATTTTCCTTCTATTTTCTCCACATTTCTTTATCATAAAGTGCCCACTACTGACATTATCTACCTTCCTCTACTGTTTTAGTAAGAATATGTTCTCCTCTGAGGGACAAATGGGAGGCTCAGATTTTACTAGCTGGACAACTGGATGATGGGTTTTGTCTGGACATCACATGAGATCCAGAAAGTCCATGTATAGAAATGGTTAGAAGTTCTATGGGAGATATATACCTTTCTGGACTGGCAACTGGAGGACAATCAGGCTAATTTGAAGTCACTCAGATGGCACTAGATGCCCATGTTCAGATAGCTGAAAGAGTAGGAGAGAATTCAGCTGCAGCTGTAGGTTTTTACAGAAGGGAGTTTACATGTGATGAAAGCAGGTTTCCTAAATGCCTATTATGATTTTTCAAGGGAAAGGGATTGACCTTGACTGTCAAGTGATGCCACTATATGTTGCCACTGGAAATCCTAACCTAATTCCTGCTTCTAGTGAGATGAATGTGCATCTCAGCTCTTGGTTTCATCTAACTTAATTTTAAGAACTTATTTAGGTCCCAACAGAAGAATAAAGGACAGGGATGAGATATAGGCAATTGAATGTATGGGAAAGTAGTAACATAGAAAAACACTGGTTAGAAACCCTTGAGTATTGCCACAGGTGCAAATGTAATGGAAGCCTAATGGAAGGCTTTACAATTAGCGGGATAAATCTGGGCCATTTTCATTTTCATTTTCATTTTCATGAACCTGGGAAATGACTGACACCTGGAATTGTAAACCTGAATCCTCTGTTAGGCTCTGGGTGTCTCTGGGTCAGTTGTGTTTGTTGTTTCCTTCCTGTCTTCAACACAGTTCAAATTGGTTCAGCTTCCATTTCTGCTTTGCAAACTGATCAAACAAGCCCTATGATTCACTAAAGAATGAGATGGGATACCTTCAAGACATGAAACTACATGACATGGAGTCTTATGGTCATTCTCATGTTGGATTTACTATAGCACAAAGCCTCACTACTGCAGGAGATTAACTTAATTGCTGTCATTAAATGCCTTTATCACACCAGAGAAAGTTGTATTAATATAATTGATGTCTTCCTCTTGAATGTAGAATAATTATTGTTACAATATTTTATCTAATCCTTATCAAACCTGAACAAACTGTTGTTGTAATTTTACTTCCTGTTGTTTTACTGGTAAGAACGGTATGAGATCTTCACTTTCCCTCAAGTGCAGAAACTGAAAGAAAACAGAGTCAAGGTAAAAACTAACATTCAGTTGTGGTACATGGTGGGAGATGAAATTTAAATCAACAGAGATTGAGACACTAATAGCTTGTAGGGGTAGATTATGTGGTTAATGGGACAAACCCTTAGTAATTTGTTTTATTTTTTTTTTTCTCCACTAAAGGGACACTTTATGACATGTGGATGCATAATAAAAGCATACATATACTAATTAACATAAGAAAAAGAATATTCTTTTGTGTGTGTGCATGCATATGTGTACATGTTTGTTTATATTTCATATACATAAATATAATTACATCTAAATTCATTATTTATGTATTAACAAATTTGTGCCTTTAAATTTATCTTATAAGCTAATGTGTAGTTGTATGATATATAATGGAAAAATATAATGATGTCTCTTGGATATGTATTTATAATATATAAAGTTTAGTTTGATAGCTTTGATGAATGTGAGCATGGTCTTACTGGCCTATAGAGTACGTAATACAGAAACACCAGAACCGCTTTTGAAAAGCTTATGATCTCAGTATTCAAGGCAGGTAAAGAAAAATGGTAGCAAGGTAATAAGAATTTTTAGAGGAACAAAAAGAGAGAGAGTGTACAGTGTGTCCTTATTTACTTTTCACATGGTAACCTCACCGCCCACTCTCCTTTGTCTTGCTGCCTCGCCAAGTCTGCTGCACAGTCTTGATTTATGATAAGTTCTCTCCTGTTTTATTACTGGCCATGAAGAAACACTGCCTCTCTTTGAACACTACATGCTTTAAAAGAAGTAAAAAATAAGCAACTTACTATATTTGCCTAACATAAAGTTCCCAGCACTTCCCACCCTGTAAGAGTGGGAGAATTTCTCTTGTGCCCCTTACAATACTCCTATATACAACTACAGTTTCTTATACCTATGTGCTCCGTCACATAGTATTATTATTCTGCACAAATAAATGGTAAGCCTACAAATCACATGATTCCAGTGTGTTTTGCTATAAAATAGATTTATTAAATATAGACTATCCACTTCTTTTCATTACTAGTCATTTAGTCCGTGAAGCAGTCCTTGAAAGGGAAAACATATGACAACTAGTGATTTGCAAGGGCTGGATCTGCTTCAGTGAACAATAGCATTACCTGAGACAGTCTCGAGGTCCAATAGTGAGCTCATAGGTCAGACTATACCAGACCTTCTTCAAATAACAGAGTGGCTTCTCTCAGGCACTTTGTATTTCTGTAAAATCTGTGTGTCATCTTGCTCAAACAAGTAGAGAGAAGGCAGGAAATACAGAGAATGAGAAACCTGTGGAAGAATACAATGGAAGGAAAAGGAATCATTTTAATCTCTTTGGACCTAACTAATTATGAAGAGAAAAAGACTGATGCCTCCAGTAAATCATTAGTAATTTTCTGCACTAAGAGAAATAGCTGAGTTCACAGAGAAGTTATAAAGATTTAAGATGATAAGTGCCTAAGTGCAAAGTAAGACATAGTAGGAAATACTCTTAAAAGGCAAATGCAGTGACAAAACCTCCCTATTGCTTTTAATAGACAATAAATGGGACTCCTCTGAGTTAACTTTTCACGTGTACATTTCAGGGAAATGGCAAGGATTTTTTTCAGAAGACTTGGGTAGGGAGGGATATTAACCCGAACAATGATCGTTTAAATTATTCTGAAAGACAGGGATAAAATTAAATACACAGAGAGTTATGACTTCACCATACAGATACTTTGTGTATGTAACACAAAAGGTTAAGGGTTCTCTAACATTAAAATTAGGAAAAAAAATGAAGCAGAAAGATTTGACACGAGGCTCTTATAATGAAGATGCAACTGATATACTTTCAATAAATCTAGATTCCTTTATTAATACAGTAAGTACAATTAGTAGAAGCATGATGATAAGAAATGCACTGTCATTGTTAATACATTAATCCCAGAGAAAATTTTAAAACATGAAGGTGAGTTTAGTGAGAACAGCTGATTTTCTTCCTCATGTTATACATTAATAATATTTCTGTTGCTTTTTCTTGAAATTCTTGGAGTCATCACACCTCCTTTCTTTGTAAGCAGCAAAAGACGTGCTGTTATAGTGACTGTCAGAACAACTGCAACTGCTAAAGTATTTAATAAAGTAGGAGTGCATAGGACTGTTCCAGTCTACCTACATCAATGACAGAACTGCAGCTTCTAAGACTACATCGATTAGATTCACTACTAGAAGTCCAGCTGTCTGCAATCTCTAAAGAGGTCTTTGGTTCTAAGGTTGAACTTTAGAAATACAAAATTTTGGCAAATTTTATATAGCATAAAATTTGAGAAGCATTAAGAAGAATGACTGAAGTCACATCAGTTAGTAAAAGGAAATATACCCAGTTTTAAAAAAAAAGGTAATAAAAAAACAACTAGGGAACTATCCATCAGACTTACCTCTGTGATCAGTAAGTGCCACTAAATTCAAGATGCATGTGTTTGACTGATGGACTGTTAGATGGGTTAGAAAATGACTGGATGGCCATGTCTGAAGAATCATCATTAATGGCTCAACATCCAAGTGGAGATGAGTAATGCATCATGTCTCTCAAAGGTCCATAGTGGTACCAATACTATTCATGTCTTCAACAGTGACATGGACCTGGGATTGAATACACTCCCAGCAAGTCTGCAGATGATGGCAGCTGATGAGTGGGGCAGCTGATCTGTGTGAGGGAGAGGACGCCATCCAGGGAGGCCCTGATAGGCTTGAGGAGTGGCTCCACATAAATATCATGAAGTTCAACAGGCTAAGCACAAGGTCCTGCACCTGGGTTGAAACTGCCCAGTAACAGACTGGAGCATAAATGAAATAAGAGCATCCCAGTTAGGAAAAATTTGGGGATAGTGGTGAGTGATAAATTGAATATAAACTTTCCCTGTAGCCAGAAAATTAACTATATTGTATGTTGTATAAAAACGTCAGCAGGTCAGGGGAGGTGATTCTCCCCTCTCTGCTCTGCTCTTGTGAAACCCCCTGCAGTAATGCATTGAGCTTGGGGGTTCCCAACAAAAAATACAGAAATGTTGGAGCAGGCCCAAAGAAGATGATGAAAATGTTCAGAATGCTGTAGCATCTCTCCTATGAAAATAGCTTGTGACGTTCAACCTAGAGAAAAAAAGACTCTAAGGACACCCTGTTGTAGCCCTTCAATATATAAAGGGGAATTATAAGAAGGAAGAAGACTTTCTGTCAGAGTCTTGAAGTGACAAAAGAAGAGGCAGAATTTTGAATGAAAGAAGGTAGGGTTGGACTGAAAATAAAGAATAAATTTTTTTATGGTGTGGGTGGTAAAACAGTACAACAGGTTGTTCAGAGAAGTTGTGGATGTGACATCACTGCATGTGTTCAATGTAAGGTCAGGGTGGAGGAGGTTTTGTGTAACCTCATTGCTCTTTGTCACAGGCAGAGTGGGAGTTTCAGACAAAGTTTGTTAGAGAAGGATTCCAAGTGAGTCATGAGGCGCAGAAAGGATCCTGTTGCTTTGTAAGGTCCTTCTCAGAGAGGAGTCTAGGCTAGTTTGAATCTTAGCCCCAGAATTTGACAGGGGTTTATGGCTAAAGGATTATACATATGTAATTGGACCTTTAGAAAAATTTTTCATTCAGGATGAAGGACAGAAAACCAAATATTCTTATATAAATAAAATTATTTATTTAAATGTATTACAATAATGATTAGACAAAAATACCTTAATCAGAATTATTTACTACATAGTATCTATATACTTATACAATGCACTATTTTTAAGCAATATTGAAGCAATTATATTACAGCAACTATACTGAAGCAATATTAAAGCTAGCAAAACAATTGCTAAGTAGAGATTGATGTTACTTACCTATACCAACCACCATAGTCAAATTTCTTTCTCTCAGCCTGGAGAATTAACCTTGACTAGCCTTCCTCATACAAGAGAAGGATCTTCACACACCTTAAGGAGGTATGCTAGAAGTCCTTACTGTGCAAAACTGAGACTGACTTTTTAGAATTTGAAGTGATTGATTGTCATATAGGTGCATTTTTTGTATTATGTGCTGTCAGGCTTATTCAACAAAACATGCTGTCTGCTGATAAAAGTGTTAGCAGTTTTGCTTTGCACTTTTGACTCTGTATCAGGGTCTGCACATCTTTGCTGATCCCAGCCTCATTCAAGGTCTCCCAGTCTTGCATATCCTCGTGGAAGGTCTGATAGTTTGGTCAAGCTCGTCTCAGCATTCTTCAGCACTAAGAACAGCAGACCCTCCTTGCTCAACGTTATCACTTGTCAGAAGACCCCTCTTGCCCCACCAAACAGGAGGCCCTCCTTGTTCAAGCCACCACTGGTAGCAAAGTTTGACCTGCTGTGTCCCCCCTTTGCCGAGCATCATGCTATGCTCCTGAATGAGTTGATCTAGTGCCAGATGTTCCTGTCCATGGCAGAGGAGTTGGACTAGGTGATTTCTAAGTCAGACTCTTGCCAGTTCTATTCTTATTTCTGATCTTGAATGCAAGTCTAAAGCTAAATGTGATACTGTGAACTAATCTCTTAATCCTTATTGACACAGAACAACTTGGATCTTGGCAGGACTAGCAATATCACAGGTTTTCAGAAACTCTGCATGCATCAGTGCTAACCTTCAGGGTACTAATTCTTCCTCTTTTCTACTCTTGAAGACATATTGTGTAGTGAAATAACATCTGAAAATCATCTGCTAAATAGCAACTCATCTGTGTGAAATCGAAATGCATTAAAATAAAATTAATCCAAGCCCTCTAACACTGTAAAATAGGTAAAACATCATGATAATTAACTACAACGGTGGGATAAGGATATGAACTTTGTTTCAGGATAGTCAGAGTGAGTCTGATTAAATGATAAAGGGCACACAGAAATGGAACTCCAATCTCTATTTTAAAAATCACACTTCAACACTTATTCACTTATTTACTTGCATTATCAATAATCTGCCTTAGTGTTTTATCACTCTTCTGCATTCCCTTTCAAATTGATTACTTTGAATTAAAATGTCACCATTTGAATTATAATGCTTATAATGCAACATTCTCCACCAATAGAGAATGAAGATGATGTCACTCCAAAGCCAGGCTCTCCTCTATATAATCTCTGCAGCTGGCAGTCTCAGACCACTCAGGTGAACTACAGTTCTGTATGGAGATTTCTTTCTAATTGAAGCATGACTTATAATATTTGAAGTCCTCTCATTTTCTGAAAAGTTTAGTTTAAGACTTGGTCATGATCCAGTATGACTGCCTGAAGTACAATATGTGAAAATCAAATGATCACACTAGGATTAGATTCCTGAGCTTCTTCAAACACTGTTGATCCTGCACTAATGTTGACATATTTGCTATTTCTTAAGAGGTTTGGTTTTGAATGGCTCTTTTCCTTGCATAAACTGGTAAAAATATGTATACCAGGCCCTCAAATTCTAGTTCCTTCAATTGGATGGCTGCATTTTCTTTCTTTATTTTTTTCAGTAAAGTGGATACACAACTTTCTTAAGGGACCCATTCAGGAAACCTGAGGAACAGGACTTGCAATTCTGCAAAAACACAGATCATTATGAACTACCTGGAAAGTTTTGTTATTTACAATCCATTGTTTCGTGCACCTAGGAAGCACTATTGGGTTTATGTCATTTGAAAGAAATAAAATTGCATATATTGATAAAGTAATTTTATCATTGATTATGTATTAAATTTCATTTTATAAATAATTTAGGAATGGTTAGTAAACACTCAGAGGTTATGCATATGTACACAGAATAAAATTTATCTTCTGCCATTTGCCTATTTTATGTAAGTACAAATTAAACCTTTAATTAATACCCTTCACTGTTTTATTTGAACATCTTTATGTATACTGAATAAAACAGAAGGCTTCATCAATTTGCTGGGGTACTGATATTTCTGAGGTCAAAATCCTCGTAGACGAATGTATTTTAAGTGCCATTTGTTACTGGTTCATAAAAGAAAAAATAAAATTGCCACTTTTTAAATGAATTTTGCAGTTCAGGGTTATTTGTCTTTTGGATGATGTAGCAAAAAATTACTCCTCACTTAAAGCATTCTAATAATTTCTTAACTACCCCAAGTACAAAGTACCAATAAACGTGCCTGCAGGCACCAAGTTTTTCTGAGCCAGGTCAAATGCACTGAAAACATCCTGGCTTATGTCAGCAAGTGAGTATGCAGTAACACATTAAACTATTAATTTCTACAAAAATTTAGCTTATGTGCATGATCTGCTTCCTAAAGCTGACCTGTAGAAATCCCAATGGGCTATCTTAGTCTACAATTAAGGATTTCTACAGATTAAGTTTTAGGGAATTTTCTTTAAGCAAAGGGTATAATGTCAAGTGTCCATTATCAGCCATTTTTGATGTCTCAGGATTTATTTCATTTTCTAGAGCTCACTTAATACAATTCTCAGTCCATAAACTTTATTTGGCAATCCTTTTTTTTTTTTTCTTTAATTTTATCCAGTTAATTCTGCAGTTAGGAATTTAACAGTTAATTCTGCAGTTAGGAAATTTCTCTCTGAATTTAAAGTAAATTTCAATCATAGTTAGAGTAATATTGGCAGAGCAAATTCACCTCTAGCCAGGGTGTTGTAAAGGAGTATTCTTTATTTCAGATCAGCCCATAATTAATTCATTCAAACCATAATGATTAAATGCCTAGCTAGTGGCAACTAAAACAAATATAAAACTTAGACTTGATTAAAATGGTGTAGCTTTAAAACAGTACAGACTTGGATACAAGATTATGTTCATGTTCATATACAGATAAATATATATGCACTACAGAATTAAATATTTAACTGAATTGTATAAATTAATTTCCTCTGTATCTTTACTGCCTCATCTGTTCTGCTCCTGATATCCCATCAAACCCAAATTTCTCATTCTTAATCCTTAAATTGCTTCAAATGGATTCATTTGTTGTTGTTCTTGTTGTTAAATCAAATTGCCATAAAAATGTTTCCTCCTTCTCCTTACAGATTTGGCATTTCTTCTCTGAAGCAATTGGGCTGGAGGCCAAAACTGTAGAAGAATCAGTCCTGGATCAGTAACAAGTTTTTATACACAAACACACTGTGATTTTAAAGTTTATTACCACATTTCTCTACAGAGCTAGAAATGGGAGATTGCTTTCTTGGAAATTAGAGATTCCCATTTTCCCACTGGGGTGCCCAATCCCTCATCCAAATTCTGAAAAGACAAAGGAAAACAGATGTTTAAAGCCATTATGTCTTCTTCATGAACAAAAATGTCCTTCATGATATGATTTTTCTTAAAACAACATTTATCATTCTTTACCCCCCAAAACATGGACATTTATCTTCAACACATAAATATTCTTATTCAAAATCTCATAGTGAAACCCCATAATATTCATGTTCTACAGCCTCTCTGTCTTTATAGACTATGATGTCTTGGTGTATTTTGATATAGTTTTCCCCTTTTGTTGATAGAAGTGCAGATTTCAGATTAGGTTCTACTGTAATGCAATCTGACTAGATATTTTTTTCCCACAAAGCAGAAATCCAGAATAATACTACTGAAATAAAGCTTATATGAGGCATGAGTAGCATATTTCATTGGGACAAAAAAAAAAAAAAAAAAAAAGACATTTAGCTTTTTAATTGGAATATTTTGACTCTAGACATGACAGTTGGGATAGAATCCGTTTTTTTTTTTTTTTTTTTTTAAATTGAAACTTTTATTTTGCTTTGTTTTGTAATAAATTTCAGTTAGAATTATTTCAGTATTCCAGTAGGGATGTTGGTGGTAACCCAGAAAGCATTTTTACCAGCCCTCATCATTATTCAGGGCTTTTTGTTGTAACTGGAAATTTCAGTAGTAACCATTCTTTTGGGAAATGATAGAGAACTTCAGTCTTCAGAAGCCTGACAAAGGACAGGTACAGTTTTCGAGAAGTTATTATGGTGTTTTATGGGTTTATGCCATTTATATTTTCATTTTGTTTTGCTATGATAAAAATTATTTTGTATGCAAAACATATGTATGTTTGTGTTGTTGTAAAAGAGACAGGATTTGAAATATAGTTGACTTAATGTTGGTACAGAAAATAGACACTTTGCTTTTCATAACTTTTTCAGCCAAGCTATACTACTTTACAATACATTAACATAGCTTTTCATGTTTAATATCCTTGCGGGGGAGGCTGAATGAAAAGAAGGAAAAAAATTGCCCATGCTTAATAATATTAGCATTTAAGATGTCCCACTAGACATTAAAATTTGCACCTCATTAAAGCAAAGATTGTGCTTGAAGGACAGATTGCAAGGAGGTAGGAACAGGAGAGGCAATGAACACATTATTGAAGTAAATGGGGTAAGACGGCTGAATTTTGCTCTTTTAGAGTCTGATTTTTGTAAAATGTTTCTTTGCTTCCAACAAAGAAAAACCTTTAAAATGGAGCCTAAGTCCACATTAAAAGACAACAGTATTTATATTTCTTTTTTAAGCATTGGTGGCTTTGAGTGATGGCTTCCAGAATGGTTGAATTTTTAGAACATCAGTATTTTGATTAGTAGTTTGAGGGTTCTGTCTTAGTTCAGAGATTAATAAAACAAAGAAGGTATAGTTGACATTTCACTAAAGCAACTTCAATTCCCTTTAGTAATTAATCTAAATGCTTTTATGGAGACTTCCTCTAAAAACCTCACAGTAGTACTTTATATTTTCACATCATCTTTATAGACAGCTGTGGGTAGTTAACACCTGAAAATCTGATCATTTCTAGAGAGAGTTTTGACCATAAATCAAACATAGGGAAATAGGTTCGATTTGAGGGTTTTTTTAGGTGTACATCTGATTTCCTTGACTACGCTTAGACATCTGGGATGCTCTACAGGATCCAAAACATTTGTGTAGAGCTATAAACCAGAATCAAACCTTGTCTTCATGTAGCGGCCTGAAAGGCCAACTAAGTGTATTGACTCCTGCGTGAAACCAATTTCCAGTAAAGTTAGTTGAGGTTTTCTTAATGTCTGTTATTAACTCTCCACACTGGTAAGAATTTATGTTGATGCCTGAGGTAGGTGTGGACTGATAGTCAGATAAGCAGTGTTCATTTAAGGTAAAGTCAAAAATAATGTATAAGCTGTCTGTTCATCACTGTGCCCATATAGGATTGTCTTTTCCTCCCTTCATTCATTTAGTAAATACAGACTTCACTCAAGTGATTTTGATGTCTAATACACTGTTCCTTTTATAAATTATGCATCAGTTCTTTCACTAAAGTGGTCTGAGCTTTTGACTCCTTGCTAACTGTACTATTAATTTATTTAGCTGATATACCCTTGTTACAGGAAGGGAATAGGCAAGTGGAGAACCAGCTGGCATATTGTCTTCCTCTTCCAAACAGTCAGAGTACAGATAAATACTTAGCAGTTAATACTAATTCTAACCCTGAGATATGGTTCTAGGCCAAGTTTTCATCCACTAATTGTGCTGTTTCAGAAAAGCTTACCTCCTGGAAGCCATTTTCTGTTCACTGGAGTAGCTAAATAAACACAGTCTGTATGATTTGGCTCCCCAGACTAAATAATCTTTTTTGGATGCTTTGACTACTCGACCAATCCAGCTTTTTTAAAAGAAAATAAACATGACATTACGGACTGTGTTCAGGCTGAGAAAAGAGTACACTTTAGAATAAAATTCTCAGGAAGTCAAAATTGAAAGCACGCTTTGTCCAGTGTAATTTTTTTTACCTGGTGATGCTTATTTGAGAAAAACTACTGTTTGCAGACACTCTTCTCAGGAACACCACTGCAAGGTAATGGATCGAATTGAAAAACAGCAAAGGAATTCTGGGGTTTGGTATTGGGAAAAAGAAGAAATGGATTTAATTTACTTTCACTGAGGGATTGGGTATTTTTTCCAGGACTTTTTCTGACCTCATAGTGAGTAGATTGAGAGGATCAATACAGATCTAATCTGAAGATGTGGGAATATAAAAGTTTTCTTTAAGTCATTATTTTTGACTAATCTTTTTTAATTTATGTGCTTTATCAGGTTCTTGTATTCTTATTATGACTGTACAATAATGATGAATCTGTGTTGTACCAAGCAGAATGTTCCTAGGAGGGCTTCCCTAGAAATACTTCCTAATTCCCAGGATGGGCTGATATATGGCCAGAAGTTCATTCTGCCTTACAGATGACCATTATTTAAGCTATCTAACTATATTTCCACTAGGTAATAATGGGAGGCTGGTACTGGGCAAGGGATTTAGGCACAGTGTGGATAAGTAGACCTTGAGGAAAATTCTACTTGCTCTTCTACTCTGGCTATTTTTCATACTGGGACTGTTTTCCACTAGTTCTGAACCAGCTCTAAAAATAATATTAAGAATATTAGAGTCGCTCTTATATCCTTTGAATCTAGGGTGCAGTTCAGTTTACAAAGCAGCATAGGAGCATCCAATAGGACAATTTGATACAAGATATATACAAGTGTACTGAAAATAGCCTTACCCTTCCTATATTATGTTTTTTCAATGATATTTTAAATCTCAAGGGTTCAAATCATCTTTCATTGCAGTAAAAGGATTCAATGAATTGATGTTACTTTAATTATATAGCACATATTTCACATGAAGAACATAATGCGTGGAACTCTCATGTTTTCTTTCATGATCTTTTTGGTAAACTAGAAATTAATTTAGAAGATGTGAAATAAGAATGCATAAATTCTGGATTCAGATACTCTTATTCTGCAGAAAATTGTGTCAGAACTTCATTTTAACTTTCTAGTATGTGACCCTTGGATAACTGAAAAAAAGCATTCCCTCTGAGCTGGAATTAATAATGGAAAAAATGTGAAAACAAGCATTTTCTTTGAAGAAATTTGATATGATTAGAGCTAAGAAATGATCTCACTTATTAGAACACATGACACATGTTCATATTCCCTCATTTCTAGAAATAAATATCCTGGAAAAGAAGGCATCCAAGTCACCTGTCTAAACTTAAATAGTTCCTTTTCTTTTGCCTGAAATCATAGCCATGTTAAAATTTGTGAGAGCAATGAACTCCCTTCTCAAGGGCTGATTTGAAATTACTGAGCTCCCCGTAGTTATATAAAATCTATCTGATGCTAACACAGATCAGACAACAAAAGAAAATGTATTATGAAAGGCATTCTGAGTATACTATGCTCATTGGCTTTCTAGTGACTGATCTTGCTAAATCAATACTCACTACTGCAGGCAATCCTCTGCCATTTCTAACTGACTTTGGACCAAATCCAACCTTCATTTTTATATGTGTGGCAATGTAAGGACAACAGATCTACACACAAACAGACAAAAGAGGAATTTTATCCTGTAGGACCTAGTGAATGCCTGTTGTTTGAGACCTCTTTATCAATGTTCTACTGATTACCTTTATGATGAAGAAGAAAAGAAATAAGATTTTGGGCCATGGCAAGGACCAGGTTTATTTCCTGTAGTAAATCAAATAGCTCATACTTCTATCAGGCAGGAAATGGGGCAAAAGAAGCAGCATTAAAGGCAATTTCTGCACAAAAATTGCAGAAGAAAAAGAAAGTCTAAATAGCAAATGTAAAGAAACTAACAAGAGCAAAAATTTAATCTTGTCAGAGAAACCCTAGCTACAATAACCACAGTGAACTCAGTTTCCAAACAGACAGTCCCTGCAGGAAGAAGGAAATCACCCAGTGACAGTTTTTTTAAATGAAGTGCACAAGTAGGCAGGATTCCCATCCCAATGTCTCTAAAACAAGTTCTTTGCTCCTCAGACTCAAAAAGAAAAGCAGCAGTATATCCCCTAATGAGTTGCATATTATTAAATAAGATTCCTTAAATAAATACACCACCTGCCTTTAAATTTCTCTGCAGGGTTACTATGGTATTTTTTTCTTTCTTTCTTTTCTTTCTTTCTTTCTTTCTTTCTTTCTTTCTTTCTTTCTTTCTTTCTTTCTTTCTTTCTTTCTTTCTTTCTTTCTTTCTTTCTTTCTTTCTTTCTTTCTTTCTTTCTTTCTTCCTTTCTTCCTTTCTTCCTTTCTTCCTTTCTTCCTTTCTTCCTTTCTTCCTTTCTTCCTTTCTTCCTTTCTTCCTTTCTTCCTTTCTTCCTTTCTTCCTTTCTTTCTTTCTTTCTTTCTTTCTTTCTTTCTTTCTTTCTTTCTTTTTTTCCTTTCATTTCCATTTGGGAAAAGTTAATGCTATCTCTGGACTTCTGCTCTGTGTATGTTCAAGTATTTTGCTCATTGAGTCAATGGAAATCTCCAGCATACAAGAAATATGAGATTAGACTCACTGGTTGGTTAGTTTTCTAATTATTCAGAAACTCCTCAACTCAGCTTATATCACTATTGTAAACATGGATGGGCCACAAGTTAGTTTTTGAAGACAAATTGCTATTAAAAAATAAAATACACTCAGTAGATATCATTGAGCACTTATTAAATGGTTATTGTATCTTTTTAGAATGATTTGCCTTAGAATTATTAGGGAAACCAATCCTTCCCCCAGCTGGTAGCCATATAGGTGGCCCTTTAATGAATTTTTATTTGACACATTTTCCATTTTTTGATCATGTTCTTACTATGTAAAGAAAAAGGCTTTTGCAGCTCAGAGGAAAGTTTCAATGACAAGTACAAAAGACTAACAAGAGGCAAAAATCTTTCATATAACCATCCAAAGAAACCCCTCATAGCATAATGTCCACAGTGATGTCAGCTTCAAAACATGCTCCGTTCTGATGAGAGGAAAAAGCCAATTAGACAAGTTATCCCAAAGCAATGTCAAAAGCCTACAAATTACAGTAGCTATAAAAGCCAATCCCAACAGACTTCTACAGACATGTAAATTAATGCCATTGAAAAGCAATGTAATCAGGTTTCATTTATCATAATGATATCTTCTGATATTATAATATCTGCTGAGACCTGATAGCAATCTATGTACATCATAGGCAGTTTATTTAAAGAGATAACAACTGCTACTTGAGCAGCTCAACACAGCTGTTTTAATTGCCCCAAAAGTAAGTAGGGAAGAAAAGTGACCAACTACATCATTTGCTTGGGCTAAGCTAGAATCAACTGCACTCATTTCCAAGGTGTGTGGAATAGACTAAAGAGCAAGAAGCTTTGCTTTTCCAAAATTACAACAGGTTTTAAATCTCTTCGGATTCTAACTTAATACAGGAAACACCTGAAAGCTCAGAGACACTGTGCTTCAAATATTTTTGGACCATAGATAATAAAGATTACTCTCCTGCTCTATGCTAAAGCCATTGCTTCCAACTGCAGTCAATGATAATGCTCTTTCTGTACCATTCCTGATAGATAAAGAAGTAATGGCTGAGATTTTTGGCTGTAACTATGTTTATGACCCAGGGGTTCTCTAAGGGTGAAGCAATATTACGTTGTTTCAACACTATTTCAAAAGAACTGTTGAAAGAAAAGCCTAAACTATTTGTCACAATCTTTACTGTGCTTTTCTGCTAATTCCCTACTTCCCTGTGTATAAGTTTCAAACCAGACAACACTATGTTACTCTGAGTGTCTGTCAGTGAAGAGAACAGAGCAAAGCAGAGGAGAAATAAGAATGACTCTTTTTAACTCTCTCTTTGCTTCCTTACTGGTAAACAAAGCAAAATCAATCTCATCTTAGCCTTTAAAGAATTCAGTAACTATTTTTTCTTACCAAGCATTTGGATCTTTATGTTTTTCTTCTGTGAAAATTGTTGGTAGTAAGGATATGTGGCTTAACTCTCAGGGCTCTGTCAGATAAGCACTCACTGTAGCTCATCCATGTTTCTTACAGAGATTTCCACACCCATAGTTACCTGTGCTGAAGCCTCTGTTTGCTGAGTGACATGTTAAAGCAAAGCCATTTTCACTGGTGATCAAATTCAAACACTGGATCAGAAACTGAAATATTGTGCCAGGGCAGAGGGCAGCTAGAAGGATAAGTGGAGGCAATGCCAATGTTGGCAAACCTGGATTTGCCAGAATCATCTTTGAGAGCACTGTCATAAATTATCCCAGATAAATAAATAAATAAATAAATAAATATAAAATCCACTAACACACCTTAAGGTAAGATATATAAGGTATAAGGTATACATCTTAAGGTAAGATGTCATAATAGCTGTGAGGGAGTGAGAGATGTTAACAATGTTTTTTATAAACATAAGAAATTGACAATTTGGTTTCTGAAACCTGGATTCTGCAAATACAGGAGATTTTAAAAATCTGTAAAGATTTCTTTTAGAGATAGTTAAGACATTTGGGTTCACCTTATGCTGCTGTTTTAAAACAAATATGTCTGAAACCTCTTTTCCAGAACATTGTTTGGTTTGTTTCAATTCAGCGCCTGTTGGTGCAAGGTAAACCAGGGTCAAACCAGCAGTTTCAACTTTTCTTATTCCAAATCCAGACTTGCCTTGAAGATTTGATTTTGAAAATCTTATTTTACTCTGGTTTTCTCACGATTATCTGGTTGGAGTTTTAAGCCTTGGCACAAGTATGCTCTGAGAGCAGTGAAGAGATGTAACATATGCTTCCAAAAATACCTTAGGAAAAGACAGAACATGTTAGGAGGCCATAATTACTCACAGACAGAAATCTTTGCCTTTGGGGAAAATAGGCTTCCTGAATCTCATTTTGTGACAAATATTGACAAGCTCCGTGCCACACTGTGTTTTTCTGACACAATTTCGCCTAGAGGGTAGAACAGAGTAACACCAAATCAAGGCAAGATTGGATAATGCTGTCGTTCAGGAAGGAAAATCTTTCATTAGGGTCCTAGTAAATGAGAGTAATGTGCAATGTACACAATCTCATAGATAGCTTAGTCAGCCTCTGTCAGGACACCTGGTTCTTTCTTACACCCCTCTAAGTCATTGTTCATTAAAAAAAAAAAAAAAAAAAAGCAGGACCACTACAGATGCAAAATGTGCACGATTAACATGGGACAAGGCCTCCTGTACCCTCCTCTTGGCCTGTCCCTCATCATCCTTGCACACTCTCTCCTGTCTCACATGTTTAGTTAATCTCTTTGAAATGCAAGCTGCTGGTCAGAGATCACATCTGGTGCACACAGGGGGAAGGGAGACACAACACAGGGAGTGAGGGTGAGGGCAAAGGGCCATCAGCTGTAGGGAAGAGAATGATCTTGCTTATTGGTAGACAAATTGGGCAAACACATTGGGATCAGAAGACTTCTGAAAGAAACTTTCTCTCATTGAAAGCTATGGATATCTGTCCCTTAATAATCAAACATTTTAGCAATGCTGGACAAAAACCTTACAATTCTGATGATCTATAACTATTTTTAGTCTATATAAATTGGCTACTGATGTTTTGTTAACTGAACCAGCTACCCCAAGACATAACAGGTAATTTCAGACAAGTCACCTAAACTTTCCTCGTCTCTATGTCCTTGTTTGTCTTCTCTAGTCAGATTGCAAGTTCTAAATGTACCTATATGTACACATACCTGAATACCTCAAATTTTTAGAGTGCAGTCCTTACTGGCATTTCTACAAACTAGCCAAATACAAATAACTCCTGACATGCTTAATCAAAGAATCAATCATAGAATCATATAATAGTCTGGGTTGGAAGGGACCTTTAAAGGTCACATCATCTAGCCGTCCTGCAGTGAACATGGGCAAATTCATTTTTCTTCTATTAAGCTGCCAAGTGGTCCAAGAATTGGAGATTTCTGATTATGTTTTACTTTACTCATCAGAGATGGCCTTGGTTTTAGCTTCCCTATTCACAGGTGAAAGCATAATCTTACTCCATGTAAGTGAGGATCACCAAGTCAAAAAGAACTATGTTTTTTCACCTACCTGTATATCTGGCAATATAAAATCTTGCTAAAATTTACTACCTCTATCAGTCTATATTTCTGGCAGTGTGTCACCTTCATATGGATGAATTAAAAAACTTTCTCTAACCTGGAACTTTGCATTTTGCTTGTTGGGGCAGTCTCATGAGGTAAAATTCATGGGTTTTAATAAGGCCCAACACTTTAGATGTTTTTGTCCTCAAAGCATACTAAAATCTTATTCAGTAACAGTCTATTTATGAACCATACATAGGAAATCACTATTTCTTTAGTAATAAAGAAGTAAAAGCAAATCCTATGCAATCTGTAAGAGCTTCATTCTTTATTTATGGATATAAGTATTCAGTAAGGTGTGGCAAGCACATTTCTCTCTCTCTCAAGATTTTTTATTGAGGTGCACAAAGAGAAATGAAAGAGAAAACAATTTCTATTTCTACTTCTTGTTTTTCTCTTGTGGAATGTGTTTAGAGAATTGTTTACCCAGAGTAAGCGCTTAGTTAGATCATGGTAGATTATTTGGGCCTGAGAGCCAATCAGATCCACCTGTGTCTGGGCTCTGGAGAACAGGGTCACGAGTTGTGAGTTAGTTAGATATGATAGAGAAAGTAGCATGTAGTATTTAGTATCCTCTTTTATATAGCGTATTAATGTATTATAACATAATTATAATAAAGAAATCATTCAGCCTTCTGAAATGGAGTTAGACATCATCATTCTTCCCATTAAGTTCACCGACATCTACAACAGTAAGGTGAAATACAAAATATCTTTAAATATTTTGTAATATTTGGCTGAAAATCCATCTGATCCTGGTGCCTGCTTTAAGCTCAGAGATAGAATTTCTTCTATTTCTGTCTGGTATGAAAATCATGAATACATGTAGACTGAATTTTTTGGTGTTTGTGTGTCTGTATATGTATTTGTAAGACAGAGACTGTCAAGGAAGGAATTTAAAGTCACAGTGTTTATATGTATATGTTATATATATTTTTGTATAGGTACTTTCAGATATACGGTACTAGCATAGTTCTGATTCAAAATATGAGAATGAGGAATATTGTCTCACAATGATAACTTCCCATTTTCCTCAATCTGTGCCTCTCTATATAAAACAGATGGTTTGATATTTTGTAGTGACATAGTAAGCATTCCCTTGTCCCAAGCCAAATCTGCCATCGGCAAATTCATTCCTGCTGTAAATTATAACTCAGTTGTCAAATTAAGAATGTGACGTTATATGAGATCTTGTAGCACCAAGCGATAATTTACTTATCCCTATGATTTTATGTTACTAATTTTTGTTGTGTCCTTAAGACAGATGCCTTTCCCATGCTGTGAGGTTAAGAGGCACACTTCTCTCTGCTCCCATTTCTTCTTTGTCACTAAGTTGATTTACTCTTCCCTGGATTTATCTGTTCTTGAGGCATGTTTGCTCATTCCCACTGAGAACAACATCTTTCTGCCCTTGGACTTAAGAAAAGCCACTGAACTTCTACTTCACAAGAAAAAGAGATACATACATGATCCCACTAAGGTATCCAAATGGTTCTAATGTATTATTCTTTATCTTTCAAACACTATTGCTTATTGGTATGCATAAGAACAAGGCATGTCTCTTTTCTAACAACACCTATTAAACTAAAAGAATATCATAAGACAGCACATAAGTCAAATGATAAATTTTGAGCAAATAAACTGCTCAAACAATCAGAAATTATTTTTAAGTTTGGAAGCTGGAATCTTCTCTGCCTTTAGTAATAGTACATAAGCATAAATGGAGCTTTACACAATAGTAAAAACCTCCATGAAATAATATTTTCTAAGACAATGAGAACTATTAGTTATGGTTCCTAATAAAAAGATATTAAAAAGCAATTTACGGGAGGGAAAATATACAAATAACAGTAGCATCTCTATGATGTGCTCTTCAGAAATTCAAATACCTCCCACTGATATCTCTATTTTTATACAATGGGAAAGGTCTAGCCTGTAGTCCAGCCTAGGGTCTAGCCTAGTACTTACCAATACCAGGTAAGAGATATGAAAGAAGGGTACAAGGTTTTCAAACTAATACCCTTCTAGCAACCAGCATTACCTCACAAGCACATTGGAATGAATTTATTACAGCACCATACGAGAAGATCACATTGAAATTTTATGTCTTCTATGGTCTTTCATCCTTCATCAGCTTTTTGACATGAAAAATTCTATTCCCCTACCAAACAGTTGCTGTCAGAAGAAAGCACTATTTTGCAAGGCTGTCTGTATGAGATCCCACGCCCAAAAGGCAATGTGGATAAGATGCACCAATGATAGTCCTTTATTCTACTGCTATAAACACATACTCAAGAGACTGCATTCTCAAGCACCCATATGTTATATCACATGGAATATCATTCTCAGTTACGTGCTATGAAATCTCCCCACTTACAAATCATGATAGGCCTACACATTTCTTAAAATAATTTGAAATAATTACATATCTTATGACTCATGAGAGCCTCAGGGAACTCCTACATGGAGCATGATATAGCCTGCACAGTCTGCACGTGGCCAACTTGCTCCAAAGAGGGATAAAGTCAAGCAATGTAAATAAGCTGTTACCCTAAGACAGCTGCCTCCAAAATCATAGCCTGACTATGACTTAGGTCAATGCCTGGCTTTCTTTTTTGGGTAGCACAGACATAGCTCATGTAGTGACATAGCTGTGTTGTAGAAGTGCTTCCTGTCCCACTAAAAAGATCCAAAAAAAGGGGAAGTGTCTTCCAGTACAAAACAACCACTCCAACAGCTTTCACTCTCAAATGTCTCCTGTTCCACACATCATATCCTCATTTCCTCCCAGTCCAATGCTCCTGTTTTTCCAATCCCTCTTTCCCCAACCCATAAGTTTTCCTTGCTTTTCCTCAGCATTGAATTTTCGTGGAGATGTGATGCTCCTTTTTCACTATGCCAGATGAATCAAGATACATGAAACCAGGAGAAAGACTCAAACATGGATGTAGCCTTGAGTTTAAGCACCACAGGAGCTGAGGGAGGAGATATCTGCATAGTATTCAGTAGGAAAATTGCTCTTTGCTTGTAGACTTGACTTTTCACATTGTTTGGAAATGTCTTTCACAGGCTTCATTTTGTGTGGAGCACGGTGCCTTCAGAAGGTGAGAGTAAGGTAGAGAGAGTATTAGGACTATACTTGGTCTGGAGAACCAGGAATCAAAGGTCTGAGTGGTATCTGACCCTTGAGGCATCCACTTCTTTACAGTGCTTTAATGCTAAATACTTAAATGAAACAAGAGGTAAAACAAGATCAAAAGCACAGACACAGCACTTGTTCAGTTCTGAAGTGTTCTCATTATAGGTGAAGTCTCAGGATGGCAATTACATAGTGAATGAGTTTTCTGAATCTTTGCATTCTTTTTTTGCTTTGTTTTATTTTAGCTTTGGAGTTAACAAAACTACTGGTAATTTCATAAGACTTTCTGTTCATCCTCAATTTAAACCATTGATTTTCAAGGGAATTATAATAAAAATGTGTATTTTTAACTAAATGAAAATCTATGCTATGCAAATACCAATGATTCTACCTTGAAAGTTATTCTTTCACTGTTTTTATAACTATCAGGGGAACGAAATTTTAAAAGAAACAAAGAAAATAAAATTTCAAAAAAGAAAGGGATAAAACCAAAACCAACTAACCAACCAAGCCTGCCCCTCAACCAAAAAAAAAAAAGGAAAAGATACATGAGCCAGCCAGCTGGGAAATCAAATTTCATTAAGAATTAAATAGAACTAGTATGTTGGAAGTCTTGGATCCTAAGTCTAGACATACTTAAGGTTGAAAAATAAAATATTGTATTTCGTTATTCATCCAGCAATAGTCCTGGTGTACTTAATTCAAAACAACATTTATCAGCTGTCTCTTATATAGAAGTGCTGCATTTAGCTTGCAGTGATTCAAATGAAATATTTCTCTCTTTATTTGTAATAATTGAGTCACTCTTCTATTATTAAATATAGACTTCTGTTTTAGTTAAATTAAATTAGAAAATTTTTATTTCATGCCATTTGAAATAAATACTAAGCAAAAACTGCTTGCCTGAAGTGTGTTTTTCACAGTCTGGAAGACAGACAAAGGAAGCTGAATAGTGCCTTAAATCTAAGAGCATGAAAAGCAAACCACAGTGTCAGAGATCTAAATCAGACCAGGACATGCAGCTTGGAGTCTGAATCAGACATGGATAATGCATGGAGTTTGTTAAAACAGACTAGACAAAACCAGTCAAGGTGATGGATAGACAAAACCAACTACAGACTTTGAGTGTCCTCAATAACCTTGAGCACACTCATAGGTTAGAGTGGATGACCACTTAAAATTTTTCTGTTTTCCATTGACATCCAAGGAAACCTAGATGACCTTAGGCTCAATTTTACTTTTTAATAGCTAAGTAAATAATATAAATCATATTTTATTTTAAGTAAATTGTCTGGATTACTTCTGTTTTCAAGAATATAAACATTTCATCGTGTTTGGAACAGGAACTTCTGGCATTAAGCTCAATAGGACATTTTAGAAGTTCAAATTTTATTTGTGTTCTAAAGTCAGGCATGGAAAGAGCTACACAAAAAACAGCATGGAAAGCATAATTTTGTTTTCCAACTTTCTTTTCATGTTGACAATAAGTAGCAGATGTCATGTGCTGATTATGATTTACAAAGACTGGCAGAGAGAGTGTAGATTGAAGCAGTACAAAATGGCCTCTATCCTGCCTCATTTTAGTGTATTATCTCCCATTGCATGAAGTTATCTTTCTAAAGTAAATGCTGACATTGACCTTATGTGAAAAACTATATGCTGGAAGGCATTTTTCTATTTTCTGTTTGCCTTTTAGTAGGTGTTTCTAACTTCAGATAAGTAACCAGCATCATCCCCAATTGTTAGAGGAACATCAAACTGAACAGCCCTTGGATTCTGAAGTAGACACTGTTTAGCTCTGGCTTTAGCAAAGAATATAAAATTGGATGTTGATTCCTGAGTAGCTCAAAAGTACTTATAACTGTGACAAGCCCTGCCACTTGTGCTCAAGTGTAATAATAAAGAGCAAACAAACCTAAAGACCTTGGTGTCTGCCAGAGGTGGATGCAATATGTCAAATATCTACTCATGATAAGACTTTTCTAAAATACTGATGCATTCATGATAACCACTGGAGACAAAATAATCCCGTTTTCCTCCAAGACAGAAAAGGCTGCACTTTCCTCCCTTTCTTAAATATCACAGCCTCGTGGCACATTATTTTCTCAGTGCATAAATGGTACCCTGTCTCATTTGCTGCATCTAATCCTCTGAAAAGCTCATGTGATTTTCAGCTTTGTCCAAGCATTTTCTTAAAGTATCTAATTTTGTCTTGATGAAAATGTAATTTGTCAGTTCACTAATACAACCATTCACTTTAGCCATTCCTTCTCTAATTTTAAAGATTATGTCTTTTTCTGATCTCATTATTATTACACTTGTCATTCAAAATGAGAAGAGGGAAAGAATTGGAATTATGACTCCCTAGATTAATTCCATCTGTGCTTATGGAAATCAGTGATGTGATGTTCATTTTAAAGTGTCATCACAGCAAAAATAGAAGTCAATTCAAGAGCAATAAAATACCCAAGTTTGGAAGGCAAACATCATGGAACTGAGGCAAATATTTTTCTTCTTATCAGCAAGTACTACTGCTAACAACTAAGAACCATAGGCACAACAAAACCATGGTAAAAAAAATAAAACTAAAAAGGAAGGAAGGAAGTTCAGAAGTTCAGAAGTTCGGAAGGAAGGAAGTTCAGAAGGAAGTTCGGAAGTTCGGAAATTCAGAAGGAAGGAAGTTCGGAAGGAAGTTCAGAAGGAAGGAAGTTCGGAAGTTCGGAAGGAAGGAAGTTCAGAAAGAAGTTCGGAAGGAAGTTCGGAAGGAAGGAAGTTTGGAAGGAAGTTTGGAAGGAAGTTCAGAACGAAGTTCGGAAGGAAGGAAGTTTGGAAGGAAGTTTGGAAGGAAGTTTGGAAGTTTGGAAGTTTGGAAGTTTGGAAGGAAGTTTGGAAGGAAGTTTGGAAGGAAGTTTGGAAGTTTGGAAGGAAGTTTGGAAGGAAGTTTGGAAGGAAGTTTGGAAGTTTGGAAGGAAGTTTGGAAGGAAGTTTGGAAGTTTGGAAGTTTGGAAGGAAGTTTGGAAGTTTGGAAGTTTGGAAGGAAGTTTGGAAGGGAGGGAGGGAGGGAGGGAGGGAGGGAGGGAGGGAGGAAGGAAGGAAGGAAGGAAGGAAGGAAGGAAGGAAGGAAGGAAGGAAGGAAGGAAGGAAGGAAGGAAGGAAGGAAGGAAGGAAGGAAGGAAGGAAGGAAGGAAGGAAGGAAGGAAGGAAGGAAGGAAGGAAGGAAGGAAGGAAGGAAGGAAGGAAGGAAGGAAGGAAGGAAGGAAGGAAGGAAGGAAGGAAGGAAGGAAGGAAGGAAGGAAGGAAGGAAGGAAGGAAGGAAGGAAGGAAGGAAGGAAGGAAGGAAGGAAGGAAGGAAGGAAGGAAGGAAGGAAGGAAGGAAGGAAGGAAGGAAGGAAGGAAGGAAGGAAGGAAGGAAGGAAGGAAGGAAGGAAGGAAGGAAGGAAGGAAGGAAGGAAGGAAGGAAGGAAGGAAGGAAGGAAGGAAGGAAGGAAGGAAGGAAGGAAGGAAGGAAGGAAGGAAGGAAGGAAGGAAGGAAGGAAGGAAGGAAGGAAGGAAGGAAGGAAGGAAGGAAGGAAGGAAGGAAGGAAGGAAGGAAGGAAGGAAGGAAGGAAGGAAGGAAGGAAGGAAGGAAGGAAGGAAGGAAGGAAGGAAGGAAGGAAGGAAGGAAGGAAGGAAGGAAGGAAGGAAGGAAGGAAGGAAAAAAAAAAAAGCAAACATCCTCCCAAAAACATCAGCAGATGCTTATTCCTATTTCTTGTTTCTTTCATGCAACTGCATCATTTTCACTGCCAATTAAACCATGTACAAATAATTACATGCTTTACAGATCACCAAAGAATAATATTTTGCACCAAATACAATACAGCTAACTCTCCAAACAATAAGAATTTACACCATAGTAAGTCATACCAAAATAGACAAATTTTAGTTATGCTATTATTTATTTACTATTACAATTTTTAAATTTCTTTCTCTGAGCAAGGGGAATTCAGAAAACCTAGCTGTCTTTCCCATGTCTTCTGAGTTGTGAAACTCAGTCTATTCGCATAAAAGGTCTAGGTTCTTACCATGGTATTTGAAGACCAAAAGCAAAGTCTGACAATAACCAATCCATTTGGTATCCTCCAGTGAGGAAAAGAACTCTGTTTTCTACAGTAAATTAATTTCCTGTAATGGAAGATATTTTATTTCTAGCTTTCCTATGTTATAGTCTCACTCAAAGAGGCAAACATACATATATGCACATTAAAAAGTACAAATTTAGCAACAAAATATATGTCACATATGTCCCAATATGTGTATGCCTACATTTTTGAGCATAGATTTTCCCATTTCTATCCCATTTTCTCTTTGAATGGATATTTTCAAATAATTAAATTTAAAACCTGACTTAAAGAAAATTTACTGGAGGTTCTATTCTACGTGCTGTAGGAATTGAGATCCAGCAAAGAAGGATCTTCTTTAATCTTTATGTAGGAAAAGCATCAAGTCAATGCTGATTCCAACCTTCTGAAAATGAATGTACAAGTACATGGAGATAACACCTATAGCAAAACAAGGTTGTGTGGAGCTACAGAGATCTTTTCTAACCCCAGTTCAGAAATAAATTCTAAGTAAATAATACTATTAGCCACAGCTCTTTAGACACTTACACCATAAAATTTCTTAAGGTTGAGTTTAATTGTCTAACCCTGGAAAAGAAATAGAGCAGTTATCTATATATAAGTGGTTTATACTAAGCAGCGAAAGAAGCATAATCAAGAGCACAGTAACAAAAAGTATTACCACTACGAGGTTTATGGTAACATATTAATTAAATTGCTATTATCATCTAATTTAAAATGTGTGATATCAGTTTCTATCTTTTGCTTTTGCCACAGTCCTATTCATTTTTGGGGTGGTATACCTATGGAGCCATTCCTATATGAATTTCATTATGGAGAGATATATTAATCCATAGGAAGGTTTATCTTAAAAATATGGATAATTTGGTTACAAGTAGAATGAATATTTTATAGAGAGCTGTTTGCTTCTCCTTGACTTGATGATGTCTATATGAAGATCTGTATTTTATGACCTCTGATTACTCACCAGTTAGGACAAATGGTTGCATCATGTGTAAACATGGCTGAGCCCAGCTTTGTTAGGTCCCGGTAAAAGAAAAGACTCAGCAATACAAACAACGTTAGTGGCTTATGCCTTTGGAAGTTTGCTGTTACCCAAGTCAAAATTACCTTGTAGCATGTCAAGACATACTGCAAAATCCTGGTGAGTAAATGTCTCTGTTCACAGTTTGAAAACCAACTTCAATAATCTCAGGAAGCTTTTGGAAGAAGCAGATGAAGTCACAAAAAAGTAAACAAATTTATATATGATACATGATGTATATATTACATTTGTGTATACATCCCCGTGTTAGCAGGATATTATGACATTGAAGTGAAAAGGATTTTATTTAGTTGCTTGATTTTCTGCCTTACCTTCAGTATAGGCAGAGAAAATAGACTACTCAGATGCAGTTTTGTTTGCAAGCACTTACTTGCACTCAATGAGATTGCAGTCACTAAGCTTCCCTTCTCCTGTATTGCAATGACTTTTCTTTTTTGTTATGTAAATAACTGCAAGGTATATATATCAAATAAGTACCTTTTGCAATCTCTCAGGTACACCAAATACCTAGTGTACCTCTGCAAACTTCTGTTTTCTTACATTAATGAGAAAAGCCAGTGTATTGTGTTACATATAAAACACCAGTAAAAGCCTTATTTTGTTGGACTAGGGAATGAGCACTGCAGGGAGACTTTACTCTAACTGTCTTAATCTGTTGGTAATATTTAAAAACAGTGTTCTCTCCAGTTTGACAGCCTAACCACTGGAAAGGAAAAAAAAGTTATTACCCTTCCATACAGAAATCTCCATCTGGGGGAAAAATCCCAACAAAACAGTGCTGTTTGAGAGCATGATTCTTTCACCATATAGTAACTTTCTTCTGATTAGAAGTCACTTCTTCAGAGAAAGAGAAAAATTAAATGCCTCTCTGGCATAAAATCACAGAATTCTTCTATGAACCATTCATAGAATGTGAATGCTTCTATGAACCATTCACAGAATCATAGAATGGCATAAAATCGTAGAATGGCAAGGGAATAAAAAGGCCAGGCACAAATATAAAGACTCAAACCATTCCTTGGGAAATGATGAGCAAAGTGCTTAAACCTGTACTTGACATTTAGCAGTGTTTGAGTGTCATTGATTGTAATTAGTGCATGTGCATGTTTAATGAGCTCATATTTCAAAGATATTCCTAAATAAGAATATTTTCATCTAATGTTTGTTGCTACACACATAAAGACTGAGGAATACGAATGAAGCAAGGTTTTCAGAAAGAGATAATACTTGATACAACTGAGAAAATCTGTCATTTGATAGAGAAGTCCCCTGAGTTTTGGAAAAAAACCCTGTAAGATTATCTTCTTTGTCTGACTGTATCAATTGTTTTTATAAGAGATATTATCTTCCTACAAACCATTCTGCAATGAGACTTCAGTGTTTAATTCTATTCTGAAAAGGAGCTCTGTACAAAAACATTCATACTCCAGAAATGTCTATTTCATGTGTACACAATCATTTCGACCAAGAGGATGTTTATCCTTCAAGAGCAAGTACATCTGGAGCTCCTGTTTTTGGTTTTTCTCTGATATTGTTAAAAGAACATTGCACTCTGTAAAGATGAGGGTTTAACTGTGTACGTTGTACTAAGGTTTTGGTAAGGTTCAACAGCAGTGTTAGTTCTGAAGCATGAAAGCATCAATGGCATTGTAAGATGTGTTCTTCGTCCACTTGTACACTGAGTTAAATGGGTCATTGCATCTCCTTTGTGACTGCAAGCCCTACTCTTGAGATTTTTTTATTTTATTTTTTTTAATCACATTCAGTAGCAGGTTGGTATTTTACACAGCTGGAGTAATCTCTGCTTTCAACAACTGGGTTTTTCCTTCTCCTCTATAAAAACTATACACATTATACGCACAAAATTTTATAGAGAGTAAGTTCAAAAAATTCACATATGATCTAGTGCTTATCTAAAGTTTCTAATTCTAGACATATGCTAGCAATCAATTTTGGAGAAACTTCTCTAAAATTAAAATAGTATTAATGTAATAAAATAAATATAAATCCAAATATGTATAGTAGCACTCTAACTCCATCATTCCTAACTCAGGAAAGCAAACAGTGAATTATTTGCTGTTGCCACAGGAGACCAAAATCTCAACCACCAATTAATTATAGGCATAGTAGTGACTGGCACAGAAAGCCAGGTTGTACATTTATTTTTCCTATATTTTGTCAATTGGGCTTTTTGTTTGCATAACCATGGGATGGCATGAAGCCAGTTCATTGTAGATTTGGACAGAATCCCTTGGGTTTTTTCCAGTTCTATAAAAGGTGAACTGAAGCATGCTCAGTTTCACAAAGCTGCAAGGATCATATTTTGGTGCTGCAGACAAACTCAGTGCTCTTAGCTAAAGCATGATTCTGAGTCCCTGCTACTGTGTCCACACAAGTAAACAAGAGGGACAGAAATAAATCACCATGCACAAAGCCAAGTGACTTGTACCAGGTCAAGGCTCATGCTCCCTATTGAATGTTCATTCTGGAGAGAAAACTGGTCACAGGGAACCATAGCAGAGCCAGGGAGGGAGTTGACAGTTCAGTGGGGCAGCTAACCAGTTGTGTAATTCTTGGGTTTGTTCCATAGAATCATGGAATGGTAGAATGGTATTGGAAAGGACCTTAAATATCATGTGGTTCCATGCCTCCTGCCATGGACAAGGAACTTCCCACTAGACCAGGTTGCTTGAAGCCCCAACTAACCTCACCTTTAACACTTCTCTAGATGGGGCATCCACAATTTCTCTGGGCAATTTGTTCCAGGGCCTTACCATCCTGACAGTAAAAAATGTATTCCTAATATTTAATCTAAGCATACCATCTTTTAGTTTAAAATTATTCCCTCTTCTTCCATTACTACAGGCTCTCATAAAAAGTCCCTGTTCATCTCTTCTGCAGCTCTATTAGGTACTGGAAGGCTGCTGTAAGGTCTCCCATGAGCCTTCTCTTCTCCAGACTGGACAATTCCTATCTCTCATAGGGAGAGGGGATCCAGCTCTCTGTATTGCATTTGCATGTCAAGGCTTTGGTAGAGGGTGGGGTACAGGGGTGATTTCTGTAAGAAGCTGCCAGAAGCTTTCTCTGTGTCTGACAAAGCCAATCCCAGTTGACTTCAGAATGGTTCCAGTGCTGGCCAAGTCTGAGCCAATTAGAAATGATACTGTCTCTGTGATTAACATATGTAAGAAGGAAAAAATATTATTGCACAGATGTATTTGTGGCTAGAGAAGAGCAAAGTGAGAATATGTGAGAAGAACAGCCCTGCAGACAGCAAAGTCAGTGGACAAGGAGGGGGAGGAGATGCTCTACACAACTAAATACTGAATATGTAGGTTGGGCTTACAGAGATTTCAGCCTAAACTCCTGGTCCAAATAGGTCCAAATAGAACATGTATGTCTGGCTGACTCTTCTGTATACTGAGGCATGGAGATTGGAGGTTTTCTAAGCAACCTGCCACATCCTGATACACATGGCAAAAAAAGAGAAAAATTCCTGTAAATTAAATTTAATAAATATTTAATTAATCTAAAATTTAATTATTTCTTGTGCTCTATTGTATGTCCATTGCCCCTTATCCTTCCACTATTTGTTTCAGAGAAGAGTCAGGCTCCAATTTGTCTACATTTGCTTCTAGTTACCCATGGAGAGAGCAAGACTTGCCCTAAGTGTTCTCTTCTTAAGTTTGAACAGATTTAGCTGTCTCAGCCTCTCATCATGTCCTATGTGCTTCAGCCAGCTGACCTTCTTGGAGTTCCTCCAGCATTACATTACTGAACGACTGCTTTTCCTCTGTTGGGAGCTCTAAAACTGGGCACCGTGCTGCCAGAAGTGGCCTCACAATTGCTGAAGAGAGGAGAAGGATCTATTTCCCTGACAAAACTGCTGATCCCAGCATGTGCTGTGAGATCATTCCATCCAGAATGCAAATCGGAAATATATCCTCAAACATATCTAAAAAAGCAAACCTTATTTCCTACCATAGTTTTGGGGCATGTTAAAAGAGACCACTAAATTAGTTAGACTAGATCCATCTGTGGATGCAGTATCTACCACATTCCATTCTGGAATATCTACGGGTCAACAGCACTGGTTATAGAGCAGAACTGTCAGAAGCTCAGCACAATACCTGTTTTCATATTTTCATTTCACTGGACTGAATACAGCACTTCATGGATATTGAATGAGTTTCACCAACAGAAATTCCATGCATATGCTGTGCCCCATGCAGTGTGCATAGATCCCACAGAGCACACATAGTACTGAAAACACACCTGCTTATAACTGAGACTGCTCCATTATGAAACATTCTGATTCAAAATGCAATGGAGTCAGCAGGCCCAGAACTGTGTTCCTTCAAGCAATGATTCAGTTGACAACTACAAATGATATTTAACTATGTGGGAAAAGCCAAATATGTTCACAAATACTTGCAGGACCAGCATAGCAAATAAAAGCTGATAGTGGAAACTTTGTGAATAAAGACTCAGTATTAGAGCAGAGGCATCAAGGGTATAAAACAACACCCGAATGGTCATTGAAAGAATTTTCAGCTTTGTGAGCAGATAGAATTAGTATTAGAGCATAAAAATAGGAGAGGGAACATGTACACAACAAAAGTAACACAGTCTATACAAAGTGAAAATGCAAAGTTGGTAATGGGAAGATCGAAGAGACTGTCATAGGAATTCATGAGTAAGGATGAAAAACACCACTGCTTATTTGCAGCTGGTCTTTCTCCCTCTGAAAGGAGGAGAAAATAACTCAGTTTTTAGAGTTGCTCTTTAGGCTTTATTTCACTATTGAGTTAAGCATGTTAGCATTTGAAAGAACAGTTTGTGTTTGTATTCTTTATCATGTGTGCACGTGTTTTTTCTGCTCCAGCCTTCATGGGAAGGTGGCTGACATCTCAGCATGAGTCAAAGTCAGCTTCTATGGCAAGTATCTGCACATATGTGGTCTGCAACATGCTGAACATTCTACAGTGTGCTGCATGAAAGTGGACAGTATAAAGAATGGTGATAATTACAGTAGTGAGCTGGTGAAAAGACATCTGTCAATATAGCAACAACATCTTTGCTGATCTTTCTCATGTTCACAAGGAAATCTGAGCAGAGTGTGGCCACAAAGACATTTGGTATCAGTAAGCCACCTGTAAAATACACTTGGACAGGGGGCTGAAGAATTTAAATGTTTGAATTTTAACTGAGGTGATCTACCCTTGTTCATTCAGAAAGCCTATGGTAAAAAATATACTGGTACATTAAAAAAAAAAAACAAACAAAACAAACAACAAACTTGGTTTCTAAAATGCAATTAAAGCAAAAATGGAGGTTCAAGAAAGTAAATAAAAATCTGAATGTCTTTAGGAACATTAAATTAGTCATTATTGCTTTTTTTAACTAGAGGGACCTGGACAGAGTTGTTTTATACTTATACCATGGGAAAATCCACAGAAGACATCACTTCTTATCTTTGCTTGAGTTTGAAAATACCAAAAGCACTGAAAATCAAGCCCTGGTCAAAGGACACTGACCTCAAATGTCTCTGTTGAAAATAGAGGCTTATTTAAACAAAATTTAGAGAAAAATCATAACCCAGGCTTTAATTTGCTTTTCCTTAGTGGAGGATACATTTCCTTTCTGACTGCAGGAGTTTAGGATACATAGCTTCCCTTTATTTTACATAAGCCATTGTGAAGAAGACCTTAAATCTCCTTTTCGATACAGGTATAAATCCATTAGACCACCTTTCTGAAAGGGTAAATGATAAGAACTTAGATAACAGTTTTATATTTGTAAATCTTGATTTAAAGTTGTTTTTCAGATTTCTGAAATCTTTTTGTTTACTTAGAACATTCCTCCCTTCTGCCTCCCATTACTTTTAAACATAGCTGTCTGAAGCTTTCCTTAGTGCTTATTCATGACTGCACTGGCTTTCAACTTTCTCTTGATATTGAAATGGCTAAACTGTGAGTTTATAATGTATGATTTAGATTTCAATTTTTTTCTTTCTTAAGAGGAGAATAAAGATTAAAAGAGAGCACAGCTGCAAGAAGTATTGAAACCCTGAGTACTTTGTAATTTTGAAATCACCCTCCAATTGCCACATATATACGTAATAAAATCTGATTCTCTTCTGTCACATTTATTATTTGACTGAATTTCTTACATAATTCTCATTACTGATGTCATTACTGAGTAGGAGAATCACAGTAATCTGTAACTAACACGATAAACTCTCATGAGCACAATAAATAAAAATAAAGATAATCATTCTGTGAGCAAGAAAGAAAAAGTGATAGGAATAATGGTAGCTAGAAATAAGCTATGAGGGGGGAGTGCTATAGGCTGTTATTCATATTTATTATCTTTCATGAAGCTTCCACATGCATTAGCACTTAAAGGTGAGAATGCTCAAGGTATATGAGATGCAAATATATTGGCAGAGGGTAGGAATATTTGCAGTGCCTTCCTAGTGTATTTTAATTTCCTTCTTTCCAGCCTATCCTTACTGATAGGTAGATGTTAGTACTGATTCCAGTTCAGAGAGCTCTGTGATGGAAGAGTCAGGATTACCCTCATTCGTTGTTAAGCAACAGTTGTTAAGCAACAGTACATAATAAAGCTGCTCTGCTGCAGAAGCGTGGTACACCAGACATACTGTCTGTTATTAAATGGCTTCTTAATATTGGAACGAGCTTTTTTTTTTTTTAATGTTCTGCTGGATTGATATAATACTAGTGAATTTGTACATGTTATAGCATTGAAGTACACTGACAGGCAATTTAAATCCCAAAGTTATAGAAGGGTAAAATATACCGGGTAAAAAAAAAGGTAAGCAATGTCTTTGTAGAAATGTAATTCCTTGTTGTTTTGCAGGTTTTTTTTTAGTTTCTTCACAAAATAAATTAATATTTCCCATTAGTCAGATTTTTTAAAACTCATTTTTTTAAAAATATATTGTGTGACTTCCTCCAAATCCAGCTTCTGGCTAGGAGACAAGAAA
This sequence comes from Vidua macroura, assembly GCF_024509145.1. Lineage (NCBI taxonomy): Eukaryota > Metazoa > Chordata > Aves > Passeriformes > Viduidae > Vidua > Vidua macroura. The sequence goes on along the minus strand of NC_071572.1, from coordinate 57,477,633 downwards.
AATCAAACTAATAATTTTGAAATTCATGTTTAATAAAAATTAATCCTATCCAAGCAGATGGGACATAGTATAGCAGTTTTTTAAGTGGGTTTTTTTAGTCTCTAGTATCTAGCCACTTTTCTCCCACTCTGGGAATTCTGGCTAATGATAGGCTATGGAGAAAATTCAGTAATCACTCTGTATCAATTCACACTGAATATAAATAAGTCATTTCAATCCATAATTCAATTTATTATAAATGATATTGTATGCACCATGCTGAAGTACAGTTCACAATGAAAATACACTGCAGGATATTTTAGAACAACCTACTTAATACTGTTTGGGTTGTTCAAAATTAAAATTAAAACAATAAACTTCACTCTGGATGTGTCTTCATTACCAAAGACCTGGGCCATTTACTCTAACAATGTCAACTTGCTCTCACTATCCCATTCAACTGAATTAGGGAAGGAAGCAATATGCAAGAGCACATCTCATGGTAATCCATTATCTTGAAGGAGAGTGCTATCAGCTTCCTGAAATTAAGCACAGTCCTGCCCATCTTCTCAGTCTCCTACCCTTTGTGTTGTGGGAAATGTGTCTGGAATGGGGAGAGGGGAATTTTGACATCTCAGAAAAACATATTGAAATGGAGCCTTTAGAAAGGGAATAGTGAATGTGGGGAAAGACAAGTAATAGGAGCTGAAGCAACACTTGACTCTGCCCCCTTTAGGTTTAGTGAGAATTTGATGTTGACATCTGAGAATGAAAGTGAGTTTCAGCCCATCTTCACTTTTCTGATTGAGGGAAGAAAAGAATATAAAGACCTTTTGTCTCCAAGACTGGCCATGCAATTGCACTGATGCATGCTGTCTTCTCACTTTTCCAGTGCTCTGTGATCTCCTCTACAGCAGCCATATATGAAGCCTGAAGTTGGAACTCTGACAAGAGTAACTAGCTCTGCATTCATTATTTTTTCTAATCAATTAGAGATAGATTGCTAAATATTCTGTCAAGTCAATATATCTTTAAAAGAAAAAAACCTGCTTCCAAAAATATTTTCTGTTATAAATTGTTTCCATTAAGTATAGCAGACTGTCCGTCCTATAATCATTCCCTCTGCCTCTCCCTGTAGATCAAGACAGGAGTCCTTACTCAGCTGGTATTTCATCCTTATTCATACAACACTTCTGCTGACTCTGAACTGCTCAAGAGAGGAAACCTGAGTCAGGAATTGGCTGCAAATTAGGGAAGATGAGGCAGCTACTTCCTAGTTTAATGGCTAAAAGCACAACAATAAATCTCTATGTTTCCCCATTTTGAGAGCTAATCGGTACATTTACACAGCTGTGCTAACTTTGTGTGGTGGGTTGTTTTGTTTGTTTATTTGCTTGTTTTGTTTTATTTTGCATTTAGCTGTAATGAAAAAGGTGTATATATGCATATTTGACTTAAATACTTCACAAAACTCTAGGGGCTGTAAAAGGACCTATCAAGAGCCTCTGTTGCACGAGACCTGGGACATCTAGCAGCAAATTTAAAGTCAAACATTATTGTGGTGTTACAGTTCTCTGTCCTTATTCCTATTCTGGAGCTGGACATGAGAATGGCATAAGAGCTTCAACAGGATCTCTGCACCAGCCAAAACCCTTTCAAGACAGAGGGACAGTACAACTGTCACATTGGATTAGAGTCAAGGTCTATCTAGTTCAGTGGTCACAACAAAAAGGAGGTCATGCAACAAGCAACCAACAGATGTGAAATAATACAGCCGTGATATCTTTTTGGATATCAAATTGGCAGATAAACTGTTACAGGGTAAGAGAGTTTTAGTTCAGTTCTATTTCACATGAGGTTGTCTCAGTTACTATAGCTCAGCTAAGGGTTTGAACAAGTAAATGGTTGTTTGCAAACAGTTCAGCAATATCTTGTGACAAAAAAAGGTAGAGGGGAAAAAACAAACCCTACCCTGCAAGCGAGAATTAGTAAAGCTAATGGAAAAGTTAAAGAGAAAGGATTATGTGATTAAATAAAAACCAAACCAAATGCCAGTTTGTTTAAATGTTAACTAATTGCCAGACCAGTCAATGCGCATCTATATATTTTCTTTTAAACTGATATAACACAATACACATTGCTACCAAAACAAACAAAAACCAGACAAACAAAACCTCCACAGAACCAAATAAAGAAAACTCAGTCCAAATTAACTTCTATGTGATTAGTGAAGTTTCCTTTCAGCAATTTTTATCATCAGTGACTACTTCATGCAACTTCACAGAATCTGTAGATCTGTTAGTAGAGATTCTTCTTCATTTTGCAGCTTTTCTGAAGCTCTGACTCCTCAACATTCCTTATACTTCTACAGTCCAGCAACAAAAATAACTTCAAGAGAGGTGGAAAAGAGAGATCCTTCTCATAATTATGACAAATAGTTAAGCCATCCACTTGTACTGTAATATCTGTGAGACTGAACTGCCAAAGAGGATGCAGACATACAAACTCACAGAGGCAGGCTCAAGCACACAAATTAGCAATGCAGATAAATCTGTGCCATCAAGGTGAACTATCAGTGCAAACTCTTATATGAAACTCTGAAAATGTCTCCTACTGTGCTAATCTCATTTATTCCACAGGGTTTGTTTTAACTCCAGAAATAATCATGCCAAAAAGACTGACTGGGATAGGACCAGGAATGACCTCATTAGCATTTAGTGCCATCACCATAAAATGGAGAAGATAATCAGAAACAGGGTGAAGAAAGATAAAAGAAGCGAAGTATAAAAAGTATAGAAGAGTTTGTTTTTTTGGCATTGTACTATTAGAGTTTGATGGATCCCTGTTGTCAAATGGGAGCAATTTGTAAAGATCAATGGTTTTAGTTAAACTGCAGTCCATGGTATCCCATCATCTAATTCATCTACATAGCATATGTTTTTTTTTTTTTTTTTCTTTTTTTAGAGAAAGGAGCATAAGGTCATTCTCAAGATTTTTTTATTGATGATTTTTTTTTTCTGTGCAGCTTAAATGAACTGTAAAACTCAAATACTTAATGGGTATTTTAGCCAATATTCTTTGTCTGCAAGATGAAATATGTTGGATAATGATTTGAAAGTTCTTGTTTCAGTTCTTCTCAAAAATAAGAAATACTTATCAGAAGCTTCTATGGAAAGCACTTCATACTCCACCAAGCTCCAAAACACAGATTCTAAGTGTTGCCATAGAGCTGAATGCATTTCTCCAATATCTTCTCTCTTCTTCTTTTACCTACACATAAATTACACACTCTTACATGTCAGAGCTCATAAGCTCTGTCTTTAGCAGCTCTAAAGTACTTAGGCTATCACATAGCACCTCATGGTCCCAGTGACTCTTCCCTCTCCCTTGCACCTTGTGCTGATGGACAGTTAAGTTTAGGATGCTCATCAACCTTAGTTTTTCCAGCACTTTCCTTTTCCCAATCCCTGTCAATGAGCATGACCGTAATCTGACCACTGATTTAGGAGACTGCCATTAGCAGATATTCTTCTGCTTTTGCTGGTGAAGTACTTACCTCTGAGGGTCAAACAATTACCAGTTTCAGATGGTTTGGAAGAGGCACTAAGAGAACTTATAAGTTAATTTAAAGGAACTAGGAATTCTAGGTCAGTTTCAAATATAGTAATTTAATTCCCATTGATAGTAGGATTAACCATGTGTTTTCACAGCCCAAAGTGAGATTTTATTTTTTAATTCTAGTTTCTATTTGAATGTTTAGATTATGATGTACACCAATTTCAATCCTAATCATCAATGTCCAATGACTCTTATGAGTTCATTACACAACAACAGTAATTCCTGTTATACTTTTCAAAGACTTTCAAATATTTTGTCTCTCCGTTTATGAAGCTATGAGACTCTTAAAAACATCTTACAGTTTTTGGACAAAGTAGACGCTGAAATCAAGTATCATGTATCATGATTATACTTATATGTATAAAGCATATTTTTATGCAACCTTGAAGAAACAAAACTATCAGCTGGCTGGTTTGTTAGCTAGAAGATATGAAATTTGATTTTCATTTCAATTTTAATCAAGAATGGCAAAGTCTTTAGTGAATTCTTCCTACAAATGACAGTTTGATGAGCCTTAGGGAACACCCCACTTTAGATGTGTTTTCATCCAATAGAAATTAATTGTCCCATATTCCTAAGAAGCTCTTACTTTACATTAGAATGCACATTCTCTACAAAAACTAAATTTTGCATAATATCCCCCTTTTATCTTCATATCATACAGACAATTGCATGTCTGAATCCTTCTTACACTGTTTCTTTCACTTTCAGTGATTACTTTATTTCCAGTGACTGCCTGATTCTGTTGAATCATTTTCTTTCTTGTAATTAAAAAAAACTAAATTATTTATCTGTGAGTGTAGAGCATTTTTTATTGAAAACTGAATATGACTTCTATGTATTTTCATCACATTTTTGGTCATATAATTAATTTTCTCCTGTGACCCTCTGGCAAACAGGAGTAACTCAAAGAGAACTACTTCTTAACTAGTGCCATCTTTGATCTTTGACTTTCAACTTTCCATTTTTTCTTTACTTAACTCTGTGGACTGATTTGGCCTTTACTTGTCTGCAGTGACTATTGCAAATACAGGTTTCAGCAATATCTACATGCCAAGATTTGCAGAATTCCTCTACCTTCCTGGTTTTAAGAGAGAAAGTACTTCCCTCATGCTATCTCTTCTGGTGTAGTCCTTCCTTTTACATTTTATTTTAAACCATAATTTTCAGTACTTTCTCTAACAGATCTGATCCCTTAGAGATCATCTGCTACCAGTCTTTCTACTTTTTTGAACAGCCATAGCACAGCTAGACTTAGTCTGTCTTCACACATTTCTACTAATTTGAAATATCATCCTTTATCTCTCAGTGCAATTGATTCTCCATTCCTCTTCAGAACATGGTTCAAATCCTGAGCTGATATTGATGCAAAAAAACCCCATCTAATTGCCTTAGTTATCTCAACATTTTAAAACCTTTAACTTTAGTAAAGCTTCATAATACATTTGAAAAATCTTATTATTTTAAAAGCATTGGATATATAAGTAGTCCTTACTTCCAAGAAAAACAGTTTTAAAAAATTAGAAGTAAATCCAGAGTCTTACACACTATGACTCATCACATTACAAAAGTGCATTTAAAATTGACTTGCAATGGGTATATATTTTGCACTAATGCATCAGAGCAGAACATCATAATGCACTACAACTTGCACTAGCTCCCTAGGGCTTGAGCTTCAATAAATTGGCTGGTATCTACATAGTCAATATTTCTTAGTAAGTTCCTGAACAAAGGGATTAGTAAGACTTCTATCCAGCATACCCACAATTGTGTTTTAATTCCACATCACTATTTGCAAGAGTAGCAGTTTTAGTCCTGGCAGATTGGCCAAATTCTGATTGAGGATTTGCGATTTGCATACCTATTTTGCCCCTGCAGTTCAATTTGATATGTTTTGGCTCATCACTTCCTGCCTTAATACGTTGTAGCCTGATGCCAAGTATTGTTAAACAGCTGCTGTACTTCCCCTGAGAGGATTTCAGTAATGTGTGACAAATTCCTACATATACATCAAAATAAAAGGTGCTGCACTGGATTGTATACAGTGTCTAAAGAACTCAAATGGGACAAATGGGACTTTCATATCCCTAGTGCCTCATTTTCATGGCTTTCTAAGGAAGAAAAAAAGGTATTATCTACATATTGCAATAAGATCGATCTGAGGGACATAGGTATCAAGGGAAATCCTTGCATAACATAGGAAAGTAAAAAGATTATAGATCGTACCTACTGTAATGCAAAGAGCTAGAGAACCCTTAATAAATAAAGACCTGTGTCACTTCTTCCTTTCAATTCCCATAAATAAATTTGTTAAGTTGATTACTTTCAGATTTCCTTTACATGATATACCTTATGAAGGATTATTATGAGTAGACAAAACCTGAGATCTAAACTCAGTTTTATCCAAAGGTATAAAATAATGCCCTATCTTTGAGTATGTTGTTACTGCATTTCAATATCAATATGCAATTAACAGTCATTGTTATTAGTTAATATCTTTAATTTTATTTACATATTCTCAGTACAACAGCTCTCAATATGTAATAGAACCAGTACAACTCATAAAATAGTAAATAATGTAAATGTGATTGAAGTTGTAGTCAAACTAAAACAAATGGAATATCCCCATTTTATGACACCCTTCTATTTCTTCCTTAGAGAGAGAAAACAGAGCATACCATTATCAAAAAAGGTGGAAAAAATAACTAAAAGCTGTATTGCCAGAGGAGAGCCATACATATGTTTTCTACAGTGCTTGCAAAATGCTATCTCATGAGTTTTAATCTCTTAAATCTGAGTATCTAAACAAGGATCATGTAAGTCCTTGCAAGTTACGTAGTGGAAGATATTTATTTGAGCACAAACTTAAAGTGAAGCAAGTGTATCAGAAGAAAGGGGAAGCTCTTGGTTCATGAACATTTCTTTGTAGGACAGCAGCAGAGATGCTGTCCTCGGAACTGTACACTTACACACCAATGAAGTCAATGGAACTTAAACTAGAGATTAATGCTGTAGGTATGCTCAACAGCTGCCCTAAGTATTGCCCAACAGTATTAGACAGAAGTTGTTGCCTGCTGGTTTCATTACTGCTGAGGCAGGGATAAAATGACAAGCAATAGGTGTATCAGAGTGGCAAGGCCTTCAAACAGAGCTCTTGCTATCCTGACTGGGCACTAACCTCTTCTGCCATCTTCTGTCAGAAGGTTTGAGTAACCTTCTTTTCATTCCCCAGGGCAATTTCCAGTCAGTCTGATAGTAAGCATCTCTGTATACCCTTTCTCAATCTTGCTTTTACATTCACACGTGCAATATTGCACTTTTACATTGTAGAATGAAGCCATAAACTCTGCACATCAGCAGACCTATTCAGGATTTAGCAATCTGTCTGAGGAGAGAATATACCCCATTATCAATATCCTGCTGATCCACTGGCAGCCCCTTAATCAGAAATATAGGATAATGTGAAATATTTATGTGATTTTCAGGTTAAATAAAACCAGGGCAGATTAACTTATATGTGATATATTAGCAGAAAGTATTAGAAATTAATACTGAAGACAAAAGATACTTAACAGGCTTTAAGTCCTAAATTATTTCAAAAAATTAATGACTTAAAATATTATGTATTTTAAAAACTTTTGGAAAGAATATGTTTAATACATCGTTAATTGGATGCCCTGAAAATACATTTATTTTATACAAAGACAGACTTTACATTGTGCAAAATTAAACAATGGAAATTAGATTAATAATGTCTTTGAATGCATGGGATTATGTCTCTTTATAAAATGCCCTTAATCTTGAAACTAATACAGGAAAAAGGGAAAAAAAAAAAGAAAAATTAGAACTGCACTAAAGATGTTTATATATCCTAGGGATTGTTAGTGGGCTGGCTGTAAACAAAGTTTGCTGGTTGGACATCATGTGTGTGACAGAAATTCTGGTATGGCAATGGCAATTTCACCATCTCTGTTCTGTTTGTTCTCATCTAAGGCCATATGTTTATCAGTGTACACATTTTATATCCATATCTGCTGCTGCCATCTCCCTTTTGTCCCTATTTCTCACCAAGCCAAAAAAACATCACAACCAGGAACAAAGGATATCCTGCTAATGCTGAGTCCAGGCCAGTAATAAACTAACTCTGTTTTGCTTTGTCTCCAATGTTATTACTGCATTCCTGAGAGTTTCTGCGCACTTAAATTTTGTACAAAGATGCACTAGTGTCTGCCTCTATTAGAAAATTTCAGATTTAGAAATTTGAATAAGCCTTAGCTTTCCTAAGATCCCTTAGCTTTAATTGGTATTCCATAAGCCAATGAGATGAGTTTCTTATAAGGAGACAGTGAAGTAAAATAGTAGTGTTCCATAATGGAAATGCATTTCTTTGGTCCTAACATCTAGTGAACATTGAAATATCTTCTTTTCACTTTTCTCTTTTCTTAGAGTTAATTGGTATTAGACTGAGGGGGTAGAAGAACATGTTATCCTGTAGAAAACCTTCATGGCAATAAGCAATATTTTAAATTAGGAAGTTCTATTGATTAACCAAAGCAACATACCTCAATCCTCATGTAACAATTCAAATCTATTTTCCAAAATAATACATATTCTCCGTGTCTACTTACAGGGAATGTCATGAGTCTTGAGGAAATGAAGGTTTGTTGAAGGGCTCCTATTAATTCAGTCTGATTACCATTGCATCTTATAATCAGCCTCATATTTTAGTATGAATAACATGCAATTTCAGAAACTGTGAAACAGCATTTGGTTTGTATATCTTTGTCACCATAAATCCAAGCTGCAAGTTACTTATTAAATAGTATAATTTGGTTTAAATACATCTTATAAAATGTGAATTTCTCTATTCCTTATCCTAGCTAATTTGACTTTCAGACAAACTATCATTTGGAGAATTTGTAAATACTGGAAACATGGAGGGACTCTTGTTGTGTACTGATCCAGCTATCATGGTCTTTGAACTATGAACAGTAGATGCTCTTGCTCCTTTTCACCATGTCTTCTTACACACGTAACTAGAGTGCTCTATTGTATATCTTCTGTTGGATAATACGTTAAAACTACTGTGCATCTTGAAGAGGTAGTTAGATACTGATTTCCCATAGACTGCAATCAGCTCTTTGAAATTGTAGTGTTTGTGGCAGAATAAACTCCATTAACTTGTTTTATTAGTACTGTGCGCAGTCAGGAGAAGCAATGCTGCAGAACATTATGAAATGACTAACAGTTTTCATCAGTGCACAGCAGAATGTTTTCTCCTTACACAGAATATATAATTATTGCTCACATAAACAGGTAGATTTCTTTTTTCATCTTTCTAAGGTAATATTGGGAAATCTAATACTCTTATTCATGAGAGAAATAAAAAATAAATTTAGCTTTCCCCCACCCCCACTCTGTTCAATTTGTTACCATACTGCTGCTGTAATTTTTGTCTATGTTTCAGAGAAGGACCTATCAAATAAAAAAACCAATTCTAATTCAATTGCTTACTATAATGACAGAACAGTTCAACAAAGCCAAAGGAGTCTGAGAAAGGAAAGATTTACTGACCAGCTGATTCCCAGAGGCACATTAGTCAAATTTTGACAGCTTGTATACAAGGTAAGCTGCCAAACCGAGTAAATGAAAACAGAACAAATCCAGAAGGAGAAAGTATAGCTTGCTTTATGTAAGTAAATATAAGTCAACTATCACAGAATATTTTTCAGAAGCAGGTAAATATTCTATACTGCAGATGGCACAGCTGCCAGTGCTTATCTGAAAATAAAGGTATTCTATTCCAGAATAGCTCTCACAGCATTGCATTAGCCAATTCAGAAATATAAACAACTTTTTCTCTTCTCCTTTGCCTCCATTTTCTACTGGCTTTTTTGCTTTGCCCATTTAAGATGAAAGTCAGGTTCTGAGCTGACTAGATGCATGGGACTCCCAGTATAAACGTCAAGCATTTTAGCCTAACAAATTATAGGAAACATGAAGGTGAGCAATCACAGAGGAAATTATTGAGAGGAAGAGTCAGTACAGATGTAGAATAATGCAATGCAAGAAAAAAAAACACATTGAAATCCAATCCAGCCTATTTTTTGCCAGCAAAATAATGAGTTTATGATTTGCAGATTGAATATAACTAAGTAGAAAAGTACTTTTCATAATAATGATTTGTAGAGTCACCCTTCTGCTAGACAAGTATTCCTTTTGCATTAGAGTAATATCTAGTCTTGCTATTATAGTTAATTAATAATAATAATAATAATAATAATAATAATAATAATAATAATAAAGCTCCCCTATGTTCAGGAGCTTGTAATTTGTTTATAAAAATCCTCAGCATGCTGGAACTTGAAGTAACATTTTAGTCTAGACATAATTTTTAGAATATATAAAAAAAATCATTAGTCAAATTTTAAACTAATAAAACAATTTTGTTCACTGTCCTCCTATTCTGCTTATATGTTGCACATTGTATTCTTTTTAATACCATATTATGGGTTCTGGCACCCTAAGGCACACACACATATATACATGTATTCATGAATAAAAATTAAAATCTCACCTATGTAACAAAAAACCTCCCACAAACAAAAATTTAAAAATGAAATCCAAACAACAAAACAAAACAAAAAACCCCAAAACCAAACCAAAGAAAAAAAAATCCCAACAACAAATAAAAACACCCACAGAAATCCGTACAAGCACTATGCATTCCCAGAAGCTACTTATTCTAAATTTGAGTAGATATTTCAGGCTGTGGATCTATAGTATGCAAATGCATATATTCATGCTAGTATTCTGAAGGTCAGAATGGAGTATAAGTTAAACACACAAAGGTCAGAAATTAAGTGTTATGGCTGAAACTCTATTCTGAAAGGACAAGACCATCTATTTCAGTTGGCCCAATAATGTGAAAGTTCACAAGGTAAAGAGCCTCACTCACCAGGCATAAACTCTGAAAAGCATTTGAAAATTATGCTTTCAGAGACACACTGCTGAAAGAGAACCTCCTGATGCAAAATGATATCTTTGTAAATCTGGCAACATGGAAAGAAGCACAACATATTAGATGTTGAGCTATGTTAGCATTTAATAATTACAACTCTGAAAAATAGAACGTCTAACTTGAGAAAACCAAAATATTTCAGGTGAGCAAACTTGTCCTTTATGCACGTATTTTTTTTTTTGCCTCCTTTTCATAACCATGGTCTTGTTTTGTCTTCATTTGCAAAATATGAAAAAGTAACTATCTACTTAAATTTTCCTTCAGCTCTTCAGAAGCACATGTGTGCTTTGCACCACTGCTAAACATCTGATTTTCCTCTCACTGCTGTTGCTAAAACATGACCCCTCACTTGTTGCTCCTATTTTGAATGCTCATCATTCCATGATAAAATTTCCTTGTCATCATCTTCAATCCAATAGGGTCTTCAAATGTATTTTCTGAAACAGCATAAACCATATTGAGCATCTCTTTCAAATAACCTGTTGCTGACAAATTTCCCAGTAACAGAGACTATTTAGGGAAGAGTGACACTAATATTGAATGCCTCAGGAGACACATAAGTACATAAGTAACTTATTAGTAACACTAGGAGTCTTTAAAAAGGAAATAATGGTGAGTGTGGTTTCTCCATCTAAAAGAGCTACCCTACCTCTCTTGAAAGAAACCATAAATCTTAAAGTCTGAGCGCATTCTTAGAGGAAGGATAGATCCAAGTGGAAACCTTTCTCTTGGAAAAGTCAACATAGGAACAAAAACAGATGGAAAAAATATCTACTACTAAAAGTCAGAATTGATCCTTTTGGTATATTTGATTTAGTCCATCTAAATGCGGTGCAATGGTAGGTATAGAGACTACCTTACCTCCATTTGTGCTCACTACTGAGCAATTTTATATGAAGGATTGGACTGTGTATGTTTTCCTTTTCTCTTGTGGTTCTCTGGTTTCAAACAAGCTCTCAGGCCACACTCAGATGATCTATAGGGATCATGTCTATTTTGCTAGTGCTCTTTTGCACTATTCTCTTCTGGACATCAGTTCACTTCCTCCCTTTTGGAACAGCAAGATCAGTGGTATTGGCTTAGCTTGAAGGATTGTTACAAAAGAGGCTGGCACATTATAAAGCACTTTGCCAAGAAAAAAATTATCTTCATCTTTGAGATCTTCTTGTGTAAATCTGGATGTCATTCAGTTCCCATGCAGCACCACATCCTTCATGACACCTATTTCAGTTCTACCATCTTTCCACACAGGTCTTCCTGGAGAAGTCAGAAGATCTTGTGTTTTGCCAAGGGATGACAGCTCTTTCTCTGACTTGGTCGTCCTTTGTTTGGGCTGCCTCTTCTCAAAACTTTCCTACTCTGGATTTGACAGTCCCTATGTTGACTGTTAAAGTCTTCTTTCCCAGGTGCAGCAAAGGTGACCTGAGATGACAAGAAACCGAGAACTGCAGAATACTTTAGGTTGGAATGGACATTTGTGGCTTTCTGGTGAAAAGCTTCTTCTCAAAGCAGGTTTAATATATTGTCAGCTTACTCAGAGCTATGTGCAGATGAGTTTTGAGAGTCTGAAAGAGTGGGCATTCCATAGATGCTCTGGGCATCCAGTTCCAGTCTCTGTCCTCATTGTGAAAAGCTTTTCCACTACATTCAGGGAAATCTAGAAGCAAGTTTTGTCTATTGTGACTTTTTCTTTTGTTAGGTACTTCTGTGAAGAGTACAGCTGCTGTGCTGAAACACCACCCTGCAACATTCCTATATTCTGCCATGAGAACCCTGGAAAAAGCAATTAGATCCCCACACAATCTTCTGCATGATGAACAAAGAGCTCCCTCAGTTCTACATGAATCATATGCTTGAGCCCCTTAAACACTACCCTATTTTAGTGGTCCTCTGCTGGAATTATTTCAGTTTGTAATTTTTTATTTTATTGGAAACATGGTCTTATGTCTACTTGTACAATGTGGTTAAGTGTCTTGGATATCCTAACTCTGATTTCAGTAGTACAGTGCAGAAGCCTCTGGGCTACTGGAAGACATTGGCCCCGGGCCAGCTTTTTTTCTCTTGGATCATCTGTCTCACTGTGATACAAATCACACTTCAGTCAGCAGTTAATAATGACTGCCATAAACAATGAGCAATAGAGAAGGTATTCACATTGTGAAAGGAATAAGGTGTCTGCTTGCTGACATCTGTGTGAAACATTTTGAGGCCAAATGTCAGATTACATGGTAGCTGAAGTTCTGATAATTCTCTTAATAGTATACACAGTGGAATGTTCCTGGTGACTTTTGTATGAGAAATATACTGAATTTCATCCCGTTTACAGACAATGTCAGCAAACATATTTTGCTCAGTTTCTGTTCCCCATGTACCGTACCCTGCTACATTTACAGAATTAAAAATACATTTATAATTAATCTTTTTAGCTAATGTTTTGAGAAGCTCTACCAAAAAAAATCACAACTGGTTGCAGAGAATTTTTTTGCTTAATTCTCCATGTTAAAATTCACTAGTCATAGTGAGATTTTCGTGCTTTAAATGGATGACTGAATGTTTTGCTATCACTAGCTGATGCCTTGATGATATGATGTTTCATTTCCTATGAAGTATACACAAGGATCTCTCAGCCACAGATCTTGACTGACCACAGGTGTCACATGAATGCACAGACATAGTAACAGAATTAATAGAGCTGAGTGTGTTTGCAGAGTAATTTCTGAAACTACATGGATGGAACAGAAGGATCTTGACTGATCTTTTTTCCAAAAGTCTATTAAATGGTAAACCATTACCTGTTGCAAAAACTGAAACTGAAAGATACACTTCATAGCCATTCTATAGACAGCACTATACTGTGGCCAGTTCAGTGAAATTTAGAATTTAAATGTTCAAGCTAGTCATATGACACGTTAGCAACCAGTTCTTGTAGAATGGTACTCTAATTCAATGGCCATCATCTGTAAGAGAAGAAATAATTCTCTTTAAAATGCAGGATTAAAATAAAAATAATAAAATATATTGTTCTGAATTAAACATTCAGCATTGGCACATGTACTGTTACATGGCTGGTCATCTCTAAATAAAAACTACCTAGGTTTACTTTAAATGCTTTAAATTGAGGTATTAAATTTCCAGAGTGTTGAGAAATTTTCTTATATTACTAAACTCAAATAAAATGTCAGTGCTACCAGTTTCAGAAAGATTAGCTTTGATATGATCAAAGCTACACAAGTACATGATCACTTCATCCACCATTTTGGGTTACTTCAAAAATGTGAAAAATGAAAAAGGAAATATTTCAGGAGTACATTGCAAAACCAGGTCAGTGGTAGAACTTAAGGGTCTACCCATGGAAGGGGAGCTGGAACTAGATGATTCTTAAGGTCTCTTCCAACCCAAAGCATTTTATGGTTCTATGATTCTAATTTAATTTGCTAAAAATGACTGATTGAAACATTTCTGAAACTTTTAATATTACTTCATAATAATGGATGAACACAAATATGAAATCACTGTAATAACCTCCAAAGTGTGGCTGGTTATGCTATTGTAAATATCTTTTGTTTACAGAGGTATTGATTACACTGCCAAAATAAATTGACTTGCATGAATACAATCTGGGAAACAAGAATTTAAATTTCTAGTCTAGATCTTCAGCTGATGAATATGGATAAAAGCTCATTGATTGCATCTAATTCTCATCAGCTAAGGCTTTGACCCTCCATTTTTACTACAGTGAAGATGTAATTTCCTATTAAAAAAAAAAAAAAAAAAAAAGAAAAAAAAAAAGACCCTGCCACAGATTCCAACTGTTCCTTGTATGTTAAATCAAAATCAAGGTCAAATACACAATTTGAAATACATTCACATAGTATTGCAGATAAAATCATGCAGGCTAATTTGAAATTATGATTAATTTTAATTGATTGCTGATTCTACTGTTTCAGTCCACATCTACAAAACAGACAATGTTATTTAGCATTGTACATCTGTGTCCAAGGAATTTACCCATTATTAATCAAATACTTAGGATTATTGCTCCTTTGTCTAGTTAATAGCATCTTCTTCATTGACTAATCCAGTTATATTCAATAGGATGAAGTGAGTCACCTGAAATAAAAATGGAAGGAATGAACTCTTGTTACTTGAGTCAACTATTTTGAGTCCTATGCAATACTAATTGCAGACAAATACAGCTGTTGTTATTTGTTTAATGATGACTCATGCAGCTGTGGATAACAAAGCTCTTTTTACTAAAAAACAATTTAGACACACCACAGCTAGTATTAATATCTGACCATGTTTATAGATATTTTGAACTAGAGCTATGATAGGAATCTTTCTGGATTTGAAATATTCTGGTAAAAACTTTCATTCATATATTCAGCTTAAAATTTTTGTAAAGTTTAGTCTCAAATAAGAAAATTCAATTCACCCTATAAAAGCATGCCCCTATGACATTTGTAGCAAATACTATATTTCTTTATACTTCAAAATAAAACCCTTAAGGAAAAAATACCTCTGTATGCTGTTTGAAATCCTAGGTTTTTTTCCTATAAAGAAACTACCAGGCTTTGTCTGGTCCTATTAATATTCAATGTGTTTCCTTGAAACAGTTAAATGACATTTTTAATTTAGGCCCAGATTCAAATGTGGAGTTGGGCATTTTATGTAAATCTAAGGCATTGTGAAGTTATCTCAAATGTAATAAGGAGACACCTAATCCTGTTGCAGATACCTGAATTTTTATGGGATTGGCTGTTGGATGTTCAGCCTTTTTCTACTACCATGTCTAACTTTTTTTTCCCCTATATTTGAAAGATACTTTTTGTATCCAAGTTCCTTATTATTTCCTTTTGTACCTAAGCCCTTCTGGTATCACTTAATTTGTTAGACATACTCAGAGCTTGCCTAACATAGCAACAGTATTGATCAGCTTCATCCAGGCAGTTTTATCTAGCCAGGGAACACCAAGTCTTTCAGTGATATGCTTAGAGATTGTACCACTTGTATAATGTGTGAAAGACCAGCATTTCAATCCCCTTTAGCCAGAAAGAGTTCAAATCTGCTCAGCCAGCCTAGAAAAAAGGACATAGTTGTTTGAAGATACTGGATTGAAGTGGTGGGATGTTTTCTTTGCTTCTGCTGCCTCAAGAGACAATGTACTTTGTGTCAGTAATACTACATACACAGAAGTGGGGGGGAGAAAAAGAAAGAAATGAAAAATAACCCCACATTTTGGCTTCCCCTCCACTAAAGCCTGTTTATGATTGCACTGTAGGATAATTAGGTAAAATATACAGAAACTGTAAGTACAGTCAACAGTTTCCTCAGTATCAATCAGTTCTGACATCAAAGGAAAAGTGGCCACTAGTTAACATTTTCTTGTCAATAAATCATATATTCTCTCACATGGTCCCACAGCTTCAAGGCAGTGAGAAGTAGAATGGCCCTAGTGTTTCAGGGCAGAATCATGCTCATACAGAGAAACCCAGGCATCATCCCAAGGTGTATAAAGAGAACGGTGGTAGGAAAGGAGGGGACGAGGGCCAGAATGAATTATAAAACAGCTAAAATCACCTGTTCTGTAGTGAAAGACTGAGTTTGTTTTTTTCTGTTAAGAGAATACAATGGGAGACCTGAGAACAGTTTTCAAACATGAGAAAAGCCAAAAAAAAGGGGGTTTAAATTATAGCTAGGGAGATATAGGTTAGACTTTAGTACAAGATTTCTAAATGCCAGGTTAGTTAAACAGTGAAACACAAAACCTAGGAATCTGTAGGAAAATTTTCCATGAGCAGATTGCATGAAAATTTTAGGTATAGTGAATCCCACTTGTGAGGAAGGAAGATTTAAAAGATGACTTAATTATCTTAATTCTGGATCATTTTATATGATTTTATTAGAAGTTTTTCAATTTTGTTTGGGACTGTGCGGCGTGGGTTTTTGCTCTCCCCGGCTGCACGCGGCTCCTGGGAGCCCGGCTGTGGCGTAGCTTCCACGTGCTGCCGGGGTTTGCTGCCGCGGGTTCCCGGACACGGCTCCGTGTCTCGGGCGCGTGGGCTGGCCAGCCTCTGTTACCGTGTGCTAGGGATCCGGCAAAGAGGTAAGGAATTTGTCCATTTACTCCATGCTTGGCAGGAACGGTTTATTGGTCACACATGGCGCAGTTCGATGGAAAGACGCGACCGCTCCCAGCACTCGCATGGCTGCCGGCAGGATAGGGCTTTATGGAGGGGCGGGGCGAGAGGATCCACGGCCTGCCGGCCAATAGGGGCGGCTGCCGTGGTGGTGACGCCAGCAACAGCGACCAACCAGAGAACCCCGCAGGGGCGGGCACTGAGCCGCGGGCTGAGCGGGATCGTGTGGTGGCTTGGGGTGGCCAGCACGGGGTTTCCCAGGGCCGGACGGCAGGGTGGTTACAGGAGCGGCAGAGGGGTAAGAATCCGGCAGCAGGCAGCATGGGGCCAAAAACCACGGGGGGGAACAACACGGGGGAAACGCGGGATTACAGAACTTGACTTATTTTAACATAAATAAAAACCCTAATCTAAACCCAAACTCCGGGATGCAACAGGACTGAGCTAAAAATGACAGAGATTTTTTTTTTCCTAATAAATAAAAAGAGGCCTTGGATTAAGACTCAAATAGGAATATGACTGTATGTAAACCATGCAATCAATATATGAAAGATTTCACTGTTTCTAGCATAGTATTTTTGCTATTGGCATTTATAGTTGTAGAAAAATTAAGAAGCTTAACTATTTTCTTTACTCTTTTATAAAATTTCTCTGTGCATTGAAGAGAAAGAAATATTCACACCTCTTATAAAAGATTCACAGTAGAGGTTAAAATTGTAGTAGAGGTTAATATGTACAACTATTTTTTGCACCAAACCTGCAGAGATGTTTAATTTTCTCTGTTGCGAACACCATCAAATAAAGCAAACAAATAATATTCATGTGAAGGCAAACAAAATAAATGAGTCAGGTAATTATAAAAAGAACACTGACCTATTAAAAATTGGTCTGATCTTTAAGAATTCTCAGCATAACAGCAGTAATGTTATTAAAAATAATAGAATCATGACAAGTATTCATTAGAATTTGCATACCTGAGTAAGAATGCACTTAATTAACAATTGCATTCTGCAAATTATTGAGAAGCGGTAAATCAAAGCAACAAAGAAAAAAGATTTAGGGAGTAAGGGTTCTGAAGAATTTTCTAATGCAACTGTTCTTAAAAACAAGAGATTTAGGAAGCTGTAAGATATTCCATGACAAAATTATTTAAAAGAAAAAATAAAGTTCAGAAATACTAATGTTTGACATAAATGCATTTACTATAGGTAGTGGAAAATTATCTCAACTAGATCAGAATGGAGTTTTATATGTAGATGTATTTAAATACTGTGTCACTTGAAGGCAAAATATCGTATGCAAATTAGGAGCTCAACTAGCAAACTGCAGGTGTAATAAATTTCATGGATTGCGTGATTTTCATGCAGATTTTTTTTCAGCTGCCGTCAGCACTGTGGTTTAAATGCTTGTGCAAAGCAGTCCCTGCTCTGCCGTACTGAGTCAGCACCCCAGGGAGTTCTGTCTCACTGCTAACCCAAAGGGGCTGAGGGAGCTCATTCCCTCTCTGGAACCCTGTACTGGAGCGGGTGGGGACAGAGCAACTGGAAGAAGAACAAGTAAATGCAGAAAGAAGGAGACCAGAGAGAATGTAAGGGTTTGAGAGGTGAGGAAAAGAAGGTGACAGAGAAAGATGAAAGACAAGTCTCTGATTCAGCTGGTCAACTTCAACTTTGCTTCACTGCAGAGAAGATACTAAGCATTTTATAAAGCACTGATTTCCCATGTCCAAAAAAAGTACAGAGGATATATGGAAAAAATCTCAAAGTCAGAATTTGAGAATGTAACTGGAAGGGCAACTGAGAAACTGCTATTAAAACAAGCAAACAAACACACAAACAAACAAACAAACAAAAAAAAAAAACCAAAAAAACACACCTTCACAACACCACAAAACCAAAATCCATTAATTTTTGTTTCTTTGTTTGTTTTAAGCAGGAAAAGGCAATTCCCTTGTGGAAGGAGAATCTCTCAATTTTCTTAATCATTTGGAGGAACAAGAAAGCAATTTTTATTATTCACTACTTCAAATTCTTTTCCTGGAATTCAAGATTTTTACAAGGCAGTCTATGAAGACCTTAATCCTGAAGTGTACTTAGGTTCTTCATTGTCTAACTGCTGCACCCAAAAAAGCCACCTAGTCTTGCTTAACCTCATGGACACTTAAAGCTCATGTCTACCACTAAGACAACTGCCCAAATATTGACTCTGTTCAGATTGGACTGCTCAGATTAACATGTAATTAATATCTTAGAGTACAGGCTGTAGAAATTTACTTAAAGATAAGTAAGTGGAAAAATTTGTCTTTTGTTACTATGGAAAAGATGTGACAAATAATGAGATTATTGTTACTTAGTAATGAGTATTTTCAGTATTCAGTATTTCAATACCTGTTCTTTGATAATTCTGTACACAAACTACATTTCTGAAGGAAATTTCACAGCCTAGTACTATTATGTTTCTATTATTTATTTTTGTTGCCAGCAGTAAAACAAGATGTTCAGGCTCCACTTTACCTGCAAAACTTTCAGAGCTGATCTTAAAAGACAGTTACATAGAACAATAACATTTGGATGAAGCAAGGGAAAATATTCATATAGCATTTTCACTGGGTTCTTTGGTTCTCTTGATATAGAGCATACACAGCCTCGAGGGTACTCTTGATTGATATCTCTGTAGCTGTATGATTTTTGGAGGTCTTGCTGAACACAAGGGTCACAACCTAGAGTCCATTCTTATCTGTTTTAATAAAAAATGACAATGAACTGTGAAATTCTCCATCGTCCCCTCAAGCAAAATGAAGGTGAATGTCACTCCTGTCTGTACAGCCAAGTCTAATTGCAGTATTAGGGTCCAGAGCATGAAAATTCACTCCATCAAGGGCTTTAACAAAGTATGTGGAAGCCCTGCAGTTCAATTTGCACATCCTCAGGTTTACTGAGCTTTATCAAAACCTTCAAGGAGATATTGCTCTTTCAGACTGGATTGTGCATACCATTTACAGCTCGACTCCGTAAGAGGTCATTCAAATTGATTTATTTCTGTATAACAAAAGTACTTTTTGTTCAGCTCTCAGGAGAACACAGAGACCTCACAAATTATGTGATATAGTGAAAGATGGGACTGAGTGCACCTTTAGCAAGTTTACAGGCAATAGAAATTTGAAAGAGTGGTTGATACATCAGGCAGTTTTTCTGTCTTTCAGAGTAGTCTTTCAAAGAGGAGGAACAGCACCCAGTAGCTTCGTGAAGTTTGACAAAGAGAAAAGACAAGTCCTGCTCCTGAGGAAGAATAATCTGACAGTGGAAGATGCATGAAAACAGTGTACAGATTTAGCCACTCGTCCTTCACATTATGTCACATTTGTGGCTAAGGATCTTCTATAACACAGTCGCACTAATTCTTCATCAATTAGAAGTTCCTTCTTCCATCCATTCAGCTGAAGCGTATGATCAGTCCTTGAGATCAGTACCAGAATTATGAATATCCACTTTTTGTAGGGAAGTCTGTATCTATTCATACTGAGTTTCTTCATCAACTCTTAGGCAGACTCCATCTTGAGTTGCTGCCTCTTTTAGTGTTGAGGAAGTGGTGGTTAATGGGGTGTCAAGGTTTCATCTCTATGATCATCCCAGCTGAGAACATCATGCTGATCTAGTCTCAGCTAAAGCTCACACTGAGTAACAGCCTGCCATTAGTAAGGGGCTCACAGAGCCATTTTGGTTCAGAATTGCTTCAAACACTGAGGATGCTATAGGACTGAATAAAACCAAAAGTAGACATTAACCTCAAGAAAGCAAGCATGGCAGGACATGACTGTGAGTAGACAAGAAAGAGTTTAATATTCAGTTGGGAGCTAGAGTAAGGAGAAAGAGGAAAGCTCTAGAGTTCCAGATATTACAACAAAGCCTACTTTCTTTCTTTCCTGTCCTGTATAGGCATAACTTCCCCCTCCCTGCTCTTCTGATTCCAGGACTTATAAGTCAGTAAGGCATAGCTGGCTTCAGCTGAAGGGTACATGAATCCAAGGGTTCAAGACCCTTTCTTCACCATCTCTCTTCATACGAGACTTACAAACATTAACACTCTTCTGAGATATATATATATGAACAGGACCTAATATGCAGATCTTCTCTGGTGATTGAAAATCAAGGGAGGCACACTATACCCATAATATATGTATGTTTATTTGTTTATTAAGAAAGCCATTAAAAATGTTCAAAATCTATGCAAGCAGATGAAGTCAACTTTGATTGTGCAATAAAGAATATGTTTTATTATAAAAATGGACATGTTAAGAATGTGTTTCATGGGACATGAACAATAATATTTTCCTTTTAATATAAACAACTCAAATTATCTGGAAAGAAAGAGAATTTTTCAGCTGGAGATCACAGTTTTTACTTGAAACTTTTTTTTTTAAGTATTCAACATTATCTTGATTGACTCCACTCCAAATACTGAGAATCCTGTAAAGGTGAAACCTCTAAAATCAAGAATTTAAATACAAGAATACTGGGGGGAAAGGATATACAGTTATTCTCTAGCTCTGCTCAGTCTGAATTGTTAATCCAGGAGAAGAAAATTAAATCCAAAAAGCATTTAAAAAAATTTAATTGAGGCTGTTGCTGAACAGAAAGAAAATGAAGTACCCACACATTGTTACTGGAGAAATTGTGTGCTACAAGTAAATTAAAAAAGAGAAACCTTAATAAAGGTTCTTGAAAAATGGGCAACAAAGACTTTACACTTCTTCTGCCTGATGATTCTTTAATGGCTGCAATCCTGCAGGATCACCACCAGGAAAGAGAAAAGAGTGCCAGTTTTTTGTTGAACAATTACTGTGTAAGTGGTTAAAGAGACAATATTATAGTAAGCTGGGACATTGTAATCCATTATTTATAAGACTAATTTGGTCCTTATTTTCTGGGAACTAGATTTCACAATAAACTAATAGCTTGCTTTTTCCTGAAAATTTTAAAAAAGAGAAACTACCAAACAAAACTTCACCATCCATTGAGCTGTATGAAGGTTCATGAACCTTCACCTGTCTTCCCTTCTTGATATCATATTATTCCCTACATTTCTATAATGCCTATTAATAAACTTTGATCTGACCTTGCAAAAATCTAGATACTTGGGGATGTTCAAATGAAGCTCTTTTAAGCCTAGTGTTCAAAGGAGTGCTTAAGTGTAAGTGACAATTTGTGGGAAAGTATTTGCCAAAAGGCTTTTGAAAATACAGATTTCAAAAAGAGAACTGAAAGAATGCTTTTACTTGATAACTAATATTTTTTTAAACATTTGGTTAAAAGCCTCATTAAAAAGAAAGGAGGACAGGCGGTCACATTGCACAAAGTTTAGGTCAATAAGAAAGAATTCACATGCCTAAATCCTGCCACATTATTGAAAGAGAGAGACTTTTTGGCTCCTCCAGAGACAATTGAGAGCAATAGGAAATTGATTCATTAGACCTGGATGCATTAGTAATTTGATTAAGTGATGTTAAAGAAAAATGAATGCTGGACCCAAACTGTTTCACTGTGAGCTGAGCTAGCACCCAGCACTTGGTCTGTTTTGGGCTGCTCCAACTAGCTAGGGTGGACCAGAATTAAAAGCATGGATTAGGAAGCAGCTGGTGCTAACTTGTCTCAGAGCCAATGGTCACCTTGTGGCTCTGTTTTATTCAGCATAAGGATGAAAATTCAGAGTGTCTAAGAATTCAACTGCTGTCAGATTTGGAAGTTATTTTTTCTTTAATTTTTTTCTGAATCTGTCTGTTCATCAAAGTACAGGGAGCCTGAGAAACTTGAGAGAAAGTTTGAAATTTATTGTCTTATTTCAGTGTCTGATGTTGATAACTAGTAACACCTGATGTGACTGCAGATCCTGAAGGAATCTGAATGTTAGATTTTATCTGAAATATTATGTACAGTTTAACTGCTGTAGCATACAACACAATAGCAGAATTCAGACTGAAACTGAGGCAAGTGCTTGAGCATTTGTTTTGCCAAAGTCAGTTTACACTTAGGGCAAGGATGTCCCCACAGCCACAACAGCAACTACTACAATGTACCTTAAATTTCAGTGCTCCATTTTATGCAAGCAACAACTGAAACATATAGAATTCAGCAAATAGAAAAGAGCAGAATGCAGAAATTCCTGCCCTGCCCCTTAGTCTAGGCTATTTATTTCCTGAGATATGGCTTTGTGACTGGTGAAAAAGAGGCACATAATTTTCATTTACAAGAGGCTGTAATCAGAGGACACCACAAATAGCAAACACGGTGGTTACACATAGACTGTCTACACATAGAGTGCTCCCATGTTGTTGCAGTCATGTCAAACTATGCTATTTGTATTTCAGACTGAGGCAAATTTTAAAAAAGAATAATATCAGATAGTCAAGGGCAGAAGGGTTTTTATTTTCTGTTCAAAAATTGCAAAGCAACTCCTACAACCTGTGGAAGGGATCTGGAAAGAGTAGGAAGTTTAATGGTAACTATGCGCAGTGTTCACCTGGGGTTTCTTTCAGATAAAAGCATATGTGATATAGGTGATATTGAACATTGTTCTTATGTGTTTAAAAGAGAAACTATCACCTGGGCATAGATCTTTTATTATCAGTCAGATTCTTTTGACAATTTTCAATTACATTTCTGATTTTTCATTATATGTTAAAGGACTATATTAATTAAAGCAGACTGCAATGCACTAATAACGATTAATTCAGCCCAGGGTGCCTTAAAGTGACATTTTATGAGAGCTGAAATTCTCCACAGATCTCTAATTTGCATTTACAACACAGGGAACTGTACTCCTGGACGCTTCTACTTGGCATTCTCTTCCAAGCCAACACAGTAGCGTGAGACCGGGATAGGAGAGGTGATGAGAGACTAAGGTGAAGAATTACAATGTTCTGAAGTGTTAAGAGAGGCAGTAGCTTTCATTGGTCTCAGTGGATTAACACATGTAACCCCACTTGGTAATATATACAGTTTTAGAAAGCAGAGCACAAAATCTAATAGAATGTGCAATCAGTTATTGGTGAAGAGCATTAGCTAGATAATAAACACACTCCAAATGTACCTATCCCCCCTGGGAAATAGCCCCTCTTGTTGTTAGTTCTTTTGTCATTCATGAGTAATACGTATTTAACAGAAATCTTGGAACAGGAAATGAAAAACTGAAGATGATAAATCTGTTCCACTTAGACAATAATCATATAACACTGAGGCCAGTTAGTTTAATTTATAGACACCATTCCCCCTGGAAATCTTAGGTAGAGAAATTTAAAAAAAAAAATGCAGGGGAGGGAGATGGGGAGTGAAAAGATAAAAACTGGTACAAGGCATCTCTTACCCACTGGAGCAATTAAATGGAAGAAAAATAAGATTTTACCGCTGCAAAGCAGTATTTACAGTAGTTGGACAGGAGTTTTTCTAGGGTTCCTTGCTAGAAGCTCTATGCTGAAGTGTGACTTGCTTGTATTTAACCTGTAATGCCTCTTTCTCTCTCTGTTGGGTTTTTGGTTTAAATTTTTTATTTTTTTCATTTTTTTCTGAAGAGAATGATTACTTTTGGACACCTGTGGCCACAAAAGATTACTAATACATAAATATTTTTTTCTTTCTTGCAACATTCCAATCTGTGGCAATAATTATGATGTCTGATACATATTTGTGTGACTTTTAAAGGAGAATTAAAACTACCCTCCTCATCTGTGAACACAGCACTTACATTCATACTGTTTGGATAATAGTCTTCTCATTGTAGCATGTACCACTACATATCATACTTAAAGGTCCTTCAAATCCTCCAGTAAGTATTAAGGTCTAAGCTCTGATTACCTTAGAAAAATGTATTATATAGCTCAGAGTGAAGAATTCATTATTCATAAGAACCTGGGTATGGAGTAAAATTATCAGTTGTCTAAGGAATTTTGTTCTTTTTTATGAATGACACCTCTAAACAGCTTAGACTAGCTGCAATGTTTAATTTTGTATAAGATCTAGAAATTTATTGCCTTAGAAAAGGTAAATGAGGAGGATTTTGACCTGTGCTGCTAACCTCTTAGCAATTTGTAACACCTCATAGGCATAAAGATTTCAAAATATACATTCAATTGATGTAGCCAAAATGAATTAGCCCACTTTAAAAAAAAAATTCAAACAACCAAGGAAGCAGCAAGAAGACGTAACACACAACCAAAAAAACACCAAGCCAGTAAATGATGAGATGCAAAATGTTTTTTCTCTGTTTATTTGGGGAGAATATTTTGTTATCAGTTTGTAAAAAAAGTTTTCAACTGGTTTGTGTCATCTTTGGAATGATGATCCCAGATATTCTGCACAACAAACAAATAAAGTTTATGCAAACCTACAAAAAATTTTGTCTACAAAAAATTCCATGCATGTGTTTGATTTTGTATAACTGGCTAAAAAGAAATTAGAGTCAATAACTGGATTCACAGACAGTGATTTCTTCCTGGAGATCTAATGAAATTTGAATTTTATACATACCATATGTGATTTAATTTGAGACTAAAAAAAAAAAAATAATGCTCTTAATATATTCTAGGTATATCTAGGTGTGTGATGACACAGTCTTGCTCTCTTTCCAAGACTGTAAGCCTATGTTCTAAAATTCTTCTACAACTGAAAGGTTCATATATCCTCATAAAATCCATGGACACTCCAGAAGCATCTGGCAGCACAAAAAAAACTTTGCAGCTTCATTCAGTAAAGTATGGCATACTCCTGTGTGTCTCTTAAAGCTTCCCTGCTGAAATCAGTACATGGTAAGGTCCAGACCTGGCTGAGACTATAAATCAAGTAATTTGTCATAAGTCTCTTAATTACTAGCCAATATAACAATTCAAGAGAAAGATTTATGGAAATGCAAAACTAGGTCTACACCATATAATTAGCATATACAGATATTTTATTTTGTCATTTCTATAGTTTATGGGAAGCTTTATAGCCATATTTTATGCTTTAGCTGGCTTCTTCTCAGCTTAATGGCAATTCTGCTTGATACTTACAAACCAGATACCATTTTCTTCATTCACATCATCATGGAACTATTTAACAAGTCTCAGATTTCACTCTTCCTCAAATTTTTTTTTATTTTATTTTTTTCTTTCACCTTTGTATTTATTTTGTTTCCCCCTGTTGCAAACTGCTTCTGTACTAGAACTTTATGTTTTTCAAACACTTACTGAAAAAATGCAATCTACTGGTGCATAACATGGAAGCAAAAGATATTACGGCTATAAACTTTGTGAACATGGTGGATCCACAGTAAAGTCAGGATGGCTTTGAGGTCAATGCACTGATTTACACAACTGAAATTATACAGACATAAGGAAGCATTTCTTTTTTACCATAAAATTGCTTGGGTAGAGTGAGATCTCCTGAGAGATTTATGCAGAACCGTATCTCTAGCAAGATGAAAAGAGCATGCTGTCCACAGAATCAAAGCCAAGGAAAAATAAGAAAAAATAAGCAGCAGAAAGGACAAAACACCCCATCACTGATACAAGTACTATGTCTCGAAAGGAATTTCTAGCTCTTTCAGCAAGATCTGTAGTACATAAATACATATATATTCTGAGCAATAACAACTTCTTTGGATTATTTAAATCAAGTCCTAATTTTTTATTAAAAAAAATTATAAGATTAAAGTCTTCTCAAACACAGTGTGCCAGCACTCCATAACTAATTATTAAGCAATATATTACACTAGAATACAAATGCTTATTTAATGCATTTTTAAATTGAGCACTATCATTTGGCACAAAATTCTGAGACCGGAAGTCCACAAAAGCTTGTATAGAACTTTACCAGAGACCTTGATAAAGCACTAGCTTTCAGAGTGATGGAGCCTGAGATTACTTTTCAGACAAAGGAAAAGTGCAAAGAAGTAAGATAAAAAAACACCTCACAAAAATATTCATAGCATGTTGATGTGTTTTACAGATCTATACTGCACCTTTCTTTGTACTTTATTTTGTAGTCCTTATTTTTTCCCCTCCACCTAGTATTTCTTGACAGCATATATGAGAAATGAATTTTTGAAAGAATGATCTTCCTTTATGCCTCCATTTCAGTGGTCACAAGAAAATCTGCAAGGTGCTTGATGGCAACTCTAAATTAGATCATTTGAGCTGCAAAATCTCTGATTTGCACCATCAGTGTATTTGGAAGCACAAAATGAAAGTGCAAATTTAGACAAGTAAAAAGACAGAACTTAACTTTTTACGAGATGTCAGAGAAAATAAATGTTTAATTCCTTTTTATATGACCCACAACAATACACACTGTTACCACATTTTAAAGTACTGTCCTCTAAAAATACACCTTCTCATAACCTCCACAGGAAATAAACCACACAGAAACAGAGCAGATATGGAAAGAGAGTTTCCTGAACTAAAATCCTCTTTGTGTTATGCGCTTAATTTTTTAATTAACACTTTTGTCAAACAAAGCCTTTTTAGATCTTGGTTAGGTATTCCTGGGGTTTGTTTAGTTTGGTTTTCTGCAGATTATGCACATCAAAGTTCATAATTGAAGAAAGAGATAAATACAGTAATTAATAAACAAAATTCAGCTTGTGGTTGCAGGTTGGCAGAACCCTTTCTGCACCAGTTCAACCCTAGGTTAGTTCCATGGCAGAAGACACTAATGGCATGACTCTTTAGGATTTGTCACATGCCGGTTTAGCCTGGCAAGGATGCCTATCTATTACAAGAAGTATGCATGAAAATGCCAATAGGTGTGGTAATAAGGTCAGTACTTCTGCAGACATGGCCATATCAAAAGTAAACTTCTTTCCAGACAGAACATGAATTTTGGATGCCCCATTTAAACAATGTGGTTATCAGATAAGTGTATGATACCATCTGAAATAAAATTATTTATAGAACCTCTGAGAGGAGTTTCCCCATACAAATAACTAGCATGTATACACAGCCACATGCATAACCATTAATATACATATGCAACCAGTAGATTTAAATTTCTAAATTCCCAAATCATGACTGTGCATTTTGGCCCTGTCTGTGGAGCTACTTACCTCTATCACTTCTGACAATAGTGCCCTGTCTTAGGTTTCAGGCAATGATAGGAGTTTCAGTATTCTTTAAAGAGTCCTTTGTACCAAAGTGATCTATAATTTTCTACTGACTTTTAATATAGATTAATTGCCAGTCTGTTCTTCATGGGGACAGAGAACTGTGGAGACAGTAAAATCGCACATAAATCCTGTGAGGGGAAGGGAAAGGACAGAAGGAACAGAATGCCATACCATCCTGACAATAGCCAGAAGAGCTGAATTAGAATAAGGAAGGAGAATGGTAGTCATTGTTTCCTCTCTGAACCAAAGATTCAGCTATATCTCCTTTTATTTAGGGACAATGATACAGTTAGTTTTTACAGTGAAACCTGGAAGGTGCTGAGCTCCTCCAGATTCCTTTTTCTTTACTTATGGATTGTTCTGACTACTTATTTAATCCTGTTTTCTGTTCCTACCGTTAAAATATTTTGTGCCTGACTTAACAACAACAACAAAAAAAAAAAGTAAAGAAATATTCATATGTGAAGACTAAAAAGGTAAGAAATTTGCATTTTTGCATTGATAGGATATCATTGGTGACTAAAACCTCTCAACATGTAGCAGTCTGAACCAGATATATATAGATTATTAGCATATGTGTCTATACAGCTGTATAGAAACAATTTGTCAATTTTTGAAAAAGCCGTATTTACTTTTTCTCTGAAAATGTTCCTTTAAACAATATTTTCCTAATATTGATCATTCTGGAATATGGTGCTCTATCAAGATGGAGCTTTTACCATAAGAGATATCAATGTTCTTTTCCATAACATTGAATTTTCACTCAGTCTTCTCATACATGTCTGTTTTGCCTGATGAGGACTTGTGCTGGGTATTCTCTGACCAGTGCAAAATCAGATATATGTACACATATTCTTTCATACATCTGAGTACATTTACTTGGTTCTTTCACAGCAAATACTATGATAGTCAATAGACAGGGCTGAAAATACCATAGCTGTTCATAAGTACTATCTTCTGACACTAATATTTTTACTCTAACTGGATGTTAAATGACAAAAATCTGTTAAAGTCTGAGAAATTGGTGTAATTTTTTCCCTCTAGGAACTCAAAGTAAAATGGAGTAATGTTTACAGATTGAAAGCAGAGTATTATGGCAGCTTGGGACAACAACCTGAGATTGGAATGCATTCTTTTATATTCACATAGTGATTTTAATTCAATCTAAGCTGCAAAAGTAAAAAAATCTTGTCTTTATAAAATATAAAAATATAAGATATAAAGAATATATATATAAAATATAAAAAATATCTTGTCTTTATTTCAATTTTTATGAGTGTCAGTTCTTTTAGTTTGAATTTGGGCTTAGCCTGGTGTAAGACTTCTTTTCATATTATCTACTTTGGCTGAGAAGGCTTATGTCGTGGTTTAGGAATGGTCTTCCCAAATTTAGTTCTCCCACTCAGACTCCTCAAACCACTTTACTGCTTGCTTGCTCCCCTTCCCCACTGTTGTGCACCCTCCCCAAGAGGGGCTCCTCTGGCCCCTCTTGGATGGTCAGAGAGGAGAATTGGAGGCACAAAAGGCAGAAATAATGGGTTGAAATAACAGCAATTTACTGTAAACAGTAATGAGATAAGAAAACAGTACTAAAAATCATATTAATAGCAGTAACAGGAATGATATTAATAGCAAAAGTGTACAAAAGAGAGGATGATTTACATATAAAATGTTCACCAAGCCCAATCCTGCCACAACATGACAGCAGCCACATTTTTTCTGAACCTTAATCCACATTCTTCTCAGAAGCCAGAGTCCCTTCTCCCCACTCCTGACAATGGCTTGAGGGGATATCAAATAATATCTGCATCTTGGCCACAGCCCCTTCCATCTATTGCAAAAAACTAACTCTGTCTTTGGCCTAAATCACGATGGTACTCTTTGGGGTAAACAAATGTACCATGTGCAGAGTTCAGTTCTGTGTGTTTAACGCTGCCCATTAGCTAGGGCTTAATGAAATATTAAGATGGTGATGCTCTTGCTGTGGTAGTATGAACATCTATCCAATATGTTCTTTTTAGAGATGCTATAGGAATGCCACAGGCCACCATGTCCTGCAACTACCACAAGTCTATAATAATCAGGAGGGAATTGTATACAACACATTATCAAAAAAAAATTATTAGAGGATCTTAAATGCTCAAGTGATATCAAGGTGGCAAGGAATGCTTAAGAATTACAGTTTTGTGTGGAAATGTAGACAATCCAGCCATTTCTTCTGATTTGAAAATAACAGCTCTTTCTCTTGGTGATACCATTTCTGAGGATGTTAAAATCCCAGATTCCAAGAAGCTCGCTGCGACTCAAGTACTCTCTTGTCCCCAGTGCTAGTCATTCTTTGGCACAATTAAGCTTCTCAGGCAGAGTACTTTGCACACTTGGTGCTAAGATTGCAAATGTAGTGCACATACAGAGCATAAGAGGACTTAATTTTGTAGCATTAAAATCTGGCACATCCCATGGGTATGAATTAACTTCTGAAACAGGAGAAAGACACATTTTCTTTTCCTACTATTCTATCATCTTAGTCCCTTAAAGATGTTGTTGGAAGGAAAATTGAAAGTCTTCAGCAAAGATGAAGAAATGTATCCTTAAAATGAATCCTGAAGAGAAGAATCCATAACAATAATGCAAATATTATACTACCAAATTTTTCTCAAAGATGCAGGTGGGTGGGATGGGTCACTGTGCAATTTTGTGTATGCATACATATGTATATGTCTAAATGTGTATGCGCATATACATATGTATATATGTGAATTTGTATATACATGAATTTGAATATGAACAGCATAATTTTTTTGAATGGAAGCTGACACTCCTTGATGGAGATTAGTGAGAACTTGCTTTGCAGACATATAAGCTTTAAAAGGTTTTTTAAAATCTATATTATGCTAAGCAATAGGCAAAGAGGATAATTCCTTCACTTTAAATAATGTTTTTCTACCTGCTTTACTTGCCTTGTGCCATCGTCTTGTTGAAAGAATAGTGACATATCACCTAACTCCTGTTCTACTGCTTCAGTCTAATGAGTCTGGGCAGATCTCATAAATTCAGAGGATAAATGAAGCTCTAAAAAGATTTTTTTTTTGCATTTGTAAGACTAAATTGAGTTCATGACCTTTTCCCTTCTAACCTCTAATGTAATTTAAACCCATTTATTCTTTTTCCTATGTATGTTTCCTCTTACAGTAGATTTTCTAGAAAATGGGATATTGTCCTGGGTTCTACACAACAACATGCATGTGTCTTCATATGGAGATAGACACACAGTTTAAATGAACTTAATGAACACTCATGACTGAGATTTCCAAGTCATAGTCTGTGAAACCTTGCAAACATTTATCTTCACACTGAAATATTCTACTTCTTAGAAATGTTCTTTCCTTCCTTTCTCTTTCCCTCTCTTTCTCCCTTTGCCTTTCCATGTCCCTTCCTTTCTCACACTTCTCCTTCCTTTTAATTTTTATTTTATTTATTTTCCTTTTTTTTTTTAAATTTCTTTCAGACTTGTCAATGCCACCTTTATTTTGACTCTTTAATATTTGGAAATTGGCACTGACAATTGCTTGCTATCATTCAGCTGCAATAACACTACTAAGAACAATGGTAGAGACTGACGGAGACAATAGCTAAAGCATCTCAGCTGAGCTGGTACAATATCAGGAAACTTGAGTGATCAAAATAAAGGCTGTCCCACCTAAGGAGATAAAAGCCCTTCCTACTTGTCAGGACGCAAAGGGAGAATGCTTATGTGTCCATCAGGGACCTTCTAGGTCTGTTTGCAAATAGGAATCCCAGAGGTTAGACTAATTATAGTCTGCTATAGTTAAGGTACAAGGCTAATCAGTACTTCCAAAATGAAGGATGACAATACAGTATTCCCTAAAGACTTCTGATGCAACTGCATGATTATTCATTATAGAATAAAAGGATATGGGAGATGTGTTTCACTGTAAAAAGATGGGGATATGTTCTTCATTGAAGGAGGTTTTTCTTATATATATGCTATGTTAGCACAAGTTTTATCATAGAATCATTAAGATTGGGAGATATCTCTAAGTTCGTCAAATTCCTCCATCGTCAATTCCTCCTCAGCAGCAGTGTGTTACTTTTCGTGGCCCCGGTCAGCTCTCGAGTGCCTGGCTTGGGCGCCTCAGCTTCTCATCGGGGCCGGGGCTTGCCGCGATTCCTGGGCACTTCTGCTGCCGTGTTCTGGGGGTGGGCTGGCTGCGCTTTGCCGTCGGCGCGAGGGAGGAAACAGAGAGGGAGGAAAAACGTCCAAATCTGTCCACTTGGCAGCTGGATGCTTTATTAGCTGCGAGAGTCACGATGTAGAAGCTGCAGCCCACTCCCAACCTCGCATGGACGAATATGGCGCCGGGCCTGGGCGGGGAGCGGGATGATATAGGGGTGGGACAGGGAGAACAGGAGCCCTCCCTGCCCAATGAATACAGACGCTGTGGCGGTGGCGTGTGCCACAGCGACCAACGGGAGCACGGCGGGGGCAGACACGGGGCTTTGGGGTGAGTGGGACCGCGGGAATGGGGTCACGGGCACAGAATCCTCAGGAGTTGGCAGGGAGTGGTTACAAGAGTGACAGGGGTAAGCTCCAATGGCAGGCAGCCTGGGACTAACTACCGTGGGGGGGGGAAAACAT
The DNA here is from genome assembly GCF_024509145.1 of Vidua macroura. Taxonomy (NCBI): domain Eukaryota; kingdom Metazoa; phylum Chordata; class Aves; order Passeriformes; family Viduidae; genus Vidua; species Vidua macroura. The sequence continues at coordinate 57,445,082 of NC_071572.1, read as the reverse complement.
GGGGGGATGCATGAGGGTACACAGAACCGGCAAACTAACAAAGATCAGAACCCCTAATCTGAACCCAAACCCAGGATGCAACACTCCTCTAAGATTGTTAAAGTCTTCCAGCACTGCCGTGTTCACCACTAAACTATCCCCAGGTGCCACATTCACGCATGTTTTCAGAACTTCTAGGGATGTTGATTCTATCATCTCCATGGGCAGCCTGTTCCAATGTTCGACAAACTTTCCAGTGAAAAAAATGTTTCTAGTATCCCACTTATACCTCCCCTGGCACAGCCTGAGACTAATTCCTCTCCTCCTGTCACTGGTTGCCTGGGAGAAGAGACCAACTGACCTGCTACACCCTCCTTTCAGGCTGTTGTAGAGAGCAATAAGGACCCCCCCTGAGCCTCCTTTTCTCCAGGCTAAACACTCCCAGCTCCCTCAGCTGCTTTTCATAAGACTTGTGCTCCAGAACTTTCACCAGCTTTGTCACTCTTCTCTAGACATGCTCCAGCACCTCAATGTCCTTGTTGCAGTGAGGGGCCCAAAACCCGATACAGGATTTGAGGTGTAGCCTCACCCGTGCTGAGAGACTTCCTCAAGACCACATCAAAGCCTTCCTTGATTTACTGCACAAATAACAAGAAAGCATTTTTCCTCTCACTAAGAATCTTCATCAGAGACACAGGTCCTAATGTACCAGTTGACTCATTGAAGGTACAGGCCTAGAGGAGGGTGTGACCTAACTGGAGAGGAGGCAGGTGACAAAGCAGAGGTTCAAAGATGGCGACACCAAATGCTCCTCCCTACAACACAGGTCTTGGAAAGCCCCAGCTTCATTTAGAGGGAACTTGGAGTTTTTATGTTAAGACATCTTATTTTTATGAAGGAAAAGTTGTCTGCGCTGTTGGCTGCTTTCTGCTTATATTCAAGTCCCATGTAATGTGAATTTTTCAAAACCCAAATGTATGCATTTTGTTGTAGCAAATCAAACATCAGATCATAAGCTATTTTGAATTCCTATTCCATACAAAAGGCATAAACAATCAGAAAGAAAACCAGAATCCCCAAATGAGATATCAGGAATTTCAGAGACATTGATTTCAGCAGATGTTTTTCTAATGAACCTCTAATGAATGCCCAATGAATTTTTAGCTGTTTTGATTTTTTTTTTTTTTTTTTTTTTTTTTTTTTTTTTTTTTTTGTGATGGTGAAAAAATATCAGAAGGTAGAGAAAACATTATTTTTCAGTTTTTGGGCATTTTATAATGCTTTATGTGCAAATAGAAAATCCTTCCTGACACATTAGGTGATCTGCTGCACTCCTGTGACAGGAAATGAAGTTGCTTTTACATATTAAATTGCTCAGCTATAAAGGTTTCAGATGTCATAAAACTATACTGGTCTTTTAAAGTTCAGCCTCCATAACTACCTTGATAGCCTGAGGTAGAAGTCTCCATAGGTTTGCTTTGTCTGATTAAAGACTAAATTCTCTTTATAAGTTCTAATTTACTGCTATTAAGATGCAAGATCCAAAATAGTTTCAACCAGGGTTAAATGGGAAATTGAAGCTTACTACAAAGCCCAAAGGCAGTAGGAGTACCTTACTGCTCTATAGGGATCACAGATTGTATCAACACCTCAAACCAGTGTCTGTATCTCAGAAGTCATTTGTTAGTGCAGCGGGGAGAGCAAGGGGATTTACTGGGGTCTGGTGAGAAAAAAATAAGTGCATTTGTCCCCATCCTCATCTCTCATCTCTGTCACTAACCTGCTAACCTGTGATAGGTCACTTCAGGCTCTCTGAACATGTCACTTTTCAACCAATTCATTGTGGTGGTGGTGGTGGTGGTGGTGTTTTTCCACGCAGGAAAAATTGTTGTCAGTTTGGAACCAATATCTACCTCCTGGTTGAAATAATTTAGGAGTCTGATAATTCAGAGGAAATAGACCCCAAAGATTTTAAAAGAGAAAATGACAGTGTTATATAAAACAAATATGGATATTTTTTAAATTTACAATGTCACTTTTCTTTCTGTGCTGTATCTTTTGTGTCTCAGCCATACAGAACACTCTGACTTATAGCAGCATATGGGGCAAAAAGTGTAATCTTTTACAATAACCATCTCTTTGTGACATTGGGACTTTGGAAGAACTACTTGTAAAAATCACTGAAGGCTGTGCATGAACAAATCCCATTTGTAGCAATTATCCTCAAGAACTGGGAACTTGCTTTACACTCCTGTACAGTTCAAAGGCAACAGCAGCATAAACAAAATGTTTACCTGTCTTTCAAATTATGGCCTTTCCAGTGAAAGAAAATAAGTTGTATAGAAGTTAATTCATATTCCAATGCTGTGCGTCTCTCTCACTTCTTATCATTTATTACATAACAAATATTTCTGTACATTTTTTCTTTTTCTTCTTTTTTTTTTCTTTTTTTTCTTTTTTTTTTTTTTTTTCTTTTTTTGTTATTTGACAATTTTTTTTGTTCTGGGCAAAGCTAAAGCTCAGGGAACATAATTCATTGGATAGATCAAGTACAACATTATATTATAGCTGTTTTACCTAATGGTGGAAAAACTTTTGGATCATAAAGCATCCCTAACTGGTAGATGGCTCCTAGATATTGAGTCCAATTTGAGTCTCTCCCTTTCTAAGGCAGGGAGCTTTTGTCCTTTCCTTCCACCTGCAGGTGATATGATATTCACCTGTTTAGTTTCCCAGCTGTTGTCTTGAACAACTTTGCCATCCAAAAGTCTGTATTTTTCTTTTGGATGGAGAAGCTGTCATAATAAATAAAGTCATTATAGAATTCCAGAAAATTTGCCTGTCAAAGATCTTGAAAATTCACCTAATCTATCCATCTCTTCCAATGTAGGAGTGAGTATATCCATAGCATTCTTAACAGATTTGTGATATGATCCTTAACATTTTTGACAAAGACCTTAGTGGACAACGTATGCTGCCACTGGTCTATATTGCCACCATTAGAATGCTCTTCCTAATACATATCATGCTTGTTTTAAATCCCTTTTCAAATGTCAGATGGTTACTTGCTGTATTGCTCATAGGCTTGCACTGCTCTTTGAAAAACACACAGAGCTATTACTTTATGCCTTTCTATTCTGTAGAAGCCTTTGCCAGAACTGAACATTAGCATCATGGACCCTCTAGGTCTTATCTTTTTTGGAACTAAGCTAATAATGGACCAGGCAAAAACCCTACAGAGTCTAGCAGAGATATTTTGTTTCACTACTGAATATTGGAGAGCAACAGCTTCTCTTTCAATGAGATTTTCTAGCCATTTTTACAGTCACATTACAGAAGTCTCATTCAGACTCTATTCCTTACATTGCCTATGGGAACGTTACAAAAGACAGCAAACACAAGGTAATAGAAAAATAGAGAGAGTTAAAAACATGCCACCTACCATTCTTCAGCAGGAACATTTGTAAGTTCATAGTCAGGTTTTTTGTTTATTTTTTTTTTTTTCAATTATTAGTCTGAAAAAGCTCTTCTTGAAGGCAAGGAGAATTTTGAGAATTTTTTTCCATTTTGAAAATAATATCTACCTCTTCTATTGCTTCCATGGACTAAAGTTGTCAGCAGTGGTTCCTAAGCTTTGTTTTCTCTGTCTAACTGTGTGAGTACTTGTAGGATCATTATCTTGGGTATAAGTTAAACTGTTCTGACAGACAAATGTGCAATAAAGCACATGCTACTCGCTTGTTTTGCTATGTAGAATAATTTTCAAGAAAAATTCCATCATTTGTTTTAATGTGCAACTGTGTCATCTTCAATTTCTCATGCAGTTTTTACATTGCTGCCTTCAGTTGTTCTGTGAGATAATTACTAAGATAACATAAGGGAACACCTTAATTCAAAAATACCTCCTGAAAGCCTAAAAGGAACAACAGAAAAAAAGTCTAGCTGGAGGGCTTTGAAAGACAGTATGTACCCACTGTCCAAGAAAAGAATAAGCATAAGAGGCAGAGACAGGTACCTGGAAGTCATGTAATTTCTTATGATGTAATGACATACATCCTATTATATGAAATTTATGATTCCTAGTACTTACTGCATCTTAGTTAATGTGGTTAAATTTGCACAGTCCCCCTCAAACCAAACATCATCATCTGTTAATAATTCTCTTCTGGGTTTGTTTGGGTTTTTTTGTTTGTTTTTTTTTCCTGGAAGTTTGAAAACAAGTAATGAGATGATAAGAGAGACTAGAAATCAAGAGGGCATATATCTTTGCCTCTGTGTTCATAAAGCAAGCTATTAAATAACTGAAGTATTTCATAAGACACAACACTTGAAGTGACACCTTGCATTAAAGCTAGCTACAGTAAGCCATCCATTATCTCAGTAGAAAATTGGAGTTTTTGCAGCACCATTTGATTTGGATATATATAATGCAACTATCAGTCTCTACAATAATCAGATTTTTCAAATGTACTCCCAACACTTACAATGACATCTTACCAAGATTTTTCTCAAAAGGCTTGAATAAGAATAAGCTATTGTTAACACTGTGGGTCTTGACAACTCAAAACCTCTGCTTTCTTGAATTGATTGTTCCTGTGAGAAACAAAATCAGAAAGGCAGAATGGTTAAGCATGATTCCCTACTTTCTGACTTGAGGAACAACTGTTTGAGCATCTTTCACTTAACAAAGAAAGATCAAAACATATGCATTTTGTGTTTATTAAAAATATGTATTTTGTCTTTATTAGAATATTGTCCATACTTCACAAAACAGTTTTTCTGCCTCTCTTTCTCTCTTTTTTTTTTCAATTTTCATAAGTATTGACTCCAGGTTTCTAATCTAGAGTTTATTCTTTATCACCAAATTTAGGACTTGTGCTCTCTCACTAAAATCATCTGTGTCAGACTATGTTTAACAGTATTGACCTGTATATGTATTAGGTTAGACTTTTACCCTCTTGTTCAAAGACGTGCTGTGCACATATTTCACTACCATTTACCATTATCTTAGAGACAGTTTTAGCAGCGATTAATTTGGAAGGTGTAGTTGTCCTAACCATGATGAAAAGACAAATTGTAGTCTACTGGCTATGAAAAATTCATCTGCTTTTCTTTCAACTATGAATATATGTTCCACATGTGATTTAAATAGCTTGAATTAGAAAAACATAGATTTGAAAACTAGTCAACTTTATTCCCATGTTTCTGACTCTGTCATTTGGTATTCCACATCTGTTCAATTCTCTACAGTTGGTCAGGGATGAAAGCAATGATCATTGATTTTTAGAGTAAGTTTCTTGACAATACTGACCATAGTGTCATGTTTTTCTCTTACAATGGACAAATGTTCATTTGACATGGGCTACTTTCCAAATAACCCTAGTGAAGTCTCCAAAGCACAGTTTCTTACACTTTTCCAGAAAAGTGATATTTGTTTTCCATGAAATAAAATTTCCTCATAAAATTTAATAGTTTTTCAATTGAAAAAGAAAGTCTGGTGACTGTTGGGTATGCCTTTAGAGTATCTTGATCATTTTATGACATTAAAAAAGGAACTGGAGCATCAGAGCATTTGTCTTAGGTGCAGCAATGAATTTGGCATTAGCTTAAGGTCTGCAGAGCCTTTCTGAAGTTTCAGCTTCAATCTACTGCAGTGTTTCTGCTTTAGTTACACTGTGAGGCTGACTAGACAGAGTATCAGCAATTCCAGTACCTTGCTGTGCACATGCTCTGCCTGCAGATTATACTGCATCATGCGCAGAAGTTGTCTCTGAGATCCCACCAGCACAACATCTATGCCTTTGTTATTTATCAAGGATGAGAATCTTTTACATTGTGTAAAAAGTTGCAGCAATCTAATATGTACAAGTATTTTTTATAGTTTTTTCCCTTAGCCACCATCAGCAAGTCATTCCTTCTGAATATGAGTATGCAAAGTCACAGCATCAGTTAATGTGTCAGCAGTGTATGCAACAGCATTGGAGAACCATCTATCCTTTACCTGCATTCTGCAAAGTAAATATAGTGCATGATTTATTATGTCTGATTCCCAATTCTTTCTCCCTCACTTTAGAGCCACTATGCCTGACTCTACATGCCTAGCTTAATTCTAAATTTCTAACAGTCATGCTTCATTCTAAAGGTTGATAGGAGAATTTCTGTATTTAGGGCAGAAACGTGAGGCTCAGGACTGTATGGTAAATCTACATTTTATCACAGTCTTAAGCTATGCTTGCTATTACCTGTCACAGCAGCTTCTAAAAGGAGGCAAAACACAAACCCTGCAATCTCTTAATTTTAGACAACAGCAATTAAAAAAAAAATATCTTAAACAGTGGTTTGTTTCTTCTTTTGGTCAGACCTTTACTTGTGACCATAGACCAAGTATACCTCAAAAATACTGTAACATAATTCACGTTGACTTAGGAAATTCCTTTCCTTATCAGCCCTTCACAAAGTGAATATATTTACTGTAATTAGCAAACATCAATTCACTACTAAATTTGAAAGTATTTAGTCTTTTCTGACTTCATCTAAGCAACAAAGAAGAACACACCAGGTGAATGTGTGATAATAATAAGTTGCTATTTCTTAAATTTTTATTTATACTTGAATTTTAGAAGTTGAACACATAAATCTGGACCTCTGCATTTCAGTCCAAATAATATTACAAAAAAATAAGTGGTATTGTAGAAGTATCAGTCTTCCTCTGTTTTCTTCTGACTCTGCCTGAGTGTAATACCTGACAAGTGATTAAATGCAAATAAAAAACTGTTTTATAAAGAATGCATTTTACTGTGTGCTCTTTTATCTTTTTGATGGATAACAAGTTAATACAATTCTGTAATTCAAAGCTTTCTTGCTAGCACAATTAAAGCACCAGTTATTCAACAAACTTTTTCACCAGAATGATATTATGCTAGAGGCATTTTTGGGGCTTTTTTTTTTTTTTTTAATTAATATTCACAGAGATTGAAAATTTTTCCTCCTAGAAAAACATACCAAAATATCACCATCTAGTAATAAAAGCAAGGAGATCTTGTTGCTTTTTTGTGACATGGATCCTCTTATCCATTTATCTCTGGATTTTGATTCTGCTGGGGACTGATGACATAAACCAAACACAGATTCTTTCGCAACAGGATTGGTGAGAAATACTCGTCAAGTCACTTAGGATAGTATTCATCTCACTTAACTTCAGACATCTACATACAAGTTAATCATGTGTACTGCCTTTATAGTCAGTGGAGAGAAATAAGCAGTTTTAGGATGGAATTCATCTGCCCTATTCCAGATAGCTGCTTTAGAATAGAATTAATCACCCTTTCAGGCCATCTTCTTTTCACCATTGACTATACAGGTAGTCCACACTGACTAGATCACATATAAATGTCTGACTTGTAGATATTTATGTTTGATGAGGTAAATCTTGCCACCATGTAGAACTGTGGTACACAAACTGTGGAAAACAGAGGTAAAACATCCCTGTACATCTGTGGTAATAGTAAGCTTGGCTATATTTCTCAGTCTTCTCAGTCTGCTTTTCTGGAAATTGATGTTCTGATGCAATGAGAGTATCTGTAGTAAGTTATTGTGATGGCTACACACCAAGTAATGTTAAATATGCATTTTAGTTCTGCTACACATAGGTTTATAAGTGCAATTTCTCAGGTGGAAACCCTAGATGAAAATCAAGGAGGGTTTTGCTAACAGTGCCCCACCCCATCGAAAATGAATGCCCAGCCAATACTGGCAGATGCTGGGATGATCTGTCTGGCCATTCTGGTAAAGAAATTGAGATGGGAGAGTATTCAGTTCAGTGGGAACCTGAATATTGCTATGTTTCCCCCACTTGTCAACTCTCTTCTGACCAGGCACTGGGAAATTGCTAGAACTTTGAGGCAACAGTGTGCTGATAAGGTTATAAAAGCAAGTCAAAGCTAATAGATTGCTCCTTTTGTTTTGAAATAACATCACATGCATCCATGACTCTGATTTTGCATAAAAAAAGATGAAGGAGCTGTGTTTCTTAATTAAGTGGAAGGAAAAAAAAAAGGAATTAGCCAATATCATTTGCATGAACAACATTCTCTACATAACCATTGCAGTTGAAGTCCATTAATTATTGGTTGAGTGAGTCATAGATTGCTGTCACCCTTTGCATACAAACAAAGTATTTAATGTTGTTCAATAAAAAGTTTAGTCTTACACCATACAGCATTGGGACTTAGATGAGAAAAGTGGAGAGAGAAAGGGACTTCTAAATTGCAAGGTGCATGTACTTTTGTTAGCAAAGGTTCTGCTCAAGTGCCCTACGTGCCACTGAACCTGTATAATACATAAGCAACAAACTCTGGCAAAAAATTCAAATCATGGATAACCTGAATGGTTACCTTCTGAAGGCATCTGTACATGCTGCTATACATATTAAGATGTACCATGGCACCCTTCATCATCCTCCTCTGTTATCTGCCTAGATCAGGTAGTCATGGAATATACCATAACTTCTATTTTTTGGTGTAAATTTAGTTTTTCTCCCTCCTTGAAACTTGTACATGACTAAATGTTCAGTTTACAAGGAAAAGAAGCATATGCCTACAGCACTCAGAGATACAGCTTATTCTTTTTCTACTGACCCACTACAGAGTCTACAGATTCCAATTACAGTTAAAAAATGTGCTAATTAAGTGAGATGAATCGAAATTTTGTAGGTTGCAATTGTAGTTAGAGGAGGTACCTCTGTTTCAAAATACTTCTGATGGGGGCTAGAGACCCAACTTTTCTCTTTGTAAGAAAGGAACACTAAGTCTTGAACCCAGCAATATGCATCAGTAAAGTTCCACAGGTTCACAGGGTCATTCAGAGTGAAGCTGGTGTCAGCAGTGGAAGTCAGATCATAGGAAGAGTTGCTATCCCATAGCCTCTTAGACCCTGACATGTTTTGATCAGGAAGAATTTTGCTATGAGTCTATTTTTCTGTTACCAATGCTTTGACTGCGTAGAACTTTTGTAAAATTTCTCATTCATCTTACTGGCCATAAAATGTCCTTCTTTTAAAAATGTGATACCTGGGCAGTAATATGCAGAGGAACATGACAGCTTTGGAGGGAAGGCATCAAGTCTTCCATAATGTTCAGATTAGGAGAATCACAAATAAGATAGAAAATTTGATTTAGTATCTAGCTTTTTTTTTTTTTTTTTTTTTTTTAAGCAGATAGTCAGGAAGGGTTAGAGTCACTGCATAGTCTATTACATATGTAATCCATTCTTTTCATAGAAGGATTTAATGGTAGGCTGGAAAATCTTCACACATTGGTGTTTTAAGGCTGCATAATTACAGACTTACCCAAGGGGCCAGAATAGCTCCATTTTACGCCAAGAAACTCATAAAAATACTTTTTCAAAAAAACCCAAAAACATCTAATTGTTAAAGCCTCAGGGACCTAAGTGGATTCATAGGTGAATCTGTTTTATCCAGCGTCATGAAAATAAATATTACTTATATCATTATGTTTTCATTAAGGCACAAAATTAAGTTAGACACAGAAATGAGCCAGATTCTTCATCTCACTCTTTGTGCTGCTTTAGTATCATAAATAGGCTATAAAGTCAATTTAAAAAAGCAGATGAAGATTCTCTTGAGGAGAGGGAATATGAAATGGAAATATGCCATTTCTTTTGCAATACTGATTGGATTATAGCAGCATAGTTCAGAATGTTGCTGTGTTACAGTGAGCTCTGAGAGCATAATAGTCCTTTGGAATTAGACTGACAAAATTAGGTCTGGAATCAGCTCCCGGAGTGCTATAAAATAATAGGTCCCTTATGTCTTACCACCTGTGTCCAGTATACATGGACACTGAGAAGCTGAACCAATGTATTTAACTACTATTTACCTCACAGCATAATAGAAAAGCCAACAGTCACCATGATATGATAATCAGACACTCCTTGGTTATGTCTGAGCTGTATGTAGACATCCAGTTTGGCTGCACATCTCCCAGTAACACACAGATAAAATACTCATTTGGGAGATACACATTTTTCCATTGCCAGGTTGTTTTGCTCACTGCTTTTATTCCTTCACCAAGGAAGCCTTTACTGGTCTGCGTTACTACGAAGAGTAATTTATTCTGCATCTGACTCAATCAGGCTTTTGATCTTTGTCTGACTGCAAGCATACAAGATGTGGGCAATTACAAGGTTGCGTAGAAATTTGCATTTGGGGAAAGAAATGCAGATTGTAACTGTTTCTAATGTTTTCAGCAGCTTATGTGACAAGCCCCTCAGGAAACAGTGTTTTGGATGCTAACTCTCTTGTTACCATATTAATTGCCTTTGTCATGACAGTTTTGGCATCCGAAAATGGCTGGAAGCATGCTGAGCTCCTCAAGAGACCAATCAAGGGCAGGGGAAATTGGTTTATTGGTTCCCAAAGCAGCCTGCACTAAAGGTGCTGCTATTCAAGCATAGTTTTGAGTCTCCTAGCTTGAATGAGGAGCCAAAGACACTTCAGGCTAAGGAAAACAGAGCTTTCATTTAGAACAGTGAAGAGGAATCTGAGAAGTTTATTTCTCTGCCAGCATGACTTCTGCAGTTAGCTTTTGTGTGCAAATCTGTGTGCCACAGTACAGAGGGTGGGACCAGAAATCAAGTTTGCTAGAATACAGTGAGGTCACAGGCTTCCCAGAGGGGATTCTAAACACATTTAATTTTAAATGAACTTAAACTAAGCTTGCTGAAGCACATGCTTTCAATCAAAATTTTCCCTGTGATCAAAGGATATGCTGTTACAGTGACAGGATGGGGGATACCAGGGGATAAATAATTATGAATGTTATTTAAAATGATGCTGGATGTCTAATATAAGAACTAAGATATCTTAATTTCTGGTTTATTTTTCTTTCTTTGAGGAGACTGGCAAGCAGCTGTTATGCTGTAGGTGAGAGATTGTAGGTGGTAAAGGGATGGGTCAGGGTAGCAGGTGGTGGGGCAGCAAGAAGAAAGAAATAAAGAAAAAGAGCAAAAGGAGAGGAAGATCACATGCACATTAAAAAACCAAAGGAGTTGTCACAAGAAAAAGAAAGGGGGTAAAAGCCCATGATTCCATTAATTACTGCAGTTTATGCCTAGAAAACTCAGATTCAGTAAAAAATTTGTGATGCAGCAGAATTATGTCTATAATGTTAAATAAGGGAAGAGAATCCTTTTAAGCATGTACAGAAAATATAGAGAAAGTGTGGCCTGACCCTATTAACTTTCCCATGTCTCAAACAGAAGACATATTTTGCTGAGATATACAAAATAGTTTTTTGACACTTAATGTTACTAGTGAAATATTAATGTTGTAGGACCAGAATAGTAAGCTTATTACAGACAGTTTCAGTGAAGAAAAAAACAAAATAGAGAGAAAAGAGAGAGACCAAAAAGGAGCTATAAAAGACAGCCTTGATTATTAGTTTGGTGTAGGCAGAAAGAAGGGGAAGAAACAGAAATAAGCGGTCTTGTTTGAGTTTTCTCTTTATTTTTCTTTTTCTGATTTTTCTGTTACATAACTGCAGGCAATTCTTAGTCCTTAGGCATAGCTGGTGGTTTCTATTTTTCAATTTTTTTTTCCAATTTCCATTTTTTTCCTATTTCAATTCTACAGGTTGGGAAAGGGGTATTTAGAAGGCCATGTTCCTGTCGTCTTGCATTGCACCAGCCACCTCAGCAGGCTCTGCTATGAGAATCTATATCCCTTGTAACAGTGGCTTGCTTATCTCCCCATGCAGAACACACTCATGCTATAGCTCATGCATCTTTACATATGCATACCAGAGGTCACAGAATACATCTTTTATGCCTTGAAGCCCTTAACAGAAGCTATAAGTGCTTCCATAATGTGGACAAGTGTTAGAATAGAACAGAACTCTGCAGAAAGATGATAGGGAGTACTTTGCCTCTGGAAAGATAATGCAATATTTTAGTAAGCAACAAAATGGTAACTTTTACAGTAGAACTTAGCCCTATCAATAAAACAGAAGGAATGAAGCAAGGACTTATGCAAGACACTTCCTCTTCCCTTCTTCCTTTTATTTAAATGATATATTTTTTCACAAAATAGAAGCTGTGAGTCAGGGAGAGGCATCAGGATCAGTAGGATATAAATGAGAGCACCAGGACATCATGACAGATTTTGAATGGCATTACATCTATTATTCATTACTTACTCACATTCGAGTATATAGTTAAGGAAAGAGATTTGACAGGCAAGACATGTACACAAATTGCCCATCAGATGATATTATCTACTGCTGAAGAAACATTTTCAAAGGCCCAAAATATGATAGAGAACATAATATCCCCTGCATGTAAAGCACATAATTGTCCAAAATGCATGCTCTGAACTTTAGAGACCTTTTTATCTGCAAATTTCAAGAAATCATGAGAACTCACAGAATGCCATCTGATTTTCTCAAATAGAAAATACTTCTTCAGAGAATATCCCAGCAGAGGAGTAACTTGCCTGAGGGCAATGTCCAAGGATTTGTCAGGAGAACAGTTAGGGTATAAACCTAATTTTAACTAGTCATAGAATACAATGTTACCAAGACACCAGCGTTTCTGCAGTTTTTTTGTTCAAAGTGATCTCAAATTGGATCTTTCCTAGGTAGTTCTACTGATACATTTCATTGTATTTTCTAACAGTACTAGCAGAACATATTTTCCTTCATTTTTCCTGCCAAAAAGTAAATTCAACAGGATATTTTGCCTTGAACAGACATTCTAGGATAAAGTATCTGAAGTCCTTGTTGTTTGCTACAGCACACAAGAAAATAGTTTCTTACAGCTATAGAGAAACTATTAGGAGAAACAGTTCTTTGTCATCTATGACTTGGCTTCTACTCCAGCTCAGTAAATATATAGTTTGCTTCTTTCTCTACCAAAAAAAAAAAAAAAAAAAAAAAAAAAAAAAAAAAAAAAAATAGAAACAACTTCCACATTTTTCACCTGCACTTCTTTTTTACCTGTCAAAGAGATCATTGCTCAGATGGGACTAAGTCTTCTTCCTCTCTAGTTTCTAGTTTCATTGCTACATAACCTATGGGAATTTGTACATAATATATTACAATGGTAATAAGTACAGAGAAAAATATATTTATTTGTCTTCCCTTTTGGGGCTCATTCAGCTACCTTCCTGCATTATTTAGGTGCACAGAACAATAATATCAAGCACAGAACAACAATCAGTCTAGTACCCAACTACATTTTCATGGACTCCTAGTTAGTGATCTTCTGTTTTATATACATTTATCTTATATATCTCTATAACACAAATAATATTTTTTTGAGAAAACCAACAGTTATCAGAATCATCATCATCTTTTGATTTATCTTTTACGTTTATTTAAATTATATCCCCATTACCATGAGGAAAAGAGATGACATATTCTTTTACAAATTTATCCATAAGAAATTACTCAATATTTAGTAGTCCAGTACATGCTGCACCTTGTATGACAGAACTGAATGCATGAATCCATACCCAGAATTCAGAAGGAAGGCTGACCATTCTATGAAAGGATTTATGATGTGTCTAGGGAAAAAGATGGACTTAAGAAGTAAAGAAATTTAGCTTATTCATGTGAGACAGTGCCCAGTGTATCACTTGGTGTAGCTCACTGAAGAATCACACATTCAAGCCATACTAATGGAACTTGCACAAGGATTTCTTGGGCAAAGTGAGTTAATTCCAGGGACTGGGAAGGGCATGAGAAACATTTTTTTGTACCACTTTTCAAATTCTCTCTGGGTCACATCTCATACTAGGGACAGTAACTCTATACTGCCTGATTTGCCTCCCTTTTGGTTATGATAATAAGTATTCTAAGTGAATAAAATAATTTTTTTACTTTAAATAATTTTACAAAGATGTGAAATATCAGATAGTCAATGTCATATATTTAGGCCAAACACAAGAAATTTAAAAGCAGATTGCAAACAAAACAAGGCTTTCAAGCTGGAATTAGCATTTTACTTCCATAAGATCCACTTTTTAATCCCATTCATTATCTTCTATACACTTCTTTTAACAACTGTATAAAAATCAACAGAGAACAATATTTAGAAATAATCAAATGCTATTTTGCATTTTCATATACTTTAGAAAAACACATACCAGCCAAATGAAAATAAATACTATTTTGAAAATCACTGGTCTGTATTATTCCATTGGGTATGATTTTTAGGAGTCCTGCACTGGGCCAGACTTGATGAACGTGACAGTGCCTTCCAACCCAGAATATTCTCTGGTTCTTTGAATCTATGATTCTAAGTTGCTATCATTGGCTATGCTAGCTTAGACACTTCTATATATATTTATTTATTTATATTTGTATCTAAATAAATTTTACTACTTTGCATGGGTTTAGTTCCTTAATGCTTACTAGTCTTTTACACAGTCTTGAAAATTAACCTGAACAAAAACTGCGGCGTGGGTTTTTGCTCTCCCCGGCTGCACGCGGCTCTTGGGAGCCCGGCTGTGGCGTAGCTTCCACGTGCTGCCGGGGTTTGCTGCCGCGGGTTCCCGGACACGGCTCCGTGTCTCGGGCGCATGGGCTGGCCAACCGCTGTTACCGTGCGCTAGGGACCCGGCAAAGAGGAAGGAATTTGTCCATTTACTCCGTGCTTGGCAGGAACGGTTTATTGGTCACGTGGCGCGGTTCGATGGAAAGACGCGACCGCTCCCGGCACTCGCATGGGAGAAAATGGCGTCTGACTGCCGGCGGGATAGGGCTTTATGGAGGGGCAGGGCGAGAGGATCCACGGCCTGCCGGCCAATAGGGGCGGCTGCCGTGGCGGTGACTCCAGCAACCGCGACCAACCAGAGAACCCTGCAGGGGCGGGCACCGAGCCGCGGGCTGAGCGGGATCGTGTGGCCAGCACGGGGTTTCCCAGGGCCGGACGGCAGGGTGGTTACAGGAGCGGCAGAGGGGTAAGGATCCGGCAGCAGGCAACATGGGGGCAGAAACCGCGGGGGGGGAACAACGCGGGGGAAACGCGGGATTACAGAACTTGACTTATTTTAACATAAATTAAAAACCCTAATCTAAACCCAAACTCCGGGATGCAACAAAAAACCATTAAAAAACACTGAAAAACTCATTTTACACAACCCATAAATTCCACATTGTTACCATGATTTAGAGTATTGTTAAGATACAGAGTTTCTTCAGAGCTGAACCTTTGGTTTAAAAATATCATACAAGAGTCTGAGGCTGTTTTGTTAGGGGACTGTACTTCCAAGTATTTGTTAATATAATATTGGCTTGATATAGCTTAAAATAGTTGACAACAGTTAGTCTTAAGGAGATTCACTCTGAAGGTGGACCCTGTCCTATTTACACAATTTTCTAGATAGCCTTATAAGAAAGAAATTTGTTTTTTTCACAGGAAAGACAAGACATTCTCCAAATACTGCTGTAATATGAATACATAAAATTAAATATCTTTACATCACCAGAGACTTAACCCACTTCATTTAAATATTGCCAGTTACACATGAATCAAGATTTAGTCCACAGATACTCCAGTTCCAAAATCTTCATACAACAGCTTGGGAAATGCATCCATGGAAAGGACCCACCGCACCTAACATTACCTTTTCTGAAGCAGAGTGAGCAGCACCATATGTAGTCAGTAAAGGAAATAAGTAGTCACTCCCAGAGGAAATTTCATGCTATCCTGAAATAGCTGTCCAAAATTTGTAGGATGAATCACTCTCTCTCGCTCACTAGTTCTCAGCTGACTATAGCCTTAATGGCTACCTTAGTCTTGATGCCTAACTTTTAGACAAGGAAAATTAGATGAGACACTGCCTTCACCATGAAGCAGAAGAATATTTTTCTATGGGTTTCATAGAAAAAATTGAGAGTCAAAGAGAGAGAGAGCAGTCTGTAAGTGAAAATATTTTAGAAATGCAGTGTTTTTACACACCAAGACTAGTCAAAAGTAGAAAGCCAGAATTATCTGGAGTATACAAGTAAAACAGGAAGGATTTTTTTGCATTTGCTAGGTTTTATAAGTGTTAGTGGAAGTGCCTGAAGAAACATCTCATGTGTTGTATAATCTACCACAGAATACAGTATGAATAATACTTGGCAAAATCTACCACGGATTTTCATTAGCACCAGTTCAGAGTATATCTGAAGCACTATGTTTATATTTAGAAAATATACATAAAAATTACACCCCACCCTCCCTCTTGTTGTAAAATCACATGCAGTGCATGATTTTAAATGTCTATAAAAAGTTTAAATCAGGCAGTACTTATGTGCTGTTTTCCAATTAGACTGGAGGAGGTCAGAAATATTAAAAGGCATTGTAGAAGCAGCTTCAGATATGCCATCCATGCTGTGTGTCTGTTGAAGAAAACAATGTGCTGTGTCCAAGAGCACTTTGTCTCAAAGTGACTAATGCTGCTGCTGCAGTGTATTTGGGGGAGAGCATGTTAGGCATAAAGAATCAGGATCCTCAGCAAGAAGCACAGCAGAAATCAGAGAAGACTATTCTAACCAGAGGGAAGAGACAGGGAAGATTAATAGGATAAAAGAAGTGAATTCTTCACTTATGTCTTAAGAAAAGAGATAGGCACATAAACAGGTATGCAGTCTGCTAGGGGTTTACTCTGTTCATAAAACAAAACTTAAAATGGGAACTGGGGTGCTGAACTACCTTCTCTTCCAATGCAAGAAACATTGCATGAAAACCCCAGGAATTAAGGTAAATATTTCTAAGTTCTGAAGTTCATTTTTTCTGTGTTCCACTGTCTCCTTGATTTGCTGTATTTTACCTGGAATTCCAATATAGCAGCAGCAGTTAACTCAAAGGAAAAGGTTTCACAGAAGTAGAGAACCACAGATTAGAGAAATAAGCGTTGGCACAGACCTCTGGAGGTCATCGAGTCCAACACCCCATTCATAGCAGAACTGTTGCTGTAATAGCCCAGTAGGTCATTGTTTGACTAGACTGGCCAAGTTTTGCATAACCACAAGGATAGTGATAGCACAGTTTCACTGAGCAATGTTTCCTTGTGCTCCCCACCCCTCCTAGAATGACACTTGTCCAAATTTTCAGTCTGACCCTGCCAAGTCATGACTCATGTCTGTTGTCTTACCATCATCAAAATCCACCCCACATCTTGTTCTTCTTTCTGCCACTCCAGCATGAGCTATCTTTTACAAGGGCTCCATGTAATCCCCTAGTGTTCCATCTGCACTAAGACTCAATAATCCTGTCACCTGTGCAGCTGCTGTTGGCTTAAATAGAGACATCAGACTACTCCTGAATTATTTAGAAGATACAACAACAGAAAATTAATTTTTATAGTTCACAGCTGTTAACTCATCAGAAACTGATTTTGTGACCTAATCTGGTTTGGAGGATAGGTACCATGACTGCACAGACAAACTTCTAGACTTCCTCATGGCACCTTATAGGCAAGAGTGTACACAAAATTCTTCTTCTGCTGTGCGGTTAAAATATACTGCTGGTTCCTTTCATCACAAGCATGGCTTTGTCCTGTGGGCTTTTGTTTTATTGCTCATTTGTTTCCATCTCAGTCTCCTCATTTGTTTTCCTGGCTGTAGATCTTATCCTACTCGTTTGTCTAAGCAAAATTGTCCTTGTCTGTTTCTCTTTCCTCACCCCCCATCTACTCCAATGAATTCCATTTACCACTGCTCTATCCCTTTGGTCACTTTGCACCATGGCATCTGTGCAATATTGCAGTATTCATTAATAACTACCCTGACTATTTTCGCAATGGAAGAAGACAGTTAAAGAGTCTTTGAGGAGCAGTTTAGAAAAACACCTGTCTGCATTTTGATAAAATAATGAACAGATTTTCCTTGACTCAGGTAATAAACAATAGTTAACAAAAATTAAATGGAAGCAAGTGTCAGCAGTCACAAGTTGCTCTGAAATGTGTTTGTCTTTATATTGTAGTGAATTCTAGCATATCTTTTATTGATGACGTTCTGTGTGTTTGTTAAACTGATGACATAACAATCCATGCAGTTATCACCACTGCATCTTGAAAACATTAAGTACAAATTGTAATACCTAAATCAGAATCATAGCCTTGTTAAGCTAAAAAGGTTCAACAAATGAACCTTTTGCAGGTAAAAATGACAGAGATATTGCATTATATTGCTGTCCCTTTTGTTAAATATCTTTTCCTCTCCAAGGTTTGTTTCAAACTGTCCAGAAATGAAATAAACACACAGATTATCTCCTGAGAAGTCTGCTAAATCAGATTTTCATAGCAGATCCACTAACTCAGATGGAAGCTTAATGCCCAGTCCTGACAATAGATCCAATAAAAAAACTTGTGTGTCAGGAATTAGTGAGTTTGTACATTCTCAAATAAATGCTTCACAGAAGTCTTCAGTTAGATTACCATAGACAAAGAGGGGCCTTTGCAGCTGATGAAGATTACACTTGGAAACCTCCTGATCCTTTTTGTCACACTTGAACTCATGCATGAAGGAGTACAACACACTGTGTGTAACCTGGCTGGTTTTCAGCCTCATCACAGATATTTACTCATATTTCTTTTGCTTTCCCATTCCTTTCTCTGTTCCAGCAGTACACTTGGAGTTTCACACATGAGAAATGTAGGCAAATGGATGCATTGCCACTAATTCGCTGACTTGGGCATTTACAGGACCAGAAAAATCAGACATACAGCAGTGGAAATTTGTCTAGATCAGTGTACTTTGCCTAGCAGAAGTGACAAGCTGCCTCTTCTTTCAGGGTGCACTTATTATATTTCCATAACAGACTGACATCTAACTATCACAGATGTCCTACGGTCTCAGAATAATGCATTCAAGAATCCAGAAAACAAATAACAGAAACCTCTCCTGATTAAAGACTATAATCTGCCTATTTTTTCTTACAGTTGTTTTTTTCCCATCTGGGGAAGACCCTTATTACTTTGAGACTTGTGTCCTTCTCTCTGATTGTTTTCTTTCTGTGACAGTAACAATATACCCTGCACTCTCCTTCTCAAAAGTCTTTTCAGCCCTTGCAATGTTGATCTAAACTAATATAATGGGTTATGTTATCTGCTTATGTATTTTTGAGCCTGGGCAGGTAGCATTCAAGTCTTACTTTTAAGTTTCCATCATGAAGTGAAACAGATACCTTTCAGATGCCTTTTACTTGCTGTCTGATTTACCTCCATGCAATGGGCACACAGTCTCTCTTTCCTAAATGAAGTCAAGACAAACGGGAACTGACAGCTTCCTTGCTCACAATTTCTGTGCTGAACTTTCTGACATGGCCAAGATTCCTCTCTGAGGAGCACGCTGCGTGCTGCTTTCCATATGTATTTCTGTCTCAGACACAGACCGATCCAATCAGTACCCGCATCTATGAATCTGCAGGGAAAGCTTTTGGTTTGTCAGGCCCTTCTTTGCATCGGGTCATGTTTGCATTGTTCCAACAATATTTCTCCAAAAAGAAATGTAATACTGCTTGCACTTAGAGCTTGTCTTTATATGGAAATACAGAGAAATAATTACTCAGTAATAACTAAGAAATGTATGACTAGCATATATATGCTTTCTTATTTCAGACCTGAGGAAGTCTTATGCAATAAATAAAAAAAAAAAAGGTACTCTTTAAAGTGTGTTCCCAGTAAGCTGTTGTAGAATGCCTATTCTAGTATATATTAATATTTTAGTATATATTAATATTATGCAAATAGAGGTGGACACATCCCACATTACTTCACACAATAGTTGTCTTATTTTTGGCTAAAACTATAAATATATAGTATATATTTATATATATACTATATATATATACTATACTATATATCCTATATATAAAGGTATATAAAAATACCTTTAATAAGTGATTCCTATTTTAGAAGACAATGTTCTTTTTAGATTTACGCAAAAAGACCTGGGGCTATTCCTGACACCTACTACCTACTACAAGAGCCAAAAACTGTGCCCATGAAGCAAAGACATTCTGGGCTGCATTTGGAGGAGCATTGCCAGCAGGTTGAAGTAGGTGATCTTTGCTCTCTCCTCAGCACTGGAGAGGTCACACGTGGGGTTCTGTGTCCAGCTCTGCACTCCTTGGTAAGAGACAGACACAGACATACTTGAAAGACTCCAGTAAATGGCCACAAATATTAAAGGACTGGAGCCACTACCCTGTGAGAAAAGGCTGAGAGAGCTGGGATTGTTTAGCCTGGTGAAGAGAAGGCTTGCGGTAACCTTTCTAATGTATATAAATACATGAGGAATTGGTACAAAGAGACAGGCTCTTTTCAGTGGTGCTCAGTAACAGGACCAGGGCAATGGGTATAGATTGAAATATGGGAGCAGCCATATGAACATTATATGAATATCATTCTTCTTTTTCCTTCCTTGGAGATGTTCAGAATTGTCTCAACATAGTCCCAGGCAACCTGCTTTAGGTAGCCCTGCTTGAGCAGAGATGTTGGACCAAGTGATCACCAGAGATCCCTTTTGACTCCAACCATTCTCTCATTCTGTGAATCTGTTCCTAAAAGTGGCACACAATTATGCACCAATCTGAAAATAATAAGTCCTTTGTAAATTTGACTCTTCGGCTTTCCATTTTTTTTTTTTTTGTAATGTTAAAAATATGATGCATGTGCATTGTATTCATCTATCTGTCTCTGTATCCTCATTAATACCCATAACTCTGTATATGAGAAATAACAGCAATTACTTAAAAGATATGTTCAAGTGTATTATATGTGACAAATATTCTACAAAACACAAAAATCTCCATACATCCCCTGGCTGACAAACAAAAATCAAAATACACTTACAGTTCAAAACAGAACAATCATCATTTAAACAGAAAAATGTGAGTATACATCAGAGTCCTTAATTTAAAAATACTAATCAAATTATTTGTCATTTCAGATAAACTAATACAGAGGAAGTAGCTGACAGCACCTGAGAAAAATATGAATGGTAGGAAAGAGTAGCATCTAATGAAATAATTACTGGGTTGAATTTTTAATATTCTGATAAAGAGATAGGAGATAATAAACTTTAGGTTTGTTTTTCTTTTTTTTTTAAAGAAAAGCAATTATAGATGAAAGTGATTTTATATTGCATTTAAATTGTGAAAGGACTTACCTTTTGTGTATGTGTGTATATCTATCTATATATATATACAAAGCCTTAACATGCTTGCCACAATGAAATCTGATACAGAACTTCAATAACAACAGTAAAGAATTAAAATGGCTATAATTTATGCTTTGAGCAAAGGCAGAGTACCTTGTCATTAAAAATAATATGATTTGTACATGGTGGAAACTCAATAGGAGTGAATGGGAGACTCATCATTATGGTGAAGACTCAGCTACACTATAGTAACTATTGTAAAGCCCAGAGGTAGCAGTTTATAGTCAGTCTTCTGTTTTACAGACAGGTAGATAAAAAATGAAAACAAGCATTAAAAATATACAAAGTAATCTGTAGTACGACTATAATACATTTCAATCCAAGAACAAGCGCTTTATTTAATGTTCTTTTTTTCTTTTTGTCCTAAAATACTACTTCTAGAAATAAAATCATGTGTAAAAATAATTCTGTCAGAAAGACAGAAGAAAAACATATCTCAAAATTGCAATTACTGAAAATGAGCTACAACCACTTTACAGGTTTAAAGGTAACTGTCTTTCTTTCACTCTCTTTAATATCCCTGATTCAGAGGAACTTTTCCAAGATCAGCTCAGAAGGACTAAGTGTTCCCTAAGAACCTTTAGATTTATTTGATACATCTCCTTTCCAAATTCCACAGCAGAAATCTAAAACATTTTATCAGCACAGGATAAATGCTTTTGTTGATAAGCTTTCATTAGGAAATATCTAGAGAGAATGAAATTAACTCTTTTTTATTGTGCCTATGGACTTAATGAACACACATTGACTGAAGGTTGAGCTTCCCCCTCCCCATTTCAATTAATAGTTTCTCTCATTCAGTTCTTCATCATAAATGTTGATGAAGCATTCCCTAGGGGCATCAGTTCCTCCTACCTAAATCTGGGGGCTTTGCAGACATGCTGTTTAAAAAAGTGACAGTCTAAACTTTCTTTACAATCAAATGGTGAGTGACAAATATCTCCAAAGAGATTTTCAATCTACATCAACACTTGGAAAGGCCTCCCTATCTCCTATGTAGAGAATTTGAATCAGCTGCAATCCTATTTGGATGTCTTATGTAAGATCTTTAAGCTAGGTTGAATGTATTCAGGCCTAAGTTCCTGAAGTTTTCTTCTCTCATTTTTTTTTCCTTAAATATTTACCTAATGTTTACATTTTTATTATTCTCTTACCTAAAGAAAATTAAAGTTTTGATCATATGTTCACTCATTTATTCTCTTACAAACAGAGACATTACAGTATGCCCAGCTCTGCATGTTTATAGGGTTTTATGCTTAAGCAATATTTATATAACAGAAATCATGCCTTCTCTAGTACACTATTAACAGAGAATAAATACTAATCTGGCCAACACTCTCAGCCAGCTAAGCAGCAATATGTAGTAAAGCTTTTAAGTATTATAGGATTAATGATCTTGGACTGAAACCTAGACACCAATAGCTTTATATAATACCAACTTGTATTACAGACTGACTATAGAGAGTAGTAAGAGTAAGGAAAGCTTATGAAGTACCTTGAACTTAAAATTAGTAGGTATTGAGAAAAACCAGCTAGGGTACATATAATACTGCAGTGCGGAGCATTACTTTGAAAATATGGGTAATTTTAGAATGAAAATATTAAAAAAAAAAAATTGCAATCATCATGTGCTTTAGACTAATAAAATATTAAAATTGCTAACAAATATTTTCCTTTATTTTGAAGATCATTAATTAGACCATTAATTAATAAAAAATAAGCTTATAAAAAAACCAGGAGAGAAATCAAAAAATAAAATCACTGAGTTTTTGAGAATTACATCTTAGAAGTCCTATGTGGAATTAACTTCTGTTTGTTGAGGTTTTATGCTGCCTATCACCACAGTGTCTGATTTCTGTCCATGTAAAATCAATAGCAATAAAAAAATTATAATGAACTTCAAAGATAAAAGAGGAAGAAAAAAATGAACAAAATTTTGCCTAGCTTCTTTGGCAGTTGTTTTTATTTTTATGGCAACATTTTGTCACAAACTTCTTTTATTCCTAATTAGGTATTTCATTGTCAGTAATGCAAACATCATTCTTCTATCCATGCTGTCCTGCAATGTGCCTTACAGATTCTTAAATATTAAAATAAACTGATTTCATAAAATGTCTAGGTGCATAAAATGATGCTGGAGAGAAAGAAAATAACAAGTTATACTTAAATTGAATGTACCATGTCAGCTACAGAACTTGTACCTGCTATATAAAGTAATCACTAGGCAAATCCCTCTAAAGTCATTATTCTTTTTTGTTTATGTTTTATTCCCATTTTCGAATCCTGTATTTAAAGAGACTGTATATCTGCATAGTAGTTTTGAAAGTAGTGGACCATCATACAAGCACACAAATTAAAGCTTTGAAGTTACAGAAAAGATCCTCTTGAGCCCTCCTCTTCTGCTGCACTCCTATCATGCAATTGCATCTAAGTCAGGTACACTTGAATTAATCTCATCTCATTCATCTCATTCCATCATGTAATGTCAAAATGATCAGCCAGTCTCCTGCTGCAAGAGAGAGAACCAGGCACCTAGAGAAAGAGATTCATCCTCTTGTAAAACAGATGTTCATGTCAAGATATATCTAATCCCAAAAATTTATGGAAGAACTCTCAATTGATAATAAAAGACATCTACACAACTAACTTAATCCACACAGGGAGGTCATTTGTGAGATAAATCTCACCAACCTAGAAAGATGTTTAGGTAGTCAAAGATGAGATTTATAGTTTTCTTTGAGATTTAGGCAATCAGGTTGCCTAAAAACTGTCATCTGAATTGTTAGATACCTTATTGATTAGTCTTCTCACGACCTTTACATTAACATCTTTCTGAAATGCAGAATGGAAACAGTAGCACTTGCTCCCCCCAAAGGGATCTCTGTTGTGAAGTACATTGTTTGTGAGGTGATCAATCTCCATGATAATGGGGACCACATAGGTATAAAGACTTTTTATTTTATGCTTGAAAACTACATCATACTTTCTGAAAACTAAAATAACAATAACAAGAACTCTCCTACTCCTTTCTTAAAAGTAATTTTTGTAGTATAAATATGGGATCACTAATATGAGCACAAATTAGTGGTATTACTACAATAAACAAATGGTAAACTTGTTTTAGTGTATAAATGCAGAATCAAGGGCTTTTGTTATACAACACGCAAACATATACATAAAAACGAGGGAAAAAAGGCAGATGGAACAAGACTGCAGCGGTTTTAAAATTCTGAACAGTTTGAGACAGGTACATCAGTAACAATGTCATTAGAGTTTTCAGAATGCACCAAAAGCCTGCAAAGTTTATAGTTTCACCACATGTTGCAGAGTTTATTATTTCAGGAGTGAAATCTACAAACATAAGGAAATTGAATTGAATATATGAGGCTGGATATGTCCCTTGAGGGCATTTCAAATATTCACACACTGAGAAACCGTAGAGAATGAATATAAGGATAAACAAAATGTAGCATATAGAAGTAAGCACCAGAAAACAGAAGAAAACAAGACAGGAGCAGACAAAACTGATCAAATAACAGGAGATTTTGGGGATTTCTTTATGTCTTCTTTGCATGTTCTTTCATTATTTCAGTGGATTTTAGTAGCATACTTTTTTTTAACCAGAGACAGATTATATAAGCAACTATATAAGACACTATATAATATTTAAATATCTTATCAGCCCACAACTATAAATTCCCCTGCTGACCGTTCTATACCTCAGTCTACTTCAGTACATAAGATTTCCTTAAAAAGGGTTTAGCAAAGTATATAGCTTTGGGAGTTCAAATAATTGAATGGAAATAACTAGAAGCTTTACAGCTACCTTCACTGGTTCAGCTATCACAGTTTCCCAGTCCTGCTTAGATAACTATTCCTAGGGTCTCTTTTTGACAGAGCTTGTTGCCAGGTGTCAGAACCTCCCAAGGTAGCTTATATCTGACTAAAACTATATACAATCCCTCAACAATGAATGACTGTCTTGTATCTTGAAATGCAGCTTCATGGCTTTTTTATGCCAAAGAATTATTTCTATTGTGGCAAGTCATCTTCAGTTTAGAAAATCACAGAATTGTAAACTGGGAATTAAAAAAAGGTTGGGAGGCTGAATCAGGTATCACCCTGTTGCTTATGTGTCTAGATCTAAAGCTCCACTTGTTCAGGTGAAATAAAACCTCAGTTAACCAAGGCTAGGGTTAAGAAGGGAGTTCCTTTGGTTTTCTTTGTGAGTTTCCTAAGAGAAAGGAATTGGTCAAAATGAATCTAATGCCTACTGTCACTGGTCAAAATTCCACTCTCGTACCACTACCTGTATCTTAGTCATGGCTAAATTTTACCATAAAGATGATTCCTAATCACTAACAGCTGATAATCTGTGTGTTTTCCTGGTCGTGGAGGGTAACAGTGCTATGTAAGTGGAAATCAGGTTGGAGGTTGACTATCTTTTTTCCTGTTAAAATGTAACCAGAAGTTCACTGAGGCACTTCAAGAAAACAACTTGCCCTGTTGTTAGTGAAGCAACATCATCCCAATAAGGCCTTGCTTGCACTGCAAATCTGCAACTTATTAAGAGTAGCTAATAGTTATGTTATAAAGAGGGAAGCCATGACAATCTGGAGGGCCAGTGGCTCTCAGCGTACAGTGCCTGAAGCTTGATCAATCTGGTTCTGAGCCAGAGGAGGGATAAGAAGAGTTTCTGTTTTCTCAGGAGTGGCATGTCCTGGGATTTATGGTTGTCTATAAGCTCTGTGTTTCCAATAAGTAATAAAACTGCTTCAGGCTGCATTGCAGAGTTGCTGAATGTGGGTCACATTCTACCTACAAGTAATAATTTGGCCACCCTACAAGTTAAATATTTATTTTGTAGAAGTCAGTTTCTTACCACTTTAGTTTCCAAGGGTTCTTTTGATGGTATTAAAGCCATAAGCAGAACTAAATATCTGCAGAATTATAGCAAGTTCCTCTATAACATTTCAGTTGAATCTTATTCTTCCCTAAATAGATTAAAAGGTCTTTCATCTCTGCAGTTTTAAGTAGTATTTTTCACAGTAGCAGGGAGACACCGCATCTCTGCTAGTCAGTTTGCTGACTGTTTTAATACTTTATAATTTTGTAATGCTTTCCCCTAAGGCTCTCCAAGGGTAAGGCACAAGCCCTGTTCCAATGTCTGATATTAGTTGGCCAAGACAATGTGTTTATTCTTGACTTTTTTCTTTTTTCACTCGGTTCATTGAAGATAAATGGGGACCTTGGGCTTTTAAGATAAGATATTTTTTGCAATTTTATTTAGGAAGCTTCTTCTAATATGAAATAAGTCCTCTCAAAAAGGAGAGTAATGAAAGATACTGCCCTAGTCACATGTTTCTCATGTTTCTCATGGCTGAAAATGCCTAGGATGAACTTGACTTTTCAATATGTATCATGTAGACATATTAAACTTGTTTTAAAATGATATTACTCAGGTTTGGCAGTGAAAACTGAAATTCATTAGAGACAGATATGCATAACATCAAGGTATCAAAAGACTGAATTATTTTGTTGCTTGCCTGTGACTATATCATAGATACTGGCTTTTTTTAATTCACCAAAGAAAAAGAAACTGGAAAAAATATTAGCCTATTTATGAACATTTTTCTTGAATAAACTAAGACTGTAATACTAAGGAAATGCTCATACTAAGTATTCAGTATTTTACATAATGAGGCACAAAGGCATATTATTCTCATTCTTCTCTGGGTCTCGAACAGCACAGCAATTCTTTGGACTGACTGGTTTTTTTTCACAATGTAGAAATTTTGCTGAAGAGGAAAACAGAAAAATGACACACCTTTGTGCAGATTTTTCTAAGGGGCTGGATAAAAGCTAAGTTAACTCTGGAACTGCATAGATTTTTTGCATAGGTTCAAAAAGAATAGTGCTGTGTCCTGATGTATGTAACTGGAAGGTAATTGCATGCTTGACACCATGTTAATGTTGGTCCTATTGCATCAGCTTTGCATTAGTTTTGGCTGGGATAGAGTGAATTTTCATCATAATAGCTAAATTTTGAATTTGTGCTGAAAACAGTGTTGAAAAACAGGGATGTTTTCATTACCTCTGAGCCCTTCATTACCTCTGTGTAAACCCTCTGAGGGTTTACACAGCATCAAAGACTTTTCTGCCTCTCAGCCCATGCCACCAGTGAGGAAGCTGGGAGGGCAGAAGGAGTTGTGAGGGGACACAGGTAGAACAGTTGGTCCCAACAGATCAAAGGGATATTTCATACCATGTCTTACCCAACATATATAGTGGGGAGATGGGGGGGGGGGGAGATTGGCAGTGTCCCCTGTGGTAGCTTTGTTTCAAGAAATAAATATAGGAATGACTTTTAATGCCAGAAACAGGGATCCAATGTAATCAACCGTATCTTTCAGTCACATGTGGAGGGATGAGGCACAATCACAACATAAAGGAATACAATTCTGCGAATTGTTCTCTGTATCATCTCAGTTCTTTCTCCATTCATTATGAGACCTTGTTAGCAGGACTCCATGGTCCAGAACAATCTGTGTCCTCAAACTGCTTCCTCCTACTTTGATTCTGTCAATAAATATGACTGTGAATGATTACTTAATGGAGATCCTTGTTCAGTTCAGAAAATGTCATCTAAGTCTGTTTGCTCTAGGGGTCTGATTATTTTCTTAGATCTTGTTTCATCCTGCCTCAAGCACC
The DNA here is from genome assembly GCF_024509145.1 of Vidua macroura. NCBI lineage: Eukaryota > Metazoa > Chordata > Aves > Passeriformes > Viduidae > Vidua > Vidua macroura. Next base: position 57,417,165 of record NC_071572.1, on the reverse strand, counting down.
ACTTTTTATCTGCTTTGCAATGAATTTGATTCCCAGCTCAGTGAGCTTCTGCAACACCTGAGGATAGCTTTTGGTGTTTTTCATCATGGAGACGTACTCCCTGAACTTTATTATTATTCAGATCCTCAAGAAGGGCTGTCCTGCTGGTCTCAAGCCTTTGCTTGCTTGAAATTATTTTCTAAAGTCAACAGAGTGAGAAGCATGGTGCTGAAAGATTTTATAGAAATCCTGCAATAATTACCTGAGTGAATGCTGGCATTGTATCCTTAGAGCATCCTGATTAGGAAATCTACTAAAAGACCATTTACACAAACAAAGAATTCCATGTAAGGCTTGTATGGCCTAGCAAAGTAATAGATTTGCAGTGCATGCACCTCCTCTTGTACAACTTGGGAAATAAAACAAATCATGATAATGCCAGATACTACCCAAGTCAGTACTATCGAAGGTATTACTCATTATACTATCAACAGAAATTTACCCTCAAGAATGAAATTTCCAGTGAACTGTAACAGTTTTAGTTGACAGTAGAGCTGTGTAAAAAGTTGTTTTTTTTTTTTTTGTCCTGGCAGTTGAAACATGCACAACACCATAAGTATAATAATGATTAATTGCTTATTAGTAAAAGAATTAAAAATTTTGGACACTAAGTGTCCAAAAGAGTTTACTGTGTCATGCTCTGCTTGAAATCCAGTGCAGCACTAGAGACAAGACGATTAGCTCAATCCTGTGCATGTATCTATCTGTCCATCTGTATATGTTACTTAAATATTTTTTGTAACCTGCATATATGTATTAGACTTGGTTTCAGAAAATTGCCAGCCATGATTTCTGTTGATAGACTGATTCAATGCTGTCTGTGGTCATAATCTGTCCTGGACTGATGTAATGTTAGACAATTTGTTCTTAAATTATTACCTCAGTGAAGGTAAAATTTTAGTGACAGTAATTGTGGTCTCTCTTTAGTCCTGGAGGTTTCTTTAAGTCACTTTTTTCACTGATTTAAACTCTGGATTTGGAAAGGCCAAGCAGTGGGGGAATAAATAGAAAATCTTAGGCCATTTCCTAAGGGATATGTATTATCATTATTGACCTGTGCTAGAAGAAGTAGCAGCTGGAGGTGAAGTTGCACGCAGTGTTCCCTGGCATGCTTTCACTTCAATTACAAAGACACCCCTCCAGTTACCAGTGTTAGTACCTAGCAAAGCTTTGACTTTCATGTTTCTTTTTCAATACAGGTCAAACAATCAATGCAGAAATACTGTTCTTCCTCAAACACTTCAGCTCTGTAGGGCACCACTGTCACCACAATCATATCCTCTTTAATTTTCAAATCAGCTTTGGATTTGTTCCAGCATCCCCTTTAGTAAATTGATTTTTAAGGGTAAGTGGCTTACATTGTCTCCATTTCTTCAGAAACTCTTTTGCTTTGGAAACTTCAAAAATTTTGAGAGAAGAGAGAAAAACTTCTCTGAATCCTTGCTGAAGTAGAGCATCATCTAAGATTTATTCTTTTGGTTATATTAAATTTCTCTTGCTGGAATATTCTTACACATATACACACACATACACCTCCTTTCTTCCTAATTAAGTGTACTTTACAACTTCCTTCCTTGCAGGATCTTATTAAAAATTGCACAAACTGTTTTAATTCTCATACTACTTTTCTAGATACTTATTTTCATCAGCACCACTTACATAATCCTCAGCCTTTCATTTCTGTACTTGGCTAGCTACACTTTGATCCCTTAGTATATTTTTTTGAGTCTGCTTTCTCTGATGTTTTTTGTCTCTACTGTATGAAAGATAACCCCTTTGGAGCACCATTCTTCCTGTAATTTACTATTCTAACATACATCTCCTGTTTTCTATCAGTTGTCATTTTCCTTTGTAGTTGCCATCCTCCTTTAAAAAGTCAGCCTCACTCCTAACCTTAACCTACTTTTTCATTGTAAAACTAAAATTTTACAAGTGGAAATATATACAGAAGATGACTGGTCTTATTTGAATGAATATCAAATAATAGATACTAGTATTCTCTTCATATTTAATATCCATCACTTTGAATATTTTCAGAGTATTGTAGAAAAGCTACACCAAGTGAATCCATTATATAATTCCTTAGAGTATGGCCCATCCATTAATTAATCATCCCGGTCACTTGGTGCTATAAGTACTAGAAGTTAAGGCAACTTGCCTAAGGTACAAAGCAGTGGATCAGTAGCACAACTAGAAGAAAAAACCAAAATAACAGTAGTCCCTGGATGTGGGCTCAAAACCTAAATTCAATATGAACTTCTTCACTGAATAGTAATAAATACTAAGAATTATAATATTAAATGCTCTAAGGCTTTCATGGATTCATGCCTTGTTAGGAGGAACTGGAGTTAAAACTATCTCAGCTGCAAATGATTCTCCTTTGTGTTAGGATCCCTCTCTTATGAGGAATGAATGCCTGCAACAAGCAAAAAAGACAGATATTAATGCTATATTAATAATAACTAATGTTATATTAATTATCATCATAAAATTGCCTCATGATATTTGGAAAAATGAATGTCAGGAGGTGAAGTTATAAAAGCACAGAAAATTTCTGGTGCTCCAAGATGAAGTGTTTCCAGCCAACATCAAGCTGTCCCCCACCCAAAACAACATGATCAGCATGTGTGATAGGGATTTTTCTTGGCAACATTACTGAGCTTCTTCCTTTCCAGAGTGATGCAGGCACTGGGACTCAGATAAGAAGTTTTGTCTTTCAGCAAGATCTAGGAACAAATATTTGAGACTGATGACCACCTTGCTTCGCTCTCTGCCAAAAAAAAAAAATCCTTGATGATAATAGCAGCAGGGGGAAAACCACCCACTGCAGTCTGAAAAATGTTACTCTAAAATATTTCACCAAATTTTTCAGTGGTACTTTCCAGAGATAAGATAAGGACAAGGGGCACTCATGGTTTCCTTTCCTGTAGCGCAGTCCAATCTGATGCTATTCATAAGTCATTCTTTGAATGACTGTCAATCTTAAATTCCTTTTGAGCTAAAATATTGACATTTAGTGTATTCATTCTTTATGAGATGCTGACAAAAAAATCTCCCAATTTAATTTTGACTTTCCCATTACAGGTTCCTAAAAGGTCACCAGCCCATTTTACTAGCTGCAATCGTTGTTAAATCTATGTACTATGGGGTAACACTTAACAAGGGGGACATTTTAAAAGACCTGTGTGGAATAAGGACACACCATCAGAAAATTTCCAAATTATTTTGGCAGTACATTTGCTACAGTTCTCATTTATAGAAATGAAAGTAATTTGGAGTGAAAAGTATCAAGTTTTAAGCCTCAAAAATGTATCTTTTATTAATCCTTTCAGATACTCAAATTTAAATAAAAATTATCCATCCCACCCATATGATGCAGGGATTCTTCTCTGTATGTTTGGGTATTAGAGTATCAAATGTGTGATCATGCACTGCATATGTTATTTCTATAATCTCTGAATTAAATACAAAAAATTGTTAGAACAACTATGATACCAAATTAAAATCATTGATAGATGCTGAATATTTAATTATGATGCAATTGCTTTTTCCCAGAACAACTTTATCACTATGAGAACGAATACTGAAAAAGGTTCCTGGTTATTGGACCTCACCAAGGCTAAGTAAAAATGCAGAAATGTTAATTCTGATAATGGCAGTAAGAACAGTTCTTTAATGCATTAATTTTACATAATCAAAGTATCACAGAACATTTGATACCGGAAGGCACTTTTGGAGATCATCTAGTTCATCTTCTCTCATCAAGGCATGTAGAGCTGGAGTGTACTGCTCAGGGTCATTCCTGTCAGGTTTTGAATATCTGCAAGGCTGGAGATTTCACAATGTCCCTGAAAAACCAGGCTCAGATTTTCAACCATCTTCACAGTAAAACATGGAATCACAGAACAGTTTGGGTTGGAAGGGACCTTAACAGTCATCTGTTCCAATCCTCTTGCCAAGGACATGCACCTTCCACCAGACTGGGTTGCTTAAAGCCCTGTCCAGCCTGGACTTGAACACTTCAGGAGTGTGACATCTTATCTGGGCATAGTGTTTCAGATCCTCACCACCCCGAGAGGAAGAATTTCTTCCAACTAGCTAATCTAAATGTCCTCATCTCAGTATTGAAAAGAAAACTGCCTGGGACCCCAGGCTCCATGCCTTTCACCCTCACCCCCCCAGTCATGCATTCACACTTGAGATTTTCCTTACATCTCCCTGACAGCATCATGGGGCCCATCAGGAAAAACAGCAAGGAGTGACAGGCTGGAGAAGCTTTGGCAGTTTCTCTGTAACATTCCATATCCAAGCACCTGCCAAGCAGGAAGCCCTCCTAGGCAGCAAGCCAGGTGGGCAGGCAGTATCCTCTGTCCCCCTTCAGCAGGCCCCCACTGCTGTCACTCAGCCCTTCCTCCTGCTGCTGAGGTAGGGCTCAGGCTCAGCCTGCTTGAATGCTTCACTGGACATGGCTCCAACCCCTCACCTGCTACCAGGGCGCAGTCCCTGCTCCATAGCTGCACATCTTCAAAACGAGTATTTTATAATCATCCTTTAAACAAGAAGAATGAGATAGACGATGTGCAACATAAAATCCAATAGGGAGAAGAAAAACCTAAACAAACAGGGGAAAAAAAAAAAAGAAAAAAATATCTTAGGGAATGTAAGTAAAAATAATATAACATCGACATGCTGGCTTGTATTCACAGATATTTCCTGGCATAGATACACTGTACTAATTATTCTGCCATAGTTCTATCAGTTTTAGCTCCCATGTGGACATTCTCTGTGCCAAAGCTGTTATTTTGTCCCAGAATAATTATACTAGAGTAATTATTCCAAATAAAATTACTATTATTTTGAAACAGAATGTCCATACTGATCTTAAAGCAATACAGTTATAGCAGCATAAATTATAGATATGCCAGAAAATATCTATTTGAGGACAAGGTCTCCAGTGGTAGAAAATTTGCTGAGTTGCACCAATTTAAGATGTTCTTTTATTCCAGTTTTTTATTTTTGTTTTTTTGGTTGGTTTATTTGGTTGTTTCTTTGTTTCCTTGTTTGTTTGTTTTTAAGGTTTTACTTTTATTGTTTGGTTGATTGGTTGATTCTGTTTTTTTTTTTTTTTTTTTTTTCTGGGATTTTTGATTGGTTTTGGGTTTATTTTTTTTTTAATAAAAAGGAAATTCTATAGTTCATTAAAATGACCCCCTAGTGTCACTGGGATCATTTCCTATGATTGTCTGTGTCCTGAAACTCTGTTAATTTGGAATTAATTTCCCATGTTCTTTGGAGTGGTTATGAACTGTATTATCTGTAGAATCATGCAAAATTTCAGAGCTCAACAAACAATAAATGACCATGATTAATGCAGCTTATTCTTTGACAGCTTTGGGGATCACAGCCCATGAAAGATGTCATGGCTATTGCTCTGAAAGGGTTTTCCTCCATATTACATGTCCTTATTCCTTAATTTATTGTCCTGCCTCTATTGTCTCCTTCTTCTATTGTCCTCCTGTCTACGGTTTTCTCTTTCTTTCAGCCAATTTCAGTGTGACTGGTGAATTGTCACAATAGGGATGGACAAGACACCTGTTTCTTCATGCAAAATAGGCAAATCTTTATTCACATGGCCCATATTTATGTGATTATCAGAAGGCACCCTGTTATCTCTAATGGTCAGCAATTCACTGAAACTCATTTCATTGGTTGGTAATGGCCAATGTACATGTTCATCAAACTCTTTCTGAATATGTTTCCATTCTTTCTTCATGGATTCTCATGGGATAAACTTCTTATTTTCACAGGGGCAAACTGCCTTCTCATAATAATCGATTGCTACACAAACTGATTTTAATTCTTATAATTCTTTTCTCATGGGAACTTAATAGGCTAGCTTAGCCAGAATAGCAAGGCCTAAACCATCTTTTACAAGGCCTTTCTATTGTAAGGTTTTACCTATATGTAAAAGTAAATATTTTTTCTTGTGTTGTGTGCACTATAAGTTAACAGCCACTTTGAAGTTCTAGGCTTCTTAAAAAGAGTGGCCTAAGAGGGAAGGGCAACAACCTCACATTATGATTGCAGATGCTTTTTTTTTTTTTTTTTTTTTTGTTCTGAAATAAAGTAAAAAATGTTTTAAGAACCTGAGAGCCTCAGAAAAACATTTTACTGGTGTTGTTTGACAGTTCATTTGATAATACATCAACTGGTATACTTTTAGTACCTACACGGATATATGTCAATAAAATGTGCATGGCTTTTTCTTGTCATTTCAACTGACCTGAAAGAGGTCATTGTCTCCCACAAATACCTTATAAAGACAACATTTTAAATATTCTAGAGTTCTTTAATACCTTCAAGTTTTCTTGATACACACATTTGAAACTTGTTCAAGGGTAATAAGCACAGCCACCTTTGTTCTTTCGAGTATATCTCTAGGTTTTACAGAGTGTATTTTTCTTGTTGGTAGGTGGAAGTACTCTATTCTGGGGGTTAAATACGGAACACAATCTCTGGATTTTAAAAGTTCTTTGCTGATATAACCATTTAGTAACAGAGCTAACAGCTTGATTCTTCAGAAAAAAGTTCACACAAACTTGCTCTTTGCAGGGGGGTATCTGTCACTCAAGGCAGAGAGAGCAGCAACAGCTTATTCTGATCTCATCATTAGCAATGAAACCAGTAACCCAGTTCTGCAAATTAGCACAATGAAAAAAAGCAGTCTGAGGAGCCAAGTGGCAGAATGGCTTCCTTGAGTTTCACAGAGAACATGTTGAGCTTCCTAATATTGATGCAGTGCAGCATTTATGTATTATAACAGACATCCCAGGAAAAAGAGTGTCTGATAGATGCCACTAAAATGTTTGATTGAGTGACGAAAGAACACTGATATGTCTGATAATCCCATAGGGCAAAAATCAAGTAAACAGAAGATATGTAATATTTTTTTAAATGCAGCCAATTGTATATGTAATTTTAAAAGCTCTTTGGATTCATATTAAAAATATAAGGCATAAACCATTGGAAAATAGCAAAATGTATTAAAATATATATATTGGAAATTAGCAAGATACACAATTATTATTTTAACAAAAGACAATAAGCTGGGTTTTTTTATCTTTGTTGTTCATACCTATCCCAGATGAAATTAAGAAACCGTATTTGAGAATGAAAATTCTATAGAAGAGTTCTAAAGCCAATGTAAATTTCTGTGAAAGTCACTATTTCATATAAAAATAATATCTGTTGATTTTAATATGTTTTAAAAATACTTCATTCCCAAAAGACAGAGTTCTGATACTCTGGATCCAAATAAAGGTGCATCCTACCCAGCTTTACTCATTTAAATGTCAGATTCCTAGTATAAGACATATTTAGGTTTCTTATATAGCCAATGGAGAGAGACTGGATTCCCAAAGTACATTTCTTTGTCTGTACTTTTCCATCTGAACATGCCTGAGAGAGCCTAACCAACTGTTTAGGGCTGGGCATCTAACTGCTAGACATCCAAGGCATGCTTCAGAAGCACCCTTATCTAAGGCTTCTAAGATACTTACTTTTGGTTCTGGGAAGTTATAAAACTTTTGTTGATCTCCTTCAAATATTAAGTGATCTTTCTGCAGACCAATTGGCAGTGTCACACAGGCTTAGTGTTTTTCATGGATAACATAAAGCTGCTCAAGCTTTTGCTTACAAGCAGTAAGTAATTGATTGTCTGTCAATATGTAGCGCATATAAAGCAGAAAAGCAGAACTATCAACAACAGGCTCTTACTGTCTCTTCTCCCTCCCCTTCTCAATTAACACCAGGGTCAAGCTCAACAGTTCAAACATAAAGAATTATAATTTGTTCCTTTAAAGAAAAACAGTAACTTTAGAAAAAAGATATATTATTGATTTGCTTGAGTTTTCTTAAATAAATAGTTTGCTATTTGCAGACTGCTGTCCTTCAGCATATGTAAAACATATTTTGTTTGGACTAAGGCTTTCTGAAAACATCCCTACTTTGCAATTAGCTCTGGGGAAAATTTTAATCTCAGTTTCATTTTTGTGGAATATGAAGATGCAAGAACTACAGACAAGACATTACAAGAGACAGAGGGAAGGTATCCTGACTCAGGACTATATTCCAGTTTTTGTTTGCATTCCATCTATCTTCTCTGATGTGGCTTATAGCAACACAATATTTGGATGAACAAATCTACTCTTATCCACAGCAATACAGCAAACTAATTTAATTGAAACATTTTATTAAATCACTTTGAATAATTTAAAGATGATGATGATGTAATGATATTTTTGCTGCTAAAAAATTGGGTATGAAAACACAAGATTCCTTTACAAATTCACTTCTTTTTTGTTTATATATAATGTTTTTAAAAACTAGATTCTTGGTTGAGTATGAAAAGAAATACTAACTTCTTAATACATTATTAGGCACGAGATAGCTCCTGCAATCCGAAAATCCACATTCCTCATTTGTCTGCTATTTTCTGTTAATATATGACTGTTTAAATCTTTTTTCACAAGGTTCTTCACTGCTTCACTGTCTTTAAAATATCAGTTGCTAAATTCAGAACAATGACCTTAAGCTTTAAGTTCAGGTTTTGTTTCAGTTTTAAATGTGCAGTGATGACCACTGATATTTAGTAACTCAGTTCCCATTACTCTTGCACATAATCCAAATCTACAGTCAGCTTTGTGAAAGGTTTTGTTGGACAGTCTCTTTTCCTAGGAAGCTAAAATTAGTTCCTTTCCTTATATCAGCCCTATAGTCTGTGATTTCAGTCCCCTTTTTGCCATCCTACAAAATTTGCCCAAATGCTCCAGAGTCCGGCCAAGCTTACAAGCCATAAGAGAAGATAAAAAATTCCTGTTCTCATGACCTAGAAAATTAGAGTTTTTCTTATTTTCAAAACACATATTGTAAAACAAAGGCAATGTTTCATCTGTTTCTTAGGGACATTATCAAATCTCTTGTATAATATTACTCCTATAAGACAGAGACCTCAGAATATATACATATATGAGTGGAGTTTTTCCTATTAAGGTGCAAAACTCTGCATTTCCCCTTGTTGAACTCCATTATATTGCAGTCAGTCCACATCTCCAGCCCATTGAAGTCCCTCTGATTGTTAGGACAACCCTGTCATGATTTAGCCACTCCTCTCAGTTTTGGGTCATCAGCAAACTTGCTGGATACTAGACCCTGCACCATCATCCAGCTCATTAATGAAGATTTTGAACAGGACTGGACCTGGACTTGACCAGTATTGATTCCTGGGGTATGCTGGTGGTTACTGGCCTTCACTACCTTTGTTCACCAATCATCATTCTTTAGGCCCAGACATTCATCCAGTTCTCAGTTGATTTTACAGTCTACTCATCCAGCCCATACTTCAGTATTTTTTCTATGAGGATGTTAATTGGTGTTCAGATGGAATTACATATGTAGTTTCAAACTCAACCAATTAGTTTATCGTCTTCTACTTTTATAACCAAGCAAGAGACTTTCTAGCCCAATGAGCAGCTTTATGAGTAAAACTTTGATCATAGCAGTCCTTTTTTGAGGTTTCCATAGTTAAAAGTAGTATCACACAAGAAAATTTGTGTAAATGTCAAGAAGGCACCGGTGAGCCCACACCTTCAGTCCTGTATCTAGCTCTGGGCCCCTCAATTCAAGAAACCCATTGATGTGTTGGAGTGTATCCAAGGAAGGAAAATGAAGCTGGAAAAGGGTCTAGAGAGTAAGTGTATTGGTTTATGAGGCAAGGTTCCGGTACCAGGGGGTCTGCAGGGGTGGTTTCCAGGAAAACCTGCCAGAAGCTCCTCCCATGTCTGTCAGAGCCAATGCCAGCCAGGTCCAAGATGGACCCACTGCTGGCCAAGGCCAAGCCAATCAGAGATGATAGCAATGCCTCTGTGACAGCATATTTGAGAAGTCAGAACAGTTATTGCCCAGAAGGAATTGCAATAGAGAAGTGAGGATTCATAATATGTGAAAGAAACAGCCCCGCAGACACCCAGCTCAGTGGAGAAGGAGGGGCAGGATGTGCTCCAGGTGCTGACCAGAGATTCCCCTGCAGCCCATGGCGCAGAGCATGGTGTGGCAGATGTGCCCCTGCAGCCCTTGAACATCCACAGCGATGCAGAGTTCCACCTACCCTGGAGAAGCCCTGCACCAGAGCAGGTGGATGCCCAAAAAATGGCTGTGACTCCATGGGAAATCCATGCCAGAGCAGTTTCCAGGCGGGACCTATGGACCCATGGAGAGAAAAGAGCCCATGCAAGAGCATGTTTCCTGGTAGGATTGCAATCCCCTGGGAGGGACTCAGGCTGGAGCAGTTCATGGGCAACAGTAGCCTGTGGGGCAGACTTGTACTGGAGAAGTTCATTGAGAACTGTCTCCTGTGGGAGGCATTCCACACTAGGTCTTTCCCACAGGAGAGTTTTCTTTCCCTGAGGAAGAAGCAGCAGCAAAAAAAACGTGCAGTGAACTGATGGTAACCCCCACTCCCCGTCTCCCTGCAGTGATGTAGGAGAGGAGGTAAAGAATTGAAAATGAGACTGGGAAGGAGGGAAAGGTGGGGAGAAAGTGTGTTTAAGATCTGTTTTTCTTCTCATTAACCTACTCTGATTTTGTTAATAATGAATTCAATTTATTTCCCTAAGTCTAGTTTGTTTTGCCCTTGAGAGCAAAACAACTCACAACTGGTGAGTGATCTCTCTGTACACTTATCTCAACCCACAAGCCTTTTGTTATAATTTCTCTCTCCTGTCCAGTTGCAGAGGAGAGTGATAGAGAGACTTTGGTGAGCATCTAACATCCAATCTAGGTCAAACCACCACAGTAAGTCATATGAAATGTGGCTGAAGGAGCTGGGGTTGTGTAGCCTGAAGAAAAGAAGGCTCGGGGTAACCCTTTTCATTCTCTACAGCTGCCTGAAAGGAGGCTGTAGTCAGGTGGCTGTCAGCCTCTTCTCTCAGGCAATAAGCAAGAGGATGAGAAGAAATGGCCTCACACTGTGGCACGAGAGGTTCAGGCTACACTTCAGGAAGAATTCCTTCAGTGAAAGGGTGATTAAGCATTATGATGGGCTGTGCTGGGAAGTGGTGGATTCACCATCCCTGGAAGTGTTAAAAAAATGACTGGGTGTGACACTTAATGATATAATTTAGTTGAAATGGTGCTGTTCAGTCAAAGTCCAGACTTGATGATTTTAGAGGTCTTTTCCAACCTTAATGAATCTGTGTCTCTATGAAGACAGAAACCTGCATGTTGAATATTAGAATTTGGAACCCCTTAGAACCCTACAGAAGTAATTGGCTGAATATTAGAAAATAATAAGAAGCTAGATTACATCACATGAATTCTGTATTTTCTAATGAAATTAAATTTTTATATCTCATCAATTTCTGACTTTTCAGATATTTGCATTTCATATTCCTTTTAATTTTACACTGTGGTTATTTGTTATTAAAAAAAAAAAAAAACAAACAAAAAAAAAAAAAAAAAAAAAAAAAAAAAAACAAACCACATTTACTAAGCCAGATTTCTGAACAGGACACGCTGAAAACCAGGGAAAGGACCAGGAGAATTATTGTGGATTCCCAGAATAATGATCCCCAAAGTACATCAAAAAATGGTCATGAACAAATGAAAGACACTTGGTCCAGCCATCTCCATTCTGCTTGTTTTAGTCCACAGTGTGTAGTGTCCACATGGTTACTGCATCTTTGCAAATATCACACAGCCAGAGAGTAACTTCCTCAGTTAGGTAGACCATTTCTGTTATTTATTGATAGAATTCTTTACACCAGGTTTCTCAGACATGAGTGATTCTACTGTCCCCGTGTTTTCTGAAAATTAAAGCTGCTGAGCTACAAGAAAGAGCATGTAAGTGAAGAGAGAGGTCATATTAAGTTGTTAAATGAAAATGTAAAAATGAAAGAAACTGTTTTTAACTCATGTTTTTAATTTAAAATAATTTTTTAAAAACAAAATATTTAAGATTATCTGGTAAATTAGATTTTGTAACACTTTATGCAGCAATTTGAAAATTTGACTTCCGATGAGCATACATGAATCAATCAACCTAAAGGCTCTTGAAATTCAAAGTTCTTCATATTTCTTTAATTTGGATATAAAAATAGATCTGGAGAATTATGCTCAGTGACTACAATATGACCAGCAGAAATTTCAATGTCAAAGCTTTATACATTTAAAATTAAACAAATAAAATGTGATGAACTGTCCCAACCCTTTCATTTAAGGATATGGGATTAAAATCTATTTGCTCTTAAATTGTTTTTAGTAGTGATTCCTGTTTTGTTGAGGAAAAATTTGCTTTAAATTCTCAGGCTGTTATTACATATCAATATCTCTAAAAGATTCTTGGTGAATCACATCCATGTCTCAAGCTTGGGCTGTAAGGACCTTAAGACAAGGCTGTTTTTTGCACTGTGCTTTTCTTGGGACAGAACAATATGTGTTCTTATACTTTCTGACAGCATTGTAAGTGATACAGGAAGTGATAAGGAAAAAATTAAATTGGTGGCAGAAGAAAACTACAATTTTAACATTCGAGGAGGGCAAGACAAAGAATTTTCCTGCAATGAAAGAGCATGAATATGGGCATGGGACCTACTTTTAAAAACACTCTATGCTGAGCAAATAATTTTCATACCACTTATTCTCGTTATTGATATTTGAGTCCTCCCTATCCAAAGGACTGCATGTAGCTCAAGTCTTCACCATATGTCCATGGTCCTCATAGTGTTCAAGAGTAAAGCTTTCCTAATCAAGAAAAATCATACCATATAGCAGATTTTTTTGTTCTCTAGGGCCTCTCTCTGCATTAAGAATGCTAAAAAAGCAGTCCTGTTGAGTACATGATTGAATAAATGCATGTGACTATTCAGCTTGCTGGAAGAGGTGGGGGCAAAATACAAAAATTGAAGGGGTTTTGAGCACTGGCTTTAATCTGTCAAGTTTAACATCTGTCTGCTATAAAGACTGCCAGGACAGGATATTCTGTACCACATGTACATAGGCACTCACTAGATAAAAGTACACAGGGAAATTAACTGTCAGCTAAGAATTTAAAACAGGAGTTAGACATTCATATTCTCAGAATATTCTACAAAGCAGGGAGCACACATGTGTGAAGGAAGCTTACTATTAAGGGTTTCTGTTACTAGTACTGCAAGAGAGTTTTGTTAAACTTCTGAAAGCAGTAGCATTGGAAGACAGCCTCTACTTAAAAGCCTCATAAGGAGACGTGACATTCAGGACAGAAACCAAGATATTTTTATCTTGACAAAGGTAGATGTTTGAAAAAAAGCACATTAATTTTCAGAAAAAAAATCACTGGATTTCTGAACAAGTATCCTGTTGAGATCCAGTATAAAAAATTCTAATTGAAAGAAACAATTTGAACGTTTCAAAAAAGACTGGTCACATAAAGACCTGGTTTCTGAACTAGTTTTTCTGGTAGAAGCTGAGATGACTGTGCAGTGAAAGTAAAGAAATATGAGAATCATAGGAGAGAACCTCCAGTAGAGAAAGAGTTTTAACTGTCTGCTCAAAGGTACCAAACTGCTTTAAATCTTCCCTGGAGTTTTTCAAACATCTAGGCTATTTAGATGTAGGAGTTTGTTTAGCCCTAATCCATGGCTAAAAGTCTGTATTGCAAAGCTGTTACATATTTAATTAGTTTGCTGTGCAATTCTTGTAATAGAACTGAGGGAAAGGTTCATTTTATTGAATATCAGTCAAGCTTGTAGAGAAGTGACTTTGGAAGATTAAATTAGTCATCTATGCTTTCTCTGAAGTAAATGGGCAGAGATAGACACCTCCAGCAGGCAATTCATTCTGTCTTAAGTTAGTTGTCTAAGGCTATTTGGATGAATCACCTTTTGACAGTATCTCTCTCTTTATCTCTTTCAGAAGGCATCTAGTTAGCATCAAATAACTTAAATTTTTTAGGAAAAAAAAAAACTTTACTAGTGTTTATACACAGCTTATTTTAACTGAATAAGCATGGACACTTGTTCTGCTTTTTAGAGGTTTTAAACATATTATTGACCCAGAACTGAAAACAATCTCTATGATTCTGGAGGAGTATTCAAAGTTCTAATAAAAACCAAAGAGAATAAAGGTCACCAAAAAAAAAACCTGAAACAAAAGCCAAAACCAATCCAACAAAAAAACCCAAACAACCCAAAATTGTACCTTGGAGCACTAGGAAGCACTGACTTACAACTCTGACAAAGGAGATGAAAGAAAAAAAAAGGTCCTCTATAAGCAATGAGAAAAAACATGTGTTAGTGAACTTGATAAGAAGTATTAAGACTGTGTGTCCATATTAATTTACATGTAATAATGTCCTCTTCCCACTATCAATAGCAAATGTTCAATTACACGTAAAAATAGCACTTTTCTCCTTTATAATTGCTTAATGTTTTTGAAGCAAGAAAAATACAGGAAAAGGGCTATTGCCTTATTTCCTATGATGACTCATAAAGTCATAAAATTACAGTTGATTTTGTAGATTTTAAAAGAATTTCCAATTGTTTTGCAGAGGACCAATTTATCTGTTCAGAAAAGCTGTATTCATGTATTGGAGGAAATACTTTGTCTGGACCAGTCTGTCGTGTTGTCTATTGAAATACATCTGTGACAATCAGATATTCTGTGTGATTGCATGTTCACCTTTCCTATATTACTCTACATTATTGGGTTTTTTTTTCAATTGTATGCATATATCTCCACCCCAATCTCTTTTTGTCAGTCTCTTCACATGCACAAAGACTTTAGATTTTCCAAATACTGGTATTCCTGTTAGAATGTATATTCCTACCCATAAACACTGAACTATTCATCAACAGAAACTTTTCAAAAGCAGGTATTTCAGTTAGAGGAATTCCCCTCTCTGACACCCTCTTTAACACTATCTTCAGACAGTGGAGCAGAAAATGACCTTAAACCTTTCCTCTTTTGAAACTACACTCCCTTTGATATTACACTGAAAGATAAGAGAAAGGGCTGGTATCTCCACAATATAAAATTGTGTGAGGTTGTGTGCAGGCAAATAGGATAGGAGGAAAAGCTGACTGGCAGACCGTGAATAGAATACTTTGCTGATGTAAGCTGCTGGTTAGAAGTCATGCTTACATGGATCCCAATCCAAACCTATGCCTGATCAATATGACCCCTGGCAGTCCAAGACTTAAACTTAGTCAAATGATCCCTGACAAAGCTGCAGTAAATACAGCTCTTTCCGAAATCTGACCACATCCCTCATTCCAACCCTTTCAGCCTGTTGGTGCTTCAGATCTAAACCTCACAGGAAGGGAGCAAGGAGAGGAAGAGATGCAGAAAAATATGAAAGCCACCAGTTAGTGAGGGAAATCAGTAATCTGATTCATATACTGGTTCATAAGCTTGGTTGTTTTGTATTTCATAGAACAACAGAATCATAAAATTGTTTCACTTGAAAGGGGCTTGAAAGAGCACGCAATTTCTGTCCCCCTGTCACGGGCAGGGACACCTTCCAGTAGACCAGGTTGCTCAAAACCAAATTAAAAAACTCCAACCCATGAACTTTTTGCCAGACAAACTAACACCACTGAGAAACTAATGCTGGTGAGTACATCCTGCTAACCAAGTCTATAAATTAAGTTCTGGTACTCCTGATTCACTGACCAGTAAATCCAAAATGGTAGCTGCCCAGGCTGGTTCCACATCCATACAATACACTAATCCTAGATGTGTGATCTTTGACACCTAACACATGGATGACAGGGGCAAAGCCAAACCCCTGTATCCCTCCCATACATAAAAAAAGTACTCATACATTGGTTCCCAGCAGCTGGAATCTAAACCTTAATTGTAATCTCATCAGTCCTTGGCAGATTTAGATCTATTATCATCCTGCTGCTTCTTCCATCCCTTATTACACTCTGATAGTCCACAGTGGTTTCCTTTTCAGCTATTTTCCTGTCAGATACTCCTAAAATGCAAGTCTCCAGTCCAAACCAATTCCAAGCATGGCCAATGAGTCTCATTATCAGAATGTTCTTGGTAAAATTTAACTTTTAGTACTGTGTTGGTCTCTACCTTCCTCCTATCTCAGCAGTAAGAGCCACAACACAGGGACTTCTATTAACTCCTGTCCTAAATCAGTCATGCTGTCCTAAATTTACATCAATCTTAAACATATTTTAGTATGGGTAACGAAACATTCACTCAGCAGAAAGCTTCAAAACAATTTTAAATTTTATTCACATTTTTCAGAACACTAACAATGTCAATTTATAGACACAAATTATCACAAATCTGTAATAGGGATTTACTGTAAAAGGATGCATTTTTTCAGATGACAATGATTGTTTCACCTAAATACCACTTCATATCAACACATAACATAATGGACAATGCACAGAGTGCAGCAATCTGATTGACATAATCTTTGTGAAGAACTTCAGGTGGCCTTTCCACAAGTAATTTGAGGAAACCCGGGAAACTAGCAAAAGCAGAACTGATCCTAATAGAATAAATAGTCTCCTTCGTTTACAAATGAAGTTAGTTTTATCTCTTCCCAACTGATTATGTTGCACTGCTAAGTTTGATCAACTCTTTTATCTTGACAAAAATTAATTACCAATTAAATATTGCATAAGCTAATAAAATGATACCTGAAATTTATCCAGATGGCTTTATTAGAAACAATAATGTTTGATATAAACACTACTTGGAAAGAGAATACTGCTGAAATATGGCAGAAGTTACAGGAAGTTTTAATGCTATCTTGACAAAGCAGGAAATCTCAATGAAACTTAAGGTGACCTTGTAGATAGCTGATATAAAACATTTTATTAAACTGATGTTTCCTGGCATTCCACTTTTTCCACCATTTGCTGTCAGGTTACATTCAGTGAAATGAAACTGTATGAACAGCCATCCTTCAAATACTAAGTTCCATTGTTTTTCCTGTCTCCCAGGGCATGAAATAGCTACCCACCACCTGCTGCTCACAGGCTGTTTTGTCAGGTTGCAAGTCAGAATTGACATACACTGATTTTTTAGTGCCCAGAACTATATGATATCTCTGTAGTGCTTAGGACAGCTCCTGTTGCCCTGTGCTGATCTGCAAACATCCATCGAACAAAATTAAATCACTAGACTAGACTATCTGTATTGGAATTTTACCATACATCGTAAAAGGACTTTGAATAAAAATTTTATATTTAGGGCAAGTAACAGAACAGCCAAGGGCAAATTCATTAAGCATCTGCAGCTGAAATTATTTTGGGTTCATTGATTCAATGTTTTTCATGAAATAATTGTATGTGGCTGTTCAGACTTAGAGACAAACACTTCTGTTTTCAAAAACTGTGAGAGAGAGAAAGGACAAAAAATTGTTCAAGGAACTTTCTCTTAGCTGACATCCTCCAGGTGCACCCCATATATGTACATATTCCAGTGTATTTTCTTTTTAAAAAAATTATTTATAACTATTTGAAAAAGCAATAGTATTCATTTACTTAATTTTTTTGAACACATAAGCTGGAATTAGGTATAAAATAAGGAAGATTCAACCCATATGAGCAATGGGTTTTTCTTATCACTTTTCACTTGATGGAAAGAAAAAAAATCTTTGGCATTGGTCCAGCTATCATAGAATGTAATCAATATTCTTTAAGCTCAGAATAAAATGTTCTAAATAGGTTATGAAGCCAACTTTACTCTATTTTTATGAAGTATCATGTCCTGAAACCAGTTATATTCCCAAAAGAATGAATAAAAATACTGTGTTTTTTCTTGAAGAAAAAGTATAGGTTTAAGATTTACATAAGACATACTGTTATTTTTTTAAATACTGAACAAAACCTTGTAAGTTCCACAAGGAAGGATTTAGCTAAAAATCAGATACATTTACAAAAACTGCAAAATTTTTTAAAAATGCCCTAAATTCTATTTCTATTTTAAGAAATCTCTGATGTTGATATGGCTGGGATTGTACATAAAAATATTTTTGATGACACATTTACCCCACTAGCAGTTACCAGTCCAGGAGCAGTGGCCTTCCCTGGAAGCTGGCACTCAGTCTGTTTGTGCCCTTCGTGTTATTATTTGTGCTGGCTTGTTTTTGTTTTGTATTTTTTTGTTTTTACTATTAAAACTCTTTCTTTATCAGCATGAATTTCCAAAGAACACTATAAATATTGATTTCTCCAGGAAAGCAGAGAAATCTGATAGATCACTTGCTGCATCCCAGGTTTGGGTTCAGATTAGGGGTTCTGATCTTTATTAGTTAGCCGGTTCTGTGTACCCTCATGCATCCCCCGTGTTTTCCTCCCCCCTCCGCGGTGGTTAGCTCCAGGCTGCCTGCCATTGGAGCTTCCCCCGCCACTCCTGTAGCCACTCCCTGCCCACTCCTGAGGATTCTGTGTCCGTCACCTCATTCCCACGATCCCACTCGCCCCAATGTCCGCCTGTGCCGTGTTCCTGTTGGTCACTGTGGTCCACATCATCGCCGTGGCACCCGCACTGATTGGGCGGGAGGGCTCCTGTCCTCCCTGTCCCACCCCCTATATCATCCTCTCCCCCCTGGTCCCATCACCATTTTCATCCACGTGGGGTTGGGAGCAGTCTGCGGCTTCCCCATCATGGCTCCCATGGCCAATGAAGCCTCCAGCCGCCACACGGATGGATTTGGATGATTCCCTTGCCTCTTTATTGCCTCCCTCATGCCGATGGCAAAGCGCGGCCAACCCACCCTGGTGCACGGCAACAGAAGCACCCAGGAATTGCGACAAGTGCTGGCCCCAACGAGAAGCCAAGGAGCCTAAGCTGGGCACTCGAGAGCTGACCGGGACTGAGAAAAATAACGCATTGTTGCTATCACTCATTCCTGCAAATATACACCAAAGATATTAAGTGCTGTAGTCAGAAAAAGAGTAGGAAAGCTTGATGGCATACCTTCATCCCTTTCATTGAAAGAAAAACAACAGACAAACACCACCACAACAACGAGAAACTCCAAAACCAACCAACACCCAAAAACCCAACAAAAAAAAGAAAAAGATATGAATGGCTGTGATCTGTTGGCAGCACAGATGTACATCAGGAAGCCCAAAGTATAATGGAAACCCAAGACTCTATACCCTTGACTGTCAACTTTCTTCAAAAGCAGTTTAAAAGTTTCATTCATGTGATTTAAAAGCTGCACAAAGCAAGCAGAAAAGAGAGAACTGTCTATAATTTGATTAACAGCTAATGGAACAGAATTAAAATTAATTAAAATTACCATTTAGCCATGGAAGTTAAATACTTCTTTTATTAAGCAAAACAACCCCTTAGCTGGTGACAGAGAAGAAATGACTGCAGCTAAATTGAATGAAACTTCACCTAGTGTCTTTGTGTACTCTGTGTAGTCACTATCTATAATATCCTTTAATGTTCAAAAAAGATTGTTTCTTCCTTTATAGAAGGCTATACCTCAAAAGCAATGTTGAAATTTGCAGCACACCCATGAAATCTGTGGGAATGAGTGTTGTTCGATAGTTTAAATAATAATTTTTAATGAATTTCATATTTCTGAAGTGAGAAATTAATTTGCATAAGATATAGTAAATCGGTATGTTTTTCACTAAACAATTTTTTTACTTTATTGGGCAATATTTATTTCCTTTCCATACTCTTATTGCTTTTTAGTTTTCTATCACTGTTGAGATCCCAAATTGTGCTCCTGTTGGCACATGTCACATATCGAAAAAAATCATAAATATATTTAAAATTTATTATCATTGAATCGACTTACCTGTTGATCTAAAAATCCCCAAACCAAAGAAACAAAAACCCCAAACCAAGAAACAAAAACTGAACCACATCAAAAACCTCCAAACAAAACAAAACACATGAAATGCCAATGATGCAACAGGAGAAATTATTTTTTTCTCAGGCTGAAACTGATTGAGAACATCCCCTATGTAAAAATAAAATGCATTTCTGTGGATGCACTGATGCTTCGCCATCTGTCCAACATCTCAGATTTACTCTCCCAGATAACTTCATATTTCACCATGCAGTCCCTAAAGAAGCATCACTTTAAACTGGGCCACATGGAAAAATGTTCTTCAATAAAATCTGAAGGTCTTGCTTTTAGCTGCAAGGGTCTCTAATCTAAATAAATGATGTGTTTATACAGTAAGCTGCATTTATATTTATGGAATAGGGAGGAGTAAATGTAAGGGAAAGAACACTAGAACAAAAATAAAGACCAAAGAAAAAAAAAGGAGAAAATAGACTGGAAAGAAAAGGAGAGCTAGGAAAAGAGATGTAAAGAGAAAGGGAAAAAAAAAAAAAAAAAAAAAAAAAGAAACCACGAAAAAAACCCACTAAGAAACTCCAGAATGATGGCAGTGAAAGACAGAAGGATTTGCAGAGAAAGCCAGAAGATGCTGGCAGCCATCTATCAGTCCAACTTCATGAAACAGGTATTGGAAATTAACTCAGAAACCCTATGAATTACATTCAATCCATGCTCTGGGCTAAGCACTTGTCAATTTTAGCTGCTATTGCAACCTATTACTTACAGACTACATGGCTGGCAAGCTAATGACACAAGAGAGAGTTAAAGAATAGCAGCATAAACTGTGTACAGCGATGCTTGTCACAGTCTGAGCATATCTTCCCACTGTCTGGTGGGAAAGCTGAAAGCCCAAACTCTTGCTTCCTCAGTGAGCACTTGACCTCATATCACATTTTTTCACATAGGAGAAAATATATACCTGAAGAATTAATCAATGATCTGCCTGTCCAGAGAAAGCTTTCACAAAGTTTTTCTGAGCATTGTGAAAAAGTGTTTTGACTAAACTATTCTTAAATGTTCTTCCCTCTCCTGGTAGGATATTTCGTTCTGAAGCAGAGTTCTCAATTTTTTGGAATATGCTAATAAAAAAGTAGGCAAATATGACCTCCCTATAAAATTTAGTCCGCTTATGTATACAATGTACTTCTTTGTTATTGATCACTATGTCCCCCCTGTCTAAAGCTTGATCACTTAGGATTCAAAACCACCTCCAAGGGAAGGTACAATTTATATCGACAAATGCATGCATTAATAGTGGGGCACTGAAATATTAAAAATGCCCTTTATTAGAAATGTCCCCACGCAACATACTGGAACTGCTTTATTGTATTTTTTCAGCTGATAAGCTTGTCTAAGAGAGAACTATTTTAATAACTAAGCACATTTAAAGTAAATGTCAGACACTGTGATCCTGTGAGTAACAGCTGCTTCTGCTGTTGGCTGGGAGAGAAGGAGAGAGAGAAAGAAGTACAAGTACCAAAAAACAGAGCGAATGCCAAATTAGAACAAATGTTTGTCAAGTAAAAAGGGTAGCTTTTTGTTTGATGAAAGAGACTTAATTAGAGAAGTCACAGAATCTGTCTTGAAAGTACCAGATCCATTTTCTTCAGATAAGCTAATGAACCACATTGAACTTTGCAAAGAATTGCTGAATCAATAATACAAGAGGAAAAAGAAATCTAGAAAATATGCCGCAGCATCCCTTGTAAATGAGCTAGCTAATTATTAATGTGATGCTCCACCCCAGGAAAGGAATGGAATGACACATTGACTTACTATTTTACTTTCAGTTTGGGTGAGCAATGGACAAATAAATGCTTACAAAAAGAAACTACTTTTGTACATTGTTTCTTTTTTGCAGCAGACTATAAATTCACAATTCAAATCCCTTGTTGTATGTGCTAAGTCACCTACATGGTACATTATCTACCCAGTTTGCTGTCTAATTCTATCAAGGTAGTTTTTTTTTTTCCCTAGCAGCAACCATAACAAGAACCTATTAAGGAACATAATATTTGCATTGGACAAGGGCATCTTGACTGTATTAAATAACACAGTAAACAAAATTCTTTTAACAATGACAAAACAATTAAATAATTAAAAAAAAAAAGCAACCCAAAGAAAAATTTTTATGTAGAAATTAAGTTTAACTTTAAAATTGTCTTAAAAAGAAGATTTTATTCTAAAATATTTTGGAGAGTTTTATGCTTCATTGGTATTCTTTAAGTGCTTTTCTTCTCATTTTTAGCCTTTCACATTATAGCCATGTTTGACACAATACTGCAGGATTGGAATTCAAGTCTATAGCATGTATATAATTGAATCATAAAGCACCTATACTCCTATGCCACCAATTAAGCAAAAATACGTTTTTCATGATAGGCAAACAAAAAGAAGAATAATTAAAACAAACAGGCAAGTAAAAAATATCAGCAGAAGTTAGGATTTAAAGATCCTCAGAAAATTCACATTATATGGATTTTCAAAACAGAAAAGACAAGCCTTTAAGAGGTACTTTTCTTTCAGTTTATCTTTAAGCTTTTGGAATTGAGCCTTTGTGTATGAGGTTCTCAAAAGGCTCATTGAAATCTACAAAAAAATTCTATCTGTATATAGAATGTCCTTCTCAAAGGACAGAAAAGCATAGATAAAGATAGGACTTTAAAAGTTTTGGTATACAGAAAAATCAAATGCTTATCTTAGCAGAAGATGTTATATTTAACTAACAAAAAACATTAAGTGTTTTTGGTGGAGAGCCTCCTACTTTGGGAGACTGAGGAGGAGTATATCTTAAGTTCATACTCCCCCCTTTTTATAACAAAGTATGTAACATTTTATAAAAAGATTCCTCCAATAAATGTGGTTAAAAATATAATAAAACTAATAAATTATTTGTCTCTGCAAATATACACTTATTTTTAGTATGGGTTTATTTATCCCAAACCCACAGAAGATTCCAGTTGTTTTACTTTCTGCAGGAAACTAAGAAATCCTTAAGCTTTCAAACCCTCTTTATTTTTTTTTTTCTTTTGGTAAATATCAGTCTTTGTCTGGATGAAGTGATAATCTGATTAAGCATTATCTCTAGTTTCCTGTGTTGTAAGTCAAGACCATTTCTACATTCTTGTATGAATGATACCAGAAATTAATCACTACCCACAGAGGTGGTGTTTGGAGGATGTGTTGCCTTCAGACCAGCTCTGGATATTATTCATATGCATGTTAATACTGTTTTAGATTCCAGCTGAATGAAACAGCTCCAAACATTTAAATTATTGGTAATCTTAATTACTCCATTGGAAAAGAACTCATGCATTGCAGTGTTAACTAGCTTACATTTTTCCAGTATTTCTGTATAGTATCAATATTTGCATGGAACTGTGTTGTGGTCCACACTAAAACCTGAAATTACTATATCATGCTGTACTACTAAATACAGACATATATTTTACTTTTTCCTAAGTAAAAAAAAAAAAAAAAAAAAAAAAAAAAAAAAGAAAAAAAAAAGAAAAAGAAAAAGAAAAAGAAAGAGAAAAAGAGAGGTGCCGTATGATAACTCCATGGGGTTATTTTTTGTGATTGAGAAAGCCTTTTCAGGTCTTGTCTCTGCCTTAGCCATCTTGGGTGTGTGCTACCTTTGCATTTGAGTGAGACAGAGCTAAGGTACATTGCAACTTCCCTTGCAGCCGAGTTTCAGTGAGGGAAGACACTGGCTGAACAGACTTGAAGGAAATCCCACTATACCCACATTATTTCCTTCTCTGGTTAACTGAGAAACACGTGTGCATAACTAACCATTGCTTTACAGTCTATATACAGGTTTTGCATGCCAGCTTCAATAACAGATAAATCATATCACTATATTTATTGTCAAAAACAGTCAATCAAGTGTAAATCGTTGAGTCATATTTACCCTGAAAACGACATAAGAGTAACTTGGATCAAAACAGGAATCATAGCTGTAGAATTAGTCCAAGATTGCCCTTTTCAAAACTAGCTTTTAATGTATATTTACCCTTGTAGAGTTAGACTAAAGTTTTGACATATTTTCAGAGTCAGAAAATATGGTAATCTTGCTATTTTTATCTAATTTGCAAGCTATTATTTTCTTGAAGTATGTGGAAAATGTATTTTGTTTCCTATACACACAAACGTTTATGATTTAAGTCGGGTAAATTATTAGACTTATGACTTGATCAGCAATTTTTATTTCACATACTTCTTACTATTGTAAATTTCTTTCATTTGCCTTATACTGAAAATATTTATGCTGACACCAAGCAACCTCTGATCAGTCACAACTAGTTTAAGGAATATCTTTTCCATTATTTACAGTCATTCTTGGCTCCACTTACTTAAACCAATATGTCACCTTCTTTTCATTTTTCATGCATGGTCACAGCTTACAATGAACTTGAAATAGTTCTTTATGCCTCTGTGAAATATATCTATAATTTTCCTTTTACTTTTGTAAAATGGAAGTCAAGCTGGAAGAATATAATGTGTGATAAATTGGTATATTTTTCATTACTAAAGAATGTGAACTATTTTCTCTACTTTTGGCTTTGAACTTTTGCACTTCAATCAAAGTGCAATTTTGAACAAAACTGGTTTTCAACTTTTATGGGAGGCTCAGCTAGATTTCTTTTTTCATTGTAAGTAACTTGTAAGAGAAAAGTTACCAGCAGAGAAGATCTCATTATCAGACATGGATCAAAATATATATCAAAAATAACCAAAGGTACACATATATGTATATATGTAGCCAGGAAGTGATTATGCCATGTGTCACAAAAGCAGTGATTACAAGTAATGCTTAGAAACTTGCTGCCTTTCTGTTGTATTCCTTTCCCTTAAACTTTTGCTCTTCCTGCTGCCACCACTGAGATAACAGTAGGAGCACCAGCAGAGACAAAACACCGACTGGCTGCTGTTGTCATTGCTTGAGTCAGGGCATCTGGCCATTACAGGAAAAAATGTCAGTAACTTTTCTAAATAGAAATTTTAAAAGTACCTGAAAAAACCCCATACTCATTCACTTATTTCTTGATTTGATGAAGTTAATGCATTTGACTAATCCTGAAATATTATTGGAGTCCTACCATGCTCTACAGTTAATTTATATACTACAAATAGCTGCTATTTGTCATGCTATTGTGATGCCTGGAACTACCGTTTATCTTTTCCACTTGTCCTTTTTTCTTACTTCGATCACATTTCCCATGTTGAATAGGATAACATTTGCAAATGGATGGATATTCTAATGACTGTACACTAAATTTTTTATGTATATCACACTAGTTGTCTCTCTCCATAAATTCTCAGTACAAACTTCTAAAGCTAACCTCGCAGTATTAGACAATTTAGGGGGAAAAAAGCTGGTTATTGTAATTTTCGTGATTTGAGATTATTTTTTCCTTTCTCCCTACAACAACGACAACACTGCAAAATGACCTATTTATCTTTTATTGTCTAGCTCCTAGGAGACAGAAGGTATAGGCAGAGAGTGGAACATGCATGTCCAGCTGACGGATTTTTTCCACCTTGTTTCCTGTGGAACAACAAAAGAATTCATGCAGCTGGGATCTGCATCTACCCCATTGTTCTCCACTTCTCATACACACTGGAATTAAGGTTGCTTTACTCCAGAGATGAATTCACAAGACTTCAATAAATAAGACACTGAAACTGAATTCTAAGAAACCAAATATTATCCATTGCTCCAAACAATGGGTGAGGGGAAGGTAGAACAAATTAAACTGTGAATTTCTCCAAGTTCATCTGACACAGTTCTTACCCTTCCTATAGCGGCTCTGACTTCTGGCATAGATAAAATTTAAGGAAGAAGTTACAATAAACCAACCAAATAAAAAACCAAAAAGCCTCAGATAGTCATTTGTAAGCAGATAATAGAATAAGATAGTAGTTTGCTCTTGTCAGACAAAGTCTATTATATTCCCATTCTTTGGGTGAAGAAAACAAGAAAAAATAAAATTAATCACTTCCTATCCTCTGAAGTTTTTGGAAAACCAAGCTTTAAATGGAAATAAAAAGTAATTGCCAACAAAATGCATACAGATAACTAACTCTTTCTTATTTATTTTAAAGCATTACAGATGTATTCTGAACACAAGTCATCAGTCAACAGTGATAGTCAACAGGAAAATATATAAGAATAAATTGGGCTTTAATTTTTCTTGACTAAGTATAGACATCTATCATAACTAATGCACTTCTAATAGCACAGCATTTTTTTCATTATGTAATCTCATGTATTTTGTTATGTGTCTTAAACCTAATTAGAAAGCAATAGTCCTAGCACTTATAAGAGGAAAGGCAATATTTCTTTTGACCAATGTAGGTGAAATCTACTGCAATTAAAGTTATGGCAAAGTTTATGCAAGAACAGAGAGATCATATCTTTGCTAAATAGGCTGTGAAGTCCTCCTACTTTTGGTGCTTAATTATTGGTGTCATGCTTGTAATAGCGGCATCTGTGCACACTCAACACTCTAATGGGCAGCTCCTACAGGACTAATGAATTTTAATTGATGGTGTTTAGCGTGGCTTTTGGTTTGTGGCTCTTGTAGAGGAGGCTATGCCCTTCTGCTCTTCTGTCCCCAAGTGAGCTGCATCTCTGTTGGGGAGCTCATAGGTACAGATGGTCAACAAAAGGTGAAGAATGCCAGAACTCTCTGGGCATCAGTTGCTTTTCAGTAAAGATAAAGCTTGAATTGCTAATCAGCTTCCTTTTTTCCACCCAAGCTGTTTATGCTTTGGGCTTAATGTTAATCTCTTTTAGTTAGATGACACATTCCTTTTTAATTAAAAAAATGTTTCCTAGTTTGGCAAATCAGAAGGCAACCTCCTTCCCAGCCTTCCCATAGGCAGCTTTAAATATAGTGCCCTTTGTCAGAGGCAAAACAAAAAGACCTCATGGTCTCATGGTTGCACTTAATAATTTTATCCATTCCCTGAGTTTTTGCAAAGGACTCAAAACAAATACATCTTCCTAAAACTGAAGTTCCCTTTCCAAATGTTAGTCTTTCTGTATGTATATTCTTTTCAGATCAAATATACAGTCTTCACACTAATACTTCCTTCATTTGTGGTTACAAAAATATATAATAGAAGGCAAAACTTATTTTGTAGAACTATCATTATTTTTATTTTGTATAAAATATTTCTAAATGAGGTGGGGAAGCAATTTGAAAAAAAAATGAGTTTATTATTCAAAATTTCCTTCTTCGGGAAGAACAAATCTCTAAATTTGCAACACATCAGAGGCTACAGAGAGATATGCTCTAATAAAAATCTGATTTATATAGAAATTGGAAATTGTCCACCTCACGGCCAGCTAATTAACAAAGCTGTTATTAGTTTTTAGAAAATTGCTTGCCTGTTTCCTTTAACCTATTCACCTAAAATGAAAAATCAAAATGTAGGAATGTGCTGCTTGTGAGTAATATCTCTGAAAGGCTACCACCTTCTGCTAAAAAAGTCATAACAAAATGAAAAACAAAATTCACAAGGCCCCATTCCTTTAAGCATCATCCTATACTTTTAAAAAGACAAAGAAATAAGGAAGATTTTTCTGGAAAAATGTATTAACCACATTAACTAGATATCATTATGAATCATTACTTCAAATAGCCATCATTTAGTATTTTTCAGATGAGAAGAAGACTGAAAGAGTTTAATGCGACATTTGCTTGTTTGAATACTGAAATAAACAATCTTTTTATTGCTTTCCAAAACTCATCTGTTTTATCTTTGCCAAAACAGCTCTTCACACCAATTCTGATGTACACAAAGAAGTCATAATGCCAAACACAGGCTCTTTAAGAAGCTATACCTTTTAACATGTGGCTCTATTTTCTAGAAACAAGGCCCATGCCCATCAAACTTTAAGTATGCATGCCATTGTTCACTGTGACTTCTGGAAATAATGACATAATAAACTGTTTAAGAGGAGTTAACAAAAAGAAATTAATAAAAATTGATCACTAAAAAGTGCTGCTTTTTCTTAGTATTCCAAGCTCAGCAGTTAAGTATGAAAGGATTTCTGTGAAGCTGTCATTATTTGATAACAAAAACATACCAGCTAAAGATGATATACTTTTATACAAAAGATGTTCGGATTCTCACATCTATTGACTTCAACTTGCAAGTAAAACTTTCAAAGCAGCCTTTAAGAAAGTTAATTCTATCATTTATATTTTTGAGGAACGGATCTTAGAATTTGGAGGGCAACAAGAACTAGAGGAAAAAAAGATCCCTATAAGCTTTTGAAAGCTTTTAGAGAAGTTACTCTTCCATAATGTTTGTGCATATATTGGGTCATATGTGTTAATATTTTCTGGCTCTACTGGCCTGCTTTATGGGTGTAACACAGCTATAAAATAATTTAACTACCTAGAAAAAAAAAGGTTTATACCTGTTTTGAACCATTTTTTTCTTATAATGCCATGTCTCCAGGTCACGTGAATGTGGACAAAGAATACAATACCAACTTGAATTCTAGAAATAATATTCCCAGAAGATATAGGCATATAACAGAAAGTTAAAGGATTGTTTCTGAGTACTCACAAGATGAAAGTCTCCTAAAACATTATTGGAAGATATACTTTTATTCAAACATTAACATTATGTGCTTGTTTTGAACAATGAACATCATAAAACATGCAGTGCTTGGAGTAAGCCACTCACTACAGTCTGAGATTTCTAATTCAGGAATTATCTGTGCAGAATTTAATATGAAACACTGGATCCATTAAAAATGCTTTCTGCAAGCCAGCTTTAATATCTTCTGTGCCCAAGAGGGTTGGTAACAATATGTGAGGATCACAGCTGGGGTGATCAGACCTTTCTGTTACCAAACAAACTGTAGTTATTGCATTTGCAGAAATGGCACTCCATTTATCAAGTGACTTAGAATGCCAATAAGTGGGCAGGTGAAAAAAGTACAAAGATGAGGTCAATGAATGATGTACAAAAAAAGCCAGTGAGTGCAGCATAATAATCCCCAATGCAGCTGAATACTGAAAAGTAAGGTACACTGTAGGTTTAATAGCAGCGTAGCAAGTAAATCATCTCTAGAGTGCCAAATATCTTAAAGAAT
The DNA here is from genome assembly GCF_024509145.1 of Vidua macroura. NCBI lineage: Eukaryota > Metazoa > Chordata > Aves > Passeriformes > Viduidae > Vidua > Vidua macroura. Next base: position 57,388,126 of record NC_071572.1, on the reverse strand, counting down.
TATGTATGTCACCTTCAGATAGGGTTATACTCTGTTCCCTGATCATTATGCAGTAAATTAAAAAAAAAAATCTGTGTATTGTTGTCATTATTTTACTTTGAAATGTTAAAAATATTTCTACAGCAGATGGAAAGTAATACATTAGATCACACTCAGATCACTCTATATTATTGTTACATACATATATGCATACACATACAGAGACACAAAGAAGTATATTAGCCACAAGTTATCTGAATAATTTTATAGACACCATGGAATTCTGGGAAGCCTATCAAACCTGATTAGAGATTCTGTGCTCATCATGAACAAAATACAGGCACAGAATGCAAATCTGGAGGGGGCATATTTTTCAAATATGAGCAGTTATTCTGAGAAAAAAAATCGAAGGCTTCACATTATAGTTTCTTAAATATAACAGCTCCCTGGCAATGAAGGAACAGCCAGTCTGCAACCCAGCCCTTTTCCTAATCCTATAACTCTATTCTCTTTTGCACCCATATGGTTGCTCATCAAGTCTTCAAGTGAGAAAGAATAAAGAACCAAACCAACAGAAAACTACTTGCATTCCCTCTCCACCCCTTTTATTTTGGGTGGTGTTGGCATAGGTGACATATTTTAAATGCATTTTAAATTTCTAAGTTTATTCATTATATGGTCAGACATCCAACTCAAGACAAGCAAGAAGAGTGTGGCTAGTCCTACCAGTGGGAGCTATTTCTTAAGTTGTGACAGTTTAAAAGACAGAACTTAACTGAGATCTTCTGAACAGAAAGAGTTTGACTTGAATTCACTACAATTACTACTAGGAGGTCCTTGTCAAGTGGATTGCCTAAAGTACCCATCAGAAATATCTTTGACAGAATGATGAGTCATTAAAGAAAATTAAGGGGAGAAAGACCATGTTGTAACACACATCATTGGTATGAACTTCAATAAAAAGACCACCTGTATAAAAATTGTGTACCATCCTATCCTTTTTCAAAGAAGGTATCATATAGAAGGCTTCAGTTGTTATTATCATTGGTGATAAGGAACTAATATTCAACCCTATTTCTTTACACATGCATTTTTTCCTGTACAACGCTATCTGGATCTTGTCAAGTAGCATTTTTGCAGCTGCCTCTACATGTTCTGCCATTAGAAGGCAGCCCTTTTTTAACCTAGGAGATAACCAGGAGTTATTCCATTTACCAAAGAAACAAATCAGTATCAAATCAGCGTGCCCTGGCAGCTTTTCTAACAGTGACTAGTGCTTGCTATTTATGCCTCCGGCAAAGGGGGTTGTATGCTGTAAGTAGTTTTTTGGCAGATCCCCATTCAAGGCACAGTGCCAGGGGTTTACCCCGGCCTTGTTAGAAGCCTGGACCCATGGGTTCATCTGCCATCGTGAGGTCAGAAATTTGAAAGGCACTGGTATTATTTAAGGCAACAGTTCCATTTACTTTAAACATGAAAAACAAACAAGCATAATGAATTCCACTGTAACGGTAGCTTCATGCACACTTATGTTGAACAAATACATTGATCACCCTTTGCAAAGATGTACTTTAATATGTTGTAAAACATTGCTAATATAGTACAATAAATAAAATTGGAGAAGGTTAAATGCATGGCATTAGATCAGCATATTCTGCAGCAGAGATATGAAATAGCTCAGGGCACGTGCTTCCTAAAGGAACATTAACTAGCTTCCATATGTTAATCCAGTGATCAATAGACAGTTCCATTCCCAGACCTTCATTCTAGCTCTCAGTAGCATGATATTATCTATGTTCTATCCATTATCACTAAAAACAAGCGTAATATAAATTGGCATACCTCCATCACCTCCAAGGGAACCCTGTTAGGATGCTCGGGGCAGGCCTCCATCAGGATACCCCAGATTTCTTGGTAAGAAAAAAAAAGTCCGTAAGGAAAATTTGTGCAAAATAACTTCTCTGCAAGCTGGTAGAAATATTTTCTTTAAGTGGGATGAAATCAAAGTCAGATATATGTAGTGTTTTGGTGTGCAGAATTTCACATTTCACATTTGCAGTTTTCTTGCCTTTCTTATTTGTTGTTTCTGAACATCCCACACCTGGGATCTGTCTTTCCTCTTCTCATGTCAGATGTTCATTGGCAAGAAAAAGACCTTTCAATGTCCTCTGACTCCCCAGAGCTCTAACAAGACATTCATGGTGATGATTCCATGTGAAATACCATATATGAAAAGGCAATGATAAAAAAGTAGCATGTTTTTGAGATTCCATCTTTTGTTTGCAACATGCAATTTCCACCCTGTGACCTGTGATGTTGCTTTTTTACAGATTTTCAAGGAATGTTATTGACTGAGGAGACAACCTTCGCTTGAAATTACAAGGTTTCTCACAGAGTAAATATAAAGTAATACGTGTTCTATAAAGATGTTTAGGAAGGAACTGTGTGATATGCCCAGATAATCAGTATGAGAATACAGAGTAAAGTATCTTTCCTGAGCATCCAGCAGGTCACAGAGTACCTGTTGATTCAACTTCTGCTTTGCTTAATCCATGAGTCGCACAGAGCAGACAGAGATCAGGTACTCTTGTACCTTTTACTCCCAGAAGCACCAGGATCACCTAATCACCGTGAGGCAGAAAATGTTTTTTATCACTGATAATCTAGTAAGTAATCATTTCTGCACCACCCTGCTGGTACTAGGGAAAGATGGTGTCATCTCCATGCTGCTCACTGAAGGACACAGAACTGAGTTATCCCTCACCTGGAGCAGAGCACAGGGGCATGGTATATGGTGTTCTGGCATCTCACAATAAATAAAAACATTTACTCAAGTTTTTCAGTGTGGTTTGATGCAGCATCCATATGAAGCCAAAAGTCTGCACAGAGATGCTACGGCCTTGATATATTGACTTTGATGGAGTAAATCCAAAGCACATTGGTGTAACCAAGTGAAGCATCACATTTCCATTGTGCTGAGGCTGAAAATTGATGCCACTTCTAACATACCATTTTATTTTTTTAAGTATTTCTTTGAGTAGCTGAATCACTGTATTAATTCTGGAAACCTTCTGCAACAGGATGTTATTTATATGTTTAACAATCACAACAATCAGTACAAACACGAAGCATAATAAACACAAATTTTCACAAACAGTTAAAGCAACTGTTTTTCATGATTTGAGCACCAAAGAGCAATATTTAAATGAGCAATACTTACAAAGACAATGAGCAATACTTAAATGCAGATCTTTCTGGGAAAAAACAGCAGCTCCTTCCCCAGTCCCCCTCCCCAAAATCCACAAATAAAAGAAGATTGGGGATGATTTTTGGCAATAAAAGCTTTAACTGGAAGAAGGTACACACAAAAGATGATAAGATACGATTATTAAAAATCTCTCACTTGCACAATTATAAGATGGCATTGCTGTGAAAGCAATTAAATCAATAAAGAGAAAAGGAAGAGAACAAGATTAAGCTGTATTTATTTCTGCCTTTGTTGGTGCCGGTGTTTTTGTGCAGAAGCCTGGTCATTCCAAATGTTTATCCACATCTTACCAAATCACACCTACTGACATATATAAATAAATAAATAAATAGGCAAATAGTAGAGAAAAACACTACAAATAAATAAATAAATAAATACCAAATAGGGATGCATTTAATCCATTTTTGCCAAGGCAACTTTATTTAGAAAGCTGTTTACCTTTCTGAAAAGCCTCATTAGGCATAAAAACAAAGAATGAAGTTGATTAATGTGCTCTAAGTGTGATGTTCAAATTGTAATTTTCATATACGTAAATGGATGCTTCTGCTGTATTTTGTTTGATAATTTACAGAGTTAGAACCGTTCAAACCACTAATCAGTTTCTTTTTGTGACGACAGCTGCAGAAGATCCTTTTAGAATGCTAATTCCATTAGTGGCTTCGTTCACCAAGAACTAAGGCCTTCCTCACAGATAACCTCATCACTGTACCCTGGGGAGACCTGGTTTACTTGAAATTCAGGTTTTTGGGGAATTCTTTTTTAATTTTGTTTTTCAGTAGGGTAATATGAAAAGAAGAAAAAAGTGCAGCACAAAATCCTGAGTAGATGGACTTAAAAGATAAGAGTGGCTATAAATCAGGACCAAGGTAGTTTATAACTTCCTTTTTTTTTTTTTTTTTTTTTTTTTTTTTTTTTTTTTTTTTTTTTTTATTTTAGTGTTATTGTCTGCTGACTTGGCAGGGAAAAAAAGTTGCACAAAGGTAGAATTTCTCTAAGTACTGTCTGAATATTTTGTAGGATGGTAACATTAATACAGATTGGTTTTGACACTCCAGGTTTCTAGAAATTCTTTTCTAAAACTCCTTCAATACAAAAAGTATTGCTACAAATCATATACACTGAAGCAAGAAGCAGAAAAGAAAAAGTGATTAATACATTTGGTTACCATGTATGAAAAATCATGTTTAAATCAGAAGTAGTTATAGCATGTTATGTTGTATTTTACAGAATTACCTCAGTTTCTCTCAGCAGTGCTAAATCTGGCTCAGTGGCAGCATTAGTTTCTATTAATCTGGAATTTTCATGCTCCAGCAACAGTATTAATTTTTTATATCACTGTAAATAGTAAGTAATCAATCAAAAGGTCTAAAGATATTAATGTTCTGTCTTTGTGCATAGGTATGAGAAGATTAAACTAATTCTGCTGTACAAAGAAAACAGCCTCACAGAAGCACTGAAAGTACATTGCAGGGAATGATTTTCCTTGAAATATTTCGTGTAGAACCAAAGTTAGAATACTCTCTTAAATACTTAAATACTGAAAAGAGCAGCAGTGAAATGATCTATCAGCTTTTATAAAAAATCCAAGTATAAAGGGGTTGAATAAACTGTGACAGTTTCAGTTATCAGCCTGAGAACAGCTGACACAGGTTCAGGAGTCCCTGGAGTATCTCCACAATGATTAGAGATCTGAATCTACATTTCAGAATGTGCTCTGTTGTTTTTCCCAGAAATACATGCTTGTACCTATAAACTCCAATTTGAGACCTTTCCATTAAATCTTCCCAATACTTTCACTTAGTCTGCACTGTGCCTCCTCCTCTTACCCACTCCTTGATTCTCCCAGCTGCATACCTGTCCCCCCCCCCCCGTCTCGGTCTAAGTGACTGAAATGGTATGTAGGGTCAAGCAAGTAGATTTGGGATCCCTCTTGTGGAGAAAGGGCCACACTGATGAATGTACATAAGCAGGATGGGTTTTTCCAAAAGGCAGAATAGTGTCCTGTGGTTAGACACCGTGAATATCATTTTGCTGTAAGAAAAAAGCTTTGCATTTGTGAACTCTGTCATTCTGCCTAAATTCCATAATTCATTGGCTCAATCTGAAATGTTTCCCGGTGATGTCACAGAAGAATGAGAGATTATGGAAGCTCTGCCTTATTGAGAGCTGGAGTGAGGGAAATGTTCACAGAGTGTTACTGAACTGAGAGGTATGTACAAAAGACCTGGAGAGAAGGCAAGGAAAAGATTCTATAAAAATTAGTGGCATGAGCAAGTGCAGCAAATGTAAATGACAAAATGAGAAAGGGCAACAGAAACACTTAGGTGTTTCTACTATTGTTTGTACTGCTACAATACAAAAGAAGCAGTCTGCTTATGCAAAACAGCTGATTTTAGACAAATAAACTTCCAAAGCAGCTATGTTTTTAGGTGCACAAGAACATCAGTCTCCAGTTGAGATATGTGGAAACTAGACCATATCATATAGTGTATGTTTTCTGTGATAAATACAGCAGTCTAGAATGAGTGAAAGAAGAGGAAATAGAAAATGCTCCTGGGTCATAAATGATTATCACAGGGTACTGAGGGTTGATAGCGACAGTGGTCTTGGAGTCAGAGAGGCAGAGTGTAAGAAGAGAAATGAAGGAACACTGCTAGTGTTAAAGAAATTCAGCAATGAGAGCACTACAAAAATATCAGTTGCTGATTTTTTGCCAATTTATTTGTATTTCACTTATGACTGCTGATTGTCACTACCTAATTCTGTTGCTGCTACTCCTGCCTGCAGTATCATGACAGGCCATAAAAAAATAAATGAGCAGAAAGGAGAAGAGAAGGAATAAAAACCAACAAATAACAACAAGAAAAATGTAGTTAGGCAGTAAGTGATACTAAATGCTGGCTTTAGTAGGTCTTTGACAGCCATTTGGCATCCACAGAAATAATTTCTCATGTTGACAAGCCAAACACAGCACCTGATAGATGAGCTGTATCAATGTTCTTTATAACATCTGTAAAGTAGGGATTGTCCATCCATTTCTTACATTTTACCGTTTACCTCAGAAAACCCATAGAAGTGTAAACATGAGATATGAAGAGTCTTAGCAGGAGAAACACTTTAGCTGAATATTCTGAAAATCAAGGTGTTTCACTTAAAGTGATATAACAATTACATTATTCTACTAATTCATATCTGTTCTCAAGAAAAAAATGTGTTCATATAAATAAACAATCACCAAATTGTCACAAGTACAGAAAACAAAGTGAAGTGTGCCAAAATGAAGATACCTATTAACATGAAGCAAAAAAAAAAACAAACTTCTGTGTGTTGGCACATTGTATCTTTTTGTGGGGAAGTGCTTTTCCTCTGAACTTCCCCCAAAAGCTTTGTCTGAAACATGGTTCACTAAAACCAAAAAAGTTATGAGAAAATAATATTTTCACCTAATGTTGTCACTAAAAGGAATATCATCTTTTCACTGAAAAGGCACATAGATGCTCTGGAAGATATGAAAGAAGGTATTAGTTTATAGCGACTCTTCCTTGGAGTGATAACTGAATCTAACAAAAGAGACTTCAGTGTTAATTGTCCCGTGATGTCGAAGGTTTTAATTATATTGTTTTCAAACTTACTTAGTGCCCATATAGCTTCCTTTTTGCCCTTGAGTGTTGTTGCGCACAGGCTTAGAAAGAAACTTTAAAAGAAACTTTAAAGTAACAAAAAGGAGGCAGGATAATTTAAAAAAAGTAAGCCTGTTTATTACAAAGCGAACAACTGGAAGCAAAAGCCTCTGGCTAGTCCGGAGACTTGTTGTTTCAACAACTTAGTAATTGTAACTTACGGGGGTTTCCAGAGAAACCACGTCAGAGGAAAGACGCAGGACTTAGACACCCCAGGCCTTTTAAAGTCTCTCTCTTGTCTCCTGATTGGCGCGCTCAGGATCTGTGTTGTGATAGGTCTATTTATCCATTGCTGATTGGCTTATAAGTTGGTGCAGTCTTGGCCAATCATTTTGGAATTCGTGCCTCCCATTGGTTGGTCTCTCTTCCAATCTTGATTTAAGTTGTGGTTGTATTCTATGATGTAATATTCCTGAAAGTTTCTCTGCCCCTCCACAAAGATTGGCATCCCATCTCCTCCCCGATTTCACTCCCCCTTTATACATGAACAACAGTAATGGGTTTTAATTTAACTAATCAAAATTTGTTACTTGTATTAACAACATTTAACTTTGTAACAACATTTAACCATTGTTAACTACGTTCCCCAAAAATTTAAATTTATTTTTGTTCATAAGAGTGTTACTCATATAAAAGACAAACTAAGGGAATTTTTTTTTTCCATTAAGATTTTTGTAGTCACATAGCGCATTTAAGGGACTATAGTAACTGCAGTACATTCTGATGTCCAAAAATATTGAAGATCAGATGGTAATGGACAATTTCAAGAGTTAGCAACTCCTTTGGACTCATTCTACTTTGTCAACATCTGCCTTGCACCGGGCAGCCCTGCACTGAATGCAGTGACCCACTCATGCTCTCACAAGTCCCACAGAGCAGTGACCACTTTCCTCAACCTGACACTGCATTCTTCCTACTGCAGCCCACCCTGCCATCAGCCCCAGGGCACACTGCTGACCCATGTTCAACTTATTGTCCTCCAGGATCCCTGCACTGCACTGCAAACCCCTGAACTCTACCATTTCTCTGAGGTAAGAGCAGGCTCTCAGGCTGTACTGGGGCAGGGGGTTATTCCATCCCAGGTGCAGGACATTGCATTTCCCCCAAATGAACTTCATGGGGTTTTTATACATCTACTCCTCTGTCCTCTCAAGAGTTCTCTGAATCTCAGCCTTGCTTTCCAGTATATTATCAGCTGTTTTCCATCATAATTTCTGAGTGTGCCCTCCAGTCCACTGCCTATTTCCTTAAGAAGACATAATGTACTTTTGCCTCCAGGATTAGCCCCTTTATTATGTCTTTCATAACCAAACATTGCTGAACTTTGAACATTGAGCCACCATCCTTTGAGCTAGATGAAGCTTCCACAATTTGAAAAAGTGTATGATCTTGATTTATATTAAATAGTTTCACTAAACAAGTTGAATGGGGACAGAGTAGGCTAATAGTAAAGACTAGGAAAAACAGACAAAAAAGTTGTAGGTTGGTAAGAGTAGCCCCAAGGAAGAAAAAAGATTCAGTTATTTACTTTAAAACTGGATAAAACTTGAAATCTTATGTAGTCTCAGAGAGTTAAGACAACACCTTTTACCCCAAAAAAAACCAGTTTCGTTCTTTGGGGGTTTCTTGTCGGTTTTGTTTTGGAGTTTTGTTTGTTTTCATGGTTGTTTTGCTTGTTTATTTCTTTGGGGTGCCTTTTTTTTTTTTTTTTTTTTTTTTTTTTGTTTCTTTTTTGTTTTACAGGTGGGGATGTCTTGTTATTTTAAAAGACATTTCAGTCAATAGATGCATTTCTGTTGAGTTTAGTAGTCTTACCTCAAAACAACAGGAAAAATTTCCCCACCTCTTAAATGGGCTTTTTAAGAGATCAACAATCTCATTCCTTTCTTTCTCCCAAGACCAATGTCACCTTCCTTCCTTTTATGTTGTCTATACTCAGCTTCATTTTAAGATCAGATCTCTCCAGCTTAAATCCCCCCCTTTCTCTTCATCCTCTCCCCATAAACTCAAAATTTTCCTGTTTCAATGGGACAAAGAAGCAGTAGACAAAAGACTCTTCCAGTAGACAGAGAAATGTCTATATACTGCATCATAAAATATCTAACCCTCATTGAGACAATAAAAGTCGTTACATAAGAAGAGGAAGACTAAATGTTTTTCATCCTTCCCTTTATTGTTGTAGTGTGTAAGTTTATTAAGTTGAATGTTCTGCCATTTTATGGTATGTTCCAGTGTCCCCTGAGTTATTCCAGTTGGTGTTTCCCTGTGTTATGCCCACCTACCCAACTGTGCCTCAAAGAATCCCCTCCCTACTGTCCTGATTCTTCCCTGCCAATCAAGGCAACCCAGCCTCTTCGCCCTGTCCATCAGTCCAAACCCAACCCTTTGTTCTAGAAAGTTCCCTCCCTCACCCTCAGGCCCAATCCTCAGCCACACACTCTCTCCTCCCCTTGCCCTGATTTGTTTTAGTCCCAGAAACCACACCCTGGAAGTTGCCCATTGGTTGTATTGTTGTGTCCACCCCCTGTTTTGAAAAGTTTTAAAAACCCATGCATAGGGGTGCTTGGGGTTCTTTTTGTTTGTGCTCCCCTCCAGCGTTTGTCTCCTGTGTTCCTTCCCCTCGCCTTTTCCAATAAATTTGCTGGACTTTGCACAGCAGAAGAGCCTCCCCTGCCTCCTTTATTTTGTCCTTGTTGCTCCTCCAAGGTGTCTCTGCTGCTGGGCTTCTGGCTCAGAGGTTCTGGCTCAGGCAGGCCCCCAGCCTGGCCAGTTCCCCACTCTTGCTGCTGGCCCCAGGACATTGCAGAGCTAGCCAGGGCTCTGGACGACAGTGGCACTTTATAATACAAGAAAATTGACAAAATTTTTAGCATAAAATGTTAAAGTGAGACATTAAGAAAATGTTCCTTATCAAGTTCAGGAAGAGACTACCTAAATTGTCAGCTTAGTCCTTATTTTTTTTTAAATGAGAAAGTGATGAAGAGATCCACATGTAAATATCTCAATTATACATGTTTCATAACTATGTATATCATGATCCATTCTCAAGACATTTGTTGTCTGGCCTGAGAAACCTCAAGATACCATAAAAGCAAGTGTTTGTCATGGCTCTGTTTCTAGGCTTTTTACAGCCAGAAACAAATAGAGCCTCAGGACAGATGTTGCAGAAAAGATTTGCACACAAAAGGTCTAGCTGCATGCAAAGGTTTATCAGGGAATTCTGGACTGTAGCAATTATTTTATGTTTTTCATTGGTTAATGGAATGTGCTTTTGGAGAGGGTCTGACTTTAGAGAGTCACTGAGGGTTGTGGAGCAGTTCTTGTTCTGTCAAACACTGCTGTTGAAACATGCAAAAGACTGAGGTCCCTTCCAACCTGAATTATCCTATGAGCCAACTGCTACTCACCACCTCAGAAATACTGAGGCTTTTTTTTACTAATACTGGTCAGGTCTGACAATTAAAGTACCCTGTTATGTGTCAAAGCGGGAAAACAGAGACTTAAATCACACATGGAACTCTCACAGAACAGGTAAGGCTGGAAGGGACCACTGGAAGTCATCTTGTCTGAGCTCCCTGTTCAGTCAGGGTCATCCTAGAGCCTCTTTCTCAGGGTTGTGCCCAGAAGGCGTTGGACTATCTCCAGAGGAGAAAACCCCACAAACTCTTTGGGCAGCCTGTGCCCATGCTCAGTCACACCATCACAGTAAAGAAGTTTTTTCTCAGTTCAAGAAGAGCCTTGTTCTTCCTAATGCAGCCCAGGATGCAATCAGCCTTCTTGGCCATAAGGGCACACTGCTAGCTCATGGACAGGTTGCTGTCCACTGGGACCCCCAGGTCCTTCACCACAGAGCTGCTTTCCAGCAAGTCACTGGTAGCCTGTTCTTGTACAAGTGATTCTTCTTGAGATGCAGGACCCTGCACTTGCCTTTGTTGAACTCCAGACAGATCTTTTCTGCTCATCTCTCCAACCTGTCAAGATCCATCTGAAGGGCTGCACAGCTCTCTGGGTTATCAGCCACTCTTCCCAGCCTTGTGCTGTCAGCAAACTTGCTAAGGAGGCATCCACCCTTTCATCCAAATAATTGAAGGATAAGTTAAACAATATTTGGCCTAGTATTCAACTGTTTTAGCAATAATAATACCCAAATAAGTCCAAACACCAGACCTGATATTATAATTCAGCTCTATATTGCTATTACTCTTTGAATCTTTAATCAGAACAGCCTTTTGTCAAGTATTTTGTACATGCTATTTAAAGTGATGTTGAAATACTCTATTCTAAAGAATTAAAAAGATGTTCTATTTGCTATATAATATATGTAGATCCTGCAGTTGTACCTCCACTTACCTATGTGAAAATTAGACACAGGGGAGTGTTGCAAGAGTTTTTGCCTGGTCACCTGCAAAGATTTGTCAATGAATTTATGTTTACAGGAAGCCCATACAAGAAAAAGCACAACAAAGACACACATCCAACCCTCTGAATTAAATTAGAAGGAATTTAGAGAACAATATTAATACAGTACAGTTTTAGGGCAGAAACTAAAAGAACAGACCAGATGGGAAATCCAGGAAGGCAGGATGTAATTATCCAAACTGGACTTTCATTGGGACACCAGGACTGGCATAATTGTTCTGGAAAAAACAGTGGAATCTCTAATGACCCACAGTGGCATAAACAATGATTTTTTTCTCAGCATCTGCCATGCAAGTGTCCTCCCGTGTGTTCATGGGACATCAGCCTGATGGTGATTCAGACAAAACTGCCCATGAACCTCTGTTGAAATACCAGTTAAACTGGATAAAATATCACCAAAATAAACACAGGATGTGAAGGAAATCTGTCAAAACTCCTTCAATTTGTTTTTTCTTAGGCTCTTAGTTTAAGAAATACAAAAAATTCCATCAGGAAGCACGGCCATGGAGAGTTCAAGTCTCCCACATGTTCTGTGGAAAGATGTTTGTGCAAATGTTCACATTATACTTGCAAGTCATTCTTTGTAAGATTTTCAGCCATCCAAATAAGGACTAGAAACGACTTCATGCAATCAGAAATTACTGTTAGTGAAATCTTACTCAACGCAAATATGCTGAAGTCTGTTGACATAAGTTGATCAAACAATTCTCCACAACCAGATTTCTAAAAATCAAAGTCTACTTGTGGGTAATTTACAAGTAGGAAAAGGTCATGCTTTGTTTATAAATGATTCATTATACATAGTCTGCTCAGCACAGCTCATTCAGTCTATTAATAAACAGCACAGATGACAGTCTAATATTTTTAAATCTCTTTTATATATATCCTTTCAGACAGCTAGCTTTTATTTTAAAGTTTCAGGAGTCTTCCTAGTTATGTTACTGATAAGATGCCCAATGTTCAAAAAGCACCTAATTTTTCAGAGCCTAAGCCCTCCATCACCTCCAGTGATCTACACATTTTCTCTCAGTAAAAAAAAAAAAAAAAAAAGAATGGTGAATTAGTCAGAGGCAACTTCCAAATCCAAGGATTCAAGCACTCTTCCTCCAGTTTCTTCACATTTAATCCCCAGGATCTGGTCTTGAGCATACCTAATTAGAGCTCACACACTATCACAGAGTCAGAGTGCCTTGGACATGGGCTGATTTGTCTCATTTAAAGTTTAATTCTTTAGTACTGGATCTACAGAAACACTTCCCTTGACATCCACAAAGGCTGCACAAGCCCATGGTGTTTCATAAGTAGAAGATAAGTTTAAAATTATATCTCAACATACAGTAAAGCTTTTTTTTTCTGTAAGAAGCACCATTTACTGAGAGCAGCTGTGTACTGCACAAGATCAAGTTTGAGTGGTTTTAAGAAGACACCTCATGTAGAGCCCATTATAGTAATCCAGTTTTGATGGATGAAATTCAAGCATACATGGTGATTTCCTATTCTGAAAATATTTGAATACAATTAAAGAATTAGAGTATTAAACAAATTTCCGTTTTTGATATTCAATAGGCAGTGAAATAGGAAATTCCTAAATGCTTGGCAGAGCCCTTATACTTTAGGTTCTACAGTATATATGCATAAGCAGCTCATCACCAGCGAGACTTAACAAAGTCAGTCTTAACAGACACTTCTGAGTGCTTTGCTTTCCTGAAACACTGACCTTTTTCTACCTTATAATCAGCAGTTATGGATAGCATGTCCCTCTGTGACCAGTCCTGTACCACTTCTGTGCTCTTCATGTACCACTTGCACAAAATGCCAAAGGAGTTTGCTCTTTTTGAAATACCATCTGAAGAAATTGGGCAATTATATGAAACATTCTCCATAAAAACAAAGCAAGTCTTATTACCAGCTTTGCACTCAGAAAGAGATGTTTCATGTTAATGACACGAAATTGCTTTCCCATAGGTATTTCATCACAGGAAAATAGTGTCTGGACAGTATACTGACAGGCAAGAAAAGAAAAAAGAAACGAAAAGAAAAGAAAAGAAAAGAAAAGAAAAGAAAAGAAAAGAAAAGAAAAGAAAAGAAAAGAAAAGAAAAGAAAAGAAAAGAAAAGAAAAGAAAAGAAAAGAAAAGAAAAAAGAAAAATTAAAAAGAAAAGAGAAAAGAAAAAGAAAAATTAAAAAGAAAAGAAAAGAAAAGAAAAGAAAAGAAAAGAAAAGAAAAGAAAAGAAAAGAAAAGAAAAGAAAAGAAAAGAGAAAAAAGAAAAGAAAAGAAAAGAAAAGAAAAGAAAAGAAAAGAAAAGAAAAGAAAAGAAAAGAAAAGAAAAGAAAAGAAAAGAAAAGAAAAGAAAGAGAAATAAAGAAATCCACATAATTACATAGCAAACATAAAAATTAGAGAACTGAATCCAGTGTGAAATGACAACAAAAGACTACCAGATGAGGCTGTATCACTAACTCTTTACTGAACAATATTTTGTTCCCTACTGAATAGAGTAGAAAGTGAATGTTGTTTTGATGGAACCAACACTAACCATATAAATGAAGAAAGTATAACATACATCCTATTTATCATATAATGAACGTCATATTTCATGTTGGATTGCAAGAAGATCCATAAAAAGAACCACAGAAAAAGCAGAGACAATAGGTGCAACTGACCTCATTTAGTAGCCTATAACTATACTATCAAAGTCACAGGGTAGAATAATTAAATTTAATAGAAACCAACCATGATTTGAAATTGTTCTCGTTTTAGGAATGCAAGGGCTTCATAGTTCAGCTTGAAATATTCAAATTATTCAGTGTCTCATAGTAATCAGATAAGAGATTTTGCATCATGTTAGAAGAAACAGGTTTTGGGAAACACACAGTATAAAAAATATATGCCATAGAAGGAGGACAGATTAGAGAAGTTTTGATTCTCAGCACAGCTGATTTGGATAGAAAGTTTCATGAAAAGAACACTATAATAGAGTCAACTTTGAAAATTAACGTATCAGTTAAACTAGTGGGTTTTGACCAGGCCTTTACAGGCCACTCACTTCTGTCTAAGAAAAAATATTGTCATTGTGTTGTGGTATAGCTTCAGACAGCATGTAGAGGTCAACATGCAATTAAGATCTGGTACAGGGTTGCCCAACAGGCAAAGCTTAGGAGAAGGAGCCTTGGGCTGCCTAGCACAACTTTTGACAGTAAACTATTTCTACCCCTTAAAGACATGGCAGTTATAATTTGATTGTTCCATTTTTATCTTAGCACTGGAGAGTCTCTCAGTCTCTTTTGCTTGGTTTCACAGTGATCTAATCCATACTTGTAACCAAACTTCTATATATTTTTCATGGCATTAATTGAGAACCATACTAGGAGCTATTATTCTGCATTGCTCCTAGCTTCCTGGTCATCAACAAACCCAGTCTTTTAAGAACAACATCCCAAAGCAGAGCAAAAAAATATTAGTGCTTACTATTTTTTACAAACAGAAGAAAAATCCACTGATGGCTCATTTAAAAATCTGGGAATGTACTGCTAATGCCAATAATAGCCAATAGTAGACAATTTCCCTTACTATTTCAAACAGTGGCAACACTGTGATAGTGAAAACACTGATTTTGCAAGATATCCATCATTGCACAGATAAGGATTGCTCCATAACATAGAAACCAGCACATGGTTTGACTGAGGATTTTCAAAAAGATTTGGCAGAAAATAATAGGTGGGAAGCATTATTGAAATATTGACGTCTTGAAATACAGAGTTGTCACCTCCTGAAAGTTTAATCTCTACAAAGATGACACTCATCAGGTAATTTAACTCTAAATAGTATCTTTGAAAGTTCTTTTAATATTTAGATACAGAAATCTGTAACAAAAAAAAAAAAATAGGTGGAACAACAAAATATGCATTATGTTAGACTTGCAAAAGTGCAACTGATATTAAATATTTTTCTCTTCATGTATGAGAACAGGTATACTATGACAAACTACTCAAAGGAAAAGAGAAAAAAAACTTTTATTTATTAAAGGCAGTATTTAGGCTCAATCATTTATAGCGATGGATTCTTATCTATTATAATAATAGCTATAATAATTTAGGAAAATTAAATGCATATATGCTTATATTGATATACTAATATTAAATACAAAATAATAGCACTCCAGTTATATGATTATAAATTATACTTTGAGAAAACAAACATGATGAAAAGTTCCAGAAAGATTATATTGCCATATACCAATATTTTTTAAATAGTTTTTTTAATTGCAGCACATCAAACACTTGTTGCTGCAATGAAGATTGAAACTTACAAAGCTTCAGGATGGTCAATGATTGTATCTTGCTGCTGTGCAAAGATTTGATGTACCTTTTTCCCCTACCTTATGCCTTTCAGCATCAGCTATCTTCATTTTTACAAGGCAACAGTAAACAAATTTTAAAATTACATTACTCCATCTGAAAATAAAGAAAAATAAGAACATATCTACCAAGGAGACAACCAAAATTCAGATCATCTAGAGCAAGAGCCAAGTGCAATGCTTTGTTGTCTGATACCCTGCATAGATGGACAGCTTAGGTTCCTATATTGTTTCCATGTGCTTAGCAAAAAAGAGAATTTAGTGGATTGTATTGTCTTTTGCTGGGGAAGAGTTAATGTTCTTCACAGCTACTAGTATGGGGCTGTTTTTTGGATTTGTGCTGGAAAGTATTGATAACACAGGGATGTTTTTGTTATTGTTGCACAGTGCTGGTGTGGAGTTGAGGTCTTTTCTGCCTCTCACTCCACCCCATCAGGGAGAAAGTTGAGGGTGCACAAGGAGCTGTAAGGAGACACATCTGGGACAGCTGACCCCAGCTGATCAAAAGGATGTCCCAGACCATATGGCATCATTCTCAGCATATAAAGCTGAGAGAAGAAGGAGGAAGGTGGGGGGGGCATTTGTAGTGGTGGCATTTGTCTTCTCAAGTCACTGTTCCAAGTGGTGAGCCTTGCTTCCCTGGAGATGGCTGAACACCTGCCTACCAATGGGAGGTGGCAAATTAATTCCTTCGGTTTTGTGACTTTCCCTTTATCTTTTAAACTGTCTTCATCTCAACCTATGGGTTTTCTCATTTTTGCTCTTCTGATTCTCTCCCCTGTCCCAGCCCTAGAAAATGAGCGAGCAGGTGTTTCAGGGTAGCTGCTGGCTGAGGTTCAACCACAACATGTATCCAGTCTGGCAAAGGACATTACATAAGCACATTTAACTTAGTTACACTATTATTAGTTACTCCATTAATAAAATCATCATTATTTTTTTCATGTCTTTCTTAGAGGCTTGATTTATTAAAAAAAAAAAAAAAGAAAAAAAGAAAAATATTCTAAAAATCTATGAAAGAGACTGCTTCCTTAACTCAAATTTTGTAACACCTTTCTCCTTTCTAATTGAGCCTTTTATACATTTTTGGCTGTTGACTCTTTCATTCAGGCCAGTAAAATAGTTTTAAAGAATTTGCTTTGCCGCAATGCTTGTGATAGAGCCAATTTGTTGCAACAGACATTTCAGCATTCTGTGCAGTGGCTATCAGAACAAAGCAAAACATACACAGTCTTAAAGATACTGTCTTAAAATCTGGCACCATGTTCCAAGACTGATCTATATAATACATCCTGTCCCTAAGCACAGCTCCGAATGTCATGTCTATTAACTCAAAGGTTCTTTCAAAGACCAACCTGGATTCTATATTTTGTTGGTTTTATAATGAAACTCCTTATAATCAAAACAGATATTTTAATGCAGCATTTTTCTGTCTGCTACAATCCACTGTTATCTCAGAGAGATACATAGAGAGATATATCAATATGTCAATTACCTTTAATTAAATGAATATCATTTCTTTAGAATAAGATCTTTGCCAGAATATGAAAAGAAGTGTCACAAGTTGGCTAGCCAACCTTTCATCAATTGGCTGATTGCTGACAGCTCAGTGGTACATGAATCAAGAGTCAGAATATCATTTGCTAACATATTGGGAAAATTATTTCTGGCACCAAACTGCGCCTGTATGTTACAAGAAAATGCTTTTAGACATTTCCACAACCAGAGCAAGGAGGCCAACAGAACAAATCTGGTTGTCAAGTCTTGTATGCATGTCACTGCATTAATATGGCATTAATTTGATTTCTCTAGATAAATCTTTGTGAACAAAACCAGGAACAGCAAATTGATAAATTTTAAAAGTCAGTAGACTGCATTTACAAAAGACTCTATGTAGTTTAAAGGTTTGGAGCCATTAATGAATGGAAAAAATAAGGACTTCAAAATGTATCTCCCTAGTGAGGGAGGTTCCTCCCTGAATCCTGAAAGTGTTAAGACTGAAGATGCATGTTTCAACACTTCCCTATTGAGTAGCTAGTTCAAGCCTTTCCGCCCCTCCTCAGAGTGCAAAGGTGCCCTTGCATATTTCTGCAACCCCCTTCCCAGGCAGTGTATATAACTTCAAGTCTATGACTTTTACTGCAGGACCAGGAAGCTAAAAATTAGGTGTCTTTAGAACCATTTTAAACAATTGAGTATCTAAGTGAGAACTTATGGGTGGAATTAAGAACAAGTGATATCACTTGTGCAACCTCAGGCACTTTATTGATACACCCAAGATAAACTTTCTTAGATTCCTTCAGTGGAGAGAAAAAGCACTCCAAGAAGTTAATGTAGCTCATTAAAATCAGTGTCATCATGCTGTCTTTCTTAATGGAATACTAACTTTATTGCAATGGGTTCTTGACTTCTGTGCCTCAGTTAGATAGTAAGAACCTTCTGTAGATATCCTAGGGCAAATTATCAGCCAAATAATTTTATCCATGTACATCCCACTGTGATATGGCAGTAATCTCCTTTCCTTCAGCATGGATTCACTAAGGAGAAATCATGCTTCACCAATCTGATAGACTTCTGTGATGACACGGCAGGGTACATCAGTGAGGGGAGAGCAGTGGAGGTTGTCTGCCTCAACTTCAGGAAGGCTTTTGACAATGTTTTCCATAATATCCTCTTAGGTAAACTCAGCAAATGTGGATTAAGTGAATGGATACCGAGTTAGATCCAGAACTGGCTGAATGGCAGAGCTCAGAGAGTTGTGATCAGCAGAGTAGAATCCAGTTGGAGGCCTGTAATCAGTGGCATTCCCCAGAGATAAATACTGGGTCCAGCCTTATTCAACTTGTTTGTCAGTGACCTGGATGAAGGGATAGAATGTGTCCTCAGCAAGTTTGCTGATGATGGGAAACTGGGGGGTGTGGCTGACACACCTGAAGGCTGTGCTGCTGTTCAGTGGGACTTTGATAGGCTGGAGAGTTGGGCAGAGAGAAATCTAATGAGGTTCAGCGAGGGCAAATGTTGGGTCCCGCACCTGGAGAGGAATAGCCAGCACAGGCTGGGGGCTGACCAACTGGAGAGCAGCTCTGCTGGGAAGGACCTAGGATAATTGGTGGATGAAAAGTTGATCATGAGATATATTATTTCATTATTTTTCATCCTTTCTAACTAACATTATGTCTGAGGATACCTATCTAAGTCTTTGCATCTCACTTCCAGTAGGTTATGAGCCATTAATTAGACTAGTACACAGGAGACTAGTATTTGGACTGCCCTGTGTCCTTTTGGTCTCAGGCTATATGAAATGTCCCTAAAGGACAACTAAATTGGAAAAAAAAAAAAAAAAAAATTCTAGTACTTCCTTTCCTATTAGAAGGAAGGTGAGTAAGCACAAGAGACAAGCAAGTAATTTATAGTTAAACATTTTCCTTTGATCTGTATATTGCTTTTTCTATTTCAGGCTAATTTGATTAAGTACACACAAAGGAGAAGCCAAAGGAGTAAGGTTTTTTCCTTAGGCAGCTAGCTAGGAAATGCAGTAGTAGAGACCTAATTTATTATAATTATTGTTATTATTATTATTGATCAATCTCCAGCTGATACACATAATTGACTCAAAATAACAGAGAAGCTGAATTAAATCTGAAATATTTGAGCATACTTAATATGGAGTTTTCTAGCACTAAAGACTTGAATCGTTTCAACTGCTTTCAATCCTACTGAAAATGTAGGTAGAATTGTCTTATGGCTTCACAACTTATTTTGTGTCAGCTGAACTTCATTAACTGACAATATGGATGCTGTTACCTCACTGCAAATATGAAGAAAAATGCTCTAGCTTACGTCCTCTCTTGTTAAGACTTAAGCAAATGCATTTCATATTACATTTCCTGTCAGTTACACAGTCAAAGTACAAAGTAATTACTACATCCGATTTAGTCATCTAGATGCCTTTTATAAAGCACAGGGAGGAATGGCAGCTGTGTGGAGTGATTCATCTCATTCTAAGTAGACAGCTAAAGTATATTAGAAGAAATATGCCTTAAAAGTACCTATTTCTTTTTTTACTAGGGAGCCTTCCAATTTAGATGCAGACATCTCACCAAATTTGTAAAAGACACACACAGTCACAACAGCTCAGCTTACACATGGCAGTTAATCTCTAACAATAATTTATTTGTATGTTTGAGCTGAGAAGACTTTTTCTATGTAAAGACAGAGAAATGTACTGTTGGCTCCAAGCACTTATTGCTAATGTATACACCACATTGTCCTGCTTGGCGTGGCTGTGAAACATAAACACGTGAGGACTCATGGGTTAGAGGACTGACACTGACTTCAGTCCTTCTGGCACTACAAGGAGGCACAGGTCTGTTTTCTCCATGCTAAGTAAGACCTGTGGACAGAAGCAAACCCCAGTTGCAGCTTCATGAATTGCAAGTTCAGAATACACACTTGTTTTAACTGAGTTCAGCAGGAAATATCTGGTGGTGAAACCTAGTAAGATAAAGAATTTCGGTCTTGCTTATATCATTACCTTATATACTTTTATGCTTTTTTTAATGCTTAGAAATTGGAAGAAGTTGAACAGCAGATTTGGACTAGACGTACATCTTACTAGATGGGTACACTATACTGACAAAGGGGAGCAATTACAAAACAAAACAACAAAAACTAAGAAAAATTAATCATCAGTTAAGTTAGCCAACAATTTGCAAGGTTTACTCATTCTTCAAATCTCTGTTCTATCATAGAAAGATTTCATCTTGATGAGTTAATTTCAGAGAAAATCCTAACTTCTCTGAGCCAGAACTTTAATGCGTATAGTGTCTAGACTAAGATTTTGCCAGGAGAAATACTGCCACAGGTCAACTACCAATGAATTGGCATCAGTTGAAAAAGGAATATGAATTAAAAGGTAAAAGATTTCTGGGCTTCATATAAAAAATATATAAAGTGGTCTGTTCCAGGTAGCTTAGGAATTATTCAAAGTGCTTTAAAAGAACATAAATAGTATAAAATTTATCTTAAGAATTAAAATATGTCCTTCCCTGCCAAACCAAAATTGCTGTCAATGTCTTGTCTAAGACTGTGATTAACGGTATTTAGAAACAATACTGATGAGATATAATATGTTTTGCAGGGTGGATCATGGATCTTAGTTACTTAGGAGATTATCTGCTAAGTGCTGTTCTTTATTTGAATGCATAGCATCATGACTGTAACAACGATTGAGTTCCATCTAATGATGCACTTCATTATAACCACATGTTTTTAGAGGCTTATAACTTTGTATAAATTCTCTGCTCATAATGTTATTCTCAGTCCAAAGAAGGCATTTTGAAACAGTCTGACACAACACCATTTGACTGCTTAGGATTTGCATGTTCAAAAATGTGCTACTTCTTTTGCCTCCTTCTTGATGACACACTAACATACTTGTCATCTTATGGTACTCAAAACTCACCAGATTTTTTAACACGCCAGCTTGCAGTTCTCAACAAGTAGAAATGCTTCTGACACATTTGGGAGAGTGCTTAGAAATAACACAGGTTTAAGTGCTGCTCAGTTAGGGAAAGGTCAGTCATACTTGGAACTGCCCAAAAGGAGCAGTAATGCTGAACTAGATATGAAGATTTGTTGCATTTTCCAGTCAGTGGTAAGAGACCAGTCCACTGGCATAGAAAATCATGCTTCTTCCTTTTTCCTCCTCAAAACAAAGTAGTCATAAATTTGTTTATACTGGATGAAAAAAAAAATATTTACCTGTCCTAAACAATTGCTATCCTGCAAAGATACTACAGTTAAACAGGTGACCATGCATATCAACATCTGACATGTGACCACAGCTCAGTGGGTTTGAGTCTAGGCATTCTGTGGTGAAATATGGGTCTGGACATCTAGCTGTTATTCTCACATGATCCCCAGGGTAAGAAATTAGAGACAGTGTCAAACTAATTAAGCACCTCAGAAAAGCAGCTGTAGAATCCCATCCAGCCTCCTGAATAATGCTAGTGAAACATGGGCTGTCACCTCCTCACATTTGCTCAACAGAAAACCAAACCTACTGATGTCACTGGGAATTTGCAGATGTAGAGGAAAAGATTAAAAAAAAAAAGAAAAAGAGGAAAAAAAAAAAGAAAAAACCTTGAGATGATTTGGTCTTACAGCAGTTGCTGAATCTTCACAAAAATGAAGCTGTGTACACCACAAGAAACAATGGTCACAAACAGAGGCAATATCACAAGAGGTATCCTCCTTGTCTTATGAGGCTGTCACTCCAAATGGCATATACTGTGAAGCAATAAGCAACAACTTCTCCAGATCTGAGAAAAGAGAGAGATAAATGGCACTGAATTGGCTGTGTCTCCCAAAAATCTCTCAAAGAAACTACAGCCACAGCAGGCTGAGCAGATGAGCCCTCAGAGACTGGGCTCAGAGTCTCAGACAGAAAAGAAAGATTTATTCCCATCTGGTAACAGTGATGATTATGTCTCAGAGAGACCCACTGTGCCCTGCAGCAGCACCTAGCAATTCTAAAACTAGATGGATGTAATTAGCTTATATTACTCATCTGCTTATAAAATTCAAAATCTTACATTATATTTATGTTGTTATTACAGTCATATTTGGCAGAAAAAGAAGGATGTGGGCAACTGAACCTTTAAAAGGCTAAGATGAGCCAAACCAAAGCAGTCACTGTCATCTGCTGTCTTGTTATATTATTCAGGAACTCCTGTTATACATTATGATCGCCTAGGACTTGCATGCCAAATGTAGCAATCCTCCATCATGCTGCTTGGCACTGAGTGACTGCTGAAAAACACAGCAACCTTGGTGGTTGACAACCTCTATATATTCACAGGACAGCTACAGCATGAACAGCTTATAATACAACTTTCTCCACTCTGCCTCTGTCAAAATATCACTATACTCTGAAGCTTTTCATAGCATTACTAGAAATTACTAACATTACTAGAAATTCCACTCCTATATTAAAAACAATGTTTCTCTTCAGGCTGCTAAATATTGGGAGCAGCAGTAATTTGGGAGAGACAGATACACCTGTAATTTTGAGCAGAGGTTTGGGACAGCATGGCAGGGCAGACAGACTTCATGTTTGCAGCCATAATCTCTCAGCAAAGCCAAAAAATACTGATGGGCAAATATGGTTATTTAACACACACTGGACCTATAGACTTCAAAGAATAAAACAAATTTAGATGCTGATCTCTGAGTCCTGAGCCTTTGTAGTTTTCACATCCAGGGTAGATATGACTATGAAATATTTTGTTACTTTTTACTGAAAATATCAAATTGGAACTTCCAGCATGTTGGAAATCTGAAATTCAATGTAGAAATTTGTTTAACTGTCACTTTTATCCCAAAACTTACTGGATAATCATTTTTTGAAATCTTATACACTTCCTAATTCAATTGTTGATTTCTTTGCAAAGTGTGTTAAATGCCTTTAAACACACTAATGTGATTCCAGTTGCACACTTGCTCTTGCTAAGCCATGTACTAACAATTTTGTAAGTTGTAAGAGCGGACTCAACTAAAAGATGAGTAGATTGTAGTTGCTGAAGGTTATGTAGCCAATGTATATAATAGGTAAATTAATAGATTCAGTGAAGGAAGGAGCCGTATGAATTATAGTACCTTTACTTTTTTTTTTTCTTTCATTCTAAAAGGTGTGAATAATAGACTTGAAGCTAAATTCAGTCTCACTCTTTAGCCACCTTCCTTTTTTTCCAGATCTAAATTGGTTTTCTTCCAGAAAATAACCTGCTTTATTTCACTGTCTAAATCAAATGAACACAACTGCTATGTATCCTAACTAAATTTCTGTGCCAAGGGGCACCCAAAATATGCTAGAATTATTGAGAAGACAAATGGAAAAACCTTGATTTGGCAAGATGTTCTTGTCAATAAAGAACAATCAGAAAGGATCCACATGCAGGCTGTAAAGCTTATCCAAAAAAGGGATCACATACAAGGCAATGGTATTACTTTAAAAGCTCTAAAAAAATTAATACCTAGCAGGCAAATGAGGAATTTTTTGTTTGTTTGTTGTTGGCTAGGGCTTTTTCATTGCATTTTACAACGTAATATGAAACCTAGGAACATGTTTTAGTACTTTGTACTAGATTTTAAGACTTGGTAAGTGTCTGTATTTTGCATAAAGCTTTTGGATGAGGCTGTGCTTTCTGGCATAGCTTGCTACTGTTTGATAGCATTTTAAAAGCATACTGTGCTTGAACTATCAACACACAATAATTGTTAGCTTTATGCTCCACTAGTTACTTTGTTATGTGCAATGGAATAATTACTATGAAGTTTTGTATTGTGGCACTTTTGTCACAGTTGCTTATTAGATATGGGGCCTCATTTTGAACTTTTTATTTGCTTTCTTTGCTGTCCCTTCCATGGCATTAATAATGTACTGCAATTTAATTGAAAGTTGGGCCAGAAAACATTAAAGGAAATTTCAGTCATTCCAGTCATTAAAGATTTACCCTTTCTGGCATGTAAGTGGGGTTCTTTGCTGAGTGCTTATTTATTTGATTTGTGCTTAAAGCATGTGTATATTTAAATCCATTTTATTAAATAAAGCACTGGGCAAAAAGTAGTTATCTACTTTTCTTGCACTTATCTGAAAACATTTCAGCATAGCATTATGACATGGATACTAATGTGTATCACAGGAAAGAGTGGGAAAATAAAGCATCCATCCAGTACTTAAGAAAATATTAAGTACTAAAATAGGTTTTTTTAAGCAGATTCAGAGGGAGGAAAAGGAATATGAATTCAGGTTTCAAGGTGTAAACTAGATAATTAAAGTTCATCCTAAAAATTAGGACTGTACTTACTGTTTGTTGATTTTTGGGGGCTAGGAAGCCAAATGTACACTAAAAATGAGTGAGAATTTATTTTTCACAAAACATATGTCAGTCACATTTTTCATAAAGCTAATTATTTCTTTGATCCTAAAATGTTCATTTCTTTATTCTTAATTTCTTAAGGTTAATGAACAGATCAGTCTTCTTACTGAACTGACCAAGATTCCAAGGAAGTGGGTTTTGTTTAGTTATTAGCAGCAGAAGTGGGACAGCAGGCACCATAGGACAATACTCATGAGGGGACTCTTGACTCAGCAAAGTGGTTTTGGGCCATGTGGTTTGGTCCAGGGACCAAGGGAACTCTTCAGGAAACTTTAGCATGTCTGCTAGGAAGACATAACTATGGAGGATATGTCTTCCAGGTAGCTCTGGCATCAGAAACACACAAGGAAAGCCACAGGCACAGTCCCCAGCACCCACTGTTAGCCAACACCATAGCACATCACAGACTTAATGAACCTGGAGCTCCAGCAGGCAGATGCAGCTCTGCATGCCCAGTGCAGGAGAAATTTCTGGTGCTTCCCACTGTAATGATGGGCTACTTGTCTGCAGGACTTGAGCCATGGCAAGAGTCTGGGTCACCAAGTAGCAGAGCTGTGAGAAGAAGTCAGCGGGCTGTACAACATCGGGGATTTAGATATTCAGTTGTCTTTGTGATGCAAACAAAATAGTTTTGATTAAAAGAGATTGGTTATGATTGAATTAATTCTTAAGTTTTTCCTACTTCTTGCTAATTTTAAAATTTTTTTTTGGTTATTCATTTCACCTCTGATTTTAGCTGACGGAATTTCCAATTTTAGAGAAACTGTTTCTGTCCACAATGTATTCAAAATAACCAGAACTGGAGCAGCTCAGTCCCTAAACTCCAGGTTCTCCATTCCCTAGTGAGAATCTTTGAGAAATATAAATTAAAATTAGTTTCAGTGCATTGAATTAATTATTCCATTTATTGGTTATTATCTTGCTTTGTGGTTTTACGTGCCTCTGAACTGTAGATGGAATAAGAAAAAAGAAAATCAACTAATTAATCTTGGGCTTCCAAAAGAGACAAAAGTGTTTGTAAGATGGGAAGAAAGTAAAGTAAAACTTCATGAAACTGAAAAAAAAAAATAACAAAACTCAAAAAAATCTTTAAAAGATCATACAGCTATATAAAACATAAATTTAGTTCATGTTTATGCACTGCAATTATTAAGCATCTGTGGGTATATCTATATTTGTATGTATAGAAACTTAATGCACTGGCAGAAAATGTTTCTATAGCACTCTAGAGATTATGAATAAAATATTTAATTCAGGAAGTTGCAATTGCATTTCCTAAGTTATTTCACTGACCTTTTCCTAACGTACATTGGCCCACAGCGGATGTATGAGCACTGCCAGAAAATCAAAATGCATCATTTACAAATCACAGGAAAAAAAAAAAAAAAAAAAGATAGGTGTTCAGAAGCAGGGGCTATTCAAAATAGGTATCAGGGACAAAATGTTTAGAACTGACATATATTGTGAAAATAATTCTTATAATCAAGTGTCGTGTGTCTAAAATGAAGGGTGGCAAATGAGGATCTAGCAGAGATTTTTGATAGTCATTCTGTGTAGAGTAGCACCAAGCTAAGTATGAAACTCACTAGTTTGACTCATGTTGACCCATAAAAAATAATTCATTCTGTCAAAAGAAACCACGCCATACTAACTTTGCCAAACTGCATCTTGACTCTGTGTCATATCTGCTAAAGCTTAGTTTGGTTTAGGATGGATCTAAGCTGAAGCTGGACATGAATTTTGCAAAGCACATCAAATGGCGATGGACTTCCTAGCCTGTGTCTCCACAGTCCTAGACATCTCTTCCCATTTTATGGTGAGGACACACCATGGAACAACAAAGCTTCTTCTTAAACCAATGTCTGTACCCGTTCTGCTCTAGGTTATGTGTATAAGTCCTGTACTTATTAGCACTTGTAAAATATGTTTCCTCCTACCACAAGCAAGATATCTATAAAACCATCTGTAGAGGCCTTCCCATTAAGGGTGAATTGTCACACCATCTCACCTAAAAGACATGGGATACCACCAGCACCACCTGGAATAAGATATCTTTCTTTGTGTTTGAAAACAGAAGTGAAGGGGGGCTTATGTTTAGCTGTAGTTAAATTACATTGGTTTACATGAAAAAAAAGAACAGTGTCTCTGGATACAGAAAGTCATAACAATTTATGCAAAATATTGAAATTTTAATGTTGTATATGCATATTACCTAAATTATAGCTTTCCTGGAAGATTATACTACGCAGGAAACACATCAGGTTTTGAACTCCTCTTATAGTCCTGATTTTGTAGGAGAGCTATCAAAAAACTGTTCTGAAAGGGATTTTTTTTCCTTAAACTAATTAGTATTTTATATTTATTTGAAAAGGTCTAAGGCCTAGCAAAATTGTGGTCTGGCAAAGCTCAGAACTGAATTAATAAACACATCCAGAACTGACTATGCACTAAAATATTTCCATCTTAGTCCTCTAGCGAGTGGGGTATTTAAGCACAAACAAATGAAGATGCATCTAGATGATCTGGCAATTTGGCTGCAGTAATTTAGTGAGATAAGATTTAATGAAGACCAAGATAATACTCAGTAGAAATATAAAAAGGAAAGCTTCTCTACTAAGTCATAAAGCAAGAGATTTAGGAGCATGCAGAGGGTAATTGTAAATACATCAAATTAACTCCCAGTGCAGTGTATTTTGAAAAGTTCCACTCTGGAATTTATATATCTCTATTATTGTAGAGCAGGAGAAATTATTCTTGAGGTTCTACTTTGCTATTCTTCTGTAGGCACTTACGCATAAAAAACAAGCTGTACTCACAAGTGTCAATCTGTAAAATTATTATATGTGTTCATCTCCATTCAAGGAGTGCGTAGGTTCTAATACTAAATTCCACATAACAGTGGAGAGTACTTAAAAATAAATTAAGAAATCAGTTTATAGCATTGTCTCTTTCCAATATGATCCTTGGGACTTGGATGTAGGTGGGGGTTTTGGTTTTGGTTGGGTTTATTTTTTGTTTTGTTGGTTGTTTTAAAATTAAAAAAAAAATATATTATTTGTATTTTTATTGTAAGTTGGATTAAAACCAACATAGTTTGTTACAGGCTTTGGTTAGAATTTTGAAGTGATTCAACCTGTATCTTTTTCTTAAGAGTATGAATACTAAAACAACTATCAAAAGAACAATGAGTAGCTACAGTTATGTTTGAATGCAAGTTAAAACAGCATAATTGGAGTAACATGTTAATGTATTCTTAGGGCTGGCATAGTTTTCTCTTACTCATGTGGTCTTCTACTTGGACAAGACAGAACAAACAAGCAGCATTTATTCTCACTTCTCAAGAAAAGCCTTTTAAAAATCAGAGTGAATGAAAATGCATACATTCCATAAGCAGTGTTCAAATGAAAAAAAAATTAAAAAACACCACATCAATCACATTACTATACTGTCAGGCCAATCTTCTACCTCAAGATGCTTTCTGTTAGCACATTTCCCATCCCTTATCTGCATTTGAAAGGCTATTTCTCTGGGCATGCTTAAAAATGTAAACCACATTCTCCCAAAATCTTCCATTCCTCATATAATTGGAACATCACTTTTCTTAAAATATTTTTATATTTGTGTTTCCCTTGGTAATTGTCAGTAGTTATTTTCCGTCAGTTCCTGAGATCATTCATTCTCCCCTATAATAACTCTCCAATAACTTTGGAGATTTCTGCAGCCTTCTTTTTAGATGCTCTTCCTACAGGTTCATTTTGCAGTCCAGCCAGTAGAAAAAACATGAGCTCTTGACTCCCCAATAATTTTTTTTTTTCAGGCAAGTAATTGCTTGAAATTGACAGTAATTCAGCTGGTCTGGTTTGCATACTTATTTGAGAATATAATGAAGTACTATTTGAGAATCCTTACTCTTTTTGAAGAAAATCTAGGATCATCGTCTCAGGCTTGGACATCTGAAGCTGGGTGAAATAAATTGCACTCCATGTAGCTTAACTTTTAGTTCATAGCACAGTAACCGTGTTATCCAAAAGTCAGCTGTTAAACTGCACAGGGAAGAAGATTATGCTGATGCTTCTGTTTCTCCACATTTTATCAATTGATAATCAAGTTTTTCCCTTTCCCATTTTTTTAATCTAACATTTTAACAACTTTGAATACATTACACCTCAATGTTTTCATGCATTTTTTTCACATTCATCAGTGTGGTTTATGAATCATGATTAAAGCCTTGGAGATAAATGAATTATCACTTTTTATTTTATAACAAAACTGAAAAAGGGTAGGTTTAGACTAGATATTAGGAAGAAATTCTTTACTGTGGGGGTGGTGAAGCACTGAAACAAATGGCCCATAGAAGTTGTGGAACTTAATTCCTGGAAGTCTTCAAGGCCAGGTTGGATGGAGTTCTGAGCATCCCGGTCTAATAGAAGGTTTCCTGCCCACACTAGGGGGTTTGGAACTAGGAGATCTTTCAGATCATTTGCAACACAAACCATTCTATGATTCTGTGATTCTACGATCTATGGTGTATTACAGTTTAAAACTCTGAAACTCTTAAACAGTTACAAGGTCTAAGGAAATCTGGAATCAAATAATTAAAAAAAAATCCAACAACACAACCTCAAATTACACAAAGATAAGTGCATAAGATTATTGCTGAAATATGTGCATAGTGGGGGCTATGTGTCTGAAGTATCCACACTGCAAATATAATGGAGTAATGAGCCACCTCCAAAAACAAGCTAAGGGGCTAGGCAAAATACTGCACATGGCAATACATAGTACTGGTAAGAAGGTATTGTTCCTAGACTGGAATGACCACAAGTCCACTAAGCCCTTTTATTCTGGCTACATGAATCCCCTCACAGCAAAATGAGGTGCCCTTTCTAGAGAGAGGGCCTATTTCTCTAGCTGACAGTTCTGAGAAGATTACAATTGGCTATTCAAGTAGCCTGGTCTAGTAGAAAGTGTCCTTGCCCATGGCAGGGGGATAGGAAATAGATATTCTTCGAGTCCTTCCAATCCAATCCATTCTATATTTTTATGCCATTTCCGTGATGTTGAAAGTGCTTCCTGGGGAATTCTTGCTCTGAAAAAGAGAAGGTTACCTCTCCTGTTGCCTAGATCTTTAGATGTTACCCAGGTCTGCTTACAAAGTAAGAGCAACTCTTGGATATTACCATTCAAGTTTTCCTAACCCGGGATGTACTTAATACTGCATGTGTCTCTGCACAGCATGTGTATACTGCACTCATTGAAACCATTTGGATCAGAATCAGCACATGCCTGTACTGCTTCTGGAGGCACATTTTGCAACATAGGACTAAGGTTTGGCAACTGTGAGTCAATAAAGAGAGCCAGCTTCTGAGCCTGATCCTTGGGCACTGATTAGAGGTCATGTCTTTTCCTGGCTCTGTATTTGGACATTTCAAACAGCACTTTTGAATACAAACCTATGGAGGGGTTTGCTCTATGCTGAGCTGATGGAAGCCATCTATATATGCCATATGGAATCAAGGCCCAGGTTTGGTTCCTGACACTCTCTATTACATGTTTTAGACATAAATCTGTCAATTCAAATGTGACTGTGTCCGTCTGCATAGCAATCTGCTCTGACAAGGGTAAAGCAAACAGAGTGGGAAAGCTAAGAAATATTTCAGTCCTGTATGCTAGATTAGGCATGGTTTCCTCTCTTGTTGTCTTGCTATCTAGATGGTTTACTCCAGAAGAAATTAAGGTGCCTTAGCAAAGCACAGTGGAAAGGATGAGCAACCTGGTCACTGGTAGAGAGAAAAGCTGGCAGAGTTGCAACTGGAAGACATAAACAGGATTTTACAGAATAAAGAAAGGTAGCAGGCAGACATACATGCACAAGGAAATAGTTTGTGAAGCAACAGAGAGCAACACAGGATTATAATCACAAGAACTACCAAAACAGTCTGTGTAATTGCTATTATATCTCAGTTTTCGAGAATCATAATATTTTATCACAGTAGCACTGTCTTGCAGAGAGGATGCAGGGACAAGAAACACATTTATCCTGACCTGACACAGATGTCTCAGATACTGACATCTACATTGCAGGCACCTGCATGTGCATTAGTGAACTCCAGCTTTAAAATTAACTGAGGAAAATGCTGTCCTGAAAATTATATTCTTTATCTAAAATACTGCAAAGGCAAAATTTTGTAAATTTAATCTAATCTATCTAAGGTTTAGAGAAGCCTTACTTAGGTAGAAGAAACAACATGATAGAGGAAACAATAAAAAAGCCCCTACTGTAAATATAAGAACATGGCCTCATTTAAATAAAATGAGACTATTCTTGAGCAGTAGACAGATACCTGTTGAAAAGATGACAATTCTTCCATTAAACCTAGCAGGTTTTATCTTTGCATCTGGCACTATGCATTACATTTATTTTGACAGAAGCTGAGATATTGGGAGTATGCATAAGACAATAAAATCCAACATCAAGATGAGTTGCTGAAAGGTAAGCTCATTAAACAAAATGAAATCCATCTTACTAAACAAGGTTCAAAGGCAAAAAAGCAATCTAGGAAAATATCAATGAAATCGGTTACCTTTCTAGGGAGTAAAACCATAATTTGTCCAAAAAAGAAGAAAAATAATAGTATTGCTAACACTGCTGCTGCAGTTTTTTTTTCAGCATGTGTGAATAGTTTTACAATACATTCTTGTGATGTGGAGTCAGGGAAGGAGACAAAAAGATGATGAGTGCGAGGTAAAACTGTGCATGAGATGAATGCTTTCCATTCCTCCCAGTAGTGCAGTTGAGGGTAAGTGCAAGTAAACAGACTTTATTCACTTGTAAATTGAGCAGAAGACAGTTTATTTGTTTACTGTATTATAGGAGCACATGCAATTTAGCTAATGTGCTTTTTTGTTGTTGGTTTGCTTTGGTTTTGTATTGGGGTTTTTAAATGTCTTTAAATTTGTGCTGCTGAATGTCTCCCTGGGAAAGAGCTTTGTCTAACAATGCCTTAAGGAAGAAGTGCATTGAGGGTGTGAACGTCTGCTTGAAGTAACTATTAGCAAAGAGCAATTTTTGAAGAAGTCTGTGTTCAGTGTCCTAACTAACAATTGGTTGATAATTCTGTTGAGGATACTCTTTGCAAAGTGCCCTGTGACAATATGCTTTGTCCCCAAAATCTTTTATACAGTTCATGTAAATCTCTACTTTTAACAGCATGTAAGGAAGTGAATTCCCTGAAAATATAGGAAATTGCTATCTGAGGAAAGAAGCAGCCCTCAAAAGAAAAGCATTCTTACTACTTTCTCGTACCAGGGTTTAGTCTATTTCACCAGAAAACAACCTTGATTCGTTCAACAGTATAAGGAAAATGCCCAGTTAGGGAGAGGGGGTTTCTCATCTTGCCTAAAACATTAGTTTAGACAGAAATTCTCACCTGGTAATTGTGTCAGTAACTGAAATTTAATAAATTATGATCTCAATAAAAAGTTGAGTTAAACAAACTAACTGCAATAATAAATTTAAGTAGTTGTACATTATCTGAATTCTTACTCATAAATGAAAGTAGGCAGTAACAATATTTGTATGTGAAACAATTTGTTGCCCAAGATGAGAAAGAATTACTAAAATGAGGTATATTCATCAAATGAAATGTCAAAGTTTACTGTGCTAGTAAATCCTCCCAGTTAATTTGATTTCATGACTGCTCTGATTACTTTTCAAAATCCTGTATTGGCAGTTATGTCAGCAATACACAGATTAAATTACATTGCTGGCATACATTGACATGAAGGAATTTAACCTCCTCAATGGTGCATATTACGTAAAGTATATTAAACACTTTCTTTCTATTTTATGTGGTTAATTAAAAGTAAATTAAATGTTGCATTGAAAAATTAACAGACTATCTTCATCTGAAATAATGGGTCACAATTTTAGCAACATGTACTAGTTTTGACTGCTCAAGATTATTAAAGCTTTCTTTTTTTTGTGGGGAGGGGGTGAGGGAGGATACTGAAAGGGGAAAAAATCACCAAGAGTGATTGAAGGGAAAAAAAAGTCATAATTTAGGCCATAAGTATCTGCTGAACTCTCTCCCAGGTGCAATATTCAATCAGCAGCTATTTAATCTATGTTGGTAACATACATTTATTTTTGTTATGGACACTTCTGTAGCGTGAAATTGGAAGAGGATTTCCTTATAGCTGAAATGTATTACAATAATTTTGTACTGAAAAATGAAGTTCCTACTAGCTGGAAGTTTCTTTCTTTTTTTGTTATTCTTCTCTCTGTTCAGGGACAGAGTAACACTGTGCTGTTTTGGTGTGTCTTCACTTCTAGTGTTTTCTTTTGTAGGGTTTGGAGTTAAGTGGAGGGTACAAACACAGACATTGATCTCCAGCTTCTTATTTGGAGGGCCAAATGTCTAAGTCTTTTTAGGGCTAGACATTTCCTGGCAGCATGTGTTGTATGGGAAATGACTTGGCTTGACAGCCAGTTGAAGGCCAGGCACCAGTTATACTGCTTGTTATGTGAGGTTTCAATAATCCTCAAGGAAGAAAAGGGAGCTGGGAACAGGTTTACCCAGCCAGTACATAAGGAGTCAACACAGAGAGCTGCAATAGTCTCCTGACCCTATGAAGTCTGGTCCCTATAGAAAGAGCAGACAAATTCAGCCAGGAGGTTGATGGTGATAGCTATGTGCAGCATTCCCTCCTCATCTCACATGACAGGCAGAGAAAATTGCCACTACTGTAAACATTCCCAGTGTTCATTATTTATCAGTTTTAGGGCTTACAAGAAGTACATAAGAGAGAAAATCTGATAAACCAGATCTATCATCTTCTCAAGACGTTCAGAAAACTTTACTTGCATTGTAATAGAGTTTTACAAAATCCTGGGACAATATGCTGAAGCCTGTCTAGATCTTAAGTACTATTTGGGACTTGTCTGTGCCATTCTTCAAGTACCAATATTTTTCTAACATTAGGCTCGAGTCCCTTGGACTTTTGGCAACACATAATTATGTTTTCTTTAATTTTTTAAGTGATAATATTTAAAATCATTTGTGTTCTGTAAAAATCTAGACAATAACCACTGAGAATCTCAAAAACACCTGAAAGCAACCACTTCTACAATTCCAAACAATTATCTCTTTCTTTGCTGCTTTTTAACACAATGCAAGACCTGAAACTTACTAGTGATTTTGACACATGTAAGACCAACAATTATGAATTCTATATACTATAAAAGTATAAAAGAAACCATTTTTTTTAAGTTGAAGAGGTTACTACCTTTCTTTCCCAGAAATTACTTTCAAAAACCCCATTTCATTTGGTTGACGGATTTTTTTGCTTCATCATTCACTATTGTACAGCACTTTGCTTCATTTCTGAATTCCATCTCTCCCAGATGGTTGCTAATTGATAGGAGATGGCTTTCACATTTACCATTATAGCTGAAATAATGTTCTGAAATTCAAAACTTAAATATTAAAACTACACATTAGGCAGAAATGTCCAGAAGGTTAGAAAATGGAAAAATTTGTCAGGGGAGAAAAAGTTGAATCATCTTTACAGCTAGAATTGAAGAACAGGCTAGATAAAACAGATTATTGGGAGATTATAGTAAAGGGCAAGGACCAGCTGCCCTCTATTGCTTCCTGTTTTCTAATTTAGCACAGATAACATGTTATGCATAACAAAGATGATCTGTGATACTCCATAATCCATACCTTGCTATACTGTGATATTGGAAACAGAAGAAAATGCTGGCCAAGCGATAAAGTATATATGTATGTGTATGTAATATATAGTTTGCAATACATTAAAACTACATTAAAAATTGCACCCTGCAGCCCTGAGTTTTAACAATGATGGTGTGTAATATTGCACAGGGCACCACTGCGCTTTCTGGGGTGCAGTAATCCTCACACACATGCATTCAAGCATTTTATTTTAAATGCTCTTACTCACTTCTAAAATCTGTATGTTCTAAACAAGTGCAGTGTGTGGGAGAGAGACAACTTCCATAGATATACTGTGCCTGCTGTACTTTTAATTAATTTTTAGATTGAAAATAACTACAAGGGAAATATATGGGTGAGGGAAGGCAGGGAGTATTAAAGGAGTTTTTGCCACTCTGTTTATGTACTTTATTTCAAACCTTGTCTCATAAGAAACACAGAGCTTGTTCCATCAAGGAGAGTAACTATACAGTCTTATTTCAGCATATGTCAGTGTAATTAACAGTGTGTTTTTCACAAAAAACTGACCAGGATTTTACCAGTTTCCTTATAGTGACAAGCCTTCCTTGTCTCCAGCACTTCTCTAATTAAAATGACTGTGACATTTCAGGACTCCCCTTTTCCTTATGCATGCTACCTAGATAATACATCTTAATTTAACATTAATTATTAGTGCTGATATCACAGTACCCACTGAATTTGCATTAACCTTTGATTGTGACAGATATTAGACCCCTGCACCACTTCTTGTAACACTGTGTAACCGAGCTCTGCCTCCAGCTTTTCCAGTTAATAAAACCCAGGTGAAATTCCTCCCCCATTCACCAATAAATCCTGCCTGTTCCATAAAGCTGAGTCCGGCTTGTCTGGGGAGAGAGGCTCAGGCGGGAGCATTCCGGGAGGAGCGGTGCCCGCAGTGCGGGCGGGCAGACGGGAGCCGTGCTCCGGCACGCAGGCTGACTGCCGATGAGACCTGTGTGTCTGCCTCGGGAGGGGAGCCTGCCACTGGCCAAGCATCTTCTAAGGTTTTATGTCACCTGCAGAGCGTACATGACAGCTTTATTAATGCCACGCATTTTGAGCCTGGTTCATTGCGGCGTTTCCGCAGCCCCGTGCAGAGGTAGCCCATGAAATGGTAAATTAAGAGCCGCCAAAAGCGCATCCTGCTCTCCAATGGCCCGGAGCGCGGGGACTGCGCCCTGAACCTTTCCGGGCTTCTTTATTACTGAACATGCCCAGCCGCGGATTTTGGGTAAACACCGTCTCTGCTGGGGCGGCTGACTTCCTGGCGTTAAGCTGAGTTGTAGCCCTCAGCTTTTAAACTGGAATTAATGACAGATCTTCCCTTCCAGGATATTTTTGCTAAATATTTCCTTCTTGAGAGGGAACTGTATGACTCAGCTTTAAGCTTAGGTTTGTTGTTTTGTTTGTTTTGTTTTTGTTTTTTTTTTTTTCCTCATAAAAGCCACCAAAACTTTCATAAGTGGAAAATTTTACATTAGCTGGGTTCTAGAGCATTAATTTATCAGCACTCATTTTGCATATGTACATTTATACAGGAATATATGAAAACATCTGCATGTAAATTGTTTTTGCATTTGATGACTTTTGTGGACAGAAAGAAATTAACATACACAAACAGCATCTGTGTGCTCAAATTAAGAATTTGTCACTGCTTCCATTCAAGTTCTTAAGCATGAAAACATTTTGCAAATGACAAGAGAAGGACAGATCTGAATTCCTTCACAAAAGCTGGCACTTGGTTTTTTCCTGCATAAGAAAGCTTTCACAACTTAACCCTTGGTGTTCCAAAATTTGTAATTTCTGCCCACAATAAAAAAATAAACACACACATAATTTCAAGACATACACATGAGACTGCAAAAATGAAAACTATATCAGATAAGACACACATTTTTTACATAGACCTGTAATTGTATGGACTAGAATAGCTAAAATCCTTTTAGCTAGGATAAAGTTGATCCATGTTCATGTTAAAGCTGATGACCTTCCATAAACCCCCTTTTCCAGCAAACAACAGCCCAAAGTTTTTGTCTCTTACCAGGACCAAAAATTAAGTTACAATTTATTTATGAAAAGTTGTCTTCTCTCTCTACAATAATTTACCTAAAAACATTGGTATGCAAAGCTCTTAGGACCTTTTCTCCTGTAGCTTAAAACATACTCAAAATAAAATATAATAGAAATATAGAAATCATTTTGAGAACACAGGTACTTAAAACTACAACCAACAGAAATCTTGTCCTTTCTGGTTTTAAGATTGCTAAGAGGAGCATCTCCTGCTGATACTGTTTTATTTTTTTTTTCTTAACTACACTGGCAGAGTTGACTGGAGGTAAAATTCAGTGTCAAACAGATGCTGGAGGCACCATACAAAAGTCCAACATCAGCTATTCTCCACTTCATACAAATATGCTTGCTTCACCATATCATTCCTATAACTGTAACATATTCTTATCTCACTCTGTTTGTTCCCCATAGGAATTCCTTTCTCCCTATATTTGGCATTATCCATTCTTTTCTGTGAAATATGTACAACTGTTGTCCTCATTTGCCATGTGAAATTTGCACTGAAGTTGGTGGGATAGTTGCTGGGATAGTTGGTGGAAAAGATGGCCCCTAGCAGGGCCTCTTGCCAATAAGACAAGGGGTAAAGGTAGTGGATGAATCATCCCTAGAAACATCCATGGTCAGAGTGGATGGGACTGAGAAACGTGATCCAGTTGAAGATGTCCCTGCTCATAGCAAGGGGGTTGGACTAGATGGCCTTTAAAGGTCCCTCTCAACCCAAACCAGTCTATGATTTCTCTGCACAGGTTAAGCAATTGTGTTTGTCTGAGTTTATAATGGGTCTCTGAAATCTGGTACTTCATTGGCAGAATTTAATTATCCACCAAAATCATTCTCTTACTCCAAAAGGAAGGAGCACCTGTGCATCACAAGGTGTTCTTCTTTACCCTATGCTGCTATACATCATATATACACATATCATATATACCCATATCATATATACACATATTCTACCAGCAAATATAAATCATGCACTTCATCTAGAAAGCCAGTAAACCAGTAAGTAATTGCTTTCTTCAGTGTTCTTGCTACACTGCACGTTATCTGCCATGTAACTGCTACTCAAACAGTGACAATGCAAAGGGCAGAATGAAACACCTTTTATTCTCTTCACATAATTCTATTTTCCATCCCTTTTAAGCTTTTCCAGATACAAGTCACTCAGTTTTTTGAGCTTTTCAGCACACTAATTTGGCATTCATTCACAATCAGATGTCAAATTTATTTTATGTACCTGCAGTATAATTATACAGTTCTCCTTGGTATTGAAAGAGTCTGTATAGTAGAATAAATTCGCTAAAAAATAACATATTTATAGAAAATTCTAAAATTTTCTAGGTTCCCTTAACAATAATAGACCTTTCAAGAATATTATCACGCAATACTTACTATAACTTCTTTTTTTTCAAATGTTATTCTTATAGAGAATAAGAGAAAGTCAGTTATCTTACAGTTCTGGACATGGAACACCCAGAGGTCTTCTGAATTACAATAAGATAACCAGAATTGACATTGACACGTCTGATCCAGTATTTCTTCACAAAGTAGTAGAATTTTATATATCATAACTTCTTCCAGCACAAGGTTAGAACTTATGTTGGGGAATCTGCCATGAAGAGTTTACTGAGATTCCTTGTCTGCTCTGGAGAATCCCAGTTTACTCAGCCTACGATAAAAGAGTCAACAACAAAAAAAAAAAAAAAAAACAAAAAAAAACAAAAAAAAAAAACAACCAACCAAAAAAAAACCAAACAAACAAACAAAAAAAAACCCACACAAAAAAAGCGGGAAGAAACCAAAATTATCCAAAACTATAATCATTTAATTCAACCCACCAAATACTGTTTTCATGAAATGTCACTTTGCTCAATACCAGTATCAGTGTTTCCCCTTCAGCAATAGAAACTATTTTAACTTGCTTACCTACTGAGATTTAAACAAATCTTGTCTACTTCCCAGTTTGTTCATGCTCCAAAATTCACTCTGTACTGTGTGATAGAATCAATTAATTATAGTATAAAGTACTGATTTCTATCAAGGGTTTTACCCTCGTTATAATATTTTCTATTGTCAAAGATCTACATCTTTCTTCATGTGAAAGCCATTTTATAAATAAAATTTTAGTAAGATCCAATGCAGTATTAGTGAGGGTTTTGACCTAGAAAATAAATGTTATGAATTTTGGGCAGAAATAATCTGAAATTTAGAGGCAGGAGTGAAGATAATAATTTGGCTTTAAAGTTCTAATGAACTGTATAGTAAAACTGAATTACACAATTAACTTTGGATGATAAACACTGATAGAAGGCAATTTTTTAACTCTCCAACTTCCCCTGCCTCTGAACTAATGAGTAGTTCAAAAGGACATCAATATTTCTCCTTCCATGTTAAATCCATGTTTCTTTTCATACTGAAACAATAAACTGGCATGGAGAAAATGTAATATATGGTAAAGAGAAATGGGAAGGGGAAACAAAAATGAGTTTTTTTCTGACAGTTTATTAGCAATTAAGAACCACAAAACCCATATCATGACAAACTGAGACTCTCCTCTCTGTAGGAGAAAATTCTCATTCTCATGTATAATTTAACTTTGTCATGAATTCTTAATAGACCTGTAAATTGAAAAATCAACATCTACTCAGCGAGAGCAGGTGAAGGACATGCAGGCTGGCACCAAATTTCCATCATCCTTAACATGGAAAAAAAAGGTCTTACCTTGTTGCCTGTTATTGTAAACACATCCTGCGGAGACAAACCATTATAATTTTCTCTTTTCTTCTAAGCATATTTATATACAACCTTTATAAGCAGTTTCCTCTAGATTTTTCCATTTAATATCACAAATATATAAATTTAGATATGGAACACAGGAGGGTATAAAAAGTTAAATCCCATCTTCCTTCCATGAGCTTCATAACACACAAAACTACAATATAGCATAAGCACCCGCTGATCCTTCATATTTGTTTGTGTAGGAATTAGCTGCTACACAAAGACTGCACTTCTGAATAGACTTTACATGTCTTTTGTAAATTTCTCTTTGACCCATATGGAGCTGCTTTGAAAAGGAAACAGCCTTGATATTGCTCTAGACACAAGAAAACAAAACGTGTACACTGTATAGAAGAAGCTAATGCACGGTGAGCATTAAAGGGCAAATTGCCATCCACTCAGCAAATCTGTGCAGAATTTCTTCCAGTGGTTTTCATGGAGTGACACATTAGCTAACAATCATAGCTTAGCTCTGATCATTAGCAAAAACAAGAAAGAATGCTTTCATTTCTGTACTACAGCTACTACAGTTTCAGTCAGAAGACTTTGGAATTTAGCCACAAAACAATGTCAGTTTAAATCTTCAGAAGACAGCTTTAGCATGGACATTAAAATTCCAGAGCAAACTCTGCAGACAAGAGTACTCACAAGATAGCCTCACATGCCCTCATATGGCAGTGTACCTTTTCTATGGTTACATAGTTCATTTGCATGGAAACATAACAATTTCAGCCTGCTCCATTTTTGCCTTTCCTTCTTTAAGTTTAAAGATTAAATTGCTGCAGGACAGAGCATGAAGGTTGTAGTCTCATGAGCAATTAAAGTCTGGATGGTGAATTTACTGCAGTGATAATACTGTGGTCAGATATTTCTGTTCTAACTTAAGAGCTTCTGTGGAGCATCTGGCCTGTGTCTGTGAAAAGTTCTCACATTTAACTTTTGAACAGGACTTATCACCTGGTTATGCCGTGAGACTCAAATAATAAATCTCCCTTTTCAACAACAAAGATTTGGTTGGGTGACTGTCAGATAGCAACATCTGCTTACGCAGCAAATGAGAACTCTCTTCCCATAAAGAGTACTGTTCTGACTATCTCAGGGTATATAGTGTCATAAAACCCACAACTGGAATAAATTATGTGTTTCAAAGGTAACTTATGTAGGTGACAGACTGTTCATAATGTGATTTATATCACTTAATTCTACAGAACATATATACTTTATTTGTTATTTATTTTTCTGGATACTGCTTTCATGCAAGTACGCAAGATATTTTTCCAAGCTCTTAATTCCATTTGCAATTACTTCTGAACTCCCTTTAAGGTCTGTACACCATTAAAGACTGACACAAATCAGCTTACATAAAGCAATTCCAAAGGGACAAGTAATGTCAATAATGCAAATACAAGACTGACTATATGCACAAAATACACATTAGAATATAAACCAAGTAAAAAGGGGTATCTTTCCTTGGCAGATTGGGATAAAATATAGCCCTGTTGGGTTCCACACCCTCACCCCCACATTAATTTTAAGGTTGCAATAAAACTATCAAAATAAAATATAACTTCTCTGTAATGGGACAACCATATGTTAAGGAAAATGCATTTAACATTGTTCACATCTTTATAGTTCTTTCAATCTCCCCAGTTAACCTAAAACATCCACAGCGTAGATCTAGCCAGATTATGAGACCACCTGCAAGAGACACTTTCTGGGAAATAATCTCAAAAGATTATGGTTTCAGAGAATAGAATAGCAAATTTATGGCTCAAGACTCAAGTTTCCATCACCCACCTCTACATCCCTTTATAACAGAAATATTTCCAGACAAACTATATTACATATTCGGAGGAAATAACTCAAATTTGCTCAAGTGCGGACAGACTGGGGGGCAGAGGAGAATCTAATTTTTCTCAAAATTCATTCCAATACCAATTTTTTTCAATAGGAAAGACCAGTCCGTTTAGAAAGTG
The DNA here is from genome assembly GCF_024509145.1 of Vidua macroura. NCBI lineage: Eukaryota > Metazoa > Chordata > Aves > Passeriformes > Viduidae > Vidua > Vidua macroura. Next base: position 57,346,898 of record NC_071572.1, on the reverse strand, counting down.
TTGACTAAACTATTTTTTTGTTAAAGACAAAGGAAACAACACCTTTATTAATAATTATCATGAATAACGTATTATAGGTTGCCATCTGTGTATAAGCAGTGTAGTAATTAGAATGAAAATATTATTTTGCTGATCTGTACTTCAAAGAACAGAGCTGACAGTTTCTCTTGGAGCAAAACTAATGCTCTTAATTGAGCATATCCAGTGACTTAAAACCTATTGTTTTTCAAGTATTGGGGTTTATTAAGTTACTTATCATTAGTATTATCAGGAATTTGAACTCTAAGCTACAAATGAACCTGTTGTCTACTAAACAGTTATTGGAGCAAGCAACAAACTATGCAGTTTTATCTGACAAATTCATCCAGCATTAGTTCATGACTTGATATGTCCATTTAAGATAATATTCTCTCTTTTCACACCATTCAAGAGAGTGATAGCAAAATGAGATAGCTCTCTTCTCATTAGGGAATTCTTTAGCTACTGATTGTCAATATTGAAAGTCAGGGCATTTTCCCCCAGCACTCATTATTCAGTGATGGCTGTAGTTTCAAGTCCATTCCCTTTTTTTATGTGCATAAAGAAACAGCTAGAGAGGTTCAGCTTGCCAGAAGTATCCTGAAGCAAAATCATCCATTCGAAATCAATGATGAGTTAGACAGTGCCCAACACCTGTTCAATCAGTGGGAAATAATTCAGCACAGGTGTTAATGGCAAGTCCAGTTTGCATAACTGCGGCTTCATGCCCTGGAAATTCAAAAGGTCATCATCAAGATTTTACAAAGACAAACTAATAGACAAGAAACTTTGTAATAGCTACATGATAAAAATAATGGTTACCAGATACTTAGATTTTAGATAGCATTAACTTGACACAATTATAAAATGAGACAATTATAGAACGTGAAGGTCTCTAAGCTAGCTTTTGGTGCATCCTTAGTTGATTAACATGGAAAACTATTCAGGATTTTTGTGTGGAAATTCAAATTACTGTTCTGACTAAATTTTAAGAAGTCTGGATATAACCCATTATTTCAGAAGATTTGCATAGAACTTATAGCAATAATTCTTTTAAAAACATAATAAACCTACTTTTTAAAAAAGTGCATTCTGGCTTAATCTAAGTAAGTTTTAGTCCAGGTTGCAAGAAATCTTTGGGGGTCATTGAGTCATCTAGCAGGTTGCTTGCTCACTGACTAGCTGAGATTTAACATCTCCCAGGAGAAGTATCCACAACCTCTCTAGGCAATCTCTTCCAGTGATTAACCACCCCCACTTAGGACTCTTTTGTTTACATCCAGGGTAAATTTGCCTTGCTACACCCTGTGTCCGCTACATCTTGGCTTTCCATTGTGTAAATCTGTCAGAAGTACCTGTAGCTAACCCTTTAGGCAGCTGTGAATGGCAATTGGATCCCTCAGAGCCATTTCTTCTTAAGACAAAATAATCCCAGCTCTCAGACTCTCAGTTTTCTTTATGTTCTTTCTGGCTCACATTTCTCAGTTCTGTTCTTCAGCCCCCAGCTACCACAGCAACTCTCCTCTGGACTCATTCTCTTTTGTCAACATCTGCCTTGCACCGGGCAGCCCTGCACTGAATGCAGTGACCCACTCATGCTCTCACAAGTCCCACAGAGCAGTGACCACTTTCCTCAACCTGACACTGCATTCTTCCTACTGCAGCCCACCCTGCCATCAGCCCCAGGGCTCGCTGCTGACCCATGTTCAACTTATTGTCCTCCAGGACCCCTGCACTGCACTGCAAACCCCTGAACTCTACCATTTCTCTGAGGTGAGAGCAGACTCTCAGGCTGTACTGGGGCAGGGGGGCATCCCAGGTGCAGGACATTGCATTTCCCCCAGATGAACTCCATGGGGTTTTCATACATCCTCTCTTCAGTCTCTTAAGGTTTCTCTGAAGTGCTTGCTCTTTAAGGTATTGATTGTTCTAATCAATTTGGTGTCATCATTCAAACTTGCTCTAGGTAAAGAAATGAAGACTGACAAAATGGAAGATCTTCACATGTTAAACAACTGACTGGAAGAAAGAAAACAGAAGGTAGGACTATTTCACCATTACCCTGAGACAAGTTCTGTAGGAGTTGAAGTCCCTGCAGCACAACACATTACAGGACTGGAAAAGAGGCTAAGCAGTGAAAAGTAGCATTTGTTATCAGTTGTACGTTAACTGCGGTAATGAAGATACTGATCCATTATGGGGATTTGCAGTCTTTTTTTTTTTTTCTTCAAAGATGCAGGAAGCCAAACTCCAAACCAAGAAATCAGTAATGTACATAAACATATGAATATTTAGGAAAAAAAAACCTAAAATAAAATTGTTTATGTTTAATAATGATTATTGATAATTGGTTTTTTGGAAAAAAAATAATTATGAGATTTTTAGGTTATAAGCGTGGCTTTGCTTGGTGCTCACATAATTTTCATTATGAGATGGACATTCCTAATTATTTTAATGTCCTTTACCAGCTAGTATATGCATATGCTATCAATGCTTTTTAAAATAATGCCAAACAATTATCATGGTGGGCATTCCAATGCATCTAACTCAGTGATCTAATTTATGTCTTTTTCCTAAAAAAGTGACAATGCTCCTGATACAGTTATCTGAAAGCTGCAAGTGTCCTTTAAGCCAAGTCTGAGAAGCTCAAGATCCATTTAAAGTACAATATCCCTTTTCTCTCTTTTATTTATCCTTTACCCATAAAGCATGTCATTCCTGTACCTGTTATCATTAGTTAGTACTATATTCATCCATTGCCTTTTAATGTATTGCCATTAAACTGGATGGCAAACAGTGGGCAGGGAAAATGATATGGTCAGTGCCCTGGGGATGTAACAGTAATGGATGGATGGACAGTAATGATTCACTTACTGCAATCAGTGCTACTCCCAGCCAGTTTTGTGATGCAATATTAGTTGCAGAAGAAATATCAGATGAGAGGAAAAAAAAATAGAAAAGTAGATTAGCCTACATAAATGGGAAGGAAATAGCAAATAGTTGTGGCTTGAACCCTTCTGTTTATTGCTGGGTTTTAAAGTTCAGAAATAGATGAAAATTATAGGAAGCACTAAAATGGAAATTAACTTTTTGAAAAAGTTCAAGGTTGCTGTAGACATTCTCAAAGAAAATTATGTCTGTCCTTAATGCTTTTACTACAGGCCTCAACACACAACAAGGCAAGGTGAAACAAACAGACTTAAGTTATGTTTCTTCATCCCAGATGAAGGCTGAGTCCCATTGGACCTGGAATAACTTCTATAAACTGCATTAGTGTGCGGCATTCTGGTGTTTCTCCCAGGTCCGGAGCAGCCACCGCGCCCGGCGGGGCAACGCGGCTCCTCTGGTCCTGGTCCCACCGCTGCTCCCGGGCTCTGTGGCTCCGGGAAGGTGGGTCAGCCACTTCTACCACCGCACATGAGGGACCTTGATAAAGGGGGAGAAGGAAGGACCAAATTCCCCGCAGCAGGAGCTGAGAGCATTTTATTGATGTGCTCCCAACTCCTGAGTTGGACAATATGGCCACCCAGCCCCAGCCTCGCGGGAGTTTTATGGAGGGAGGAGCAGGGGTGTCACGTGGTCTGGGGAAGCCAATAGGGACGCAGTAGGGGATGGCACCAGGACCCGGCGCGGTCCCGGGGAACCAATAGGGGCACGGCAGGGGCGGTGCCGGGGCCCGGGGCAGTCCCGGGGCTGCGGGGGTGTGGTGTGGAAGGCAGGAGCCAATGGGGAAGTGGCAGGGGCGGCGCTGGGGGCCCGGGGAGCCCCGGCCACAGGGGAGGGATAACAGCAGGAAAGGACCCACAGGAGGGAAGGGAGCCCGGCCATATGGTCAGGCAGCTCGGGAACCGGGTACTGCAAGGGGGGCAAAACCGGGGGATACATGGGGGTTCACAGGATTTGCTAAGACACATCAGAACCCCGACCTAAACCCAAAGTCCGGGATGCAACATTAGTGTATTGAGGTAAAGTAATTTTGATTGAATCCTCTCAGATCAGCTGAGGAGAATAAAGCCACTGAATAGAGTAAAATTACCCATGTACACCAAATGGCAGCAGCGTAAGTACTCTTCTAGTAAGGACATACTGAGCTGGTTTAAAGCATGGTGAAGTCCACAGGACTTGCACAAGCTTCATTAGGGTTCTGCATGTGTCTTTTCTTCAAATTCTTTACTTCTAGATCATATAATGACAATGCATTACCTGCTTTTACTTCAGCTATTTTAACTACTGGGAGAATAATATGCTGATAATGAGGATGAGATTTTTTTTAAACGCAGCACACTGTAAAACACAAAGGAAACACAAAATGGGGTAGAATTGAGTAGAAAGTTCAGAGATTAATAAAATGGCTTTATTTAAATGTTTATCTACAAAAGAATTTTATAGTCATTAGAATGTTGAATTCATAATTAATTAATTAATCCATTGACAATATTTTTTCAATGCCTTTTTCTCTTTCAAATCCATTTTTCTGGTGTCATGTCTGGAAGAAAGATGGTTTGCAAATACTTCTTGGAAAAAGTACTAAGCAAAACCAGACTGAGCAGGAGGTGTAAGAAAGGCATATATTTTTCATTGATAGAAGGATGCAATGCTGTAAGAATAATAAACAATGTTTAGATAGCCGCATAAGAAGCTTTACAACTGTTTAACAAAATACGTTTGTTACTATATACATATAACAAAAAACTGAATGCTACTTTAGCTTTATACAGTTTAAATTGCTTGTCTTCTGAAAATGGGCAAATATAACAGCTGTTTCCAACCTTCAACTTTACAAACTTCGCTCTCATCTAGCAAAGCATTCTGCAAAAGTTCCTGAAATTGGAGGTAAAGATGCAATTTCTGTATGTGTTAAGCCACAGAATTATGAAGACTATAATGACTGAAGAGTTTAAAACTGTATCTAGTACACTTCTTGCAAAGCTTAAGTGATGTATGTAATTACATTTTTTAATTCCATATAATATTTTCTAGCATACATGCATGTATATTACAGTTCTCTAGCTAAACATTCATTCTCTCTGCTTTTATGTAATCTACGATTTAAAAAATGTAATTGTCGAGCAAACAGTATCAAACTAAACAAAGAATGCAGATGTAATCTACAAGAGCAGAGCTAAATGTAAACCTCTTTGCCAATAAGACATGTTGCAGCGCAGGGAAGCCTGTTCCTCCATGGAACATGGGGAGCATGGGCAAAGCAACAATCTCTGCTGAAAAAGGAGTTGCTGCTCTGGTTCTACCCATTTTCCATGTGTGATCATCAGTGATTTTTTACTATAAACATGATACAATTAATTGGGTCAAATAGCCAAATCCTTTTCCGCTCCATCATTTGTATTACTGTTTTAGTTCAAATCCACAAGCAGCTATTTAGAAGTTAAAGTAGATACTTTCCTTCTTCACAAGGGAAGGTTACATTTACCATTCTCTGCTGCAGAACCAATCTCTTTGTTTCTCATATGTGCTGGATGGCTTGGGAAGGCAGGAAATTATGCATTGCCCCGGAGTTCAATAAGGTTTGGGCAGATTTATGGATGAATGGCATGCTCAGGCATAATACAAAACACAGCCCACGGTACTCCCCAAAATCAATCAATTTGAAATCTCTTCCTTTCTTCTCATGTCTTATCAAGAAGAAACATCCCATAGCATCCTCCAAAACCTTGGAATTTTTCTGCTCCATTAAAATCCCCAGACAATTACCTCTCACACCCTGCATGTATTGAGTGCTATTTTTCATGTGGGTGCAGCCAGTGTAAGACAGAAAGAGAAGGTCCATGAAAATCTTTGTTTAAGACAAATAGGAATACGGTCAGAGCAGGTTAGATATTTATTTCTGCCAGAGGGGAAATTAAAATTTGTCTGTAGTTTATAGTAATTCACAGGATTTGAATAGTTTATGAGAAGAATTACTGGGCCAAGATGAAGTGTCAGTCTGTGAATCAGGGCAACACCTCAAAAGGTAAAGCAAGTGTTTGGTTTCTACAAAATTAATAAACTAAGTGAACTCAGCCCAGTGGGAACAACCAATGCTGTTACTTGAGTTTATTTTCTTTCTGGGTTTTTTTTGGTTTTTTTTTTTTTTTGTTTTTTTTTGTTTGTTTTTTTTTGTTTTTTTTTTGTTTTGTTTTTGTTTTTTTTTGGTTTTTTTTTTTTGTTTTTTGGTTGGTTTTTTTTTTTTCAGATGGAGTTTCACTGGAACATAAAAAAAACCTAAATGTATATTTTTGGTACTTCAGCATAGCCTATCATTGTCTGCTACAGTACCATAGGACTCTGGTTCATGGGAATTTTTTATGTCAACCTAATTCTGCTGTGGAGGGTTTTTTTTTTTTAACAGCTTTTTTAGAGTAAACTCAAGGTAACTGACTTGCACATCTTAGATCCCTTAAAAAAAAAAAAAAACAAACCAAAAAAACTTCTCAGTCATTGTGCTACTCAAATAACCTTCTTGATCATCCTGGTCACTATAATAGACATTATTGAGGCATTTCAAGAAAATTCATCCCTGCTTTGCAGAAAGGTCCCTTAGAAAGACAGAAATGGAAAAGTGACAGGAAGTTATCATCTTGCAGTAAAAAATAAGTTTCACATCACAAGTCTGCTTATAATTATGGTGATGAGACTTGCACACTTACCTTCAGATCGCTTTTCATTACTTAGTTGCTCCATCCAGTCAAGACCAGTGTTCAGTTGTCTTGTTCCCTGCAGAACTGAAAAGCAAGAAGACAGCGCTCCCAAGATATTAACTAGTACAAAGCTAGGGCACAAAGCAAGTGGAAAAATCAACAAAATACAGATAAGATAGTCTTCATCCCCAAATTTCTCCTCACGTCTTCAGGTCACTCTCCACAGAGCAAAACTATCTGGTGCTCCATATGAAATCAAATTGTATTGGCTCTAACACAAGTATTGGAGTATTGATCCCTCAGTACTTCAACAAGCCATGGGCAGAGTATATTCTTAGCCCTAGATCCCTGTCATGCCTGTCCTAAAAAAAATAAATAAACAAATAGTTGTAGCTGCCTGGAGGCTGAGAAGACTTTTAAAATATTTTACTAGTATTATTGCTGGGTTTGTTGTTATTTTTATTTCATGCCTAAAATGCTAGCTGAAATTAAATAATTTTAAAGGTCTATTGCTGAGGGTGATGTAATATGTCTGAAGAAGCCATCACTGATGGAGTCAGAACAGCTAACCTCCACTAAAATTTGCTACCTTCTGTGTTCTCTCTTCATCTAAGTGTGAACAGCAAGTCCATATTTTCCTGCTCTGCCTTACCATGTCATCTGTTTCTTATGAGACACCTCTTATGTCTCTAGCTACTTGTGGCAGCAAAGCCTAAAAGTAAACTTAAACTTGTCCTGTTGAGAAGCAGATAGAGGCCTGGAATTTGGTTTACAAATACTGTTTACAGGTCACCTAGATTCTTCCAGTGTCATATCTAAAATATGGTTAATTAAGTTGTTAGTTGTTGATTTCGGGTGACTGTTGATCACTGACAGGAGTAAATAGGTGATTGGTAATCAGAAGCTCAGAACAATAGAAGAATTCTAAGAATGACTGCAATTATGTAAAATCATGCAGAACCAATAATAAGGGAAAAAAAAAATCCCCTACCCTGAATATACAGGAATAAATGGAAAAAAATGGAGAAATAGAACGATACATATTAATGAGACAGCACCATCTAATCAAAACCCATTGTCTTCTGCCAGCTCAATCAACAAATTATTATAGAGGATAATGTTACACTTAGGAACTCTAAATGTTTATAAACAGCCCAATTACTATACTGTTGTAACTCATCCTCAAATGCAATCAGGTTTAATATTTTATTAGAAGAACAGAAGAAGAAATTTGTATAAGATCAAACAAATATATTGACAAAGTCATTTTTGCTTAAATTGAATAAATATGTTAAATTTTAAATAAATGTATGTGACTTTTGTTAGTTTCACAATAGCACAAATAAACAAACAAACATCAAGTTACCAACCTCTAAAGATTGTCCAGACTGCAACAATCTTAAATACCAAAACCCAAAAAGCACCCTAAAATCCCAATTGGCATATTATCAGCATTTGTATAAACAATCAAAATGTACCAGCCAGTTGTAGGACAAGATATACAAATTCAGTCAATGTGTTTTACTCCAGTAAAGTGAGGAAGCTCAGCCAGTGAGGAAGTTTCCACTGAATTTACTGAAAAAAAAAAAAAAAATAGATGGGCTTACACTGACATCTTTATTAAATTTTTTTCTGAAGCATGTTTAAAAGCTCTATTAAATGCATCCCAGCTTTCAAGTACATTTAAAGGGCATTAGTATAGAAGGTTTTTTTCATCTCCAGTTCCTATGAGCTTATAATGAATGGAAATAACTATGTATAATTGCATATGACTGTAGTCCTTCCCAGCAACACTAAACCATGCCTTGTGCTGCCCTTGGCAATGGCTCTGAAAACAGCTTATCTTTGAGGACTAGAAAATCACCTTTGCTTCCTTCTTCTTTACTGTTCTCTTCTCTTTTGGTCCCGTGAGACAAATTATCTAGGGACAAACAGAATTATTCAGGAATGGTAAAGGCCTATCATATTATTTAAACACTGAAGAGAAGCCGTTATCTAAACCTGGGAGTGACAGCTGTGACTGCCAGGATTTGTTGCCAGCTCTAGGAATAGTTTGCTCCATGTGCTTGCCAGCTTTTCTAGCCTCTCTGTAAAATGGAACTAACATTTTTTGATGTCACAGAGATAAGTATTTTGAACTACTTTGAAGACACAGAGCACTTTAATAGTGTTAACTATCGTACTTTAACTACATAGACCAAAGAAGAGAGTTTGGATTTCTTTTATTTTCCCCATGGAGACAGGGAAATTAATTCAGATTAAACCTGATTTTGACCCAACTATGAATCTGAAACCAAGGATGAATGCAAAAATCATGTTTTCAAGGAATGTCCATGTCTAAGTAGAGGAATAGTAGCCTACAGTTTCTCATTAATCATCTGGTTCCATGATTAACGTTTCACTTTTAATCTTTATCTCCTCAAAGTTTAAGAAATACTAAAAGATGAAGATGACATGAAATGAATCATATTAATTTCTTCCCATAAGTATTAAGCAGTGGTATTATGAAGCTTAAGTAGAAAAAAGGAAAATAGAAAACACAATCTGTGATGTCAGAGTAGACCACTAGAATTAACCAAGTTTGTAGAACCATTTTTCAAGGTACCTCCATGAAAAATCCCCTATGTTGAATTAAAATAGAATCAAACTGGTGCATAAAAGCAGCTAAAATCACAGAATCAACAAGGTTGGCAAGACCTGTGAGAAAGTCCAACCTGCAATACAGGGAGTGTAAAAACTATCTATATGATAACAGTAAAGACTTATTCCAGTACAATAGAATGCAGCACAGAGAGACTTATTCTGCTACATCATACATCATCTAGCAGAATTAGAAATTTTGACTTGAAAAACAAGGTAGGAAATGTTGTATCAAATTATTTTCAGATCATGGACATTTCCTTTCCAAAAAGATACTGCTATTCGGCATCCTGGACCTTGTTCAGACTGCTCATGCATTTTTACAGGCCATTGTATGGAAGAGAATGTCTCTAAACCAGCTTCCTTTGTGTAAACTGCAAACTGAAGACGGAGAAGATGACCAGTTTGCCAGGGTGTGTATTTTTGCTTCAACACAACTAACAAGCCAAAGCGTCTGAAAATCTCTATTAGGGAATGCACACCTAAGCGTATGCCCATACTGATGTATATAGGCCTGGAATGCCTGAGTTCAGTTTACTTTGGATTAACTGTAATGGAGGTCACAAGGCAGATAATCAAGTAAGATTGCATCATCAAATTTAGTTTTCTCAATGCAGTTATGACTAATAGATACTCATAAGAGCCTTCATAAGACAAAGAGTGAAACTGTAGTAAAAGAACAGATGCAGGTGTAATCACTGTATATACAATATCATAATAAACTATTCATATAAATTTATTTCATATTTCTGTGTGTAGCAATGTGTGTAAACAAACATAGCACATAGAACCCTCACAAAAAGGCCAGCATATTTGCTCTTCATTTCCTATGCAATCTGTGACTAAATATGAAAGGCAAACAACTGCCATTAATTGTCAGCACACGAAAACTAAGGATACCAAGTGAAATTATAGAGCAATGTATTTAATTCAAAAGAAAACATCATTTTCCATACAGCACTTAAACTGAGAAACTTGTCATATGTTTATAGAGATGCTAGATATGGATTTAAAAATGAAGTAAAATAAATAGGAGAGGTCATCAGTATTTACTAAACATAAGAATTTTATCCTGCCTCAGAAAACCCCCAAATTATTAATGCAATTTTGGAATAGAGAGAGCAAGAGGAGACATGACTAGATTTCTGAGGATATTAGGACCAAGTGCTAAGTCTCAACGGGTGCATCTTGGGCAAAGGGTCTGAACCCACAGGGACAAGAAGTAACCCCAGCAGGAGATTACTAAGCCAAATTCTTGACAGACCAATCCCAAAGTTTCTCTCCCTTATGCCTCTCTCCTTAATTGCCTTAATGAACTTCAGCCAGTTTGAAATAATAGAATAGAAATCGGTCACAAAATTCTTTTGTGAACTTCGCCTCAGCTTCTGCATTCTTCTGGGAAGGAACTGAAATTTGTGTCTCAGCAGCAAGCTATAATATATGGCCAAAATACTTAAAGACTAACAAGGGTGAAGTGACTATTAAAACTGAAAATCCAAGTGAAAGATAAAGGAATTTATTCAAACTCCAAAGAAATCTGTAACAAGTTACCTCTGAAAATGAGTTGTTTATATTTGGAATTCCAACAAACCTAAAATTCTATGGATAATATAGGTAGTGCCATAATATATCATGGTTTTCCACTGAAAACAATTAAGTTCATTTTGCTGTGTTGCCCAAATGTAATTTACAGTAGATCTGTAAATTCTAGGAGGGAGGTAAATAAGGATTGGTTATAGCACAGCTAATTAGAAAAAGATAAATAATGAGAACTCATGCCTAGTTTATTGCTTTTTTCCTTGAAAATATATTGAAAATGTTGACTTTACTTCAGAGAGCGTAAGATTTATGTATTTGGAGGCTAACAGTATTTCCATCCTATGTCTGTACTCTCTCCTTCACAGCTGTCATAAATGTTCTGTAACACTTCAAATTTTATGACGCTAATTACATCTAAAATGCTTGTGTAACTAATATGTAAGTATATTGTAAGCTTGTGCACAACTAAATGAACTTCTGAAGAAATTGCAATACTTCGTAATTGCAATGTTTGTACATTATATAATTATACTGAGTTGCACTGGGTCTAAAAAAATTTGCACATACTGTACAATCCCTGAACTTAATGAGTAACATAGTTTTAGAACTGATTCACGGTTCATGGTCTCAATGGCATTAGAATTAGATAAGATGTTAGTCTATCAATCCACCTCAGCATTTTATCAGTGAGTGGCATATTTCTTACAGTTAGACATGTTAATTCAAATGAAGTACGCACTGGTTTTAACTGCAATTGCAATTTACTTCATGCAGACTTAAAATGACTGATTTGTCCTCAAATTATATTTAGAAAGAATTAAAAGAAATCCAAAATTATTGTATATATTTATACCAAGAAATTCTGTTAGTTCCCAAAAAGCAACATATAGTTGTTTTTTTTTTTTTGGTAAATTAACCAACATTGCATACCAGAAAGAGAGATAAAAAAAACATAAATGGTCTCTTTTTTTCCCCAATTCATTATGACACTTCACACTTCGAAGCTGTCTATGCTTTGCTTTTCTGATGCAAAGAAACAAAACTTCAATACTTCAGCTCTCAGACTGTTTCTGAAATATTCAACTTTTTGGATGTCTGATGGTTTTGATTTTGTTGGTGTTTTTACTAGGGTTAGTACTGACTTTATTTTGTATTTTCAAGGCATTCTCTTTGGATATAGACCTTTTATCTAAATCCATTTTAAGCATCTTCTGCTTCAAACTCCTAAATAACTTAGGTGAATGCCTTTCTTAGAATCTCACTAATTATTTCTGCTTTCTGGTCTTAATATATTTTTTTCACAGATTTTCCTAACCACATTGTAGTCTCATTTAACAGAACAAACAAAAAACCTAAACAAACAAACAAAGCCCCCCAAAACAAACAAACCAAACACCCCAACGAAACAAACCAACTTTGCTTGAAGAGACTGACTTTCTGACATTTATTTTCATTTGTTCTTGCACTTCTCCCTTGGAAGTTTGCCTTGAAGGTGGATCTCAGTTAAGGGAGCAAAATAGTCCCATTAGACTCCTAAGGACATATCAAGCCAAAACTACTACAAGTGGTTGAATGGTGGTAGGTGAATTAGACCCCCTTCCTTAGTAATCTAGAGTTTCTCTGCCAACCAACCCTGTGGCCAATTCTAATAATCACTGATGTCTGTTACATGGCATTTTTTGAAATCTCTTTTCTTTTCAGAATATTTTTCTTGCTTAAAACTTCTTAATCAGCAAAGATTGACTGCATTTGAAAAAGGGGACATCTCTCTTTATTCAAATTATTCAGTCTGTGCTACCATCACTTTGGGATCACAGACCAACATAAGAGACAAAAATTAAGATCTAAATCTATACTTCCAGAATGGAACTGGCTGCTTGCAAGCTACAAGTAGTGTTTGTTACAACCATGTGCCAAATTCCTATGTTGTCCTCCAAATTTTCATATATTAAAATATCTGAGTATTAGCAATCATCTGCCTATATTCAGTAACAATATTTTGGACATTTCTGCTCCAAGTACCAGTTCACCAAACAGAAGGGAAAAGTTATTCCATGTGCCTTGAGTACAACATAAAAGAAGGAGCAAGTTGGCCTGAAGGATCCCCTCTTCTCTTTAGACTACAGTGCTGTTGGCAGGAGTGTATCCTCTTTTGACAGGAGAAGAAAAGAAATGATGATAAAAAGGCAGACACAAAAAAGAAAAAAAAAAAAAAAAAGTTTGGCCTTTTTGAAACAATAATCTCTGCAGGGATGAAAGAGGAGATATCAGCCTGCTTTCCATGAAAAATGAAACAAAGGCATGTGCTACACCAAATATTCCTGTACATCTAGTGGGAGGTAATTGAATTAAAAATACCCACCCTGAGGTGAAAATAGTTCCTGTCCCTGTATTTGCTGCCCTAAAACAAAGGCTTCTGGGTATATGACACAATTTCAAGAACTACTTTTCCCACCTCGGGCAATATTTTACAGCTGCAACCACAGGTGCCAAAGTGTACCAGAAAGGACGATACTAATAATTAGACTCATAAGGGTTCTTTCTGGGGATTTCAAATGAAAACTGGACTGGCTGAGATTTATGGAAAGGCAGAGTCCAGGCTGTCGAGATGTTACTTGGGCCTCTGTTCTTCAAAGAGACAGAAACAGTTGTGGGCTGCTATAAGGTTGTTTATTGCAGGAATGTACCACTTGAAGGCAAAGAGTTCAAGGTGTTGAAGTCCATGCAAAAGCTTTCTGGTATAGAGTCTCAAGCAAGAGGGACTCCATACTGCAGCAGGGCTGCAGCAGGACTGCTCTCTGGTATAGAGTCCCAGGTTCCGTGCAGGAACAGTGGCAGCAGCAACTGTTGTTCTCTGGCGTAGAGTCCAATGTCCCGGGCAGCAGCAGCAGTAAAAGAGTCCCTGAGCAGCAGAAGGGACCACAGCCTTCTTTCATCTTTTCTTCTTCTGTTTTCTTCTTCTTCTTGTGATTGCTGATGTGTTGATGCTGTGTGTTGATGATGACGATGATGATGATGAAGATGATGATCCTTAGACACCACCATGGGGCTTTTTATTCACAAAACATCCAACCAGCTAAAAACACTTTCTGAACCAATCTGAACTTGATTCTAATGTGTGAAAGTAGTACAAAAGTAGTATCAATTCTTACCTAAAAAACTGCATCAATAGTATTATCTATTTACACATATGCACTGTTTTCTTACTTAAAATTTACATGTATAGGTTTATCTATCTACGTGAATAGTTCTATCTATTTATGCATGCAGTTTTATCTGTTTTAAGTGAATAATTCTATCTATTATAGTGGCAAGGTTCTGCTATGTTTTTATTATGTCTAGGACTAAGCTGTGGAACTTTAAACTAGGTCTTAGGGCCTTACTAGCAAATGCAGTTTCTTAAGGCATTTAGAATAGATTTTTACTTACTTAAAACCTAAAGCTTTAAACTTAAACTCACTTAAAAATATAACTCACACTTCTACTAACTTAAAACTTGAATCTACACTTCTACATCATATCTATCTGCCTTAATATATCTTAATTTCTCTAAAAGCTTTAATTCAACCCCTGCATTCATTTCCCTCTCTGAATAATTCAGAGAGGCTTGCATTCTAACACAGGCTTTAGGACTGGAGACACGGGAGCTTGAAAATAAAAAGAAAAGAGAGTCAAATGAGAAACCACAGAGGAGGAGAGTATTAAAGGAAAGCTTTTCAGAAAAAAAAAAATTAGGTAAGAAGACAGCCAGCCTACCAGAAGGACTCAGAAGAAAACTGGATAGTTAAATATATAGGAAATGTAAGAAAGGATGAAGGAAACAGACAAAATTGATTTATGTCTAAAACATTACATTCAAGAATCAAAGTGAGGGCAAAAAACCAAGCTGTATAGGAATGTTGGTTAAAGTAATATCATACATTACCACCACTTTTTTCTTTCCACAAATGTACTGGATTACACATTCCAGATGTATTCTTTCAATATCTGGCACTTGCAGATCCTTGCAGTTTCTGAGGAAACACACCTTAATTTGTGATGTGATTGAATCTTTCTCTGGATCTGTTAATGCACAAAATAGTTTTAATTGTCTGTTTTTCACTGTCACCCAATCTGCCTTGCACTTTGTTGATTCCCTCACATTTTGTGTGAACCCTAGATCAAGAGAAACAAGCTTTATTTGAGAAAATGAAAGGGTTTAGGTCTTTAGAACAAAATGAGACATAAGTTTCCCTTGATGGAGGACAAAAAAATAATTAAAATAATTTTAAAAATTCCACAACCACTCCCCAAAAACAACTAAAAAAATAAAAAGAAAATAAAATAGCAAGCAAGCAAACAAACAAAAAATCCTCAAACAAATCAACAAAACCAAAACCTGACAATGATAACAAAAAGTCTCAAAACAAACCAAACAAATAAAAAAACAAAAACAAAAAAAAAAAAAAAAAAACAAAAACCAAAAAAAAAAAAGCAACCAAAACACCCCCACTGCTTTGGATAAATCTTAGCACTAATTGTCTTTTAGATGTTTCTTTATATTACTGAACTGGGTAATTTGTAAATTTTTAGGGCTGGGTCATCTCTCTATTCACTATAGGCTGCACCTTTTTTTCTTTTTTCCATTTATTCTGCTTCTATCTTTACTCTTTCCTTGGTGTTTTGTAAACCATTGAGAAGATAGTTTGAGTAATGGTAATCCTTTCATAAGTATGGCTGCTATAGTTAAAAATTTCCCTTTAAATACAAAAAAATATTTTAATGCAGGCTCTTAGGTCTCACTAATTGCAAATACAGAGATTTTTTTTTTTCTCTTTGGAGAGATATTTCTAGTACATCAGATTGCTACACTACTTTGCAGATTGTACCTCAGAAAGTTAGCATTTCCACACATTTTATTAAAATTAATCACAATCTCATTGTTATTTCTTCAAAGACACTACACAGAACGTAATCGATTAGCTGTCAGGCTTGTTACTTCTGCACTCCATTACCTTTTGAATTTTCAGGACCTTTAATATAGTTTGAGGAACCTCACTCCTGAAGAGAAAAGGGAAGCAATCTGAACATTAGATCAAATTACTGACAAAGAGCCACACTGTGTTGCTAGGAAGTAGCCTTTTACAATGGATCCCTGTTCATTCTCTTTGCTTAATTTTTTATTTTGCTCCCTGGCTATGTCTTACACCATTCCAACTGGCTCTCTAAAATACAAATCTTTTAAAAAGAGACCTAATCCCTAACAGTTTGGAGGCAAGTCAGTCTTCTTCATTGCTTGGTTTCAGAGTCAAGTATCAGTCTCTGAGGACGTTGTTTAGCCATATTTACATAGTGGCTGAATAAAGACAATGAAACAAAGGGTATTTTAAGAGTTGTAAAGGTGTGCAGGGAACACAAGAGGCAAATTAAAAGGAAACGTTAATGGCAAATTTGTTGTTATAATACTTTACAGACTGTGCTAGGTATGACAAAAGAACAGAAAAGAAACATGAGCTTGAACTGCACAAAGCTTGTGATCTGGTTTATAAGACGATCAGCCCAAACAGGATGTTATCCAGCAATAGGGGAAGAAAAGAAAATAAATCCTGAACTGATGCTACCCAGTAGTACAGGAGAGCCCAATTATTGGAAAGCAACAGATAGTATCAGTATTTTTCAGGATCTTATAAGCAAAGGTTTACAAAGAAGGAAAAGCAGTGAAAAGTAAAAAACCAAGCAACAAAAAGAGGAGAAAATAAGAAAAGAGGTGGCATTCCTGAAGTATATTCACAAAAATAGTTCCAAAATCAAGGAATACTTTTGTCCTCAACTTGGGACTTCTGGCCATATTCTTAGAGCTATTTTATGCAATTTTTTGCGATGAATTCAATTATTTTAAATTACTGAAATTACCAGAAGATTTTGCTAAATATTTTCATATTGTTGTAGTTATTTAGCTGAAGAAGAATTAATCTCCAAGAATGCAATACATTTATCAGTATTTCCTAGAACAATTAGATGCAATGAATCTTATATCTAGTTAAAATCTTTATGCTGTTGCTAGAAATAATTGTTACATCTCAACAGAAATATGCCCATCGGTTACTCCTGGTGAGATTCCAGGGTGTTTCAACCCATATTGAATATGCAATCTTCATAAAGTCATTACAATTTAAATAAATAGCGAGGACTCTTATTTGCTGTGATTTCTGTTGCTGTTAAACCAGCCTTTTGGTCTTTAAAGGAAGCTACATAATATTGTTCAGATTTTTCTGACTTTTAGTAATATTGCTATGATTTTTCTAATCCTCAGTGATAGGAATAGTGGAGGTTTCCATTGCCTTCTGTAGGGTCATCTGTACACTAGTAGAAGCAGTAATGAAAGCAGAATGCATGGTGCTAATAGAAGAAGGAAGGTTTAAAATAAAGTGCTTAACAAAGTTACCAAGAATCTCAACATCCTTGTCCACTGATAAATGCAAGCACTTATGTTTCAATACAGTACTTTCCTTGTTTCAGTACTTTGTATCTAACAGTAAACAATGCTGAGGTATCCAAAGCATGAACAAGAAAATGAAAAAAAAAAAAAAAAAAGCTTCTGTTTATCCCATGCAAACAATTAAAACAATTACAATTACCAAATGAACAAAAAGTCCCAGGTCTGCACAGTCTGTGGGCAGAAGCTTAAAACTCATGTGTTCAAGGCTTAGCAATATTCTACAATCACCTAAACAAATTGTAAAAAAAAAAAAAGATCTGCTTCAGGAATAAATTTTAATCACCTTTTGGAGAAGTATCCAAAGTTTGTATTACCTGCTGTCCTCACACACTCAGTGGATGCAGGAATCATTTGGCTATCCAATTTAAAATGCTCTACTGTAACTTCATTTTGATATGAAAAAAAAATTTACATTGAGAACAACAGTTCACTGGAAGAATCTCCCCAAGCACGTGACAGAGTCCCCATCACTGGAGGTTTTCAAGATGCAATCTGACAGGTTATGAGATAATCTCATCTAGGCTCCCTGTCCTAGGGTGACGTTATGATGCTTGTATCCCCAGTCGTCTGTTCTGTTTATGCTGGATATTATGTTCTGTGCCTTCAAGACTGGCTCTGAAAAGTGAAGTTTTGTTTTGTTATCAGCCTTCTCACTCCCCCATAGTCTGCTGGACACAGACAGCGGTACATAGTGCTGCTTTTGCTTTTTGCTTTTGCCTTTGCTTTTGCTCTTTGCTCTTGTTCCTGCTTCTGCTTGCTTTTGTTTTTTGCTTGTTAGTTAGTTTAGTTGGGCAGTCCAAATTTTCCCTAGACTGTCTTTCTTTCCCTTTTCTTGGAACCATTCGAACATGCTCAGGACTGGGACCTGGGAAACACCGAGAGTTTTGCACTTTGTGGCCTGCAGCAGCCATTCCCAGCACCGGAGGGACTGATAACAGAGCAACCATTCCCACAAGAGACTTTCTGAATTTGTCATCTCTTTGGAGTGGTGAAAGGGTTTTGTCATCTGGTGTTGTTCATTCTTTTTTGTGCTGGGGTGTGCTTTGCCTGTTAAATAAACAAGCCACTTCTCTCCAATGAAATTCTTCCCAAACCAGGTGGGGGGGAGGGGCTTTCTTGCTTTCTGGAGGCTCCTTCCAGAGATTTTCTCCCAAATTTGCCCTAAACTAGGACACTCCCCTTCTCTTGAAAGGTTGGAATAGACAGTCTTTCAAGGTCCCTTCCATCTGGTGTCGTTCTATTATTCTGTAGTTGTACTTGTGGTGTATTGACCTTAGTCAGCTGTCCAGCACTTATCTAGTCACTCTTCTGAACAGGAAAGAGGGAAAAAATAAGGCAAAAAAAGCTCATTAAGCATCAAAATAAACAGACTTAACTAAGGAAAGATTTAACATAAGGCTAATTTAATTGGATTTGGTTATTGAGAAACAAAGACAATGTTAAAGCAGCCCTGAGCTCCACTGAGAAGAGTCTGATTCCATCTTACTACTCTTTCCCATCATGCAGTTAATGATTTATAAGATATCTCCTGAGCCTGTGCTTACCCTCTCCTTGTAGATCAGAGGTGCAGATACCTTCACCATGTTTGTGGCTTTTTGCTGGACTTTTCTATATTTTTTTATATTTTTATATTTGAAGTTAAGCAAGGTGAATCCACTTATTTGACTATTACAGGATAGCCTGTAATTCTATAAAATCCATAGAGCTGTTGCTAGTGATGTGTTCCTCTAGAGAAAAACATGGAGCCACAATCCCTCCTCCTTTTCTATCTTCCACTCACCTTCTGTGACTTGAAGGGAAAGAGCTATCAGAAGGCACCAAACTACTGTTTCTTTTATTTTGAGTTCAGAGTTCAAGAGTCACCAAATGTTGTTTTATTATCATGAGATGAAATTTCATGTCAAAAGTAACCTTAGTTATACATGTCTTTGACAAAGACAATTGTCAGTAACAAAATTGCTTTTTTCCTTCCTATCTTAATTCCATTAAAAAAAATCTACTCCAGGTTTGTTTATTTCCAGGGATGTAATTCTGGACTACATGAGTCTCTGAATCAATGAAAGCATAAGCCTGAAGTTAAAAAGCTGTAAGCTATTTAACTCCTATATTCTTCTGTAAAGGCTCTGAGAGGGATACACTATTTTTACATATTGCAATTCACTCCAAAAGCTGAATATATTCATAAAAATAGTTATTAATTGCCATTAATTATTCATTTCATGACTGTGTTATGAAGTGAAAATAAGTACCATCCAGCTACAAGAACTCCATCTCCAAATTTCACAGTTATATTTCAAGCATTAATCTCTTTCCCCTGGACTATAATTGTAGGATTTGAATAGCATTTTGATGGAAATCATCTGACTTTCTTTCTCTTCCTCAACTGACCAACAGCTTCTTAGGGACACAGCCCATAAGGGTCTCTTAGTTTGCACATAATATCTCCACCAGAGAATCAGCTTTTTACAGTTTTGCCTTCAGTTGTAAAATACCACTATTTAGTAGTTCAGAAACTCAAGTTCAGACCATAAAAAAAATTTTAAAAAATTTTAGGGATGAAAAGGAAGTACTAATGATTAATGGTTATTAATTATTCTTATTCTCTAAAACAAACACATAGGGTAGAAGGAAATTTGAGGTTTTCATCAATTCTAGCTTTAGTCACTACTGTCAATCAATAACTAAGTATAGTGGAGCTAGTATTTCTAAGTATCTAACAGTAAACAATGCTGAGGTATCCAAAGCATGAACAAGAAAAGTATAACAGTATAACAAAGCTCAAAGTATAACATAGTGACTGAAAATTGCTATATATTACAGGTCTCTCTCCTCCCTACCAGTAAGCACTGAGTTCTAATTCAACACAATTTCAGTATTATCCAGCCCCGTACACAACAGGAATTGATGATCTGCTCTTTCACCTGTTTCTGTTCTTTGTGACAAATTGATCTGATAAACCAGAAAATTAAATTGTGTCTGGAGAAGCCAGACTGAACTCCACCAAAAATAGAAATGGGATATATACTTATTTGGATCAGGCAAGCATTTTGATGAAACCTTAACTATAAATCATAATGACTAATCAAATACTATAGTGTTCAGAATAACACACAGCACACTTTTAAACACGGATGTGAAAAAAGTCAGCAAAAATTCAACTAGAAATAAAAGCAGGAGATGTAAACTTGAAAAGAGTATGATTATCCTTTTAATTGTGTAACCTACCCCAAAATCTTCCATTGAATTAATGAGGCCATACTGTCATCTTAACCAAACAATGAAGAAGAAAATAATAACAACCATAACAAAGTAGAAACTAGAAATCTTAACAGTGACTTAGGTGATGAATTTCACACCTGAAATAACACACAGCAAAAAATGTGAGCAGTTTGAGAACGTAATATGTACTGCAAATACTTTGCTCATTCACTTATATACTTTGCAAATACTTAGACATAGTAGCAAAAGAATAGATAAAATGTGCTAGAAGTTGCAAAACCTCAATATAGAATTATTTATGCATAGTCAAATCATAATCTTCCAAACTAAATTAGGCTACTGATATCCCACAGAATTTATAATATTCCTGAAAAGAGTGGAAAATGCAGCACTTAGCTGGTTATTGAGGAGGAAAATATTTCCTGTTTCAAAAAAGTACCATTTTGTCTTGAAGAATATTACTGTGTTTCCCTTCTGTTTCATACAGTAATAGAACTAAATAAATTAGTGACTCCTTTTAAAATTACTTCATTCTACTTAATGACATGAAGTAAATGTTTCACTCCACAATATTCTTTACTTAGGAAATTCCATTGACCTCAGAATTCAGCTCTGGATATATGCAAGAATGGTAACTTTTATTAGTTTTTCCCTGATGGGCTTGCCCAAATAAAAATGGCATCTATCTTTTATATCAGGCTACAGAACACAAAAATCAGCACCTCAGAGCTGAGCTTTGACTACCTTACTTTCCACTGCAAACAAGCACTGTAATGAGTTTGCATTAAATGTGGAATTCATTAATTTAGGAAGAAAATTTAAAGTTTTCACCTCACTGAAGCTCTGAGTTACACTGCAGTAATTTCATTTTTAAACCATGTTCAGGAATCTGCATCACAGATGTAGCACTGGAAGGTTGGCTATATTTTGATCCTCCTAACTGCTCATACGTCTTTAACTCTCAGACAGATATTATCTTCCTGGTATCAGACCTAAGAAACAAAACAAAGGGATGAGCCTTTAAAGGGTTCTAAAGAAAAAGGAAATGTCTGCATGATTGTGTTATGTTGCTTTAGGCCTTTATCCAAAGCCCACTGAATGCAATGGATAGATTCCTAAATATTTCCAGAGGGTATAGAACCTTATTTTCTGCCTGCTTCTGGTGGTATAAAAACTGTGAGATAGGGTGAAGCAGAGTGGGTAAAGCCTTCCTGCTCTTCAAGCAGAATGCAAGGAAACAGGATCTTCAGAATTATGCAACATCAAATGTAATCAAAACAAAAAAACAAACACACACCCCACAATCCAACACATACCAAAAAACAAAACAAAACAAAACAAAAAAAAAAAAAAAAAAACAAAAAAAACCACCAAAAAAACCCCAAACACACACACCAAAAAAAAAAAAAAACAAAACAAAACCAAAAACAAAACAAAAAAAAAAAAACCCAAACCCAAAACCAGTTACAAAATGCAATACAGTTTTCATTGTACCTGTGATAAGACAAGGGTGTAGGTGTAAAGTAATTGTCACTCAGAACATATAATCATCCACAAAATTATCACAAATGAAGGTATTACATTTTTTTGAATCTTTCCTTCCAAGTAATCTGAAGAGACTAGAAAAAGCACAGAAATTCAGTACAGAAATTTCCTGAACTGGCATGTTGAAAACAATCAACTTCAGCATCTCATTCCCCTTTATCACCTCACAAGAAAAGCAGAGATTTACATACAATTTGCAAAGAAGGTTTTTCCTCACTCTACTTATCTTTAAATCAAAATGCAAGGGGGAAAAAACCCAAACCATAGTTTTTCCCTTTGTTCTCAGCAAGAGAAACATTTTTCTCTAATCACCCACTTGAATTTCTCAGAACATACTTGTTCACGGTTTTAAATAGCAAATAAATAAAATGTATAGTCAATAGGAGCACTATAATTTGCTAGCATGATAATTTGGCAACATAAGCTTTATGTCAATCAGTCACCCTCTGCTACTTTGTATAAACATGTATTTTTTGGAAAGGCTTCAATACATCCTGGCACCTGAAGCTGAGAGAAGTATCCAAGTCACTCTACCACAGAGATGAAAGTGAACATCTGTAAGATAACAAATAGAAATAGATGAGCAAAGAAAACAAGACATACAACTAAGTGCTTTCCCATAGTATACATAAGCATTACATTCTGGTGACATTATATTCAACAGAAAAAGAGGGGAGTCTTTGTATTAAAATAACTCTTCAGGTTCAGAACTAAGATGACATCTGGATGAGGCAAGGTTCTATATTTTTGTCCATAGAGTGCAGAAAGACAAAGAAGATGATATAGCACTCTCTTAATTTCTGTTCTGAAAATATTAGTTTTACTTTTAAGTTAATATGGAAATATAGTTCCTGGTGGTGTATTACAACATGAGCCATAGTCATTGTTTATTGCAGCTGGTATTGCAAAGGACATTCAAATGGGATGGCTGTATTGATTTTTCTATACATGTTATTTTTGGTTTGGATGAGGTCAGGAATCAACAGGAGCGGTTGTGTGACTCACAAGATAGATAAAGTTAACAAAAATTACAAAATTTTCATTTCAGTGGGAGTAAATGTGAATTTTTCTACTAAATGAAAAAGGTTACAGATACTACAATAACAATGAGTCTTCAGATACTGTAGACAAAATATGGTTGCACCTTGTGCTTCCCTCACACAAGACTGGCTAAGTAAGTACATGCCCTGAGACTCATGATGATCCTGTGTTAAAGCACATTAAAACTACAATTCTATTCTGCATTCTTTTATGACAGATACTCCAAATACAGTAATTTACAAACCCACAAATCTTTACTCAGGTCTTCAAGCAAGTATCAATAAGGCTCACAATAAATATAACTGGGCAGCAAGGTCTCAGAAAGTAGCCAACAACATCTCAGGAAAACAGGAATGACAGAAGAATCTATGGAGTTGTAAGCAGTTTTGTGTCATTATGGAACAGAGAACATTATGTCCTTGTAGATGATTATAAAGACAACACTGACCAAAACATTACGCATCTCGATGAAAGTGCTGAGAAAAATGCATATTCATGAGACAATTGCATACACTGCTTCCATTCCAACCTCATTGCAAACACCGTGCTCCTTGCACAGAAACAGTAACTGCCTTATTCCAAGGCAGGAAACACTCACTTGTCAAATTAATCTGTTAAATCTTCAGTTTCCATATTTATAAGGATGTTCCAGAATCAAGTTGGAGTGCCCAGCTGAAAAAACAGAAAATAAGACCTACAAATGCAAAATATGCAAATACCCAGGATCCTTTTTGAAACTAAATGCTTTAAAAGCAGCTTGAACGAATTCCTATATATGCTGGAGGAAATAAAATTCAACAGTATAGGTTAAGCAGAAAGAAGATAATTCATCCTATTTGACTAAACAGCCATGGAGTCTTGGAATCGGTTTAATCAGAGTGAAGGGATAAATTTCTGGTTTAATCAGTAAATTTCTTGCACAATAAAATCATCAGTGTCCACTGCAGAAGTCTATTCTGAAAAAAAAATCCAAAATACGTATTCCCCAAATACTTACACGGAATAATTTTAAGAAGTTCAACACAGTGACGTGCTGGAACCTTACTTAGGTCGCAGCAACCCCACACAGATCTACAGGCTTGACTGGAGTGGTGGACAACTGGAGAGAAATAAGGCAAAGGTTTCATTTATTCTCAGTACCTCTTGGTGAAGAGTCATTGTTGCTGCCTGAGTTGCTGCTAGTGAAGTCCAGGGTAAAGAAGCAAAAGGGGCCTTGGCATGGTATCTACAGATGTTTAATTCAGCCACGCAGTGAGATGTTCAGAGTCCCAAGGCATACACATGAGCCTTTCTCCCTCCCAAGGGGCCGCGACTGGCCCTGGTCTTGTGGCAGTACAAAGATATGGCCAATCAGGGAATAGGGAGGGAGTGGCTCATGGACATAGGAACAGGGAAAGGAGCCAATGGGGTTTTACCGGCTTTTTGAGGGAAGATTCTTGTGTCTCCCCAACCCAGGGGATGACCCCCAGAGTCTCCACAAGTCATGGATTGTTGAGGTGAGATTCACTTGATTCATAAGTTACCTAGGTTTATCAGTCTATTCTATTGGCTGTAATGAAAATGAATATGGAAAAATGGAAATGTAAAACTGGAAATGCAAACAGACTATGTAAAGACTGTTGAAAACTGAAACCCGAAGAGCTATTGAAGATGGAAAATCCATGATCTGCAAGACAACAGTTTAAAGATTTCAGGATGGGTTTGAAATTTTAATCAAAAGCACAGATACCAAGATGCTTTTAGGTTACTTGCATTAGTGTAATGCAATAAAACTGAATTTTAATCAGTCATAAAAGAACACCTAAGTGTAGTTTTAGGTAGAGTCTTTCTCAACTGCATGCTACTCTGAATCCTGTCCCTTTTAGTGGCAATAGATAGTTTACAGACTTTTAAAATCATTAATCCATGCCTGATATGCACTATTTTGAATTTAAAAACTGGAAGGTACATTTCTTTTCCATCAGCATGATTTTTAGGCAGAAGCTTTTCCTAGTCTAGGAACTGAGTATTCACTGAGTACAGTCCTTCAGCCTGTGTCTGGTTGATATGATGCAGCAATTTAAGAGCTGGAATACCACACAATCCTGTGTAGTCACATGCTTGCAGACAAATAAAAACTCTCAGAAGAGCAGCTTGAAGTTTACAATCCATGTGACAGTCAATCTTCACTTTCACTGAAGGCTCTAATGGGGACTTTACCTAAAAGATCTTAGAATCATAGAATTTTTTTAGGTA
Source organism: Vidua macroura (assembly GCF_024509145.1). Taxonomy (NCBI): domain Eukaryota; kingdom Metazoa; phylum Chordata; class Aves; order Passeriformes; family Viduidae; genus Vidua; species Vidua macroura. Next base: position 57,321,545 of record NC_071572.1, on the reverse strand, counting down.
GGTAAAGACCTTTAAGATTATCAAGTCCAACCATTAACCCAGCACTACAAAGCCCACCACTAAACCATGCACACCCCTAAGCACATCATCTACATGTCTTTTAAAAACCTCTGGGTATGGGGATCCAACCACTTCCCTGGGCAACCTGCTCCAAGACTTGACAACAACTTTGGTGAAGAAATTTTTCCAAACAGGCAATCTAAACCTCCCCCAGAGCAACTTGAGTTCATTTCCTTTTACTCTATTTCTTGTTGCTTGGGAGAAACAGCCAAAGTTCACCTTGTTACAGCTTTCTTTCAGGTAGTTGTAGAGATTGATGAGGTTCCTTCTGAGCTTTCTCTTCTCCAGACTAAACAACCCCAGTTCAGCCACCTCTCAAAGCCTTGTGCTCCAGACCCTTCACAGGTCCTTTCTGTTCTATCAGAAGCGCAAGAACTCTGGGCCAAAAGCAGGTCTGAGGACAAGGTTACAGAGTATATCTAAAGGTCCACCCTGGAGGCAGAGTTTAGGACAGGTCTACCTCCACCATACCTGAACTGAAATCCAGGCATCAGTCAGTATCCCAGGTGGGGCTGCTTAGGGCCGTTATAACTTGGCACAACATCAGGATAAAAAATTAGCATGTCATCAGATGTTTTAGGTTTTTTACAAAGAAAAAAACTAGAATTAACATGATTTCTTAATTGCAGTGGTTTGGGGGCAAAAATGCATTTGTCATACTACACACAATTGGAAAAAAAAAATTACTTATTTAGATTTTTTTCAGTACAAACACAAATCTGTATTTATTTTCTTTTTAACTCTGAAATTATTTTCCCTGAATTACCTAAGGGGAGATAAAAAAAGATAGAATCCAATGTATAAGATTTTTTATTATTATTATCTGGCAGGTTTAATTACCTAACATAAATATTGTAATTTATTAACACTTTTAATAATGTGACCTTCAACTGTTCATTAGGGAAAACCAAACATTATAGACAAAGACATTTGTTCTAAAATGACTCTAACTAGTGAAACATTTTCTGTTTAGGATGTACATACAGTGTATTTCCAAAAGAAGCATATAATGTTTTAATTTGATAAAGTTTTATGCACAACATGTTATTCTCGTATTATGACTAACAAAAAAATCTATTTGACATTTATAATCCTCTTGCATTGTGAAAGGGAGAAATAAGGCAACAGACTGAATTTCATATTCATACATGATGAAAAACAACAGTGCTTTGCACTTATATCCTATTTTTCATTTTTAAGATATCAAAACTCTTTATAAAAACTCCCAAACTTATATTCTTATTTTATAGATGGCATCCAAGGATATCTGAGGCAGACAGACAGAATTACACAAAGTCACACAGATGCTGACATGAAATGTATTCAACTTTGTGAGACAGAAGAGCAGAAAAGATTTGTTGTGTACACTTCCACCCTGTCCTAGTCGGAATGCAACCTTTCAATATGAAATCAACAGAAATTTGCTAAGTTTTTCCAGTAGCAGGTGTTTCAAGTCCTCAGAGGTGCAGATATTAACTAGAGCATAGTTTCAAATAATAGTATTGGATGTAGCATAGCAACCCAAAGTTCATGTTTAGTTTACTAAAGGAAATATTGAAACAGGCAATTTTCACATTTTCTTTTGAATGGTCAGTTAATGAGAAACATTAAATAAAATCAAGTTTAGTTCAGGTTAGTACCTTTGATTCTAAGATTACTATGCTACCAGAAATGTCAACAGACAGCAGCACTAAGTTACAGTATTAAATAATTCACCTATCTATAACACTTTTTCCAAGGTCAAACAGTGTCCGCATCTGAAACTAGTCTAAACACCAGGTGAACCTATGTTTACAGATAAAATGGTTTACAGATAAAATGGTACATGATGCATGCTTTGAATTGCACCCTCAAAAAGTCGTAGTCTCATTAAAAGAGATAAATATCTGTATATGTATGTTTTATATACATGGCTGGACTATAACCAAAAAACTCATCCCACCCATGTCAATAAGTCAAACAGAGTGACTCAGGAAAAAAAAATTATAGTGATGACACATACTACTCAAAAGAGAGGACAGATAAGTCAGGTTATTAGGCAGTGTGTTCATTCTCCTTCCCCAGATTGTCTTTTAGTGCTTCATATAAAAATTTAAAACTGAAATTTTGTCCTTTGGTATTTTGATTTAATTTAATGTAAGAAGTAGAAGCCTCATTTAATTGCAAAAGTGGCAATGTTTCTCTAGTGGACCTACTCACTATACCTAGATAAAGGGGATTGGATTATCATTTGCAAAGTCTATCAGATTTTTTTCAGATTTAGAGTGTTATAAACAATGGATATCATTCATTGTAGTATCATTATTTTGACAGATAACTCCTTCTCCATTTGTATGAAGAAATAAGTTTTCTCTGACCTTTTTAAAATGACTAGCATTGAGGTCCTTGTGTATTGTGTGCTATTCGTAGAAATCTCATGCAAAAGTTAAAGAACACAGTTCAAACTTACTCTGTTCTTTTCAAGTTGGATAAGCATCCAGATAAGCCTGTGGTTTATCCAGGCCTATCTGGACAAGAAATCAGTCAGAGAATCTTAAAAGAATATGTGTTCTTAGGTGCTATCCACTATATCCAATTTTCAATGCACTTAATTAAAAAAATTCAAAAATTGCTATGACATAAGCTCACAGACATGAGATCTCAAAGCAACTCACTGACTTTAATTAACCCTATCACTCTTCTTTTATGTCATGAAAATATTTTACTTCTATTTTGCAGAAAAAAAAATTAAGCATTTTGCCTATGTAAAAACAAGCATATAATGGAAAAGCTAGATGTGTTTACTCACTTCTGAGTTTTCATTAACAGCTAGAAAAAAGGCCTACAACAATGTGTCTATCTGAAATTAGTTTTATATATTTCTTTGATTAATTTGTAGACCTGTTTTAATCTTTGGTTTTGTTTTTTCTAAATCATTTTTTCAAAAAGTGAAAATATTATGGTTATTATAAATACATCTTGGTTAACAAATGGTGGGGAAAGATGCTGAATACAATAAACTTTTCTCTTAGAGCTTTCCTGACAGAATCAACATCCCTATTTCTGCACACATCTATTAAAAATTGCCTTTAACTCTGTGGTATGAGTAAGTGTGGAATTGCCAGGTTGATGCCCTGTAAACCATCATTCTGACCTGCAGAAGCCAAAGAGATTTTTTCACTATCTTCATCATCGGAGCTTCAATCTTTGTCTTTGGAGCCAATATGCTTTATTCACCTAGACCTGTGAGAGTTTGAGACATCAATACCTATCAGGTCTTGGCTTGTGAGGCTGCAGCTGGCACAGCAGGGTCAGCTCTCAGCTAGGTCTGATCAGTGTTTTGGTCCAAAATGCTGGATTTGCACTAACAGGAGCTGATATTAAGACAAAATTTCTCTTTTGCTGAGTCTTTAGAAGGGCAGAATCTTCAACAGAAATATTTGTAAGGGGTGGTCAGGGACAGAAGTTCACTGTAGAAGCATTAAGGTGTAGAAAAAGCACTTGTTATTGAGCAAATTTATTCACAGAAGTTAGACAAGCTTTCTTTGATATTCCAGCTTATTTCAGTCAGTTTTATATTATTTTTCTTTCTCCCACATTCATCCAAATCTCACCAGGAATTTTGACCTTTCCTAAATGTCATGAATAGAAAAAAAAAGTCAGGTAATAAATAATTAATAGAAGAAAAAATTTCCCTGAATTTTCGAACTAAATTTTCTTCTCTTCTCTTTGCAAATTAAATTCAAATCTTTACAGAGATTCTTGTATTTTTGCCTTGCAAATATGACAGCAATTACATTAAGCCCCATAAATTTTCATAAATTTTTCATATTCCATTGCTCTTGACCATTATCATAATAAAAAATAAAGAAGAAAAAAATCGAAGGCTATTTCTTAAAATTTAACATCAGGCTTAGGTAAATTTGCATACATCTAGGTTCTAAGTCTTTGCTGATTATGCAGACATTTTCTGTGGATTTTTCCTGGCCCTTCAAATATATTGTACACATCACATCTCTGGAGAATTTAAAGCCAGATTAATGTTTTAATAGATTTATCAAAAATAGGTCAAACTGTAATAAGATCTAAACCAAGTGGTCCTTTGGCTGTACCTGTAATTTTCTGGATAATCTCCTGGAAAGATCAGTAAAAGTAATCCTGTAAAAAAAAAAAGCCAGCAACTTTTGAAGCAGATACAAATCCACAGAGCATTCACAGATATTCTCAGAGCCATGGGATTCTTACTGCTGATAAGCTGATAAGCACACCAGAGTTGATTAGCAATGTAAGTGGGATACCCTCACAGAGCAACACTTTTGCTAATTCTGACACTAAAGCAATGGTCAACCATCAGATATCAAACCTGATCTTATTTGCAATAGAAATAGATATTGAGGGAAATACTAGAAAGTGATGTAGCATACTTTATGACTTATTTTTGTGGGTTTGTTTCCTTTTCCCCATGTATAATTGTCAATAATTATTTTTTTTAATATTGCTGGTTTGGCACTAGAAATTTCTACCAAACATTAAGAAAAGCATGAAACAAACAAAAACAAAAGCTGAAAAGGTGGGTTTGAGCTCTCATTCTCTCTTCATTTTTCAACTTATTTTCTAGGCCTGGTGTAGTGAGTCTTGTTGGGATAGAGTTAACTTCCTTTGTTGCAACCCTGATGACGCTGGTTTGGATTTTTGACTAAAGCAGTGTTCATAACACATCAGTGATTTGACTATTGCTGAGCAATAGTTGAACAATTAACGCTATTTCCACTCTGTCATTGCAATGAGTAGGCTGAGGGTGGCCAAGAACTTGGGAATGGACACGATATGGACAACTGATGCAAATTGACCAAAGGAATATTCCACACCATACGTAATCACACTTAACAATAAAATCCTTGGGGAAGTCCTTTTTGTGAGGACTACTAGTCATTGTTCAGAGACTGGATGGGCTCTGGTCTTTGCATCACCTTTTTTTTTTTTTTTTTTTCTCCCTTCCTTCCTCTTTTCTATGCTTATTAAAGTATCTTTATCTCAACCCATATGTTTTCCCACTTTTGTTCCTCCTATTCTCTTCCTCACTCTGCTCAGGATAAGGAGTGAGCAGGCAGCTGTGTGCTGCCTAGCTGCTGACCAGGGTCAATCCACAATTTACACTGGAGGGCTTTTAATTGTCTTTACATCAAAGAATCCATTTCTTACTATCGTAGTTCCTCCACATCCTGTGCATTGGTCTGTGCTCAGTATTCTTCCCTTTCTCAGTTAATCATCATTTTTATCCCTAGTGAATGCTGAAATTTGATATTAAATTCAACACATCCAGCAAATCTGAGTTCTGCAAAAAATTGTCAGAAAGCAGATATTACAAGGGTGAATCTAATTTTATAATTCTATTGCCATAGTCTAGAAATATCTTGCAAACTTTGCCATTTGTGATTTTCTGAGTGAAGTACCATTGCTATAGAGTCAGTAACTTAATAAAAGAGACCTCAACAGTCAGGACAAAATACCTCAGGAAAAAAATGCTATACACAATTTATATGATAACTAACATAAAAGACAGTTTAGGGTTTCACTTTTAGACAAATTTTATCTTTCATTTAAAGAAGTACTAGGAAGTGCTGGATTGTCTCAAAACCTCCTGGTAAAATCCACTGATTTCAGATGAGTGCAGGAAAACACATGCACACACACAGATAGAGAATAGCTGGGTGAAGACTGTAAGATATTCAGCATAATGATAAAATGATAAAGATACTAATTCACTTTTCCCAAACAGCTAGATTTCCTGTTGGTAGCTAAGCAAAAAATGTTTATAAAACACTCTGAGACATATATATTTTTAAAAATTAGGATGATGTAGAATTTAGAATTGCAAATACAAACATGTGTTCTGATTCCCCAGAACCTTTCAAGATATGGTAACTTCCAGATTAACTTCTGTGCATTCAGGCATTTTCATCCTGACCTCTACACCTACCTGAGCCTGGATGGATCCTTAGAATATGTAATATATGTGTTCATTTGCTTAATAGTCATAAGTCCTAGGAAAAGCTTGACTTGCTAGGCTAGCACAAAACATGCACACCGCACATCAGGCATGATCCATACACATTGGTCACACACACAATTTCATTTTCATTCAGAACAGAGGTAAAAAACCAAAAGTAAAAAGGAGAAAAAAAGGGAGAGAGATCATACTTCATGCTCTCTCTTCACCCAATAGCTCTTGTCCTGGAAGGTGGTCAGAGTTTACTACTTTCCTTATACTGAGAACATTCAACCAGTAGAAAAGAGCTCAGTGTTGATCTCTTCTCCAAAAAGTGTTGTTTTCTTTGTTTTGTTGTTGGTGGTGCTGGGGTTTTTTGTTTGTTTATTTATCCATTTGTTTGTTTTCTAATGACACATCTAGAAAATCCTAGAAGCAGAACCCAGTATCTGTCTCCTTTTCAGGGATACACACAGTACTGAGCTAGAGAGATGTCCCTCTTTTTTCCCCTGTCATGAGCAGAGGATTGTTTTCTAGAAAGCTACAAAGATGTGCTTTTAATACCTTTTAATACCTTTACTTCACTAGCACCTCACTGTCTTGTGATGAGAGCAGCCCTTTGGAAAATGGTATTTGGGAATGCTGACTCTCTGCATTAAAGCAGACACAGACTTGACAAAAGAGGTTGATCCATTAAGAATGCAAAATCGCAGGATAATGAACAACGCAGGATAATTTCCCTACTGCGTTAAAAATTCATTTTCTTTCATACTAGGCTTCCTGACAGAAGATGTGAAATTTTATGAATTTCCTGTTGATTTCCATAAGAAAATACAGAAATCTGTTTCTCTCAATAGCTGAAATCTGGGATGAAACACTTAGCACCAACTGTAAATGTATGGAAGAGTAATTTAAGTTGGAAAAAAAAAAATCATATGATTATATCTTATACATGTTAATATTTTTCTACTTAAATATTTTTAGTCTCCTACAGCTAGAAACACCTTTTTTTTTTGAAAGCTTTGGTTCAAGTAGTTTAACAAATCTTTACAATGCTATTATTTTTTCTATACTTTCTTTCGACTGCTTAGAATTAAAAAAATGTCCAAAAGAATTTTTTTTAAAGAGCAGTTATAATATTGAAGCACAGTATTTTAGTTAAAGAAAATATCTTATCCAACATGACATTACGGTTAATTTTCAAGCAGAAAAACCATGCCTTCTACTTGAGACTCCCTAGTATGAGAAATTTTCATTACTTTGCTCTAAACCAGTCTCTTAGTTTGTTTTCATGAGTGCTCATTACCAAATGTTCTACTTATCAACTTCATGATAGACTTAATTATTTAAATGCAAAACTATGATTTTTACATTGACAGTTGTCTCAGATCTATGTTCTTAACACCCTTCATGCATTTCCTGCAAGGTGATAAAATATCAAATACAATACCTATAGAGAAATGGAAAGCACAAAAACCATTCAATATCAAGGTAGAAGAACAGAGTCTATTTACCAGAAAGAATATTTCACAACTCTGTCAGAAACTGCATGCTGCTGGTCCTCTCCTACCCACCCTAAAGTTTTAAAGAACTATAACTCTGTAATACAGCTTCTGGAAAACTTTAAAGTAAATTTCCAAACCATGAAATTTGTTTCTTTAAGGAGTCTACTCTCCCTGTGTGTTTCCATGTTTGAAATGGCTAATGGGAATTGTCTATTATTAGAAGTCTACTTTATTACTAATACAGCACTATAAATGTACATGGTGTTCACAGACTAATAAAAAAGAGAAGGAGCTTACAACTTAAGGGGAGAAGCTTTTTAACTTTACATCTTGTCCTAGCAACATCTCCTCAGTAGGTAGTCAGAGGGAGGATAGTTCTTCCAATTTCTGTGGGGAAAATTATCTTTTGCCATTCGACTACAAGTAAAGGCTCTTCCTCCATTGTTGTTGGATGAACTCTGCAGTTTGCCAATTTGTGGGCAGCATCTGCATGCACAGCCCATTTATTCTCTTTATCCAACTGAAAAAAGGAAAGGGAAAAGGTAACCTTCAATGTCCTATTGTCATAATGAAGTATATATCACCTAAGGTTTTTATGGTCCTGGATTTCTCCCCATTCACATTTGTCTAGGAAAAAAATCCCTATAATCTTGCTCCAATTCAGTAATTGTTGATTGTTCAGAACTTTTTGAATTCTTTAAAGAATGGAATGCTATTTTCATCTTCCCAATACAAGGCCCAAGCATAAAAATATCTTTTCAATCTCAGACAATAAATTATTCATTATCCCCCAGGCAATGCGCTCCATATCATGAAATAAATAACTGTATTTGATAATGTCATTATCAAAGAAAGCAGCTTTCTTGATGTGAACAGAGCCTTACGATAGACTTAACAGTGCTCTTTTCACATTACCAAGAGGAGACCTATATCTGCAATCCTGTCGTGAGAAAGTATTTCTAGGGGGGAATTTTCAAAAGGAGAAAGAGTTGAAGATTGGAGGACCTATCATGATTCATGTTTCCTCCACAGGAAGTACTGCAGCCATTTCCATCAGGACCAAAAAAAGGGATATTTTTTGAGCGCATAAAGCTTTCATGGTTTAATGCACAGGAAGAGTTTGTTTTGGTGCAAATTTGATGGAACCAAGGCTGAAGATGTGTATATAGACACATAGAGTGCATAATTCAGAATGTAAGCCCAAGACCCTTTAGCACTTAGCAGTTTAGGCATGTGCAGCATGCCCTTGGGTCTGGCAACAGGTTCACACTTGGCTGGCCACAGAGATGAGATGTGGAGATACTGTTCTAGAGATGTAATAAAGTGCATCAAGTGAGAAACTGAACCTTAGCTCACTGTATCAGCCACTAATCAGCTAATCAACATTTCAGTTATAATATTAACATTAAGGTGAAATTTTGACTCCTTTTTCTTTTCTTTTAAAATGAAATCAGGAAATCAGGAATTCTTCCTTTCATGAAGAATTTTCTTTTCTTTTTTGAAGTACAAAAGAAAGAGACTGGAGGGAAGGACATCCTTCGCTTTTTACCAATCAAAGGGAATTAATCTTAGTTGAAAAAAGAAGGCATTTCTGAAGAATGGGGTATATTAATTACCTGATTAAATTCAGGTAATTTAGCATGTCTCTCTAGCCATAAATAAATGTACACTTCAGTTAAAGAGGTACGTAGACACTTATATCTAGAAAAAAATTACTACTTTCCAAATAGGAATATATTTACAGATGAAAGATAGAAAACTGGGTAGACAGAGTGACAACCTAGCTTAAAAATATTAAATTAATTCAAAGCTGTTTGTAATTTTTAAAAAGAGGATTTACCTGACTCTTCATTTGAGACACACTTGGTGTGTCTCTACATTCAGTCCAAGAATAAGAAAGAGTAAAAAAAAATACAATGTGATCATGGTAATTTTTTCATTCTTTGTTTCTAAAATCTCATGATACTAGAGGATTTCCTTCCTGCATCCTGCTCAAAAAGACAGAAAACATTAGCAAAAGACTGTATCTTTAAATGCATATTCCATCATTTTACAGTTTGTCCATACAGAGAGCCTGCAGGATGCATTGAACCATTATGTTGATGTAATTTGTTTGCACTAATAATGTTAGTCTCAGCAGGTTCATCCCAACTTAAAACTTTTGAGTAACATCAAAAAGGCAACTAGTACAGATGTACAGCTGGGATATCAGTGCAAATTTTGTACCTTTCCATAAATATGTGATTGAGTATTAAAAAAATTAAATTTCATTGCAGTTGATTTTATTCATTATGAATACTTGCACAGTAACTTTAATGCCTTCAATTTGGAAATAAACTAACCTACGCCTCTAAGTACCAGAAACTGATCCCTAGAGTCCCAGAGTATTTGCAATCTTGTTTAAGATCAACAATGCTTGCTAATATTGATGATATCATATAAGCAAAAGTATTGCCTTTAAGGTAGACAAACTAATATCCACAAGACTTAATCACAAAGACTTTCATTATAAGGTGGAATTTGGAATTTATAGGTTTAAATGAAAGTGCTACAATCCTGACCAGAAAAAACCCCAATTCTGCTCTTGCCTGACTCAGAGGTACTGACTGTGCAGTGACTTCCCTGCTATTCTATAGTGTTAATGCATTTATCCAAAGACCACTAAAGGTAAAATGCATAAACAGCTGTTTGAAGAAAGTCCTGGACAAAGTACTGTTTCATTTAGACAAATGCCTAAACCACTGAGCTAGAGTGATGCTTCCCTTGTGTTCACTTTAATACATTATTCTTCAGATTTGCATTGAGCATTCTCACAGTTTCAGTGAGAAAGGTTAAAATGTACCCTTGCCTAGAATAACTTTTCAGTTTAGTTAAAAGATATTGTGGAGTTAATAATACCAAAGTGGGAAATTAAGCCAGTTCTGTTCCCTCTGGGTGAATAACGTGAATGCGTGAAAGATGGGGAGCTGTTGTGCCTGGAATTTTTTTATGGATCTAATCAATGTCATTAAACTACTCTCTAACTTTTTAATTGTGACTCAGTAACAACAAAGATCCAACAAGCTCTGTGATTGCTTTTATTATCCTTAGCTATTAACTACTTTTTTTGCAGAGAAGTATCCTCCCAAAATACAGGTATATTTACAAAAGTAATGCCTGGACAACAGAGGGGGGGAAAATCATGGAAGGCACTTGTTGCTGATAAGAAAACAGGTTGTTATGCAGCAAGTGCTTTGGCAAACCATTTGGACCACATGGGGTGTGTCAAAATGTACCCAGCAGAAGAATTCTGTCTGCAAGCAGCCTGTACAGGCAATTATATTGCAGACATTGGCACCAAGGGACAAAATCAACCTCAGAGGAGTGAATCAAATAGAGCTCAAGACATGCTGAGAAATTGCCCCAAGGAATGGGCAAGCAGCCAATAAAGCATAAGGCAGCGTGGTCAGAAATGAGTTGTGTCATGGCCTAACATATGGGATAAAGAAAAATCAGAAGAAATTCCTTCCCTGTCTCAAAGTCTTACACAAAGGATAAAGTTATGTCCTATCCACATCTTTCTCTAAGTGCCTGAGTATTTAGAATATACTTATCACTGAAATCATTTATCTCTCCATTGGAGTAACCCTGAGAGCACAGTGCTCCATAAAGTCAGTTAAAGCTTGTAATAAGAATGTAGCTGGTTTACATGTATTGTCATACAAAATGTATGGAGGAACTGACCAAGTGGTAAACATCCTCTATTTGTTTATAGTAGTTATTTAAATTTAGTAGAGGTGTTTCCTTCTTTTAGAACTTCAAGATATTTGATACTGGTTAATTCTTCAACAAATTCTGTAGTTTCAAATAGATACTCTAAAAAGAAAAGGTAAAAAATTATGTACAAAACCTACAGAATTCTTCACATATTGTGTAAATACAGGCACTCTTTCAGGGACAGCTCTGTAATGAGAGTATGCAATGAAGCCATAATTTCTTATCTGTTTGTTTTGGTTGTTTTTTGTTGGATTTTTTTTGTTTGTTTGGGGTTTTTTTGTTTGTTTTTGTTTTTGTGTTTTTTTTTTTTTTGTTTGTTTTTTTTTGTTTTGTTTTGTTTTGGTTTTTTTTTTCCCATCTCTATATTACAAAATCTCAGTCTGGAGAGATGAACATTTTTATTCTATTTCAAATATAACTTCAAATGTACTTTTTTGTGGTTTTGGCCCCCAGTTGCTTTGCTGAATAATGGAAGAAATATACTAGGTTTAGTAGGAATAATGATGTAACTGTTTAGTAAGGAGGGAAAATTTTGGAATGGGACAGCAAAAATAAAAAACTTATGCTTTCTATGTGTAGAGTTTTTGCTTAAATAGAATAGAAATAAAAAAAACTCTTGTTACCCAAGTTGCAATAAAAAGAGGGATACTATTATTTCATCTATGAGACAAACAGGCCAGTGTCCAATCCAAATTTCTCTGAAACAACTTTGATGCTACATGCTGCATACCTCTCTGAGTTTAAGGTGCTTGTACTGATTCAACTGTCATTTTTTCATAAAGCAGAATTAAGAACAACATAACAGAAAACTTGTTTGCTTTTAAAATAACATTGTCAGGCAGTAAAATTAAGGGAGGGAAAACAACAGAAGGGGACCACCCCTTCAGCATGGAAAAAGTGAAAAATCCCTTAAAAATTTCAAGGCACCCCATATCAAGAGCCAAAAGAGACAGTTTGTGCAAAGGCCAGATTTGCATGAATTCCTGGCAAAAACAGCAATATTTCCACCTAATACTGTGTGCACCCTAGAAAGGGAATCATTGCTTGCAACAATGGCTGCGCTCTGCATGGAAGCCATAACACTCCTTTGTACAAGGTCAGTTCCTCCTTCTACTTCTTATTATTCTCAAAACAGCAGTCCAGCTCATTGATACAGTGAAGGAGCAATGTCAGATGATTGGCAAGTGTCTCACCAGCAGGAAGTTAGCTGATAAGCTTCTTAGGCAGTGAGCTCTGCTAAGCAGGAAGCATTGGAGCCAGCTCAAGGAAGTTACCCTTAAAATTGCTTTGCTCAGACCTCAGCTTCAGCTGCCTAATTAGAAGTCATTGAAAGGAAGAGTCTCTGGTGTGCATTTTTCTATAGACAAGACTCAGGAAACATGTTGCTTTGGTGGCAGTAAACAGGGAGATAAATGTTTAAAAGATACCATAAAAAACCATCAGTCAGTTCACGAGTGAAAGAGTGGAAAAAACAGACTAATATAAGTGTTCCCTGAAAGGTTTTGAAGCAGCCTGGGACAGGTCCCAGTGGAAAAGCAGCAGGCACACAGGCAAGCTATGCAAATGAGTATTGGCAATTTGAACATTTCCTATTTGTGGAACCCGATCAAGCCCAGTGAAGAGAATGCTGCATAATGAGGACTATCATATTTCTCAACATGATCTGCTGTATAGGAAGAACACTGACAGACTTTTTCTTTATAGTGGTTTAATCATATAGACAGGCACTCTCATTCTTTAAGGAAAAGACAAAGAATATTAAATTTGGAGCATTAGATGGAGCTAATGATAGGATGTCTGTGTGAACAGAGAAGGGCTTAGAGATATAAATGAATGGGCTGCTAAGGTTATTAAAATAACATTTGCCTGAGTCTTCTCTCTTCCTACCAAGAAGTAGTGACTAGGGCTGCATTGTCATAAAATGTTGAGATCTCTAAACTCAAAATATTTTAAAAGCTCTCTCTCTATGAGTATTTATGTGTGTGTGTGTGTGTGTGTGTGTATATATATATATATATATATATATATATATATATATGACAAACTCTGATTATGAGATAATTTTCAATATTATTCAAAAGGGATTTTGATACTTAGGGCTCCTCTTCCTTCACATATGCTTCCTGCCACGACACATTCCTTTCCCCATCAAGAAATCCCAAAGAGCAGTTCCTTGGGCACACAAATATCTCCTTGCTGGGGCTGGGTTTAGAGATGTCTGCTAATTCTGACAGATACAGTGTTGTTAACACTGATGAAACATCATCACACACCTAGTTAAACATCCAAAGCACACACCGTGAAGTAGCTTGCTCCACTATGCAAGCAGACAGGTTCTAGCACCCACAGATGATACCAGACAGTCTCAATTGTACATTTTTATCTCAAACCTAATTATCAGGGCAGTCAGATAAGTTCATCATAGGTGCTACTGCCAGCAGGTCTGTCATGTTATGGTCACTACCATTTCAGCTGCTCTTCAGTCCTTAGAAGAAACATGCAGCTGCCCCTCCCCAGCAGCTGCCATCTCACCTTTTCATAAAAGCAAGATGACAAGGGAGAACACAACAACCACCAGGATGAGCTCCATTAACTCCATGGCACTGATATCCAGGATCTTTGGGAAACCTTCAGCTTTCAAACCCTTCAAATTCCTTCCTGCAATGGTGGGCTAGGAAGCAGGAACTTGCCATATTTAGTGAGTCCTTGATGAGAATGCAGTTGCTCCCTGGGTGTTTGTGACAGATCAGCAGAGTTGGGAGTTTGCAGTTTAAGTATTAGTGCTCCCATCTACACCTCCCTTTTTACTCCCCTGCTGATGGCAGAGACACATTCTAAAGCCTTTCAAGGTTACTTAATTTCAACACATAAGCACAGCAGGGGGGAACCAAAGACTGGAAATCATCTCTGTATTCCCATCCTGTCGGGGTGTATATCTAGAAGCTATAGACATATATATGTATCTAGAGACATGCAAACAAATAAATAAGTAATGTAACAGAAAATATGGATCAGAAATGGTGTTTCATAAGACACTCCTATACTGTGGAGTATAAGTCACAGGCACAATAGAAAGTTAAAGCTTAGAGGCATTATGGACTGTCATGTCAAATCATACTTAGAGAGCTTTAATATGTGGATTACAGATACATTAAGCCATACTCTCCTCTGACTATTATGTCAATGGGACTTTGCATATTTAAATAATACTACAGTGTATAATCCTAGTACTATGCCATGCATGCAAAATAGGTCTGGGTATACCTGATATGAGTAGAAAAAGTCCAGGTTCTCTGCCAAAACATTAGTTATTTTTAGTGTATAACCAGAGGGATGGATATGATTGTTTTATAAACTCTCTTTATAAAAAAAATAGCAATCACAAATGTGCAATTATGTTAAAAAACTGGTGTGTGTTTCAATAAAATAAAAAACCACCACATTTTCTCCTTCCCATTCTCTTTTATTTTCAGATCACTACTTCAGTGCATTCAAGCTGAACTGAAGATCTGAAAACAACTACCTCTCCTTTCCTCTCTGCCCTCCAAGTGGGTCCTTGCTGTTCCCAATTACTGAATTGTCCTTTCATCTTCTCAAGGGAGATTCAATCTTTCCACATCTCTACCTACCCATGCTTCCTCTTTCAATCAGTTACTGAATTTCATCACCTCTCTTCCTCCACAGATTTTAGCTCTCCACAAATTTAGATAGCACTCACTTGTGCTTAACTTCCTTCACCTCAACTTACTGATTTGTTTCTTTCGATGTATAAAGAATAGGACATATACTGACATATACTGAATGTCAACCACAGCTATGCATCAAAACCTACCTTCAAAAAAAAAAAAAGAATTCCTCCATCCCTTTTGTTTCCTTCTGTCTCTATTCTGGTGTTTTGGCTTCATACCTTCCTTTGGCTTTTATATTCTTACAGTCTCCACAATTCTCTGTTCCTGTGTTTCCTTCTACAGCCCCATATTTATATAAGCACCTGTTGAGGCCTCTATTTTTCTGTTACTTATCTCCATTAGTCTCCTTCCTCCCTCATTCTAGATTTCCTTTTTCCCCTTTCCTAATCTTGAGAGACACTGTCAATCTATGACAAGTCTGTGGTTTATGCTATAACATTATGTAAAAAGAGACAAACGTCCAGAATGCTCACTTATTTTTGAAGGCATGAGACAGCATCTACTCTTCTGTAATTTTAGTGGTTTGCCTTATTAGAGTCATACTTTTTTCAACTAATTTTTAAAAACACTCAGCCTTTCTATCTAAAAAGGCACAAGCACACTGTCTGTGATAGCAGTGCTCAAGTTCAGTGATTGGTTTTTAACAGCAAAAGACAGGGGCTAGTTTTCATGCTTTATTGGAAGGGAACACAAATTTGAATTCTCTTTTCCTACCACAAAAAAAAACTCATCATCTTGTCTGTGCTTTCCTGCCTGGAAAATCAGTTAACTCACTTCTGATGGAGGAAATTGAATAAAATGTTTGTAAATTAAATGATAGCAAAGTTTAGGCTCAGGTTTTGAACATCATAGCAAAAAGGATACAGACGGAGAGTATTCGAAGAAACATCAGTGTGCAAAACCAATTCACAAAGTAGTGGAGAATGGTCCTTCACCTGATGTCGAAGCCCTTAAGGAGCTGCTGCAGAGGCTGAAATAAGAAGGAGATTACAATGGGGAAACAAATTATTTTTGGTAGTGTATTGCCACTATATTCTCACTAAAAACTGCTTGCCACCATGAATGAGTATGTACAAATTGTGAACAAATCTTAAAGACTTTTGTGACTAAGGAATTTTTTTAAATAGCAGCCCATGTCTAACTGATCTATTAATAGGTACCTCAGGCAATTGAATATGCTTTGGTGTACAGTATTGCGCTTCACAATGTGCATTCCTGGCTCAGTAAAGTATAACCTCTTGTGTCCTGTTGCTTTATTTAATTAAGTTTAAAGTTCTTTCTAATTATTAACCTGAGTTCTTTATTATTTTGCCTTTGCAAAAAATGATTTAACGCAGCTTTCCTATCCTTCCCCACCCCCTCTGACTGATGTAGAAATAGAGTCTGAAGGAAAGCTGAGAGCTTAAGCTTTAATGTCTGAAAGCCTGTTTATTTTTTGATATTAGATTAGTCGTTCTGTTATGTAAGGAACTTTGATGAGTATTTTCTCTGTATTCTCTTAATGGGTAAATAATTTCAACATGGTTGTGTGGGTTGTTTTTTTGTTTTGTTATTAGGGTTTTTCATATATATATAAATATAGGGGGGAGAAGTATCGTAATAAATCAGCTTTTAAGATAGTTATGCTGTAAATTCCTTTTCCCCTCCTGTGAAGATAAAGACTGGAAGAGTTTGAAGTACTCTGTCCAAAACTTGCAGCCCCATGTATGATTGGAAGGCACTGAAAAGTACATGTGCTGAAGCTGGGCAGATCTTTTTCTTTAAGCTTGTCTTTGGTTTTGGCTATTTTCATAAATACTGTAATTTATTCCACCAAGTCTTTATAACCCTTTAAATTACAGTGCAGCAATGAAATGTTCAGACCTCAGGAGAAAACGGCTCCTGGGGAAAGTCAAACCTTCTGTACTGTTATGTGATACCAGAGTATAATGAGTATGTAAAGTATCAAATTAAAAAATGCTAGCAGTTTATTATAGCTGAGCAATCACTAAATGAGAAACAGGTTTCCTTTCATTGAGCTTTAAGGACATGACCTGAGGCTGATAAGCACACTGCTGCCTCAGATTCAACATTTGATTTAGGGCTGGAGAAGTTGCCAGCCAAAAATCAACGAAGAATTTGTTTGTTTGTTTAATCAATAATTTTCCAAGCTGCTTAAAGAAGTATTGTAATGAATTAAGAAATTAACTAGGTTTAAGTTATGCATTTACATTTATCGTACTCAGTTTTTCTCCAAGCCACTGAAACACAAATCATCCTTTGAAGACAGTTAGACCCTACACAACAATTCCTTATGGTTGTGTATATTTCACCACAGTTCTGCACACTTTTGGTGCCCATTTGTCTTCTCTGACACCTCCCCCTCAGTGGCTGCAATATTTGTTGTTGATGGAGAAATTACTGCTGAATTAAGGGAAATGGATGTATTGCCCTTTAAATCTTCTGAGCTACCCAAGGCATCCTTGAGGTTTTTGCCAAGTTCTTTCCATGTCTCCCAGCTATTCCATTACTGTGATCACACAAGTTCAACTTTTTGCAAACATCTTGTGTCCAGCACCAGGACATTTTCCTGGATGAAGGTCTCCACTTGGTCCCATGCCTGCTGCAGGACCACGGCGGGTACAGCTGTCATCAGTGGTCACAGAAGCTTCCACACAGCCAAGTGTGCAGGATGGAATTTTTACCAACAAGGATAACTGGGATGACAGACATGTGCCCAAGTCCTGCCCGATGGGAAATTGAGGTGTGTTGAAGGTGTACTCCTGTATATAACCCTCAGAAACAGTCACAGCTCCTCTAGCCTCAACAGGACTCTTGGCATTAAACCCTACACTTCTGTTTGGTAGAACCTGAGGCACTCGGCCGCTCTGAGCAGTCTCTTCTGCTCAGCAACAGGTCATGATGTTCTTGGGTCAGAGACAGGATCAGGCCCAGTGGGGCCTGACATGGGCCAGACAGAACCCTTGGATAGCTGGACAGAACCATGGGGACATGGTCTGGACCTGCAGGGCAATTGAAGGCAGGGCTGTGAGGCAGCAGGACTGAAGCTGGGCTGAAATGCAGCTGGCAACAGCTCCCAGGATGGGAGCACAGGCTGCTACCGTGTGCCCGGGAGCCTGACCTCAGGATCAACGGTGGGAAGGGGCTGCACTCCACTGTTCCTGGCTGCGACAGCCAAGGCTCAAAACAGCAGGTCCCACAGTTGTTCCTGGGCAGCACATGTTCCTCTCCACCCTGCCTCCACAGGATTTTTCTGCCACTCACATATTTCAGAGAAAGATTGTAGGCCGTACATCAAAGGCAATGTTTTATACACAAATTTTTCAGCTAGCAAGGAATAACAAAGCATAAATAGACCTATAACAAAATCAAACAAGCAAGCAGATGTTTTCCTTCCACACAGGTAATTTAAAGATTTTGTGAAAATTCAATTTGAATTCAGAATAACCAGGACAAAGCATTCATAACATATTTTTCCTTCAATTAATTCATTCTTAATGCTAGGAATTGATGTTGTTTGTAATATAGTTTCTTTTTTCTTCTTCTTGTCTCTAATGGAAATGTACTACAGAATGAACTAGAAGAAAACTAATATGAGATGCATCATTTGGAAAAGTAAATTTCTGAGAGAGACATTAGAAAGCTGGAAATACAGATTATGAATAAAATTATCATCTCAGTCTTAATTACATTTATTGACACAATAGTAATATTTATCCCATTTCTTAGGTTTCATCCCTGACTGCTGTGATCACAATGAGCCCACCGTACAGTTTGTTTGACCACATTTTATTGCATTTTCCATGTACATAATCCCTGTTCTGTTGCAATGTTGTTCTTAATGTACTTTAATAGAGAAGTAGAAATACTAATACAGAGGAATGCAGGTGGAGGTAGTTTGTTGACTTTTCTTCTTGTGATTTTTGAACAATTCAGCCTTGCCATTTTCCACATATTTTTTCTTTTTTTCTTCTACTCAAAAAATGCTCCTTTTTTGGTTTTATCTTACTTTTTCTCCTGCTCAGTGCAGCTGTAGATGTATTGATTTATAAAGTAGAAACATCCTCAGACGAAGATAGAATATGTATCCTAGTGGTTGGGGTTATAAAAACCCATGAGGAAATGGTGTCTGCACAAGAAAAAAAAAAAAAAAAAAAAAAAAAAAAAAAAAAAAAAAAAGTGCCTAACCTTTTTCTTGTTGTCCTCAAGAAACAATAAGTTTTTCCAACAAGAAAACAAATTTTATTTGGGAATGAAGACATCTTGGTAGCTCTTCTCTCTCCACCTTTTCAAAGAAATTTGGCCAAAGTTAAAGCCTAAGTTAAGGGAGTACAAATTCTTTTAACTTTATTGGCAATAACCATTCAGTGTTGTTGGGGTTTTATTTTTTTAAGTCAGAACTAAGTGTGTTTTGGCAGAACACCAGCATTCTCCCTTACCTCTCCCCAGCCATATTTCCTCCCAAACTCCCTTTTCAGTCTGTTTGAACCTGGACTTTCATTACCCTGTATGTGGGATGTTGTACCCCATCTTTGCAGCACACATGGGATAAGAGTGATATTTTGACTCATCCAAGTTCACACACTGTATCCTCAGACTGTGCTGGACCCTTTTGGTACTTTATATAAAGGTACCACTAGTAGACTTCAGAAAAAAAGCACTGCCCTGGCCTCTCTTTTTCTTCTTTCCCATCTGTGTCAGCCACAGTGCAGCCTACTTGTTTCTCGGAAACTGCAGACAGTGTTTTGTTATGCTTGGGTCGTTTTCAGAACAACATTTTTCTTTCTTTGATGCTAGTCAGTAACTTTCTTAGAATCAATGCATGTCATTCACATTGGCAGGTTATTTTCATTCATCTTTACCAAGAATTCCTTAGTCAGTGGAGTTCTCCATAAAACATCCTGATTAATTAGCCTCTCTGTTTTCTTGTTGAGTAGAAAATTTCTGTTGTATTTGGTGAATTTCTCAGTCATTTAAGCACAGGATCTTAGAAATCACAGAGCTGAAGGCTTCACCTAATCCTAGCTGTACACAGGCAAAATAAAACTTGTTATTATTCTATGTGATAGACTGCATAAATGCATTTCTTTTTCTTCATATTCTATTTTTCTAGATTCTTTATTAGTCTTACTACTGCAACTTATCACAATCTTCTCTAAACCATGGTGTTGGACTGTGTTCTGGTCAAGGATCCACTAAAGCCAGGAAGAGCTTTAAAAAATCTTCCTATGTCTTCCATACAACAGTCATCTTAATTCATTCAAGAATGAGATTTTCCTGTTTTGCAACAGGATCATACTAGTGGCTTCTATTCCTTTTGAGGTCTATGTTAAGCCTTTTATCTTTTTCATCCAACTGCACAGCTAATACCTTTTTCAAATGTATGTATCTTATTTCTCCTTTCTGAGTTCAATGCTTTGCACCTGTCTAAAATCAATCACACAAAATTCAAGGAACATCTCTTCTCAAATCCTTATTTTTGACCTCTGAAATGTGTTTGCCACCCTTCCCAGACTGAATTCTGCTATAAAATCCATATATTACATGGATTATTCAAAGGCTCTTATACCAGAATAATGCATTGACTTTCAAGAAAGTAATTTAATCAGGTTTATACGATTAACTGGGTCTTCAATGATCTTTTACCAAAAACTGCTGCTGCTGTGTAATTGTGTATTCATATAAGTTGTTTTCTCAATTGTCATTTCTACAGACTTCTCATGTGCAAAGCCAATTACTGTTATGTTTTGCATTTTTAGGAGATTCTTTTTAAATTCAGCATAATGTATTTTGTAAGCAGACTCCCCTGCTGTTCTATGTTCCCAAGGAAAAGGAATGGGAAATACAATCTTATCAATGAGGGTTACATCTGTTGTTGCCCTTTCACTTGTTTCCAATCTTTCTCCAGCAGCTGTTTCTCTCCAGACCCTCCTGTATTCCACCAATGATGTATTTGCTGATGTCTTCTGCAACCACCTTCCCAAGTGCTTTTCATATTTCAGTACATGAAACCACCTCTTTGGTATCTTGGTTATCTCACCAATATCTTGATTCATCATACCTCCTACGATGAATCAACCTTTGCACACATTATCGCTTTGCATCTGGCATTCATACCTTCAATCTTCCAAAGGTTTGATTTTTTTTTTGTTCAATGCTAATTTCAACCATACCAAGCATTTCTAACTGAATTTGGGATGTTTTCTGCAGATTAGTTTTCCTCTCTTCCACTTACATCTTCCTATTTGGCATAGTCATATCTAGCAGGAGGACATAGTCATATCTATCCTGACATATAAAGGCCAATTACATACTTCTACAGCCTATTGCAGTTTTTCACTCTGCCCAGGATACAGAAAGTCAAGTGCTGGAATTGCTTGAATAAGTCATTAATGTATATGTGCCAAAAAAAAAAAGGAACCAAGGTAGTGCAGCAGGGAATAACTCCAGTTTACTACTTGATTTCCAGAAAGGGAAACAGAATGACTTCTGAAAAGGGATTGCATTGAATGAGTGAGCAAATTAGAAATTGGAAAGATGATAAGGGAGAGATTTAGAAAGTCTAACAATGCTTTGAAATCTTCTTAGTGCTTCTGTCACTGCCATAACCAGCCTGCTGCTCTTCTACTTTGTTAAATCAGCCCTTCTAAATGCAGTATTTGTCAGTGACACTACTTGCAATTTGGTGCCAGTTCAATACTTAACAGAATAGGTAAGGACAGCAGAAAAGACATTTGCAGCAGGATGTTTTCTTTTCATACCAGCTGATGAAGTCCAAGGTTATCCATGGTGTATCGGTACATTGGTTAATTGTCAATAAAATGAGGCTAATGGTACAGTTCTTTACAAAGATACTATTTGTCATGTTCAGCATCCACAGACTTTACATTAATTCTGCACCATGTAGCAGAGCTAAAATGAAGGGTCTACCTAGTTATTTAACCTCTATTTCAGTTTCTATTTTCTTTGAGCTTTGTCATCCATTTCAATATCTATTGGCAAGGTACACCTACTTTGATTTAATATAATAGATCAACAAAAGTGAAAAAGATAGGGTTTTCCATAAAGCAAACAAATAGATTTTTGCATATTCTTGGCTTAGAGAGTAATATAGGAGTAACCAATTTTTTATTGACTTTCTGCCTATATTTAGGCTTCACAATGAGTTTATTGAGTAGAATCTGATTCTTAGTTTTGAAGACCCACAAACCAGTAGTTGCATTCATTTAAGGACACATGTCCATAAATGTTCAATTATGAGCATATACCTATATTCTATTCGAGTCAATGTGACTTAAGTGTATGTTTAAAATTTTGCTAATTAACCAAGGACTTTCTTAACTCAATTGGGACCTAATAGAACTTACTAAAGAGAAAATAAATCCTTAGTCAAATTTTGTGCTTTGAAACGTATTTATACACAATATGATCATTTGTAGTAAGTTCTTATAGAGTTACTGCATTACTTTATCATTTTGAACTTGGATAATGATTATCTACAATACTGAAATCTGTACAGTGTTCAAATACTTTCTATAATCATCTGGAAATGGGATTATATCTGTTTATGGATTTTTTTACACAAATGTATGTTTATGGAAATTTTTACTCAAATCTTTTAAGTATTTTTTGTTCTATCCAGAAAAATACATTTTATATATGGGCCTGCGCAACTGATGTTGACGAACATATGTGGTCCGGGTAGCTCTGCTGGCAAGATGCAGATTGAGATGCAGATTGAACTCTGGGCAGGAGCCCAAGATAAGAGGCTGTGAACTGCCAACCTTTGGTACAAAAAAAAAAAAAGGTGGGTGACATCAGTCAGGGGAATGGATGGATTCTGAGAGACAGGGGACAGGAATTTCCAACATTTTGCATAATAAAGGTGAAGACCCTTGACTGCCAGTGAGGTGGATGGACATGGAGAGGAAGAGGGAGACCTGCCTGCAGATGGACATGAGGCTGTAAAAGCCCAGGAGTTCCTTGGTTGGGATCCTGCTTGGGGGCATCAGCTTGGGCTGTTCCTGTGTTACTGTGCTGTGAATAAATGGCTTTATGGAATGAGACATCTCAGACTCTGCTGTGGGAAACCCAGGGCTGAACTGGCAAGGAAACCTGGTTTGACTCTGGATGGGTGTGTGGGGAGCCAAGGGGGACACGTTGGTCATGGGAGCTGCATGCTGTGAAGGGGCTTTGACCCAGCAGTGTCAGTCTCTGTGTCTGAATGTAACTGCCAGGGAGTCTCGTGAATGGTCGGACTGGGAAGTTTCCTTAACACTGAATGATTTGAAAAGCACAGAGCACCACCCAAGAGCTGTTGCTGCGTTTGAAAGTAACAATGGTCAAATGGATGCGACAAGAGTACATAAAGAGTTTTGACCATCTTAGACTAAAAGTCAGTGACACTAGCAGCAGCTTCTGTCACCCACAGATGATCCCAATATGCTGTATATTTTATGCACAGGAACAAGAACAATCCACCCACTACTGGAACACAATTATCTCTGTGGGAGAAGTGTGGCATTCCGTGATAGCAACCACATGCTCTGCCAAGGTAATTTGATGCAATTGCAACTTTAAACACATCCAGCAAGCATAAAAATATACTTATAATGTATAAAGAAATCTCTACAGAAACAAATGAATATATAGAGGAACATACATCAAGAAGGCATGTCAAGAAGGAGATGAGGGAAAAGGGTGTTTTAAAAATCTAGTCTGCATTTAATATTTCTTTTTAATTTTTTTTTCATAGAAACAAAATAAAAAAGTACAAAGAAAATCCCATCCAGGTTTTGCATAACTAAAGGTAAGCACAACTTCTAAAGCTTTCATTTTCACTTCTCTGCTCACTTTTGTGTTACTGTGATTTCACTCAATTAGTAAAAGAACAGCAACAGCTGCCAATAATGAGCATGTGTTCTTTCTCTCTTTTCCTCCTCCCTCCATAGTGATACAGCAAAATAGTTAGTAGCTAAGGGACTATATTTGGTTGTATGAAATTATGAATTTTGTGCAGTGTTAAAAGCATCAATTCAACTCCTGCATATTTATCAAGATCATGGAAGTCAAAAAGAATATCTTGAGTAGATCTCATTAAAATTGTCTTCATCCTGTTTATTGCAATAGCCTTTGTCCCCAAAGGACTCTTGTGACGTCAATCTATGTGGGCATATGAGATAGATGGAGTAAAATTCTGATGTGTATCAGAATTTGCTGCAGAATTTGCATGTCATTCACACTTACTCTTTCTTTTTGACCAAATCTATAGTTTGAAGGTGAGAAAAATTTATTTGGTGACAAGACATGATTCTTTTCAATATTGATACATCAGACCACCAGTTGCCAAAAAAATTGATACAAAATTGATACAAAAAAACCCTAGGGAATCTGTCTCATACTCTATGATTCAATGATATAGTACTTTTGTTCCATTGATATCAACCCCATTGTGTTGTTCTGTTGGAAAGGACCCATTTATGGCTACACATATAACAAAGAAAATACAATTTTAAAAGACTCTTTCTTAAAATTTCCTTCTCTGAAGTCCATACTTTATATTCACTATTAAATACTGCCTATACATATATTGTACATACCCACAAATATGTTAAAAGAACTTATTAGGTTGAGTGCTCAATTGCTCAAAAATGTTGGATTTGAGATTCCTATTGCAATGTTAATTTTATCCCTCATACATATGCATTATGTTATAATCTTTAATTACACTATTAGACAAAATATTTTCCATGGGACCTCAGCCTCTCTATAGGCCATGAATGTATGATACTCACTTAGTGATCAATATGATGATCAATATTTTCTTTTACCCTCATTATTCAGTGTGTGACCCACGGCTTTACTTACTTCATACAATTCAAACCTTATTTCTGAACAGGAGCTATGATTAATCTCTTACTGGCTTCTCTAAGAAGTTCATGATGAGGGTATCCCAGTGCTTCATTTATGTGGAAGCACTTACTACAGCTATTTTAGTGGGGAATATGGTGATATTACCCCTGTTTTGTGGACAGGGAAGTAAGGTGCAGAAGTCAAATCAATGCACTAGCTGGTGATGAAATTCAGAATACAAAGCATCGGCGTCCTTCAGCCTTCAAAACTCAACCACAGAGAAACATTACAAGATTCCAATCCTTGGACATGTGTGGTTAAATTGCCCAAAATTACATAGATGGTGTCATAAAGACAAGACTAGATGTCAGCTGCTGTAACAGTATTTAAGCATGATTGTTTTAATATCATTATATTTTTCCTCCTTGGAAGTAATTCACTATATATATTTATTAGGGATTTTGACTTTTGCATTTGTGTACGTGGACCTTTACAATTCCAAACATCTTTCAGGATAGGAAAAGCATTTCTTTTTCACATTATGAATAAACCTTGAGATTATCTCATCTGGTTAGACAATGGTGCTTGTAGTGCCAAGGTTGTGGGTTTGATCCATGTAAGGGCCATTCACTTAAGAGTTAGAATTGATGATCCTTGTGGATCACTATACCTATATATACATTATACCCTTCCAGCTCAGAGTATTCTGTGATTCTGTGGATCACTTTACCTGAAAATTACTGCCATATATCAAACATTCCACAAGAGATGCAAAGATGAACAAATACACCTAAAAGAAAATGGTAGTTTAGGTTTGGGGTTCTTCTGTTGTTTTGTTTTTTTAATCTCCTAAACAATTCAGCCTGCAAAAGCAATCTAAAATAACAAGCACATCATGATTGTCAGAATATAAAGGCACATTGAAGGTCAGAATATAAAAATATATTCTCTACACATTCCTTAAAAGCTTGCAAAAGCCTGCAGCTGTATCTTCCAAGTTTTTAGGTTAATTTCTGTAAGTTCTCAGAAGTACTTTAGAAACTCAGTCTCTGCCTTTTTCTTAGATGTCTAAGATGAATTGGATTTCCAATCATAAGCAGGTGGTAGTCACATTTTGGTAGATGAAGGACTGTTCTTAATACATTACACTGTTTTTCCAGTTTGTTGCACTGAGACATGGGCCTTTCTATGTATAAATCAACTTGGGTTTAATACAATCAGAAAATTTGCCAAACTAGTATTTTTAATAAATAATACTAATATCACTATGGAAGTGTAAAGCTTTGGTCCACAGAGCTTCTGCATGGCTACAAGAGAAATCTTTTAGAGAAAATCTGTGTGGGCAGACTGTTACAGAGTTACTTCTGAGACAAGGAGGAGTTTTAAATAACATCAGGCACATAAATGTACATCCATGAATTCATATATAGGTATGGTTACAGAAAATAACATGGTTATAAAGGTTAAATAAACATGCATTGTTCATTTATAAAGGACTTAAAAATTTCTCAAGAGCACAGTTATAGCAGGTAAAAGAATCTTCTATTTTCTGTTGAGAACTGGTTGAAGGTCAGCTATTAATAGTTATCACAAAACAGATTGTTTTAATTAAATCTGTTGTGCTGAAAGAATCTGTTGTTTATTTGACACTTAGACTGTTATATAAGCAGAAATATCTCAATGATAGTCATTATACAACTTAGTATCAGCTCTTAGTGTCAGCTTCAGGTTGATGAGAAAGCTGACACTTATTCCTAAACAAAGTGAGTTTTAAAAAAGCTCAGAAAGTACTATTTGAGCAACTTATTGTGTAGAGGACTCCCTGTGGTGTGTGGCTCATTTCTGCATATGCCGTGGCTGCTTTCATGGTTTTTGCCAAAAACCAAATTAAAAAAAAAAAAAAACCACGGAAAATAGCACTTCTCTCTCAGAATCTCTGTCAGAATACTATATAATGCAGAGATGTGTGATGTTACTGGCAATAGCATCCAGCTGCATCCAGTTTTATCATTAACCCTCCACACATTCATTTCCCTGAAAGAAGTATCACCACTACTAAGCCTGTTTCCAAGAAGAGCATCTCATAAAGTAATAGTTTGGCACTCTTTATGTTTATTTTACATAACTTCTTCTTTCTACCCTGTATTTCAGTTACTTAAACATCACAGCCTCAGCATGTTGCTGCAACAGAACAGCTTGACTGAGTTTCCAATTGTTGTGCCACAGCTAAGTGTAATTCCAATCCATATATTTGAACAGTGTTCCAGAATTTAGAGACGATCAGCTAGAATTCACATTCTGAGGTGCAACTCATCACTCTGCAGATGAGGGAAAAGTAGGTTTTGAAGATTATTGCTTTTACAATAACTGCACTAGTGTTTTCTACATCTTGGGTTTTGCATCAGGTTTTTAGCAAAGTCTCTATGTCAATAATATCAGTAGTTTGCAAATAAGCATATTTCTCCCATCAGCACTATTTTCCATCTTAAAATTTCTTCATCAGAAAGTACCCTTCAATGACTGAGCCAAAAGAAGTCATTTAAGACTGAGGTAAAAGAAACTAATACTATTTTCCTTGGATAAGGAGGTAAAGATTCCCTAATGAATGTGCACGTACCTGTGGATGCAGTCCAAAAAATAATGAAGAAGAATCAGCACCTAGTAAATGGTTAAAGCCTGCTCCCAAAATGACCGTGATATGCCTGTGCTTAACAGTTTGAGAGTATCTTAGAAAGAAATTATGTATATAAAAGTGTGATGATCATAAAAAGAATCTATTTTAGGCAGAATTAATAAGGCTTAAAAATCTTATCCTTGCATAGTCTTTCCAGTTTCAGTTTCCCATGCTTCCACAAGGGTTTTTTTTGTGTTGATCAAATGGCTTAGTGTAAGAAGCTCAGAGCATTTAGACCTACCTACATTGATTGCAGTGGAAGAGAGGTTCACATGCTTCTAGATTCTGGGCCTTCATCTCCTTACATTACAAAAAAGAATTTTAGCACAGAAGTGCCTGAACCACCTGTCAGCCAGTCACGTGGACAGGAATGTGCCAGAAAGTGCTAGAAAGAGCTACCAGCATGTGTCTGAGGGTGGTGGGGCAATTGTAATATTGTAGGACCTGACAGTCAATAAAAACAACCTCAGAAACACCACTGTGCCAATACAGCTGTATCACTTTCCATCATTTTGGCTAGTTCCAGGGTCCCTGCACTAGTTTCATCTTACAAGAGGGTTCAAAAGCAGCACAACTTGAAGCTTGCATTTATTAGCAGAAATATTCTATGACAGTATCCTGGAGGATTTGCCTTATTAAAAATAATGTTAACTGCTACATACCTAGTGAAATGTTCCTCTTTTCAGAGGCAGAAAAAATAGATAATAATAAAAAAATCTTGAAGTTCTGGTGTATTCTGATGTTCATGCCAGCATCTGCTTGTAAAATTGTGTTATAGCTGGAAATATTTTGACAATGCTATAAAAGCTAATTTTCTGGCACTGCATTAATTTGTTCCTGGAAGAACTGTCTTCCATGGTATGGTACTTAATATATTTCAGAAGAAAGATTTTCAAAACCCTTGTTCCATGGGCATAACTTAATCACTCAAGCATTCAGTTATTTTAAACTAGAAATATATTTTTTTAAGAACTTGTATATAATTCCTCACATTCCTGTGTTTAAAAAAAAAAAAAAAAAAAAAAAAGAGGAACTTGTAAGATTTTTTTTCCACAGCCAATTTCCTATTCACAATAACAATTCTAAGATAACTCAGAAATGCATTGATAATATCACCATTTCAGATGAAAGGTAAAGTACACTTTTTCTCTACTATAAACCCAAGTAGCACAGTACACATATTAAACATAAATAAATCAGCAAAACCCACTTCACTACACATGTGATTCTTTTCCTCTGGGAGAAGATGAGGGGAAGCATAGATCACATTTGAATTCATCATCACATTTCTTATTGGAAAAGTTCAAGATGAATGTGACATAAAACCTGAATACATTACTGCAGTAACCGTAGCTCTATTCTGGTGGGAGAAGAATATTTAATTGCAATCAGGCACCAAGGAAGAGACAGATCAAGAAAATTCATACTTGAATTGAATTTTTAAATTAACCAAAAGATTTTGGCTTATAGATCAGGCCATATCTAGGAAGTACATAGTTAAAACTTTTAGATATTTTATGCCCACTTTTCCATTACTTAGGAGCATCTTCCACCAGTACCCACAATGGTTGAAATAGACATATGTTGCATCATACTTTATCTGTACCATCTCTGTCTAATATATGTGCTCTAAGGTAACTTGCTTTGAGAGTATCTGCAGGATAGTTCATTTCAGGTCATGGAAGAAACAGTGAGATTTCTGATGTTAATAATAATGGCCATAAAATATTCAACTATGAAGCACTAAAGCTAACTTTCAATCCTGAATATTTGTTTGCCTGTGAGAGGGTGTATAATAGAAAAAGACGGTTATGAATAAAGTCACTTAAGCAGTAACAAAATTCTCTGGTTTAAATCAAGCTGCTGGCACAGTATTCAGCAGGTTGCATACTCTTTCAGACAAAAAGCTGATAATGGAAATTAGTATTAATCACATGGCCTTGCTTATTTCTGAGAAATCATTTTAGGATCTTGGTTTCTAATCACAGGATGAACCAATGAAAAGGAAACCTTTAAATAATTTAATTTTAATTTTCTGGGTATTTTAGCCAGAATTCTATCAAGCAGCACTTGTCCTGAACACCACCACTTCATGTTTTGGAAATGCCTGAATTTATGCACACAATTGCATTCATGTTAATTCCTGATTGGCTGGGGTACAGTTAATTTTCTTCACAGTGGCTGGGATGGGGCTGTTTTTCAGATTTGTGTTGAACACAGGGCTGATAATACAGACATGTTTTTGTTATTGTTAAGCAGGGTTTACAGAGCCAAGCCCTTTTCTGCTTTTCATACTGCCATGCTGGCAAAGAACTTAAGGGTGTACAGTTGCATGGGAAGAGACACAGTCAGGACAGGTGACCCAAACTGACCAAAGGGATATTCCAGACTGTATGACATCATGCTTAATATATAAAGTGGGGGGATGAAGGAAGAAAGGGGGACTTCTGTAGTGATTACATTTGACTTCCCAAGTAAATTTACCTGTTATGGGGCCCTGCTCTCCTGGAAATGGCTGAACACCTGCCTGCCTGTGGGAAGGGGTGAACTAATTCTTTGTCTTGCTTTGCTTTGTCTGCGTGTGTGGCTTTTGCTTTGCCTATTAAACTGTCTGTATTGCAACCCACAAGTTTTCTAGATTTTACCTTTCCAGTTCTCTCCCTGATTCTGCTGGTGGGGAAGAGAGCAAGTGTCTGTGTGGTGTTTTGTTGCCAGCTGGGTTTAAATAACAACAGCACTCTTTCCTAAAACAAGTGCTCAGCAAATCCTTCTAAAAATACAGTCTTAAATCTTGAGAAACTTCAGACATGCTTTTCTTTTGGGCATCATCAT
The DNA here is from genome assembly GCF_024509145.1 of Vidua macroura. NCBI lineage: Eukaryota > Metazoa > Chordata > Aves > Passeriformes > Viduidae > Vidua > Vidua macroura. The sequence goes on along the minus strand of NC_071572.1, from coordinate 57,291,209 downwards.
ACTCAGGTATTTTTTTAGGAGCTCCTATTGTTTTTTAAAATAATGAAAAATGAGTGTTAATATCTTCAGTTTCAGTAAAATTTTCCCCAAAAGCAAACCACAGTCTATAAGACAAAATCTAAAATGCCTAAACCCAGCAGTCATCTGTTTCACTTCCATTCAAGTGAAGCTGTGCTTCAATACTCCACACAATTTGTATGGACTTTACTGTCACTGCGAAAATGTTCTATTATGCATTGTGACTCCCTGATGTGTCTAATTGTGTTACATTGTCAGCTTTATGAAATCTACTGTAAAAAGCACTTTAGTCTTCTGTCTTCTCTGTGATGTTGTGCATTTCTTTCTTGTATTAAGTGTTTGCTAGTTTTCTATTAGATGTTTTCTACTTTAATTAGATGTTTGAAAGTCTTCTGGCTTTAAGCTTTGTAGGCTCTAATCAAGCTGCAATTCTTGATTTTGATTTTTTTTCCTGAAAAATATCAAGAATGTGCTTGACTAATTTGAGGAGACTGTGTATAACTAAACTGTAGAAATGCAATATGATAATAGCTTCCAAATGGAAATGCTCAATGCTCAAATGAACATGAATTTAAAATGTTTTGTCCAGATTTCTCTCTTTTTTTGAAAATAATTATTCTCAAAGTTAATCTAATGTGAATATGTAACAGTCTACTTTATAAACAATGATTTGATAATTATATTTATGAATATAAATTTCCAAAGCTTAGATGGGTTTGCATTTATGCTTTTCTTTTTTTTTTTAATTTCCCCACATACTTAACAAACCTCCTTACATCCTAGGTTTAGGCATATTGTTTTTCCATTCTTTGAATGACTCAATCCTCTGATAATACTGAGATTTTTTCAGATTTTCCTAGACATGTATTATTTATACATCCTGAAGTATTTTTTAACTGTAACATGGAGAAGTCATAAAAAACCTGACTATTCTTAATTTTTTTTCCTTTATAATAACCTTCATACCAATGTGGACAAAATGCCACTTTAAATCAGAAAATAGCCATGGGCTTAAAAAATATGAGAAGGTAGTACACATTAAAATCAACATAAGACCATTGCCACATTTAAAAAAGGTCTTTTATTTTAAAGTTAATGTTTTATAGAAAAGAATAAGCTCAGATATTTTAAAGATATATGGAAGAAATATGTATAAGAAAACAGGAAGGAGAAGAAGACAATGGCATTTAAAATATGAAATGCACTTTGCTACCAGCACACAGATTAACTGTGACAGGGACATCTAAATGCATCATGAAGACCTGCAGGTAAAGAGCTATACAGAGAGAATCACTAACAATGCATGAGGACATCTTCTGTTGATCCAATAAAACCTATGAAGAATGCTTTAATACATAGTCTTCTGTAATGTCTCAAAATTGTCAACGCATTAATTTTTTCTAGCTCTCATAATAGTATATGTTGCTTTTTTTTAAGCTTAAACTCCTTTTTGTCAGACTATAGTTTATAAAGGAACCTCAAATGTCTTGAAAAGTTTGTTATGTTTGGGTTTGTAAAGAAAAAACAGTAGGTGTATAGATTCTGAGTTTAAAATCAAAACAGAAAAGAAAGATCATCTTCAAATTAATACTATTTTGAACTCATTTTAATCTTTGAAAGTCCAGAGATGATAACATTTAATCTGTTGTTTTATCAATCTACTATCTTACACTTTGAAACTCTCAATCTTTTGAAGAACTTTCTCACAAAACACAGTATCTGTGAAAATCTGACTCACATCTAAGAATAAACAACCTTCTTACATTATAGAATGCAATTTAGATTACACTGAAACTCTCTTAAAAACAGAACCCAGTTTCAATCTAAAATTGTCATTTAGATGCACAGGCAAATCCAGACGAAGAAGGCAGCTACATATTTTCTCTGGTATGACTTCTCTTTCAGAATGAAAGTATTTTTTTTAAAGGCTTTGAAACAGCTTTTTAGTGGGATATTCTACATTTTTAAAATTTTCTGTGATGTTCCGGAAGTCCAAACACAAATTTAGTTTCTTCTACCCCGCTCCTCAACTGACTGCATCTTTATACCCTGTAGGTTTGTTTTTGAAAATTCCTTTGAGACATTAGCCGTGTTTCTGCAGCATTTTCAAGAAGAATAGAAGTCTTTGTGACTCCTACAAAAGATCACAGGGGAGCTGCTGTACACACAGATTTAAATCATCCAGAAAAAAGGGCAGATAGGCACACAGAATCTGTAATCAGTTAACAAAAATCATCCATCTATTAGTTCTCACTCCAAAAAATGAGTGGAGGGGTGGGACCACTCCTCTGACTTCTGGGCAGTGACACAATGTGTGCAGTATGCCTTCCTTCCTCCTGGAGTTCTCCACTGCAGGCAGAAAGTCAGGAGAACATGCCCCAGCAACAGATTTGCAACAGGATTATAACTCCAGGCAACCTACAAAAGAGATGTAGGGTATCTGAAAGACTTGTCTTTTGCACATTCATGGCCTTGAATCTGAGCGACTCTGCCTGTGTTTGAATTTGACTTGAGGAGACTATTACAAATAGTCTAAATACAGTAGCACAAGAATGTTGTTTACTGAATTCCATGTTAATGACTGGTTGTTCTAAAATATCACTAAAATACATTTAGCAGTCTTGAAGTATCAAGCAGGAATCTTCCCTTTCTCAAACAACACTTGCTAAATTCCAGAATAATCTGTCAGAATTGTCTCACAAAGACTTTTTTCTTGTGTAAATCCTCAAAGATTTTTGGGCAGAAGGATGCAGTTTGACACAGAAGTATCAGTTTATCCTCAAAAAACATTTGAAAATAACTATATACACATCAACATTTTGCACAAAGTATCATTAGAGGTATCATTTAAATGTTTGCAGAGATACTAGAGACAAACCAATTTTATGGAAAAGCTAATTCTATCTCTGACAATTTTATTTGAATCTAAATATTTTTTATTGCCAGCCATACTCATTGTGCCAGTGATCCCTAAATACTTTGCCATATGTGATTTAAAATTATGCCTATCATTGATTTTCTCTTTTCTCCTTTTGTCAAAAAATAAAAATCAACAAAAATTAATGGCATTTTTCAATCCTCGTAGAGAAATAAGAGAGAGAGGAACCTACAGATGTTACTGACAGTTACCATGGTTATAAAATGTGTTTTCTTTCATCTAGTTCATTGTACATTTTCTAGTGTAAGACAACAAGAGATAATTTTACTATATCTACAGTGTCCACAGCTTGATAAAATAAGAAAGACAGTACATAATTAATAGTTTATGTTACACTCAGTACAGTAAAAAATCAATTAAATTCAAATGATTTCATAACATAGTCCAAATATTTAATATTCAGTATGATCATCCATCAAAATACTTATGTCAGATTAAAATAAAATATCCGTATAGATAGCAGATGAAGTTCTAAAGATTAAGCACATGAAGAGAGGAGAGGAAAACAAAACAAAGCAAAAGCAATGCAGGAAGCAACAATCATACAAATCATCTCCAGCCAATAAACTGTCAGCTTCTTTATCAAACTCAGTCTTAGAAGCTGAGGAATTAGCTTCAGGAATAGCTTTGTGTCATCATCCTTTACCAGATAAATATCTTTGTTTGAGAAAACACACTGCAAAATAATAAAATGAGATTTAAAAAATCAGAAGTAAGAAATACATATGTAACCCATACTATATTAAGAAAAACAAAACTCCATTTAAAAAAAAATTATTTTTGGCCAGTTCCAGTAAAAATGTGATCATCTTAAACTGTTAAGAAAGTTCTGTGCTGATCTCTGCTGCCCTTTAGTATTATATTTTGAGGCTGATGTCAGAAATATTCTTGTATCAAAATATTTTTATTCAGCTCTCAGTAGTAGATTAAACACTATGTCAAAAGAAAGTCACAAGAAGTTTATATAGTATTGCCTGTAATCAGTCTAATTCCTTCATATGGACTTCAGATTCTCACTGAAATCTCAAGTGTCTGCTTGCAGCATTGTTCATCACAATCTTTGTTCTTCACTGAAGTGTCATTGTCACATTACAGACTCATCATTTCCATCTCACTCTTCTGAGCATCTATCAGTATCCACATTTCACTCTTCATCCAATGCTTCTACTTGCCTTTCAACTTTCATTATCCTCATTAGAAACACATCCATATTTTTGCTTTCATCTTTTCCTTTATGGAGCTGAAAGATGACAAAATAGTTTTAAAAAGCAGCTGGGTCAGAAGAATAAGACATTTCTGATTTTTCTACTATGCAAAACACAGCAGAAAAGAAAACAAGAAGAGATAAACTAGACCTATGTAAAATTAACTTTCCTTTCATAAAGAATTTTCTAAAAAAACACAACTTTTAACGAACCCAAGTGAAGAGTTTAGGAAATATTGTGAAAATATGTATTTATGGTAACTCCATGGTTCCAGTGATAATTGCATTGATTAAAACATTTCTGGGACAGAAACTGTATATTCCTATGTAACTCATTTAGCCGATTTTAGATAGTACTTAATTTCAGAGGGGTCTTGAAAAGATCTTACTAAAACTGAGTAATTTCTACTTCCTATCAATAAGGTAAATAATTTTGTTCCTTTGTCAAAATGTGTTTGTAAAACTTGTCAATTTCTATCTCTTATTATAGTGAAAATGAAAGAGGAAAAGAAATCCTGTGGAGACTGAGTGCATGAAGAAAAAAAAATCTTTTTTTCATGAGTTTTATATAAACATGTTTTGTCAACTGTTTCGCCAATTACAGCAGAGCTGTAAATCTACCAGCATGTGCTGGCTTTGAGAATCTCTTAATTTTGCTCACAGCATCCAAGTGTGGAGCCAGAGATAATTCTTTCTTTAAATCACTTCTTATATCAAATAATGTCTTTGCTATTTACAAGTTAAAGAAATAATCCGCCTTTCTTTGTAGAAATTAAAAGATTTGCTTTATATACATTACAATAAATATTTTAGAACTTTTTTAAGATAGAAAATCAATGAATTCAATCAAGAGCCTATAGAAAATGTTTCCAAAGTCAAACCCACATATAGAGCTGAGGTATGTAAAAGTTAATAAATAAGGTTTGTAAATCAGACTTGCTAACTACAAGACCTGTCCTAGAGCATTTAAGGTATCTGTAGCTCTAGGCCAAAGGTTGAGAAGCAGGTTTATGGACTTCAAATGTGAACTTTTGGATTTATGTACATTCCATTTTAGACACCTTTTTTTCTTTCTGTATCTGCCCCCAAATAGAAAATAGCTCAGCACTGCATCAGCTGCAGTGCAGTGAAGATTCTTCTTGATTTTGAAACACTGATGAGTACCTTAAGATATAAATCCTTAGTCAAAATACTGCACTTATTATATTATAGTGACTTCAGACACTTGCCAGTTCAGAGATTGTATTCAGTATTCAATATATGAAGAAAAAAAAATCTATATGGTATGTAATAAGTAACACATATAGGTTACATGTTTTATATGCAAAGGTAATTGTCTCAAAGACAATTAATCCAATTCTTCAGGTCTCTTAGAGACATCTGAGTTTTAATTATAGTATGGATATTTATGGTATTTCCCCTAATTCTCCACCTAATGCAGGATTAGGTTCTTGATTATCGACACAAAAATTTCTATACATTTGTGTCTTCAGTCATTTTTATGATGCCTGTTGTCAAATATAGCCCAGCTATTAGACAATACACAGAAAAAAATTACATCACCAGAATAGATTTTAAAGTTAGATAGATGGGGGGGGAAAGTAAGTATAGTAAGAAAAAGTAAGTACAGTAACTATATATAAATGGGCTGCATAAGAATGAAAGAACAGTCTTCCTGAGGTCATAGCAATGGTCCATCTAATCTGTCCTGTGGCCAGGAAAGGTACCTATAGGAAACTATAAGAAAATGAGGCAATAATTAGGCAATACTTCTCTCCCATAAATTGTCAAAAATGTCAGTAGCCTGACGTTTAGGACGTTCCTGAGCAAAAGGTTGCATCTGCTTTGCAGATCTAATTGCTCCTGCAGAATTTTCCCCAGCTTTCTTTACTAACTCATATTCTGGAAAGCCAAACATCCTAGGAAAATGAAATCTATGTTTTGAATTTAAGTTGTATGAAAACCTTTCATTTAATTGTGATTTTCCTGAACTCGTGTCTGTATCATCCCTGACTTCAGTCAACCATTTTGCACTCTGACCACTTAAGGCCATCTTTTGCTGCCAATTTCGACATCTTTTATAGGAAGAAGACATCAGAACTGTGGGAGCATTCAAAAGAGATCTGTACTGTTGAATTAACTGGTGTTATAATTTGATTTTCTATTTCACTGTTTACCCTCTTTTTGCAATTTCCAATTTTATTTTTGTTCTGCATTTCACAATCAGATACATAAAACAATCTGCTTAAAAAGCTTCATTTCTGGGACTTTATACCTGATTTAGTATCTGCTCTTATTTCTAAACTCAGTTGACTTTTCCCTTCATGTGCATTATTTGGCATTTCTGAATCTTGAATCTCACTAACCTTCTTAATGAGTACTCTGTACTGTGAAATCTTACTGCAGATTCAGTCAATTATAGTTTTTTTTCAAGCTGAAGAGCTATACAACAGCACCAAATTTTAGGATCTTGCTATTCACCCCCAATTCTGAGTTGCACAAGAATATTTAAGCAACTTCAAAAACCAAAACTTGTGTGATATCTACATTACCTTTCCTATTTAGCAAGTAACTGCTTAAATATACCTTTTAATTTCTTTTACCTATTATTCATCATTAAATTCCATCTTGCTCATTGATAGTTTTGTTTCTTTATGAGCCAGGGTGAAGGATCTAGTTGATAGCTTCTTGAAATACATGTAGGGGTTTTCAAGCAGATAACACCTACATGTTTGTTAACATTTAAAGAGAAACCATACATCTACTCCATCTGTGAATCACAGGCTTATGCAAATGTCCTATGTTTACTCACAGTCTAATCCTTTAGAGTAAGTATGTGTCTGTGGATGATATTATTTAACATATTTCCTTCAACATTTGCCTGAAATAGCAGTCAGACATAAAAATCTTTAATTTCACAGATGCTTTTGTTGTCCTTTTGAAAATAGTCATTACATTAATTCATTCATCGGACACTAAAGCAAATTTAAGCAGTAAGCTATCAATTACAAACAAGATCAGAAATCTCATATTTTATTTTCTTTGAAGCTCTAGGACTAAAGTAATTTTGACCCAACAATACATAAGCATTAATTTTTTATAAAACACCTTTGGTACAGTTCCTTAGAATTGACACCTATAAAGAAAAAACTTTATTGGCCGTCATTGTTAATATCAATGCAGAGAATTCTTTTATCTTTTATGCAGTACCTTATCATCTTCTGATATTCCTTTTACACATCAATATTATGTTAGTTATATGAATTTTTTGGCATGGTTTCTGCTTCTGACATATTAAAAAAATATTATTCATTTTTATCCTGTTAGCAAATTGCTCCACAAGATCTTTTTTGGCCTGTTTTATTGTTTATGTTGCCAAAGTCTAGACTGCCTTCTTTCATCTTTCAGATACAGTTTCTGCTTTTCAATTTTAATGACTTCTTCAGCCTTCTTAAAACGAAACCATTGGCAGTGAGGAATGCAAGAGTCATAGGACCAGGAACCAAACAGACAAGAGACGCTTGAACCTAGCTGAGCAGAAAGGGTAGAAAGTGAGTTTCTGATCTCTTATTCGAGAAGTGCTCTGCTTTTCTCTTATGATGATCTAATGTAAAATGGCAGAAGCAGGATCTAGAAGCAGGATCTGCCTCTGGCAGAAGCAGGATCTAGGACCTCAATCTGTCCTCATCCAGGGGAGGGCAGAGCTGGCTTCCTAGCCTTCTATTTTCCATATAGCCAAATGACTTAGCAAGGTGACCATCACCTCTGTACTTCACAAACGTCTGGGACAATTATTGATTTCTGGCAGAGAGACTTAAGTCTCTCAGTCTCTCAGTCTCTCTGACAGAGATTGAGACTTCACTCAAAACTCACATTTCTGGTTTTGTCTAGGATAATATTCTTTATAGAAGTTTGTATCCTGCTGTGTTTTTTATTTGTGACTAAAACAGTGTTGATAAGACAGGAGTATTTTAGCTATTGCTGAGCAAGCCTTACAAAGCCTCAAGACTTTTTCTGCTTCTCACTCCACCCCACCATCAAGGATTCTGGAGGTGCACAAGGAGCTGGGAGGGGACACAGCTGGGGCAGCTGATCCCAAAAGTCAAAATGGATATTTAATACTATACGACATGTTCATCAATATAAGCTGATAAAGCGGGGGGGGGGGGGGGGGGGGGGAGAAGAAGAGGGAGAAATGGGGGAAAGAATGAGAAAAAGGGTGTGTTTGGAGTGATGGCATTTGTCTTCCAAAGTCACCATTAGGCTCCCTGCTTGATGATGGAGCCCTGCTTTCCAGGAGATGTCTGAACACCTGTCTGCCTTGGGAAGCAGTGAATTAACTCCCTGTTTTGCTTTGCTTCTGTGGGCAGCTTTTGCTTTACTTAATAAATTGTCTTTTCTCTCAACCCACAAGTTTTACCATTGTCACCCTTCCAATCTCTCCCCATCCCACCATGGAGAGAGTGCAGACTGAGCAGCATTGAACCTCAACATGCAACACAAGTTCTGTAAGCACAGGGCAGGCCCCAATTTTAAGCTAAATATAAAATTAGAGACAGGGACATCTCTAGAATAAAAGGCTGTAGTTTACTTTCCCATGGCAAGCAGTGTCAGTGAAGTGAAATGGCCTCAGTTCGCCTTCCATTCATCACTCTGATTTTTAGCTTTGCATCCTTTTGATGCATATCTTTTTTTCACCAATTTAAAAAAAAACTATGCCAAAATCTTTCCTGGCTTTTAAATCTGCCACTCTCCAGAAAGCTAAATGCTAGAATTAATATATAGCCAATCCTGCAGTAAACATTCATGTTCCTATATTGGTGTTTCAGTTTGAATCAAGAGTAATGTTTAAACAAATCTCCAGTTGTTCTCACTAATCACACTTGGTATCACAGCATGCAGCAGTCTCAGCACTCACAAACCAAGTTTCTTTTACACTGAAAATAAATTGAGGTTTTCAATGGACTCCAGGTACAAATGAGCCTTCAAATATTTGTGCATCAGACTGGTCTGAGTTGGAAACTTTGTAAAATGTGTATTGAATAAGCATCATGTCTTCAGACTGTGTTTTGCTCTCCTTATCCTTGCCTTTTGGTACAGACTTTTTAGTCATGTAGTTGGAATTGGAATTGGTACTAACATACCCCTTAGTAGCAAACTTTCTCTTCTGACAAAATAAGTCAAAGAGCTTAATCATGCTAGACTCAGAAACACTGAAAAGATTAAGTAAAGTTTCCTTACATAATTCTTCTTTCTAAAATGTATGTAAAAAATAAAGCTGTTTTGATATAATACGTTGATTAGTCTATACAGGCATTGCATGATTATACCAACATTTTGTCTATGCCTGTTATGGCTCAATGTTGTATAAGTCTGCATCCCCCTGGGCATCCAAATAAAAAAGAAAAATATAAAATCCCTAAATTCAAAATAACATCATTGTACATTGTCTTGATATATGTACTCTTATGACAAAGAAAGCAGTTTAATTTGTTTTCAATTACATTTTAGAATGTATGGAAAAACAATTGACAGTAATATATAATATGTTCTAATGCTTGAAACATCAACTAAAAATATATCTCAGTATTTAAATTGTATAAAAAGCATGCAAATAATCTGGTCTTCTTTTTATTATGGTTCTCAGTTATCTTTTATTGTTTGTAATTCTTTGACTTTTTAATAAACAAAATTTTATTGCTGGTTGCCACCAAAATAACTGAGATTTTCTAAACTTTCCTTGTCAGAATCATACAAGTTATGTAAGCAATAAAGCACATTTATCTATGCTGAGAATACCAGACTAAACATTTTTACATTTTATAAGGAATTGTTATTTTACAATACAATCTACTTGCCTAAAATTTTTTCAGAATATAAATAGTTCTAATATTTATCTTTCAAAACATGCAGTTTTCTAAACAGTTTTGTTCTTTTCCAATTACTACACATTCTGTCAAAAATCTGTGTTGTTTGTTAGCCTGGTACAACATCTGCACAGTTATTCAGAACTCAGAAACACACAGGCCTGCTAAATATCCTTTTACAACATAAAATAGTGCGGTGTTGCGTTGTTTTCCCTGGTCCCGGGCAGCTCCAGAGAGCTCAGAGACGGCACCTCTCAGTGGGACCGGGGTGCCATGCTTCCTGGGCGCTGTCACGTTCCGTGCACCAGGGTGGGGCTGGCCGCGCTCTGCAGCCAGCACGGGGATGAGACAAAGAGGGAAGGAATGTCCAATCTGTCCGTGCAGTTGGCTGGAGAGCTTTTATTACCGCATGGAGCTGCGATGGAGAACCACGGCTGCTCCCTAGCGCCGCGTGGACAAAATGGCGACGGGATCAGGGGCGTGTGGAGTTTTATAGGGGGCGGACCAACGAGGGCGGAAGCCCCCCTCACCCAATGGGGGCAGGCTACAGGGGAGTGACGTGGGCTGCGGTAGCCAACGGGGATGCGATGGGGCGGACACAGGGCTCCGGGACGAACAGAGTTGCAGGGATGGGGTAACAGACACAGAACTCTCAGGAGTGGACAGGGGGGTGGTTACAGGACTGGCATGCTGATGCTCCAATGGTAAGTGACCTGGGGTGGGCTACCACAGGGGGGGAACAAGGGGGTGCGTAAGGGGGTACACAGAACTGGCTAACTAATACATATCAGAACCCCTAATCTGAACCCAAACCCGGGATGCAACAAAATAGTACTTCCTGAAAATATTTCACACAGCCTACCAAGAAATTCAACTTACTTTCATAAAGTGTCCTTCATGGGAAAATCCTAAGCACAATACAAATAAAACTAAACACAGTAAATATTTAAAAGGATAAATAAAACACAGTATTAAATCTGCCTTACAACACGATAGTGATTTTCATAGAATCAAAAACTATAGAATCATAGAATGGCTTGGTCTGGGACCAGTCCTAAAGATTATCCAGTTGCAAACCCCCTGCCAAGGGCAGGAACGCTTTTTACTAGACCATCCAATCTGGCCTCCAGGCATTGGACATCCACAGCTTTTCTGTGAAACCTGTTACAGTGCTTCACTACCCTTACAGTAAAGAATTTCTTCCTAATGCCTAATCTATCCTTTTTTTCAACCTGAAGCCATTCCCCATTGTCCTTTCACTACATGCTGTTGTAAGTAATCTCTCTCCATCTTTCTTGTAGGCTCCCTTCAAGTACTGGAAGGCCACAGTTAGATCACCCTGAAACCTTCTCTTTTCCAGGTGGAACAATCCCATTTGTCTCAGCCTTTCCTCACAGGACAGCTGTTCCACCCCTCTGATCACCTTGGTGTCCATCAACTGAACTTACTCTAACAGGTCCATGTCCTTCCTGTTCTGCAGACCCCAAATCTGGATACAGTGTTCCAGGGGAAGTGTCACCAGACGGGAGCCGAGGGCCACAATTCCTCCCTGGCCCTGCTGCCCACACTGCTTTTGCTCCAGGACACGTTTGGCTTTCTGGGCTGTGAGTGCTTATGGCTGGGTCATGTCCAGCCTCTCATCCAGCAGCACCCCCAAGTCCTTCTCAGCAGGGCTGCCCTTGTTCTATTCGTCCCCCAGCCCTTACTGACACCCAACCCAGGTGCAGCACCTTGCACTTGGTCTTGTCACACTTAATGAAATTCTCATGTACCCATTTCTTGAGCTGGTCCAGGTCCCTCTGGATGATATCCTGTCCTTCAGGTGTGTCAACAGCACTACTCCTCTTGGTGTCGTCCACAAATATGCTAAGTGCGTACTCCATCATTTATCTATGTCATTAATGAAGATGTTAAATAACACTGGTCCCACTATAGACCCCTGAGGTACAGCAGTTACTGATGTCTTCTGGGGCTCTAAGCCATTGACCCTCTGGATGGGACTAGATGAGATACATCCCTGAGTCCTGAGGATATTGGTGATGTAGTTACCAAGTCACTCCCCATGATATTTGAAAAGTCATGGCAGACAGTAGATGTTCCTGTTCACTTACAAAAGGAAAACATTGTACCATCTTCAAAAGAGTTAGAAATCTATTAACCTGTCAGCTTCACCTCTGTGCCTGGGAAGATCATGGAACAGATCCTCCTAGAAGCTTTACTAAGGCACATGGAGGAGAAGGAGATGATTCAAGATAACCAGCACAGCTTCACCAAGGGCAAGTCATTCCTGACCAACCCAGTGACCTTCTACAATGGGTGACTGCCTCAGTGGACAAGGGAAGGGCTACAATTGTCATTTATCTGGTCTTCTGTAAAGGCTTTGACAGGATCCCTCATAACATCCTTCTCTCTAAAATGGGTGGGTGGACTGCTAGACATGTGCACTTAGATAACATTCATATAAAACAGGAAAGAAACATGGAAGTATCAATTACAATTTTAAATTTCTAATTTCTTGGTTTAGACCTTATCAAAAAAAAAAAAAAAAAGCTTTAATTTAATCCTGATTTTTTTAACAGCTGGGACAGAAAAAAACATGCTTAAAATTGTACAATCAAGACTTCTAATAGAAGTTCAATATCACCAAGGTCATAGTCATTATCTGAGGAAGTTAAAAGAGCTGCCACTTGCTGATATGAGCATGGATCATACCTAAAATATCTGTGTTGAAGAACCAATCAATAGCAACTCAGTTTTATCTTTCCTAAGTTCAAGAAATTTTGTTCACATGTGTGTTTGAACAGCACAAAAAATTAAACAAGTCATCAAGCAGCCTACCAGGACTGCAAAGACTGGAACAAATGTTCCAGGGGGCTATCAGCACACATATGACACACCAGGCCATGACAGTGAATGGAAGCAGAACAAGCAAATATGAAGCAAAAGAGAATCCTGAGGAGATGGTGAGAGCCAGAGAGGAAGAACAGGAATTCCACAATTAAAAAAATTAGCAAAGATTAGTTGAAATAGTAATTCTTTAAAGCAATGAAATGACTTTTCCAGAAGGAAAATCTAAACCAGGCCAAGAGAAGAAAATTAAATTAAAATATTATGGTCCGTAGTGTGATAAACAAAAAGAAAGGGTTTTTTTGTCAAAAAAAATCTTACTTCAAAAGGAAATATGCATTACATTGTCAATTCAGAAAAATATCAGGTTGATGAACATCTTGAACATTATAACTACAAAAGGTTAAATAATTAAAATACAGATATTCTGCACAGAACTTCTTTTACATTGTAACAATCTTTGTTCATTTAAAGGCTTGAAGAATGAGGAAACCAGTTCCTCTGGATCTGTGTTAAATACTTTAATGTTGAAATTCTATGGCCTTCACTATGGAGGTGACACTAGTCAATAATGGTTTCCCACCATTGGCTTTGAACTTGATGAATTAAAACTAAGATAGATGCACTATGTAAAAAAAATTACAAGCAATTAATAAACAATGAAGTTATTTCCTTTACCAGAATTTTCTAATATCTACTGTAGCATATAGTTTTGTAAGCATCTGGCTTCCTGCATATTGAATTTTACAGTCCAGTCTTAGAACTAATAAGGAACTTAGAACTAACTGGATTTAGAACTTGTTCAGACCTTTCAAGCAGTGAGGATTAAGTCTGGACTTCCTAAAAATCATTTCCTTTCAGAAATGGTAGAAGAATAGCAGCAGTTAGTAGATCTTCTCAGGACTGGTGTTTATAGAACTTTCATCTAAGGTTGCTGTGAGCATTATTCAGCTGTGTGATTCCTTGCTTTATCCTTAGAGCCAGATCTGATGCTGACTGTGTCACCTTGTTTAGGACTGCTTATGGACATTGCCTCACCTTAAATGCATTACATAATGAACTTCTTAGATCCATATAAACTTTACATGGCATTTTCTGGTGATATTTTAAGCCTTTTTCTTGCAGTGGTACCCTACATGAAAACCATGAAATCCCTGAAGATAAACCGTCAAAGTTTTGGCTGCATCCAAAGAAAAGCTATGGAACTAGTGAAGGATTTAGAGCACATGTTTTATGAGGAATGGCTGAGGGACCTGAGGTTATTTAGCTTGCAGAAAAAAAAGGCTGAGGGGAGACCTCACTGCACTCTGCAACTACCTAAAAGGAGGATATATGTGGTCCCTTCTCTGAAGCAAAAAGCAGTAAGACAAAAAGAAATGCCCTCAAGTTGGGCCAAGGGATTATTAAATATGATACAAAAAAAAAAAAAAAAAATTTCTTCCCTGAAAGGATTATCCCCAAAAGGGTTATTATTGGAACTGGTTTCTCAGGGAAGAGATTCAGTTACTGTCTGTAAGGTGTTAAAATGCAGGTTATGCAGCACTGTCCCAAAGCACATACATGCACGAAAGTACTTAATATTCTGAAACTTATAATTAAAATATCAACATATTAAAGCAGAGTGAATATTAGTTTCCTGGGTACTGGCTCTAAAATAGGACAGAATTTTACATGACTGATGCAGCAATATCAAAGCTGAATAATTCTTAGATAATGCTGACAGTCAAATATTAAAAAATAAAATTTTGTAAAAGGAGTGTTATCTTCTGCTATTTGCATTCTGATTAGAAATCTAATATGTACATTAGTCACAGATGTCTCTAATATTAGGAAATTCCAACATTAAAAATACATATTTTGGAGTCAATCCATCAGTTTAATAAAACAGTAGCAGTGAAAAAATGTATCTTGTATACACAACTACTGCTGGATCATGGTTGCTTTTCGTTTGGGATTTTTTTTTTTTTTTTTAAAGGCAAAAGGAGACCCATAGCCCCGAATTTGTTTGACTTTTCCCACTGATTTATTTTTGGACAAATATTCATGTGTATATGCTCTAAAGAGTTTAACACAATTCACCTCAATTAGAATGTTTTTATCTGCTATTTGATGATTCCCAAATTAAAAATTTAAACAAGCTAACATAGAAAATCCTTTCATGGTAAACAAGCATCATTGCTGCTGGCAAGCTGAGGTGCTTGAAGCATCCCCCTTGAAGCTGTGTATGCCTTGAAGGTGTCCATCTGGTTGCTCGATCTCTTCTTAAGGAAAGAATTCATGTCTTCTCCCTAGGGAAGCCCTGTTTGGTTGTTAACAGCTTTAGAATAATTTCCTCATTAAGTCAGAGGGTAACCTGGTCAGGATCCCTTGCAGGCAATAACTGTTTGGTTAAAATTAAGGGAGATGTTTAGTTAATATCTTGGTAAATTGGGGTTGGATATCTGAAGTGTTTGGGAACAGGAAACTGAATATTTCATTGCAAGGCCAGAAAATTCAAGATAGTTTTGTTAAAAGACTCATTAGCCTCTAATAAGCTGTCAGTGATATTGCTACATAATATTTTCAGTGTTTAAATTCGAACATGATGCAGAACAGAGCAGTTACAAATTCAGAAATTTGTCATATGGTGATAGATTTAAGTAATTATCACAACATACTACTAAGAATAAGATCACAAGTGGATGTTAAATGCAAGTGGGATACCAGAGTATGGTAAAAAAATAAAGAAAAAAGGAAAAAAAAAATAATTCCAGGGAGAATAGATGGGGAACTATTAGTTACTTCAAGTTCTTTCCTCTAGTTGCAGTTCTCAAACCCAGTCCCAACAGGACTGACATTCCCTGAACAAGCTAATTTCTTGTCATTTTGGCACATTTGCCACAAAAGCTAAGTATGGAAGGAGTATGAATACAGAACTATAACCTTGCTAAAATGTCCCTTTGTACTAGCATGTAGGAAAAGATACATGAGGGAAGGTTGTTGGCTATTGCTCATTCTCTACCTGTGCTACTTCTACAATTTAAAAAGCGAGCTCTCATCTGCAGAGCTGTCCATCTGTTGCAGCATAGAACCAGTAAATTCAAAATGAAATATTAAAACACAAGAGGAAGGCAAGCACTGAGCCCCAAGGCAAAACAGTAGCAGCACAGTTCTTATGGACATGCCGGGTACAACACTTATTTGCCCTCAAAATGAGCCAGAACAAACCTTTATTCCAAAGCCTAATGCATGACTTGTGGGAGAAGAGAAATAAGACATGGAAAAACCTCTAGCTGCTGTTAAACACAGGCACTGAAGCCTCTGCATTTCTGTTTCAGAGGGATTGAATTCAGAAGTGAAAAACAGATGTCCCCAAGAGCTCTCTTTTACTTTTCTTCTCTGGCTTAGACCTGAAACAGTACTTATTAATCCTTTTTACAGGTGTGGAAAAATAGAATGACTTGGTTGATTTCTGCAGCATTCTAGCTAAATACACACACAGTGTTATATTAATTTATAATTAAATAATAAAACAATTTTTGAAAAAGCATAATAACTGTTCATAGGCATAGTAAGATTTATTACTTTACCTGTACTTAGCAATATAAAATAGAAATCATCTGTCCAAGTCTCTGATGTGACATTGTGGAGCTGACCGCACTCTGATGTTTCTCTTCGTTATACATTTACTGCATATTTGCATTACTTTTTAAAATCCTTAACAGGAGATTATACTAAAAAATACAAAAACAAGCAAACAAACAAACAAAAAATCCTTGCTAAAATCTGAAATGAAAAATGACCAAAGAACCTGCTCAAAATGTCTTTTTTCTCAATTACTGTTGCCTGTGGATTATGTAGTTGAACACAGACAACAGTTATTTTGAAAAGCAGAAAAGATGTGGTATAACAGTAATTTGAAATAAACAAATAACAACTAAATTTGATACAATGAGAGGTAATACTTTTGGAAAAAAAAATCATACAGATATTTTATAAAGAAAGGAAATTTAATACAGTTGGGAGTTTGAAAGTACTGAAATCCACAGGGAGGTTATTTATTCCCCAAATCTTGATAATCTTACACAAAAACCTTTGCATCACTTCCCTAAATTCCTTCCATGTCAAACTATGACATAATATCAAGGTTATAGATAAATTTTATTTATTTCTGCAAAAGAGAAAGCCATGTAAGAGAAGCATGGTTGGTTTTAAGCATAACATCTAAAGAAGTGCTGTAAATACACCATCCCACTCAACTCCTTATAGATGACCCCCTGAAGCAAATATACTTGTATGCACTAGACTCTTTCAGATCCCAAAGGTAGTAATGATCTCACTTCCCTGAATGGAACTGTTTGGCATGAGTGTCTGAACTACCAGCCAAAATCTTTAACTCAGCCAAAAATAAAAACCAACCAAAAATAAATAAAAGATAAAAAAGAATAAGAAGAAAGGATTCTGTAAGTACATTGGTCAGAAAAGGAAGGCCAAGTGCAAAGTTCTGCACCTGGGTCAGGGCATGAGTATGGGAGAAGAAAGAATTTACTGAGACCAGTCCTGCAGAGGAGGACTTGGAGGCTCTAGAGGATGAAAAGCTGGACAGGAGCCAACAATATGTACTCACAGATCAGAAGGTTGGCTTTTTCAGCCACCATCTGGCCAGCAGGTCGAGAGAAGTGGTTCTGCCCTCGTTAGACCCCACCTGGAGTGTTGCATCCAGCTTTGGGGTTCTCAGCAAGAAAGACAAGGACCTATTGGCTTGGGTCCAGAGGAGAGTGACAAAGATGATCAGACAGCTGGAGCATATCTCCTATGAAGTCAGGCTGAGTCAGCTGGGGTTGTTCTAGTCTAGAGAAGAGAAGGCTTTGGTGAGACCTCATTGCAGCCTTTAGCCTTAAAGGGAGTTTAGAAAAATGATGAAGAGTAGGCAGATAGTGTTAGTACAAGGGTAATGGTTTTAAACTAAAAGAGGAGAAATTTATATTAGATAGTAGGGAGAAATTCATTACTGTGAGGGTAGTGAGGTGCTAGAATAGGCTACCCAGAGAAGCTGTGAATGCCCCATATGTGGGAGCATTCAAGGCCAAGTTGGATCAGACCCTGGGTAACCTCATCTAGTGAGTTGCTGCCCTTCCCATGCCAGAGGAGTTGGTATTACATGATCTTTAAGGTGCCTTCCAACCCAAACCGTTCCATGATTCTATGAAAAACATTAAAAGCAACCTTCAAAGTATATGTGCTCTATTCTCAAAATCAAATCAAAAGAAGAAACCATTTTGCTTTCTATTGACCATGAGGAAAGTGTGGGATTAATAAAAGTTCTAACTCATAAGTTTCTTCCTAAAAGTCTACCCCTCATACTCATATGTCAACTTGATCCTTTCTGCAGTTCTTGTGCCTTTCCAGTCCTGTTTACTTACATTAATAAAGAGAAGTAAAGATGTCTAATATATTGAGCAGTGATGAAGTGACAAACAGAGAACAGAATAAGCTAGATTATTTTTTACCACGTCATAAACAATAACTGAAGCAGAATAGAGACTATAATGTCTATTTCTCTCCATTTTGGATTATAAAGTGTGTTGGATGTATCTAACAAGATCTACAGCACCTTAGGACACATACATCTCGCTAGCATTAGACAGAAAATAAATTTGGACTATCCACTCATTTATGTGGACTATTTTCCTCTCTATACGTCCTAATGGATCTAAGCCATATGAGGACTTCTACAGCACTCTAGGAATCTAATTACAATGTTTTTTTAAATCTGGCCTAAGTGACCTTTCAACATCTAAACCAAATCTGATGCTAAATAGGGAAAAAATTTCTTCTGCCCAAAGTTCTGGGTAAGCAATTGAGTCATCAAACCCTCTTCCAAGTTCCAAATACTTGTGCAACTATTTCTTTAATGAATTTCTGTTCTGCAACATGATTTTTCGTAAAAGGATAACGAACATTATTCTTTGATCAACAGATACTTTGCAAAACCCAGTCTATTCGCTCTAGGCTTCAGGAATTCAACTTTCTCATCTCTGAGAAGTAGTTCTCTTTCTTATCTTCCCTTAGATGGTTTTATTTTGTCCTAATTTTGTACTGTAGCAAAAGTACAAAAAGGAAAAACAATTTATGAGTGGCAATTACTTAGGCAGCAACAGCTATATTTTCTATTACCCTCTGGATTCTCTTATTCTTGTAAGTTATATAGCAGACAGACAAGCAATAGAATTAAAATGAACAAATCTTTTGTTGATCTTCAGAAAAAATATAATGATTGTATCATTATGAAAATCATGCTTCCTTTCAAAATGTCACACATAATTGTGCATAGCCAGACTCAAATGAACCAGTAAATGGATTGGTGTTAATAATGATATTGGATATGCATGCAGTTTCAAGTATTAACTAATAAAAATGATTGATAGTTTTTAGATAATTGCATTTAAGAATATGAAAGAACTTTTTACAAAATGTGACTTGTAGCTTTTTAGAGAAGTTAATTAAATACTTGTTAAACGTAATAATTTATTATATGACTGTTGTTTTATGAATAAAATAAAAAGGATAACCTGCATTTTTTTATAGTGATGGAGTGTCACAGGCTTGTAAACATAAGTCTCAAGTCCTTATGAGGACAAGAGTCTTCTATCCATACTATCAATCTGATTTCTAAAGTTCTTGCTGGATTTCTACTCATTAAGTTACAGTGGCAGTTTTGCCTTTACTTCTTATCAAAGGTTTGTTAGTTAAAATCTAAAATGAAATGAAGTAAGGAAAAAAGTAATAATAAAATAAAAAACACTACAATCAGAAAGTGCTTTCAAGACTCCTGATCTTGAAGATTTTCCTGAGATTTTCAAAAGATGCTTTGCATCTTGCAACAAATAAAATAATTTGTTTTAACTTGATTTGTTATGAGCTATTAAGTGTTCATCTTAGCAATGTCAGTTACTGAGGCAATTACTACATTTGATTACTACAATTACTACAGTTTGATTTTTCAGGGGCTATGGCATATTCCTAATAACACTGCCTCAGTAAAAGCAGGGAGGAAATGGTCTTTATGGTTAATAATTCACAATTCAGCTGAATATACAGAGATATACCCCCAGAATCTCTTTGGAAACCACATTGGCCTACTGATATGTATCTATAAAAAGATGCAGCAAGAGAGCCTTTTCCATTAGAAACTAGAAAAATAAGTGTTCCTTATTAACTTTGGTTTGTTAGGGATTTAAAATACCACAACAGTGATCAAGAGGAGGTAATGCTTGGAAATTTTCCCCATCAGAGTCTGATATTGGTTGTCACAAATGAAAACTCTCCGGATTTCAGTTCAGTGATATGATTTACCTAAAACATGGGGAATTCTTGACATGCTGTAACTTCCTAACATGAAATGTATCGAATACTGTACCTGAAGAAGCAGAATGTGGCCCAGCAATCAATTATCCCCACGTATCCTTGAATTTGCAATGTAGCAAGCAAAAAAACTAGCAAAGAAACACACTGGTCAAGAAGCAGAATGAGGCATTCAGAAGTTAAGAAGTGCAGGACTTCTTCATTCTTCATTCATCTATCTTCACACTGCACATTTTGGTGTAGTTCATAATTATGTGATGAGATAATATTTTCACACAAGTTCATTTATCATTTCAAATAGAGAATGGAGTATGTTCTATAAACGAGAAATTGAGCAAAAAACTTTTACTAAGCTGTCTTTGGTTCCTTATCTTTGGTACTACAGACTTGCACAAGTGATAGGAGACCAAGACTTGGTTTCCACTCTTCTTAAAGAGGCATTTGAAGACCTGACAGCCACCTCTAAGATCAGAGTCAGAACCAGCAAGCTATGGAATATTTGAAATATTTGGAAAGATTGAAAAAAGCTTTCAGAGTGTCTTCTTGACACAGTTAAATTCTGATAAGCAAAGTCAAGAGAGAAGGAGCAAGAATTTCTGCGAACATCTTAGCTACTTGCATAAAGACTGGTTCTCTCACTTTGTATTTCAAAGAGCACTGAGTGATTTTAAGTGAGGAACTAGAACTCCAAGCACTAAGCTGAAAATAACCTTGCTTTAAATATCCTACAGGCCAAAACGTAAGGCATTCAACAAGGAATATTTAAATACTTTAAGGTGCTTCTATTTGAGGAATGAAGGGATATTTGTTAATATCTTATTGCTCACATTCTTTAAATATTTTCTAATTAAAGAATAAGAGGAAAATATAAATATTTTCAGTTATCAAGGATGATAGATATGGTCCTTGCAATCCAGTTAGTAAGACAGTTGGTAAGATATTAGGTAATGAGGCACTTAGGTTTCAGTCTCTTCCCCAGTGAAAGTTTGGATTTTGTATAGGCAAAAATAAACTATCAAGCAATCAAATCTCCCCGAAAAATATCAATGACAGAATTTAGGCAACAAAGCAGTCTCTGCTGAAGATATTTGGCAGTAAAACAAACTTCCAGAGGCAGCAAAGGAGTCCGTATATTTGACTATCTTTATGAAATTATTTTCTTTTTGCCTTTTTTGGGCATAGCAGAACATGGGGAATAAGGCAACAGAACAGGAGAGATGGTGTCTATAGTTGTTTTCCTACGTGCTCTCTAAGGGGAAAAAAAAAAGTCTTTCTCTTCTCCTGAGCAAAATTCTCATCCTTTAAATTAATAAACCAAATATCTCCAATAAATCTCTGACTTATAGATCACATATATATCAGCACCATAGTTATTCTGTTTTGGAAATAGTTATCATGTAATCACATTAAATACAAGAAAAACAAAAACAAGCAAGTAAAAGAGCAAGAGCCATATGTACATATATATTTATAAAGTTGAAATATTTTAATTGTATTTTTCTTCAGAGTTAGCACTAAAGAGCACCCATACACATTTTTGGGTGTTTGACAATAACTATGCTCTTATTAGTAACAAGACAAATGCATTACTGTTCAAAATACAGTAACCTTGCTGACCAATAGCAATGCTCAAATGCACACAACAGTTTTCCTCATCTTATCAAATGGAAAAAAAAAAGGAATTGTTCAAAGAAGGTTTCCACTTCTTACCCATCTTAGCAATAGACGAAATTTCATCCTTTTCCCAAGAAAAAATTAGATAAATAGATCTTGCAATATTTTTAGATGACCATCAAATTTAGATTATTCTGGAAAGGAAATGGAAAGAAGAAATTCCAGATTCTTAGGAGATATAGACATTTCTTCTTTGCATTCTGTCTGTTCTACACTGTATGTCACCTAAGTTAAATACCTAAAAGTGGCTTAGAAACTTTTCAAAAGCCTCATTATCAGCTACTGGCTTTTTTTTTTCTTTGGGGGAGGACGTAGCTCTTTAGTTAATGCTGTAATTTACACCTTGTCAAGCACATGACTAATATTACTGCTTTTATTATCAGATATATCCTTAATTTATAATAACTGATTACAGATATATGTTGCACAAGTTATGGGTATTTTAACAGAGTATTTATATTTCATCAGCCAACAACAAACACTTGCCGTTGAAGTTAGGATGAGTATTTTAAATGTGCAAACTCAGAGGACTCAAAGCACTTAAAGAAGTTTAAACATTACATCTGTTCTTTCTTTTTTGATTGTATGAGTTGTGAACTCATGAGAGAGGGAAACATTTATACAGCACTTAAAATAGACTTTTAATTATTATACATATGCATAATCTAAGTTGATCTGATCAGCTACCTTTGTAAAAATTTTCAAAGGTCAGTGAGAATTGCACCTGTTTGATTATATTACTTCTTTACTGACAATTTATCTACACAATTTACGTTGTTGATTTTTGCTATTTACAGCATATGACCATTGACCCTTTTTTATCATGTGCTGGACAGAACATAAACAAAAATAGTCAAATCTTTATTTTATGATAGCTTATATCTCAAGCAAGAACAATATTCTTTAGTAGAAATAGCTGTAAAGATTCTGTGAAGAGGTTATACCATATGGACTGAAGGGAAATTTGTTACTCTTGAAACAAAGAACAATGACAAGAAAACAGATTTATCATTTTGAAGTAACATCAAGGACAGCTCTGTGGAGAATTTTTCAGTTAGCAATGTATAATGAAAATGATTTGCATTGTGCAAGAACATAAAATATCTCTACAAATGTAAAGTGCAGATCTCTACGAAAGTTACCAAAAAAATTGAAGTTAAAAATATACTTTAAAACGCCTGAAACCACAAAAGACATCTCACATTAGTATTTGCCAGCCTTTAGAAATGAGTCATTATGTAGTCCTGTAATCACTTTACCTGGAGATGTCATTCATCAGTGTTGACATGACCATATATAAATAGACTTACCAAATTAAAATAGACATACCAATACTCAGGTTTTGCTTTTTTTTTTTTTTTTTTTTATTTTATTTTCTCACTTACCTTGATAAAGCATAAGAGTAAAATGTTACCATGACTCTCGAAAGTTCAATTTTCACCTTGTATAATGTATTTGGCTCAGAAATGACATATACTTGGCACTATTCTGCTTCATCAGTGTTAATCATATTTTCTTTCAGCTTATCTTCAAAGATTTCATCTGTCTTATACATTCAGTACTTTTGGCTTCAAAGCAATTTTTTATTTCCTTATCTATTTTTAAATTCTTCATTGTTGGTTATTTAATTTTTTTAACATTGTTAAACAGGATTTTAGAAGGTATCTCCCAAAAGATATCTAATCTATAGAATATAGAGTTTACCTTCAAAGCATATTAGATCACCCTGTACTTTTAGTTACAGAACATAAAAATGTAAAAGTAAAATGGCTAAATTATATTTTGATTAGGATTGCTGCTCTAAAATCAAGAAAGTCCATCATTATTACCAGGTAGCAAAGCAGTGAGGGAATCAGAAGGATAATTTTTAGAGGATGAATATTTTGAAATACTGTACAACATCCAGCAGAGTGCACAACAATTTAGATCTCACCCAGGATTCTGTGGAACATAAATGCCTTTAATTTTATGATGTGATGTATGATAGTCAGAAGTACTCAGAAATTCTGAAATGTCAGTGTACACAGTAATTTGTAAGCAAGAAACACAGCCAGGAAGTCCGATTTGTTTCTGGAGAAAATACCCAGGATCAAAAGACTGAAAAGGGAGAGCTGCCATCTTCTGTCTGAATTGGAACTTTGTGAAGAAGGAATATTTGTTTGTAAGTACGACTCCATCAAATTTCAGATTTGAAGATGACTAGTCCTTATGAAATGTGAAAAAATTATATATAGGGACAGAGGTATGTTTTTTTCACATTAGGAAAATAACAAGTATAACCAGAAGATACACATATACGCATAATCAAGGCTATATTTCAACAAGATATTCCAAACAATTATTTGGCATGAGTGTATCAGAAAGAAATGTTCCTCCTTTTTTTCCCTATTTCAAATATGCTTTTATGATTGCCACAGCTGCCCCAGGATGTCCCACTTTTCAGGAAAATAACAGCTGATTTAGGAGTAATGTACATCTTTGGTATTGATTATAGGGTTCAAGTAAAATAGATTTAAATGAAGACTTCAACAGAATTGAAGTTCACCCAGATAAGGAGAAATCTATGCTTGTACAAGTGTTTTGAATTGATTCAAAGAAGGATCATTATTTCTGTCATAGAATCATAGAATGATTTCAGATAGGAGGAACCTTAAAGATCATCTAGTTCCAAGCCCCCTGGCATGGCATGGGGCACCTTCTTCTAGACCAGGTTGTTCAGAGCCCCATCCAAACTGGTCTTCACCAATGTTGTGGATGTTTTTTAATGCTTATTCATTAACAAGTTATTACATAATAATAATCAATTAACTAGAATGCAGTAGGCATTTCTCTCTAGATTTAAGGTGTAAACATCTTGCTAATATCCACCTAGAAAACCAAAATTTTTGTGTGCAGTAGGTACAGAGTGTACTTACTCTATCCTCCTTATCAGTCAGTGAAGAAACTGGCACTAGAGGAAACAATTCAGACCATTTAAGATATGAATCCACCAAAATATTTCAAAGACTTCACCAATCTCAAGTGATTACAGCGATTGCAAAAAAGGGTGACATTTTCCAACTAGATCTAACACAGAAGGGACAATTTCAGCTATGAGGCTTTCATTTTCCAAGAACTACTTCAAACCAGCTATACTCTCTCCTTCCAAAGCAGTCAGAATGTGATGTGAGTGCTGCAGCAAACATCACAGACTGTAAATGACATGAAGACATGCAATAGGTAGTTTATGAAGCATAAGTGAAGCTCTTTCTTAATTATTTTGGAGGAAAAAAAAATTGTTCTTGCCTTAGGAAGGAGGGAGAGGCTGTATTTATCCACTCATTTGTACAACACAGCACACTGGCCTTCAAAGACAATAGCAGTACTTCAATACTGCTGACACACTGATAGATCTTGTCAGGACAATGCACAAGGCACGTGGCAAAATTCAGTGGTAAGATTCTTAAAAGTGTTGAAAAACTTCTTAAAATGCCCAAAATTATATCCTGCATAAGAAATTAAACAGTTTGTTTTGCAATCGAACAAGCTGCTTCATGGCACTTCACCCATACACTATCCTTCCATATTGGAAAGGTGACCACCGTTTTGATGTGTTGTATTACAATCTAATACTTTGTCAACCCAGCCATAAAAAAAAAAAGGAAAATTGTTGGCCAAATTGGTGGCCAAAACCTGTTATGGTGGCCATATTTAAAATGTATGACATCCCAAAATGTAAGGAAAATACAAGGAGTCAGTTTAGGTCAGGCCAAAAATTCATCTTGCCCAGTATCTTGTCAATGAGATACATCTGTTACTTGTTGAATGCCTGTTTACTGCCTAGGGAAGAATGTAAGAAAGGGGATGATGTACAAGATCCCAGAACATACACTTATCATTTTACCAGTGAACTCATTTCCTTGTGGAAAAGACCTGCTTTGTCTTGTGTTTACTCTTAAATAGTTTCTTGAAAAAAAATTCCCGCGGAAAATCATAGAAAGGACAAAACCTGCTATATTTCAGTTCATTAACAAAGATATGTGAATTGAAATCTGAATTCTGGACTACATTTTTCTTTTTGAAAAGAAAATCCAAACAAACAAACAAACAAAACCAAATTTAAAAAAACCCACCCAAAACAAAAAAAAAAAAAAAAGCCAAATACCATGAACATATAACAGTCTGCTTCACACTATTTATTATTTCTGAAAAACACAGACTACACAGTCCATTTTGCATTGCCTACATCTACCACTGAAAGGAATGAAATGGAAAAGGTAAATCAAGGACAATAATGACAGAATGTGATTTAGAGGAGTACTATGCTTGGTTCACTGTGATTTGTAGGATCTTAGTAATTATTCTGACAAATTGTAGGTACCTACAAAAATGCCTGTAAATCTCCAAAGTTTCATCTATTTCACAAAGGAATGGTGTGTAGCCAACAGTTCCTAGTGTTCCAATTGTAAATCTTTGGTTAAAACCTGTTAGACAGGAATCTGGCAGGGCAAGTAATATTGTTTGACTTGTGTCAATGCTTTCACTTATTTCTATTTTTCATACTTTTAATTAAAAAAAAATTATCAAGGGTTTAATCACATCTCACATCTTTGGCATATAAAGGGTGATGAAATTGTGGTCACAGATGATAATTTTGTGTCAGTTTGTAGGCATAGGAGCAAAATATGAATTATCAGGTAATCAGGATTTAAGACTAAATCTGAACGAAGGAAACAGAGTCCAAATAAACCTTCAACACCTGAGCATACAAAGGGCAACATTTTCCTGCTAAAAGGCAGAGATGTTGAATCTTCTCACTATGGCATTTACAATGCTAATTGCCTTGGAGAAAGGTACATACCCCTAAATGGATAGGTTCACTTATTGATGCCGTATCAAATATGGTAACGATACCCATAACATTGTTTTCATAATCCAAGAAGAAATAACCCAGTTCAGGGGGTTATGTTTTAAATGGAAAAAATATTCTTTCTGATGCTTTTACTTGTGAGAAGTGCTCAGGTATGCTCAATGCTGTTATTAAAATTCTTACAGGTGAAATTTCCAAGAATGTTCTAAAATAGTAATATTATTGGAAGGCTGAAGAAAAGAAGATATCCACTACACTTTTGTCAGAATCATAGTACTGATGTCTATTCTCTGACAAAGGATTATGATTTTATTAATATCAGGCCAAAAAAAGAATAGTTTTCAAAAAATATATTTTACTCCCACAACATTTTCCAATTATAGAATCAGAGGGATCAGAATTATAGTGCAATCTGCCCAACTGTGCACCATTTATACAGCAATCATATTTCTGTTTTCTATTACATACGGCTGCATTATGCTTCCTTACCCACAGGTCTGCAGGTATCTTCAGGATTTGGTAATTGACACTGGTCTTAAGTGGATAATCCAGAATTTAAAAGACAATTTAATTTATATTCTGCTATGTTCTATTCAGACAAGTCATTATATCAGGTGAAGTCTACTGACTATCATGAAAAATCCAGCTACGCACTGCCCAGACAAATAGAGATGTCATGATGAAAATGGAGTAATTAATGAAGTACCATTTACATTAATAGCCCAATTTATATACCATACCAGGCTGAGTTTATCGTGTT
Source organism: Vidua macroura (assembly GCF_024509145.1). Classification (NCBI taxonomy): domain Eukaryota; kingdom Metazoa; phylum Chordata; class Aves; order Passeriformes; family Viduidae; genus Vidua; species Vidua macroura. The sequence continues at coordinate 57,263,708 of NC_071572.1, read as the reverse complement.
ACTTCACTAATTCACTGCTCTGATCTCATTTGGTAAAGGCTTTTTTAAAATTTTGACATTTTTTTCTGTCATCAGCTCTATGTGCAGCAAAAAGAAAAATATCTGAATGTAGGTGATGGACCCAAAGAGAATTCCTTTATAAAATATCTCTTTACAATTACATGTATTGTTGATATTTTTTATCATCTTTATATCCTTTACAAGATATTTTAGCTTAAAATAATTCCAGGAGTGATTATGCTGATTTCCACAGAGTCACACCTGGGATGAATTTGGCCCTTTGTGTTTTCCTCAATACTCAATTGTCACTTTAACTCTGACATACTTGTTGGATTAAAAGGGTGTTTTCTTGATCTCAAAGCTCCTCTAATCCCGTATGTGACTCCTTTTCTTAGTTATGAGAAAAGTAATCACGTTCTATTGACTAATCATGTTCTCTGTGATGCATACTCGTTATGCTGTAAATCTATTAATCCTGTAGTAATTTTGCATGTTATTGTAATTCCCTTAACCATATAAAGTGTCCTTACTTCTTTCTTTGTAACAAATAAAAAAAAAGTAAATGATGTATATGTGGATAATAATCAAATAGTTCAGCTTTGTTCTTCTCTAATCCATATTTAACCAAAAATATCATCTTGAACTTCTTAGAAAATAACCAAGGATTTATTTCCCCAAAAGCCTATTTAAAAGAACCACAATGACCAGGATTATAAAACAAGCTATAATTTTGAACTAAAAATCAGAAACTTGTATTACAGTATTTCCATTTCTGCTGAAAATGAGCAGGTCTCACTACAATTGTATCTTTTTGGACAAGTCCTTTCAAATCCAGCCATACAAGATGAAATTCTAGGTCTATGAAGCAATGCCTCCTCAACCCTTTTTTTTTATTTTATGTTGACTTTGAACCCTTGCCAGCCATGTCTTCCTGCTCTGTGAGCTCTTTTTTCCATCTGTGTCTTGTAAGTTTCTGAAAGAAAAAGAAGAGAGCACTGCATCAAGAGGAGCCAAGAAAAACATAGCTAAGCAGGGGACACATACAAAAGACCCCAGAGGAGGAGAAGGAAGTGATCAGACAAATGTTCAGTAATAATCCTTCCTCTACCTGATCACTTGTGTCATCAAAAGATATCTTGATATATCCTCCACAGTAAGGTGTTCTCACTGGATATTCAGGTCTTCATTGTATTCTTTCAAATATTGTTTTGCAACACATAAGATTTCTCACTTTTATATACTTTTCATAAGAAATTGTGCCAGCCAAAAGTACCAAACTACATAAGTTACGTATTAAGGTGAAATATACGGAAAAAAAAATGTGTTAGATCAAATCTACATTCTTTGAAGAATTAATGGTTATTTAGGAGGGCATCATCTGTGTCCCTCTACACAATACTAAAGAAAAAGAGAAAGAAAGTCTAAAGTAATTTCTAATTGGTTATTTATAATGGACCCATGTTTTTATTATTTTGCAAAGAATGACAGGATATTTATAACTTCTTTTGCTGGAAGGCATGAATCTCTCCTATATATTACTTTTCTTTCAAGGCAAAGTCTACCATGTGGCTCTGTAATATTTTAGACTTTTGCAGGGAAAGGGAATTTTCTAGTTTGACCTTTCCATGAATCAGTATGAATTCCTCAGGAAATTATAATTATCAAGGAAACATTACAGTAAGAAATCAGGAACCCCTTCTCTCCTGGAAGGCAGGGAAGAACAAAATATTTGGTCTACACCAGCAAGAATGTCCTACTCTTCACCTCATTAAGAGTTATACTCTGATCATTGGAGAATACTATGATTTCAGAAACATTAGGCAAAGGACTTTGGTTATACATAGTCTTCCTTTTGTATTTTTCATTATAATGATTATTTATGCTTAGTAATAATTTAAATAAATAAAGACTATTATTTAGCATTAAACAGGTCATGACAAAGTCTTTATAGTGATTGAATGTCACCTAATAGTGGGTTCAGTTGTCAGAAGGTCAAGGGAAGTAATTATTGCTATCTATTTAGCACGTGTAGTCCACTTCTGGCTTTATCTTTTGTTGAGCCCTTTGAGTTAGAAGAGGTATTGACCACATGAAGATAGTACAACAAAGCAGCACTAGAATGCATGGAGAACTGGAGCACATTGTATGTCAGCAAAAGTTGACAAGCCTGAATTTGTCTCGATTTAAATAGAAAAGGCTTAGGGAAGATCTAATTGCTCTCTTTAACTACATAATGGTGAGCTACAGAAGAGGTTGTGGCACACCCTTCACAGAGCTGCATCATGAAGAAGAAGAAACCATTATCCTAAATTGAAGCAAAAGAGTTCTCACTAAATACAAGAAAAACAAATTTCATTTAAGAATGCTTAAGCAAAGGAATGAAATCAAGTTGCTATGGGATATTTTTTAATGTCCATCTAGAGTTCCTGAGCAGGATCTGAGCAACCTGATACAATTCTAAAATCAGCACCACTTTAAGGACCTGGAAGTTGGACTAGAGGATGTACAAAGGTCCCTTCCAACCTAAAATATTCTATGCATCCATGAAGTATGAGGATCAACATACTGAACACCCAAAATGGCCATTTTGCTAGCATTCTCATCAAAATGTATTCTTTCTTCAGCTGTATTACCTAAAAATTTAGTTGCACAGCTCTCTAATTTTTTCACAATGCACTTCAATACTGCAAAACATTTTCAGATATAGATTGAAGTTTCTCTCCAGCTTCATCAGTTAATTTTGAAAATAGTATGATCTACAAAACACAGCATGAATTGTCTCTTATTATTTTTTTTATTAAGTTCTCAGTTATGCAGTTTATGCACAGTCCCACAGCGGAGCCTGTGCTTCCTGAATCTCCATGCTCACAAGAGATATTTGTGTACCATTAGTTATCAATTTACATTTGCATTACACCTGCAGCTTGAGGCTCAGTGATGCAACACTCTGTCTGAACACACACCCTTGAGATCACCTGTTCCATCCTTAACAAGTTAAAAGTCACAGGAGAGAAGACAGAAAAAACTTATGAAAAGGAAAGTAAAACTCTACAAACAGAAAGAATGTGTTCAAGAGTGCTGCTAAAAGACACAAGACATTGTGTCACATTTTGCAGGTCACATTTTGAAGCCAAACAGATATTTAATGAGGATGTTTTCAGTGATTTAATCACAGGACCATGTCTTCCTTTCTTCTGCCCTTCTACCAACTGGCTTCTTCAACGAAGGAAGTCATAGCTCTGCCTATCCTTCACTGGCTTACAGTAACAGGCATGACTCACTTTGGTTATTTCTGAAATAAATTCCATCTACAGGAGAATGATGACAAATATCTTGTCTTTGTTTATTAATCACAAATGTGGCAGAATGGTTTCTCCCTGCACAAGATACTTACCTATTTACATTTCTTCATTGGGATATTGTGAATACAATACTTTTAGGAGGCAGTTCATCACAACTAATTTAAACCTCTACATTAGAATGATATAAAGTGAATCTTTCTTTACATACAATACAGAAACAGTTTACTTAGAGTATCTAGTACAGAAATAGACTTTACAGGTGGATCTCACGTTCACAATTAGTGGATTACAAAGCTAGTTACAGATCTACCAGCCTAATATTCATAGGAAGTGGGTGGAAGGGACCTTTGTAGATCCTCTAGTCCAACTTCCTCCTCAAAGTGGTGCTAGTTTTGTAATTATAGTAATTAGAAAAGGTCTGTTTATTGTCTCTTGCTTCTGGGACCCAAAACCTTCTCTTTACTGTTCCAGGTAGACTGCTCAGCCATTATTTATGTTGACTGTTTGAAATACTGCCTCCTTTAAGATAAAATATACCAACATACTAAAAAACTTTTAACCATAAACTTTATTTAATATTAGGTCCATGGCATGATGCATCATATATATATAACTCTTTATGGTAGTGACAAGCCTCAGACAATACAATCATTTCTGCTGTGGCTTAAATCAAAATAATGGTTTTCAATCACTTAACAATTCATTTTCATGCATCTATCATGCATTTTTACTGTGTTGATTATCTTTTTTATCTTCTCAACATTATTTAAGTTACTATCACTATATGAATGACACATAGCTGCTCTTGTCCTATGTTATAAATGTTAGATGCAATTATTTCCATGTCATCCTCCTCCAGTAACACAGGCTGTGTGGATTTTGTTAACCCAATGAATGGAAATCTCTTTTTGTCTATATTATCAAATAATCATCACTTCAGTGACACAGCTACACCAAGTAGATTTTCTCATCTTTAGATCTTCATGTTGATTTTCAATCCAAAATAATATTATCAAGTTCAACATAACAAAAAGCACCACAAGAAGAAAAGTATCAGACTTAGCTAATATTTGTGGTAAAAAATAAATTAAAAATTGTCTGGTTGTCTTTTAAAAACCTTTCTGTTCTCCTCATTTATGATGGTGATAATAATGTTCAGAACCATTTTAGGAATCTATGTCCAAAACCTTGATTCAAAACATTCCACAATAAAGCGTGGACTCAACAGTAGTGTGCAGCCCACCAGTGGTCAAATCTCTGTCAGTTATTCACCCCTTGATCACCATTAAGCTATCTAACAAAAATGGATTCCAGGTTCATCAAAATATAAAAGAAGGAGTTTAATACTGTTCTAGACATAGCACCATATGTGAAGAAGCAGTTAGTTCAGATAGCAATACAAGTACCCATGCACAGAGGGTATTAGGCATTTTCCTACCTCTCTTACCTCCACAGCCCAATTCACTAAACATTCTTCAAGACTGGTTTATTCATAGGAATTCCTGCATAGTAAGAATAAGAGGATACAACCTTGTGTTACAATGGGACAGTGACAAAAGATGCATACAAAATGTAGACAAAACATATTAATTTTTCACTCTCTTTCCAGAAGAAAAAACAGTTGAGACATTCAGGGTTTCCATTGGAAACAACTTCTGAATGGAAAGTCTGCTTTCAGTTTTCCTTTGTAGGTCATTCACAGTGAACAACATGGGTGTGCCAGCAGAAGTTAGCATTTTATGGGTATTAGAAAAGAGTCTGAGTAGGAAATTCATCAGTTTTTACCCTATTCCCTAGCCCACATATCCCAACTGAACAGTTATAATTGTTGCCACCTAAAAACCTATTACCTGAAACTTCTGAAAACTTTTAAATTCCAAACTAATTGAGGAAGAAAAACTTTCACAAGATCTTCTAATCCTGGAACAGCAATGGCTACCTGCCACTTAAAGCAAAAATTGACAAGTACATGCCATTACCAGAAGAACTCTTGAGACTGTTGAACATTAAGAGTAACAGATAAGTTTAATTACTTAGGTAACATGAAATAGAGGAGGGAAAAAGAACTTCATTGTCTGAAAGACAGCTTCATAACACATAGAATACAAACTCAAGCTTGAAAGGATGACCTCTACCATCTGCAGTTCACTGACAGCATGGGATGGTTTGAGAATGGAGAAAAATAAAGCTCGGGTCAAATAATATTTTGCTTCATACTAGGCAAGTCCCATGTCCAGAGAAAGAAAAGAGTTATATAAAGCAGAATTATAAAATTATCAGATGAAAGATATATGAATCTGTCATTATTCTAAGAAAGGAGGAATTCAAATGAAACAACTATTTACCTCATGGGATAAAAAAGAACAAAGCAAATCACTGCCAACTGTTAAAAGGATTGCTGAAGAGTTGCTACAGTATGACCCTGACCAATTAGTCAGTCATGAAAGCATCCCCAGAGAAAAAAATCTTATGAAAGGTAAATCTCATATGAAAAAGAGGAAATTATACAGAATGCAGGGATCTGAGTGTTGTAGAAGTTACAGGTTTGTCACAGATATGATATTATAAAAGCATAATTCTTGCATTTTAATAGAGTATTTCTGATGTTCAAAGTCATAACAAAACCAGAACCACTAGAAAGTGCTGTTGCTATGTTTCACAGAGGCTCACAGCAGGACCTTGGGTGTCAGTAATGCCCAGGACTAAAGATGTCATCTAAGCCTGCTCTGAGAGTGCATTCAACTGGGATTGAAACAAAGTTTCCATTTTTGGTTTGTTAGGGGACCAGGACCCTGCAATGATAAAACACTAGTGCTACAAATATCAATTTACATGTGGCATAGAAACAATAGATCTCTCTAAGATCATTTGGTCTCTGATGGAGTAGTTAAAAGCTGGGTTAAAACTCCTGAAAAGGGAGATGAAAACAGAAAGGTTTAAAAGGTAACAAATCATTAAGTTTCTGCAAGCCATAGTTACCCTGAGAAAAGAAGACAGAGGAAACTGCTGGCAACAGCTGGTCTTGAATCACTTAATGTTCACAGTATTTTGCAGTTAATTCAGGTAGATGAGGCTCAGGCAGAGTAGACAAACTGCAGAGATTTAATACAGAGATTTGAGAAGTGCTGCCCATTGCATAAAAATGAAACACATCAGCAATGAGAGAGCACATAAGCAGAGAGCACAAAAAACCTGAAAACATAGATGTGCTCATGTTGAAGAGCTAATGTAACAATGCAGGGATAAACTGAATCCTTGATAATATTAGATCATGATTGGAATCTGGAACAAAACAGCCTAAAGAATAAATTAATGTAAGACTCAGATTTAAGTTTTGATCAGTTATCAGAATTTGTCTAGCAAAGAGAACTACAAAGACCAGACAAAGCCATGGTCTGCAGACAGTCCTCTGAGACTTGCAGACATGATAGAGAATCCAGAATACTGCAAGAAAGAGCACCTGAGGCATAAATGCATTCAGAGGTCAAAGTATGAATCTATTGAAGCCAGAACACAATGTTCCACATGCTGGGGTAAACAGCTGGAGTCAGCTGAAACAACTGAGCCCCAGGATATGGCAAAACCAGAACTAATAGACTTACTGCTCTCTGACAGTAGTCATCCTTATTTCTCACAGGAAACACTGTCCCCACACCTACATTGTCGTACGCCTGCATGCAGGGCATATCTAAGATTAAATCAAACATTCCTACTTAGCTGTAATTAGCAACTGGCTCATGGAAATTTTAAATTTTGCATTACACTACATTATATGTTAACTACTGAGCTGCTGTTAAGTTCAGCTAGAAACATAGAAAAGAGAAGAACATGTCTTTAAGTAACCTTTATACAAGCTATTTAAACTAGACGTAAATATAATCTAAATGTGCAAAAGGTTAAGCAGTTACAGTTTACACACTGACAGATCCAGTTTTAACTGCCTAGCTCTGAGAGGTAATGCTTGACCCACATACTGGCCCTGTTCAGTTAAATTGCTACAGATGCAGATGACTAGACTAAACTAGTACTCACAATCTGAGGAAAAATCTGTCTTATTGTTCCAGACATCCTCACTTGTTTCTGAGACCTGTACTTTTTGGTTAAACTAAGGTCTGTGAAGAAAGGTGGAATGTGTGCATACACCAAGAGATGAGACAGCTACAGATTGAGTGTATCGTTCTCACAGATATCAGCATCTGACAGTTAAGAGGTACTTTGATCTGCAAAAGAGCTTTACAGGCACCAGATAAATTGTGAAAGAACAGGCAACACATGCACTGACAAAAATTCCTTTAGATAGTCTGGGAGGACTGCGTCCATTCCTCATTTCAAAAGAAGAACACTTTTCTTATGAAGTAATTTGGTGAAGGGTGTCTTTGATGGTTGAAAAGGCCATATCTTCAGAACATGTGTTTTGTTCTTTTTTCCACAACTGAGTTCTCTAAGTAGGCTTTAAAAGGCATCATCAGATAGTATCTTTGAAATGAAATAGGTACCTAAGTAAACTTAAACTTAGAAGTTTTAAAGACTTCCTTTCAAGTGCGTATGCTTTCTTGAAGCTTGAGATCTGTCAAAATTTATATGGTATGATGAGGAATATCATGTAGCAAATTAGACGTTCTCAAATGAGAAGTTAAAACAGATCCAGTATAAAGGCCTTTATGAGACATACATAGCACTATAAACATTCTTAAGCTGAATAAACTCACATATTCAATGTGTTTGTCTCTGATATTATTGGTATACTTTGATATAAATTTTATGTTATTTGCTATGATCCCAAATTCATTTTTCAAGCCTACTCTTTCACAGTAATATTTTGAGAAAGAAGCAGCATTTTAAAAAAATATGACTGTTTAACCTTGATGCTCACTGACTTCAGCAGAAAAGAAAGCCATTACCAGACTAGACCATAAAATAAAAGTAAATATATCCTCATGGTTATACATACCAAATATACAGTGTATGAGGAAACTACATTCTCTATGCAAAAGAGACATTCTGCTCTATAATTTCAAACTGAATACTTTTTTATCTTTCATTTTGGAGAGCTTTTATCATATTCACACTTTCCTACTTTGCTAGGGAATAATGAATGACTTCAAAAGGTTATATTTTAGTTGAAAATGCTTTCATCTGAATTTTAATTAAAAAAAAAAAAAAGCAAGAAAGAAAAAATTGAGGAACGGGCAAAATATATAGCAAAGTCACAACACAACATCTTCTTCTGTCTCCACATAAACACTCGTTTTCTAGCATGGTATAAATGGCAAAAAGCATACAAAATCACTTTTGGTACTTGTGAAAAGTATAGAAATATGGTTAACACCACATAAGAGAAAAAGAATAATCAGCAGTTAGATTTGTCGGCTAGCACAAAGAAGCAAAATAATACCTACTAGCTGTCTCAGTAGAGCAGATAGAACATGTCAAATGCTAAGAAGCAGTCTTCTCCACAATGAATTTTTAGACAGTTTAATCCAAAATGCTAAAACCAGCTTATAGTTTCTTAGTTTTGTTTACATTATAGAAAGACCATTTTTGCACTGCCTCAGTCTCTCCTATAAATTATTCCTACAAACACTTACATGTGAGTAACTTTGTGCGAGCCATTCTCTTAGTAAAGCTCTACACATATGTATATAATTATTTGTGAGAACAGGCTACTGAAATGTGTGTAGAATACAGCAAACATTATCCTCTGGTCACAGACAGAAACTGAGAACAAAACAGAGAGCTAGAATAGCTTGTCATTTGAGAAGAATAATGCCCCAAATCCATATACAATATAATGAATATCCTCTTAATATTACTAAGCACAGTATGTCTGCTTACATATTACATATACATTTGAAGCACTATGTATACAAAGCCCCTGAACACCTTTCAGATCCTAAGAAGCATAATACTGATCACAAGAGTGATTATTTACAGAACACCAAAATTGGAAGTCAGTTATAGCTTACAGTGAATCATTATTGTCAATCCAAGATCTGAAAAGACAGTGGTTAAAAGTTAAGTTAAAAATTAACAATGGGATGAAATATTATTTTAAAGTGGATAGGCTATTCACTCTCTTCAAAACAATTGAGTCTTAAAAAACAATGTTTTTTTCCAAATGAAATTTTTCCAGTGAACAAGCTTGCTTTCTTTCTCAAATATTTGCTGATTTATGGATTCCTTCAGTATAAGGATTTTGCTTGTGCAAAAATAGAAGACCAAAAGCTGACTAATGTTCTGCAGAAATTTTGAATTAATCTAACAGTAGGCTATGGTATAAAACAAACCAAGTAGAATTTTTGACTGGCTGAATTACATGCAGACAACCAGAAGGAAAACATAACAGATACAAATCTGAATGAAGGACATGAAGTCAATGAAGAAAATTGTTCTTCTTGATGAAGAAGTCAAAATACCATTACAATAAAGATGACACTGTAAGTCATAGCAAATAGAACCAAATTGCATGCAGCTCTGCAGATTTTCACATCACATTTTCCACTGAGTTAAAGAAACAACAATCTTGGGGTCAGAAGAATGTAACCAGGACATTATGTGGTCTACTGAGTTCAAGTAGAAAAATATTGCAGAGCAGTTGCTGTAAATTGTACCTGGTAATAAAAGCAGTAGATCTGTCTGGACTAGAAAAGAAATTACATATAAAGACTGCTAAAATGTCTGGAGAACACAGGAGTACATTTTTCAAAGTAAAGAATGAATGAAATATAGGCACTATATCCTGCAAGGATCTTCTGGAATGCATTTTGAATGACAAACCATTGTACTCTTTGGCAATTACTCATTTGATAAGAAATAACTAACAATTAATTAACATAAACAACTTAAGTTGTTTGTGAATTGTAGCTCTCCACTGACTTCATAGTACCAAAAACTTTACCGTAACAGCAACCAGCCACATCATTTAGTGGTGTTTCTAGACTGTGGCTCTGTAGATAAATAACATTTGGACTAAAATTCTCCTTTCCTACTGATGACCTGCACAAGCTTACAAAAACCCTAGACTTTGACAACTTTATTAGCACTTTGGCTTCAAGTGGAGTAACTCTGTCATGAACTTCACCCACAAGTGCCAAATTAAAAATAAGAGATTCTTTGCACTGATTCCTCAAAATAAAACAAAAGTGTTAATTCATTAGCCTTGGACCTAAACTTATGTCATTATCTGCCAGATAACTCTATACAATAGCATAATTTTATAATCACTGCTGTAATTAGTGATGTTTTCTTTTGTCTACTGCACTATTTAATTAACACACAACATACAGGAAACACTCCACTGTCATTTGCAAGGCATGTAATTTTTATACCTGATTAAACTTTTGGGTAGTATGGGAAAAAATCAATTTCTTTATAGTTTCTATGTTAAGGATTGTTTTTAGTTGTGAAGAAAGTTTGCTTTGTTTAAATAAACCCTTTATTTTCCATTTCCATAAGAAAAATATTATGGAATAAAACAATGAATATACCAAGACAGAAGAAAATGCAAGAAATAAACTCAGCAACAGCATCATACTGATAGGAAGGCAGTTTGAGATATTGAGAAAAAATCTGAGTGTGCATTTTAAGATAAATATTTATATTTATGATAAATGTATATCTGATTCACTCAGGGATACATTTCTCCCCAGGGAAAAACCCTCTTAGGAGTTTCACACCTTCAGTTAACAGACTTTAGGCTATAATTCAATATATGTAATTCAAAATACTCAGTAATACACACTGAGTAATTCCATTTCCATGTCCTGAGATAACAAACATTTTCTCCTACTCAAAGTGGAGCAGAATTGCTGAAGCTGTTTATAACAACATACAGCTTGATTGTATTGTTTATTTGGCTGATGACTTTCTAGTTATGACTGAAGTAAAAAATAGCTAGAAGAGGATGTGTTTTTAAGTCAAATATTCGAAAATATCTCTCATTTCACAAAATGCATTGAGAGATATTAGAATGTAAAATGCATAAATAAATAAATAAATCGGGGTTTTCTGCTTTCTATGAACAGTTCAGTAGAAGTAACATTCATTAAAGCTTGCAATTCTCAGCAGTTTTGAGATTCAAAAGAACTCAAGTGATATATTACAGAAACCATTATACTACATACCTGCAGGTTGTATTATAATATATTGCATTATATTTGTTATATATGCATATATATATGTATTTGTTTCTTTCTGTTTTAAAACTGCATAATGCCATTGTAGAATTACATATCTGAATTATTTTTCTGCTACAGTAATGATGTGACTTTTATTGTGATCTTTAAATATATGTGCATTTATACAACCACTGATATAAGTTCCTCCTAGAGTAAGTATGTAGCACTAAAAAGAGCATTCAAAATGGAAAAGGGTTATCTATTCTTAGGAAAAGCTTGCTTGCTGCAGGTAATTTTCTGTAACACTGATATAGGTTAGAGGCATTTTGCTGCTTTAGAAGAAGTAAGCATATCTTATTATTTGACCAATGACACAGCCAACCTTGTTACATATCCTGTAAGACTTTCAAAAACATCTATTATAATTTTTGTTATCATCTGTCCCAAAGCCAAAAGCACCTGTGAAGGAAGTCTGACGGCTTTTACCGAATTTAAAATAAAGTTAAAATCTGGAAATCAGTGACAGAAAGAATCATTGTTCCAACTGTTGAAAGGTAATTGGATTACAATAATGAGCACATATTTCTGTTTTCTAATTACTTTACTTCCCTGAAAAAACTGTTGTGCAAAGGTAATTGCACTGGAGATTTTCAAAGTCATGCTTTTATTTCCACAGCTACTCTGTTCTACACAGTGCAGTTCCGGTAATATCTACTAAATTTATTACAAGGAGATAAAGATATATTTTATAGAATATTTTACATATATCAACATCTGATCTATGACCTGATCTTAGAAGACAGATCTACACACTGGGATCTTTCAATGGAAATGTTGAAAGAATGCATGCAATATTCATTGGGACTATACTGTGTGGGTGCCACTTGTCCAAGTAAGCCATGGGTTTTGACCTGGGGACTCTACTGAGCCTTGTTTATGAGTCTGGTGTATAAGCAGCAGCAACCTCAGATGAGTGAGTGCCTGTAGGCCCTGGACTTGCAGCTTCAAAAGTTATAATCTCACAGGCTTAACCAAGCTGTAGAAGCTTCCCTTCTACTGCCTTCCACCATATCAAGTAAGTAATGAAGTTCTAAGTCAACCTATACAACCAAGGCTTTGAAAACATGAACCTTTGAAATTCTGAAAAAATCTACACTCTAGCCTTAGGATGCACAGTTTTTGACTTGTGAGTGAAACAGACTATAAACCACACTGATGATCAGGCTCAGGCTAAGATGCAGTCTATGTGTATATTTGGGGATGTGACAGTTCTGAATTCCCAGGTCTGGATGCTCAACTTGAGCTGTTCCAGTATTCTGATGGCTTGAAAACCCTACAGATCCCCACTTTCAATATACTACCCTTCACTGGCCTGAGAACCTCAAGTTCTAATTTTCACAGGACATGAAAAATAAGTGAGTGAAGAAATGGGACCTGTGGCAATATCTGAACAGCTGCATGATGTGAAACCTAAGTTACTCATTGTCTTGCATCCCAATGCACTCCAGTTACTGGGGTCAGATTAGCAGTAGTGTCCTTGCCTTGTAGTCAACTCAGTTGATTAAACCCAACTGAGGCTACAAGCCAGCTGTCGCTTGTACAACACCCGTTGGTCTGTTTGGTATTACCCAAAACCAACAGCTTAGAAACCCTAGGAGCAAAGAGTATTTATGTATTGCTGACATTTGCCTTCGCATATTCTCCTTAGTTGTGTCAAATTCAGATTGCCTCCTTCTGTATGTACAAATTCAGGAACTATATTTTCTCTGCGATATATTGAGGAGAATATTTAAACTATAGTAAAAAGAAGAGATACTGTTCTCCTAGGAATACCTTCTGTCCTGGCTGTGGCTTGTTCCCTGTTAGATAAGATTGCTTTCTCAGTTGATGCTGGATGTAAATGTAGATAAACAGAAAAAAAAAAATAAAAAAGACTCAGTTTGGACTTTTCACTAATCTGCTACTGATGTTGCAGTTATATAAGAGTTTCAAAGTTTATATCAAAGTCAACAAGAATATCTTTTACTATCAAAAAGTTGTTTTGGAGTAGAAAGAAAAAGTATAAAATTATTTTTGCTTTTTCTCTCAGTGCACATTATCCCTTACTTAAGTACATGGTTAACAGGACTTAGTAAACATCTTTGCAAATTCCAGTAATCTTGTGAATTTAAAACCATTATTTTCTAATGAATATTTTTATTTTAAGTATTTTTTACTACTTTTCTTTTTTTCAACTTTAAATGTACATTTCATCCCCTCGATGAATTTCAAGTGACCAGGTATGTAACATGGATTGTATATTTTAATTACAGTGAGTAATACAGAGAAATATAGGTATCTTGACTGAACAGTGATATGATAAATTACTAGCTGTTGGAATAAATATGATTACTTGGATTTTCCTATTACATTAAGTATGCTGCAGTTTAGGTATTTATACTTATTTCCTTTTATAGCTGATGAGAGAGAAACAGTCATTTAGCATACAGTACAACAGACCTGGTTTAGACATCTAACTCAAGAGATCTCTTGGAACTTCTCTTTAGAAGCACTTATTTCTCCTGGATGATTCACTGTATATTGCACATTTCTGAATATAATCAGTTGAATTTCACTGCCAGGCACTCCTCAAGCAGTGTCTCCAGAGCAAAGCAGCCATTAACTGTGAGGCAGACATCCCCAGAATACTCACCCTTTTCCCAAGTAGTACAGTAGCAAGCAATTCGCCCATAATTTTCTCAGCATCAGGCTAATGGTTAGGAGAAACTAGATATGACTAGGCTAAGAATATTTTGTTCACTGAGAATTTTAGAACTTTGTAATAACTTGGTTTTGGTTTCGGCCACCCCAAATGTAGTCTCTCTATATATACATTTACATGGCACAACTGGCAAACATTTGAACCTGCCAGACAAGAACTCAGCAGGTTGGAATTTTTCATCATACATTTCTATTTCTGCCTCCATACGTCTTGAAACCAGTTCTATATGACAGAGAGGAGATCTTTTTACATTAACTCTATATAAAAGTCTAGAGGGAAGGAGGAGAGATGTGAGTCTGTCTCCTTCCAGCTCAAAAAAACGCTTTCTGTACCCAGAGAATTCCCAATTTATAAATGTCAGTTAGACAATCCCACCAAATTAGGCAATTTAGCACCTTTTTCATTGCTACCAGGGAGAATCTTGTCTCATTCTTTGAAGAGGAGCTCTAAGTAAGCAACTTACCTTCTAGGCAGGATACAGTGTCAGGGATCATAAGTGGCTGGAGGCATCCTCCAATGAACTTTCAGTCAGCCAGCAAAGCCTTCAGAGGTGGTCAGGTTGTTAGAGATACACCTGTCATCACTGATTCCTACACTTATATCAAGGTAGGTCCTCAGGCACCCTAGAGGTTTCCTGGATTCAATGCTGAGTTGCTCAGCTCACTCTAGAACCTATGAAGGAAGAATACATATATCTAACTCTAAATTCTGAATCCCACTTTGTCCCAAGGAAGACAAGTTAAAGCTGAAATTTATCACATCCTTATTTTTGATCTGGCTCATTCTTTTTCTTTCTTTGGCTCAATACTCTGTAAATTATTCCCTCCAATAGCCTCAACCGAAGTTAATCATTTGCAATAGTGACGGAGCCAAGTAAACAGTTTCATCATATGAAAATATCTGGCTGATTTGGGAATCCAATCAGAAACTGCCTTTATTCCTGTTTAGTCAGATCTTCTTAAAATGGATAATACAGTGAATGCCCCATTGAAGGCTTTGTAAGGAGGGAGATGGAATTTAGAATTTTTTAGAATTGCCAAATGTTATCAACTATTTTTAGTGCACTGACAAAAGTCAGATAGCTGGGCCAAAAGACAGCAGTTGGAAGTAGATGAGGAGGATAGACTTTTTCTTCACAGTTTTGGTAAAAGATGTGAAAGGCTGCAGAAGTAAATAAATAATTAAACTGTATAGTATAGATAAAATGCAGAAAGTACTACTCTTAAGGAAACTGCTACAGGTAGAGAAAGAGGTATTCCAGAGTATATTTGCATTAACTGAATAAAACTGCTTTTTCACCTCAAAAGAAGCTCTGGAAAGAAAAGAGTAGCCATTTGAGTTGAGGTGATTGGGTATCTAACAAGTACTTTTGGTGACCTCATAAATTAAAGATCAGGAGCTAGATCCTGAATTCCAGAAGAATCTCAATAGAGCAATATCACAGATATATCCATACTATATAGCGAGTAAAAATAATGGCACCAACAATTTTAATGAAATTTCTCTTATGTCATCCTGACCTTGAACACTTCAGGGATTGGCCATCAACAAATTATCTGAGAGACCTGTTCCAGTATCTTACCACCTTAATCATCAAATATCTGCTATGAATCTGCTCTCTTTCAGTTGAAACTATTGACCACTGTCCTGTCATTACAGGTCCTGGTAAAAAGGTCTCTCTCAAGCTTTATTGTAAGGCCTTTTAAGTACTGGAAGGTGCTGGAAAATCTTCTTGGAACCTGCTCTTCTCCAGACTGAACAACTCCAACTCTCTCAGCATATGTTTATAGAAGAGGTGCTCAAGCCCACTATCATTTTCATGCTCCCTCTCTCGACTGGTTGCAGCAGATCCGTATCTTTCCTGTGCTGAGGACCCCTGAGCTGGAAGCAGTGCTCCAGATAGGGTCTCATGAGCCTGGAGTTACTGGTCACTCCTGATGCAGGCCAAGATGTGTCTGGCTTCCTGGGCTGCATGGCCAGCTCATGGACAGCTTCTCATCTACCAGTATCCCCATGCCTTTTTTTTCAGGGCTGCTTCCCATATATGCATCTCCCACTATTTACATGTACTAGGGATTGCCCCAGCACTGGTGCAGGACCTTGCACTTGGCCTTGTCAGCTTTCATGAGCTTCTCATGGGCCCACTTGTCAACCTGCAAAGGTGTCTCTGGATGCCATCCCTGTACCTACAGAACTCACATTTAGATCTAACCTTTCTTATAGGTATTAAAAAAAAAAACCAATATGGTCAATATTAAAACATTTAATGTGCCTACAGAAATAAAAAGAAACCTATCTAGATGTTCTTCATTGCTAAATCTGTCTTCATTTGAACTTAAAAAAAAGAATTTCTGCTTTACTAATAACAGTTGCTATGTCCCCCACTCCCCCAAAAATCAACCAGTCATTTAATCCAGTAACTTCTGCCAAATATTTAATAAGATGTAAAGAATTCTTCATAATGAGAACAGATGAAAACCAAATAAAAACATTTAAAACTGACTTTTGCAGAACATGAGATTTAGAACTGAAAATATTGAAAGACAGGGAAGTGAAACACTGAGCACCTTGTTCTTTGTACATTTCATGTAGATGAATTTCATTGATAGCTCAACCCAGAAATCAAGTAAGTTTCATCCACCTGAAACACATCCACATCCCTATGATCATATGATAATATTAATACAACATGAAATTAAATATTTCATTTTGATTTTTCAAAGAAGAAAAAAAATAGCAAATCAAAATATTTTCAGCAAATTTTTCTTTTTTTCTTTTATTTCAGCAAAAATTTATATGTGACATGATATTTATGACATTTTGAAGAAAATTTGTGTGTTAATAAAACAGTGATGGATCACCAGAGTAGAAAGCTTTTATACTATACCTAGTATACAATGTTCTTGGCCAAAACATACGATTACATTCCAATTTTAAAATGTATCTGCTATTTTAATTTTATGTATTTAAGTTACTTTGATTTTCATAAAAAGAAGGAAATTGCAGGTGTTAGTAGCTCTAATGCTTTGCAAATGTGCTAAAGGGTATAAAATGGCACAATATATGCTGCTTTCAGTATTTCCTACCCATACAAATTGGTCATGCAGTATGTTGACCTATCCAGATGCTCCCCAATTCTGAAATAATTCTAAGCAGACTTGCATAAGAATGGAAAAGAGTAAATGTAAATAATTTTTATTCCCAGTCTCACACTTTCTCTTTTTTATAATGTCCCATCCAGACTGAGGTCACACATACTAGGAAATTACTGCAGCATGATAGCAGGTTATATTAGCTAATTTCTATCTTAATTCATAATTCATCATCTTGTGGGTTTTATTAGGGTAACCCTATAGAATTCTGATTTAAGAGAGGCTGGTGAAATCATAGAATCCTTACCTTTCTTCTGCCTTACAACAGAGTCCAGAAGTAACCAGTGGTATTTATTCACATGGTGTGCAAAGCAATCTGGAGACAGAGAGTCCTCTGTCATCTTTGATAGGTTATGTTCTCCAAATAGAATATCAAACAGCCTGTTGGCATCATTAATCATGAAAAAGGTGTCTTTTCTCCTTTATTTTGAGACTTAATTTCTTAATTCTGTCTTTTAGCTCATAAGTCTATACAGACTAAGCAGAGGGGATTCTGATACTTTGGGAAAAAGATTAATTATTTGGCCTTGAAACATTACTTGGATTTTTGCTTTTTTTCTTTCCTTTTTCTTGTTTGTCTGCAGAGAGAATAGTATCACTTTGTGAAGACACTACAAAAGAAATAATTTCAGGAGTCATCTTGTCATTTACAAGAAGGATTCACAGATGTTTTAGCTGCAGGTCAGTGTCTTTTTTGAAACCACTAATCTACTAAACACAAAAGTACCTCTCTCTCTAAGCATCTCTTCAACATCAGCAGCAGTTAATCTGAAAACTTTTCTGCTTTTAAAATAATTTCCCAGATACTCAGTTTTAAAGAAAAGTGACATATATGGTAACAATTACTTTTACATTAGTGCAATTTTCCTTGAAGGCATCAGACATTGAAAGTGACCCATAGTATTTGTACCATTGTTTCTTAAAACATTCCCATCAGCAACCAGAGATCCTCAAATCCTGACTCTTATATTTCTATATTTTTTTTAAAGGAACGGATGCAGTATTATTTAAATTTATTGGTTTAAGCAAAATCTCTTATGTTTTATGTTTTTCAACATGACTATATGTACTTGCAGGAAAAAACTGTCAAAATTAAACTGCTTTTTCATATGTAGAAGAGGTTTTAAATTGGGCAGAAAGGGGACTTTAGTATTGAAGTCATCTCCTGTCAGTTCTAATTAACCCTGGTCTATAGGCAAGGTTTGTACAGAGCTGTTGTGAAATTAAGGGTTTCCTGGACAAGCCAGACTTTCTATGAGGTAAGAACTGATACATGCCTCCCAAATATGGATGACCACTCTCTCTGCTTTGGCAAGGTTTATTTTATCTTCCTCTTACTGTTCATGTGAAGCTTCTGGTACAAATCTAGAAGTTTTACTAGGTTTTGCTTTCTGACCCTGCATGCAATCTGTACTGCAGTTTCACCACAGCGCCTGGAATTATGAAATTTGTGAGCCACAGCTTTAAAAGAGAAAGCATAAATACTTGCTTTGTAAATTTATCTCTATCTCCAAATTTAAAAAGTGATAAAGACAGCAATCCTTAGCTTCCCCCTAGGGAACAAATGTACAGCCTCCTGCTCCAGCAATACTACTCATGACAGAGAAGCTGACAGTGTCATCCTAGTTTTTATCATGCCCTAGCTTTATTGTTTCAATTCCTCCCAGTGCAAATAGCCAGAAAAGGATTATTTACACTCACACTCTTCACAAAATAGCAGTTTTGCTCACTGGGATAAGAATCCACAAATGTATTTCAGGTGCCTTGTACTCTTTGCATTGCATGTCACTGTCATTAGATCAAATAGAAACAAGGACAACTTATAAAAACAAGATGAAGATTTATGGTTTATGGATAAAAAGACAGATCTTTTCATTTTTACCATGGTATCAAAGTGCACTTTTTTTAGTTCTCAGAATGTTTAATACACAAGTAAAAGGAAAGTACGTCTGTCTGGATCTCTCCCAAATTTTTGTGTTAGAGCAGGAGAGGAGTTATATGATCTCCTCATACAGGAGTTTACGGACTCTTTCACTTGTTCTCTGTGCTGTAAGACACCTTTATTCCCAGTCAATCTAGGACTCAGGCCAGGTCATAGGAATTACCTGTGTAGACAAATAACCCTACAAAAAGATCAAGCTGGGAAAGACTGAAGCAGGGGATGGGAAATATTTCCACAAGCATTATTACTGAAGAACATGAAGCTGTAGCTTAAAAAAACCTCAAAACTTCTTCCAATCAAGTCCACAAAGTAAAAACAGGTGTATAATTGTATATCTGCATGACTAACTTGAAGAACACTAGACTGAAGCAATTCTTTTGTTGTCTACTGTTGTTGGAATATGGCCAGAGAACTTGTATTGATATTAAAACAAATTCTAGTTTATCAAGTGAGATGGAAAAAATCTTTCCTTAGAAAATACAGGTGTGATATGAAAACACAAAAAGTACTGATGCAATTTCCAGTTTTCCTAAGGGTTCCTATGATACAGGCTCTATTTGTCACGTATATCTCTCAGCTAGAGCTGGCAGCATTTGGTCATTTTACTTGTGAGACTTTTGCCTCACTGTTAAAACAGAAAATCAAATTAAGAGACTGCCTTTCATCAACTTTGACCCCTTTATTATGCAGGCCTGTATCCATTGATTTGAAGATTTTATTTTACACAGAGAATGAAAGTAAAACGGCAATATCTTGGTTTAAGCCTAAGTAAATGTGCTCTTTTATTCTATTTCCCTTACGGTTATTTTATCTAATTTTTTGTTCCTTTCCCTTAGAACTGATACTTTTGTGTCATTCTTAAAAGACTCCTACAACTCTTAGGCAGATAATTTTAAAATGCACTAGATTTTTTCCAAAACTCTTACTTTTTTTCCATATTATGTACTTCACAGACATCTTACTGGGGGTCAACCTCTTTCTGCTTTAGTACACAAATAATTGCATTATCACTTTGTTAGCAGGCAAAGGAACAGCTAACAGTTTAAAGTTTAGGGTCAAGTGAAATCTATCTGTAGCTTTATGGGTAATTAGGCTAGGTTACAAGAGTCAAGTGAATATTCATTAGTTACAGGATGAATACTCAGCATATAGTAGTAATTTGCATTTCCCCATGCTTCCAAACCTAATTCATGACTAGTAT
Organism: Vidua macroura; assembly: GCF_024509145.1. NCBI lineage: Eukaryota > Metazoa > Chordata > Aves > Passeriformes > Viduidae > Vidua > Vidua macroura. The sequence continues at coordinate 57,243,233 of NC_071572.1, read as the reverse complement.
TGACATAGCAATGACATTTCAGGCATTATTTCCTTCCAGACAAAGGAATAATTGATTTGTAATAATCCTTAAAGTATATCATCAAAACTTTCTAATTTTCCTTTAGAAATCTGATAAAATTAATGCTGCTTTCTGCCTCTGTTATTGCTGACCTTTCTCTACAGTTTTTTAAGTGGACTTACATGAAATAGGGGAAGTTATAATAATTGACATAATTTTATTAAGCAACTTCATTCCATTTGGTACAGAGCCTGATTGACATATTAATGTCAGCAACATTTATATCTCAGCAGTGAATTATAAGAATTTTAAAAGCCTGAAAAGGATTGCCCAGGACATTACATAATATATGACTGGAGCTTAGATACATATGCTTCATCAAAAAATTTTTTACATTTACTTAGCATCAGACATTCCTCATCACTTTTACCCATTATAGTTTTTACCAAATGCTTACCCAGATTTCATTAGTACAGCACCTGTGTAATATAGCAAAATTTCACTCCTATACATACTTTTTTATTGAAAGAATTAAACAAGGAACAACCAAACAGTATAGGGATGGCTACATAAAACTAATTTGTGATGATTGTGCATATGAAAGAATCTTCCCTTCTCAGGAGCTAAAAATAGATTCATCAGCATCTGTAGTAGTTGCTGACTTTTGTATTGAATTCCAGTCATTTCTATGGGCTCTCTAACTCTTCACATGTCCCAAGCCAAGCCAGTTAGTAAAGAGTTTTTAGTGCTGAATAGACAGGTAGAGGCTCTTTCTGTTCTTCTTACCAATCCATAAAATAGAATCAAAAAGTCAATAAAGCCGGACATCTCTCCATTGTTTTGGGGAAGAACAATAGACCAGGTACTTTTGCTTCTTATTTTTAATAATGGAAATTTCCAATTTAGATATTATAACGCTAAGTAGATAGCAAACTATTTCTAAATTCAAATGAACAGTCACTATACAGATGCAGTTTGAAAATTTTAAGTCACTGAAATCAATGGCAGGCCAGTCATTGAATTTCATGAGGCCATAATTTTGTCAATTACATTTTGCCATCAGTGTAACAGCAAAGGATTAATGAAAATCCATTAAATATGTAGGTCAAATTTATTAAGAGATTTGATTATTATCTATTTTTTTTAAGTTGTCACATCTCTCTTTAAGACACAGGTGCATATCTGCATATATTTTATTCCAAGATACTTATATTTTCTTTTCAGAATTATATTGCCAAGAGCATTAATTCCAGCACAATTTTCTCAATTAATTCATTAATTGAGAAAAGGTGTTGGGGTTTTTTTAAAGTGGATGAAGATAATGGCCAGAAGTGTTCACTCAGCCACTTTGCATCTCCAAAAAGATCCATATGTCAGAGGCTATTTGACATAGAAAGACAAAAGAGGATTGAGAAGGAAAGTTATTTTTTAAATTTTGCCTATAAATTCCATTAACTGAGCACCCAGCATGAGCAATTGTGAGTGAAAGAGAGGGAAGGGCACCTTGGAATACAAAAAAAGGAGGTTCTTTCACTAAGGAAAATAGGTATTTGCAAAATACATGGTTCACATACTCTGGAGGAAGATGTTAACTATAAATCCCACTGGAATGTGGACTATAATTCATGTTGGAAAACACCGATGGTTTTGGCAACATACCTGGTTATGGACTGATTGTGTGCCCATTTAGCCTGTATCTAGACAAAAAAGTTAAAAATAAAGCACCTTGGCAATAGATTTAACAAATTTCAGCAATTTGGCATCCACCAGCTGCTTGTAAAATACTCGGTGAAGCCATAATATCTACTGTATTTTTTTTTCCATCAATGGGAAAGAACCCAGGTCCTTTGCAAAACTGACTGTGTTGCATCCCGGAGTTTGGGTTTAGATTAGGGTTTTTAATTTATGTTAAAATAAGTCAAGTTCTGTAATCCCGTGTTTCCCCCGCGTTGTTCCCCCCCGCGGTTTCTGCCCCCATGTTGCCTGCTGCCGGCTCTTACCCCTGTGCTGCTCCTGTAACCACCCTGCCGTCCGGCCCCGGGAAACCCCGTGCTGGCCACACGATCCCGCTCAGCCCGCTCTGGCTCGGTGCCCGCCCCTGCGGGGTTCTCTGGTTGGTCGCTGTTGCTGGCGTCACCGCCACGGCAGCCGCCCCTATTGGGCGGCAGGCCGTGGATCCTCTCGCCCCGCCCCTCTATAAAGCCCTATCCCGCCGGCAGTCATACGCCATTTTCTCCCATGCGAGTGCCGGGAGCGGTCGCGTCTTTCCATCGAACCGCGCCACGTGACCAATAAACCGTTCCTGCCAAGCACGGAGTAAATGGACAAATTCCTTCCTCTTTACCGGGTCCCTAGCGCACGGTAACAGCGGTTGGCCAGCCCACGCGCCCGAGACACGGAGCCGTGTCCGGGAACCCGCGGCAGCAAACCCCGGCAGCACGTGGAAGCTACGCCACAGCCGGGCTCCCAAGAGCCGCGTGCGGCCGGGGAGAGCAAAAACCCACGCCGCATGACTGAATGTAAATTTTCTCATGTAGAGGTAGTGAGGAAATTAAGCTACTTTATAGGTTAATTCCTTGGCTTCTTTATCAGTTTAAAGATTTTTCATTGTTTCATAAGACAATTTATCACTCCAATGTTTTCATTGTACTTTGCTTCAAGCTACTGAAAAACAGATAATACACTGTACAACTTCCTGGCCAGATGTACAGCTCAATTAGCAAATTTTGCATATTGAACATGCATATCATGTAAACACCCATCACTATAGGATCTAAATACCCTAAAAGTAATTATTTATTCTCTGAAGTTATCGACCCCATCTATAGAAGTAATACTGCCACTGTTATACTGACATAAAGTACACAAAGAGAAATTTCACAGAAAACCCACTCTGTGCTGGACAGAAGACATTTTGATGAACTTCTTTTTGCCCTCAACTTTATTTTCTTTCTGTTCCCCAAACAGCCTGGAACAGGATGAGATGTGTAGACACTTTTTCGTATCTGAACCAAGCTTCTCAAGAGTCCTTATTAAGAGGATGACTTCTTCTAAACCATCCACTTTCCATGCAGGAGCCTAACAAACAGTGTAGAAACTCTGTAGGAGAGGAAACTACTCAGCAGCTCCTCAGACTTCCTACTGCGGTTAATAACTCAAGACAGCATGTGCAGCTGTTGTGAGAAAACTACACAGTGTGGATAGATAGTGAGGCATGAGAAATCTGGTATTGCCGAAGAAAGTGAAAGGCCTAGAGTGTGTTATTCCCCTTATGGCCAACTAGAGCATTTTAAGGGGAGAAAACAGAGATTCAGAGTAATTTAAAATTATTTATTTGAAGAAATATTCGACCTTTCACAAACTTTTCTTTTATATTGTATCTGATTTTGAAAAGCTTTTTCCTCGAATCCTATTTTAATTTTATACTGGTGAAATACAGAGGAACTTCTTTTGGTTTACATCAGTGTAACTGAAATCAGCATCAGACCCATTGCCTCCATTGTAAGCAAGTCATGCATGGCCATTCTTCATGGTGATATAAAATGATACAGAGGTCTCTCGGCACAATCATTACTTTTTCCATTTTCTGTAGACAAACAAACCCATAAAACAGAACTGACAGATGTTATAACCCAAGAAAATGAAAGAGAAAAACCCACAATACAGAAGAACCAAAGAAATTTTAAATAAAGTAAGACTGTGACAACCTTCTGGAATACACCTACTTGTATTTCAGGATTTGGAAAGCATAAAAATACATTGAAACAGTTATTACAATTGCTGTCCTTGCTAGATCAGGGTGCAACGAACAGCCAAAGATCCCAAAACACTTGTTTGGGATATGCAATACAAGTTTGTATTTGTAATGCAACAGGTCTGCATAAATCTGTTCATTTTAATGTGGCTTACATTTTAGTTTTTTTTTTTTTTTTTTTTTTTTTTTTAAAGTCTGATTTTGATTTTTGAAGTAACTTAGTATGTATTTTAGTTACACTCAACATCTAAAATAAAAATGTATACTTTTCCACATACTGTATTGAGAACATATTATGATACAAATTAACAATTGATAGTTAATTAAAATTAATAATTTCAAGTAACCAAAGTTCTCAGACACTGAAAGCTTCATTCTCAGTTGAAACTATGATCTGAAATTCAGCCTCAGTTACATCAGACTGTAGTTGGAAACTTCTGCAGTACCAGCTCTCAGGCTGAAGCCATCCTCAACATAGTGGGAAGAAGAAAAAGGCATTTCTTTGAAAATATTCCTTTTCACATATATATGCACAGGCTGGAGATTTAGCAGATTCTCTGATTTGAGAGTGGTTTCAAATGTAGCAATTTCAAGGATCTCACTTAATAGATGCCATGGCTCCGGCTGCAGTTGAAAGTATTGGTTTCAACATTGCTGGAGGTTTTAGGAATATAGAAATTAATAATGGATTGCACTGAATAAAACACAAACAGCACATAAAAATCCTCACACTGACAAAGAGGTTTTTCCTACTTTTTCCCTATCCTGGGGCAGATGGAGCTAAGGCAGACAAATGTAATGCATATTACCACCAATGATTTAGTGTTTCACAACAGCATCAAACCTCATCAGTAAAGCTGAAAGCTGGCTTTCAGTAGTTTAAACTTGGTTTTGCTCCAAGCTCTGCAGTTCTATAATATTCTGACTTTGGATTTCCTCAGATTCCAACACTGAATCTGATATATTTGAAGGGAAATGTGCACATGCATAAACACATCCATTTCTATTTGCCTGTGTTTGTGGACATCTGTCTTTACCAGTCATTCTGTCTACTTAGCTATTTATTTGAGTAGTGACAGTAATTGGAAACCACCGTCATAGAACTACAATTGCAAATACGGAATTAACCAAGCAAGCTGTCTTGGTCCTTGTACAACTGCTCATTGAAGCATAAAGCAGACATAAAACCCTTCTAAGTAAAATGCATGCAGAGCTATGGTAAGGTTCAATTAATGGTTTTTAAGTGGCTTAGGACACTGAATAAAATGAAGATAAGCACAGGAGAAATGGTGCATACATGTTTATATATGTATAAAATCGGTCTCTGTAGCTTTTAGGCTTTATATGCTCTGGATGTTGCACTAGTTGAGTAACACAAAGGAGCCATAAAACTGACTTAACCAGCCAGTTAAGATACATTAACGGGTACTTTGTATCCTTGTAGTGGATGCCTTGGGTCATCAGATTAATTCAAAGCAGTTGGAGAAAAGGAGGGAAGGCAACCTTTGAAGTAGATGAGATCCCTTAGAGCTTGATCCCCAGCCAATTGACATCAGTAGTAAGATTCCCATTTGTCTTAAACTGCTGGTCATAATTAGTCTAATTTAATGGATTGCATCAGCCATTTACCCTGTACTCTAGTGTTGACCTGAAAAAGTATTTGTTAGCCCTTTTTTCTAAATAACAACCAAGGACTTCAGTGTGGCTTAAAACACAAAGCATTAGCTACAGTGAGTTTTTAAGGTGAATACAAAACTATGGTTGTGCTGTAGACAGCATTTCTGCAATAAAAATCTGAGCCATATTTTTGGTTGCTTTCAATGCCTGAATAATTCTCTCTTACTGATGATACACCTTGAATGATTTGGGTGTTGTGGTAGTTTCAATGATGAATGCCTATGAATCTCTTCACTCTAGTTTATGTTCTTTCTTACTCCCTCTCTGTCTTGTGGCTGCAACAAAGTCCTTTGAACAGGCCTGCCAAAAGCATAGTGAAGCTGACACTGCTCTTCTCTCCTTTTCCTCTAACCAATCACTAGAATCCAGAAAGCTTCTTCAGAATAGCATAAATATTGTAAGAGATAAGAAAGCAGAAATTATGAGATGCTTCTGGTGAAGTTTCCATAAACTTCAAAAATCACACTGGTAGTTTCTGCTGGGGATTTTTATTGATAATACCCCGCCTCTAAAATCTTATGTCTAACACATTTCTCTCACACACATTACCTCAGCCTTTTCACTTTCTCACTGCTGCTTCGATACTGCATATGTCTGCACTGAAATTGAAGCTGCCAAGGATGGTTTTCTAAAGCATTTCTAACATGATTATACCAGTTCTTACCTTTAAAATTTAATTTAAAAGCTGAACACATTCTTTGTAATACTACTAATTTGAAGGGGGGTTTATATATAAAATTAAAGATACAAGGCATTGTAGATGTCAATAAATACTACAGAAAAGCCAGATTACTGACTGGCTGTTTGCTTTTAAAAACAGTGGGGTTTTGGTTCCATTCTGGGCATTTGCTTATCTGTCAATCAAAAATCTTGTTATACATGAATCTGATGTCAGATCAGTATCTGACAAGACTTTTGACTGTCAGGACAAATTGTTAGACATGGATGTAATGACACATCCATGTAGAACAAGGCCCATGTAGTACAGCTGCCAGTGATAGAATCCTGTCATTCATATATTATCAAAACAGAGTGGCTCCTTGAGATCTCATGTGTTAAGTAACTACATCAGAGCCTGAATCTCATCTGTAAAACATGAGAAAAACTCAATAAAATTATAGGTTCAATTAAAGAAGACAAGAATCCATAATTGTTTGTGTTTTTTGATTCACAATTATAAAAATCTGGTGGGGGTTTCTTCTCGCCTATGGTCTCCTCAGTATACTAATGCTCATGTTTTACTTTCCTCCTATCAAAGACATGTGGAATTCATGTCAGTGTGCTTAACCAATAAAACATTCTACAAATTACACTGACAACTGATAGAATAGGAGGGTTGGTAGCAAGAATTGAAAGAAGGAGAAAAGGAATGCATGTATCTTACTCCTAAATTCAAAGTAAGATCACCAAGAAAGCATATATGAATCATGTTTAAAGTTCATCAGCTGTACAACAGCATTGTTATGCCATATTTATTTGGAATACTAGTTTACTTTCTAGATTTGCCCTAACACCAAATTGGTGGACTGATTTCTACAAAGATAGCAGAATTCTGAGACATTATCTGGTAGTAATGTCCATAGCATATTAAGGTGGGTACAAAAGAGTTCAGAATCTTCACAGTCTGCACAGAAATGCAAGTGTTTTAACTGAAAAGCAAGGGGAAATGCTGGAGGAAACACAACATTTCAGAAAGGCATTCACAGCGAAAAGACAAAGTGAGTTATACAGAAGCAGGTGCACCTAAATCTGTAGGACAAAGTAGTGAAGGAGTCTGACAGAATCATTAATTTGCCTAAATATAGGTTATTTCATATTATCTGAGTTATCTAATGTACCTGAGGTCTAAATGTGGAGCTGAGAGCTACAGTGCATGAGAATCCCATACCGTTCTGATGTAATACGTGGAGATTAGGAGGAGTACTCTATATATCTAGGATGGCCCTAGATTATTCTAGCAAGTCAGGTGAATCACACCCTGGCTCTGCTTTCATTTCTCTACCTGAGACATGTCTACTCTACCTATTACCATGTCAACTTACCAAGGACTATTCCTTTCTCTGAGCACAGATCATAAAGGGCTAATATTAAAATAAAGACTAAGTCTAAGCTGCTGGCACCTACATCATATTATTAATATTCAAAACCTACAGTGACACTGTATTCAAGATAGATGCCTTCCTAGTATGTGTGCTTCATGTGTACATCCCACATACACATAACCCTTTTCTATCCTTAGGAATTGTATCTGTAAATCTTTTAGCCTTAAATTAGGTATCCTTAAGTCTATAAGGCAGGACTAGTTATTTCATGTTACACATATTTTGAAAAACCTATATAGAACTAATCTGTTGTGCTGGCGTGTGACTTTTTGGAAAAAGGGAAATCTTTACAAGCTCAGCAATACTGCAAACTGAGATTTGGAAGAGAAATTAAGTACTCTTTGCCCAAGCAGTATTGTGAAGCATCTTTAAGTGAATAAATATTACTTTTAGTGCTAGAAATAAAAGAATTCTTTAAATATAATACCTCTTCTATTATAAAGGGCAATTTGACCTTGCATCTCCCCATATTTTATGTCTTTGTACTTAGTTCAACACCAGATCTCATTTGTGCTTCATTGCATTTAGAAGACAACTGACTACACAGTGTTTCCTGGCACCAAGAGTTTTAGTTAAAACTGAATTGGAATACAGTCTCTTTTTTGTAAACAGGATCCGTTTGTTTTCTGGATGACTCTTGAAAAAACACTGATACAGTCAAACTTATGAAGTCCCTCACTGTACAAACAAATATGTCTATGGAAGACCTACACCAAAACTAACTAGTTCAGAAGGGATAACTTGATCCATGGACATTTGATGATTGAATACTATGACAGGACTGGAGTGACAGTAGGCAGTGAAAATGCTGTGATTCCATAAAAATAAAACACCAAGACGTGTCAGCCCCTTCCTTTGTGGCATTCAGTGTCAAGCCCAGATGCATTTGTTCTCTGATCTCTTCCTTTAAAAAACAAAAGAGCAGGGAGTTAACCTGGTAAACACAGCTTCACTTGAGAGATCTGAATTTCTTTGCAGGATTGCTTTGCAGTAGTAGCATGCTCTCAACTTTGCTTTACCCATATTTCTGAATACTATGCAGTTTAACACATTCATTTTATTATTCTACTAAATTGTGGATGATACATTGACAAACCTGTTTTCAGTTACTTGTACTTCTGTTTGCTGACAGTATATTCTATTTTAGTAGTTGGTTATGAATTGCCTTAAGTCATCTGAACTGCATGATCCAAAATTGTTCATATTTCTTTCCTTCCCTGATGGCAAAGAACTACTTTTCTTTCACAGTCTTTTTAAAAAAAAAAAATTATAATTAGTCTACAGTCTTGCCTCTACACTCATTCATCATCCTCTCCTATTAGTCTTATCACTCTGTAGGGCTTGAAAGAATTGGCTAGTAAAATCATCAGTAACTCAATTTTGAAATAAGGCTATCAAAACACATAGGCTTACATGCCAATTCCTTGGACAAAGTATAATTGTAAAGAACGGGGCAAAGTAGTAATGAGAGGAAAAGCTTCCACTTTTGGGACTCCTGCTGTGCTTCTGCCACTTTTTCATACTTCTACAGGCAATTTTCTGTAGCTCAACAAGTAGAAGGCAAAACCAATGATAAGAAATTTCAGTTAATCATTTAATTAATGCTATGCTTGTTCTCTCTTGGTTATTATACTAAATATTCATATTACAATATTTTGAAGTAAACGTTGTTTGGCTTTAGGAATGGTATTCTCCAGTTTAGTGCTCCTGCTGAAACCACATTTCCACTCCCTCACTCCCTCACTCCCCTCTCCCCACTTATGGGTGGCAGGAGAACTGAAGGTACAAAAGGCAGAAATCACAGGTGGACATAAGAACAATTTACTGGAGAGAAGAAAATAAACAGTAATAGCAATGATATAAAAAATAGAATTATACAAAAATAGTGATTCACATCATGCAAAAATTCTCACTGAAAAGCCCATTACCCGACTGTGGCCACGCCCACGTCATGCCCAACCACTTCCTCTGGCTCAGGACCAGTGCCATACTCAACCAGAAGGAACTTTCCTTTTCCCTGAAAGAGAGTCCCTTTTTCCCATCCCCAGCAATGATATGTGATGGTATAGAATAACCTCTGGGCTGCAGCCTTGCCCCATTCCAGCTACTGCAAAAATCAACCCTTTCCTGGCCAGAACCAAAACATTTGTTTTATGGTCCTAAGCTGTGATACGTGAAACTGATGGCTTTTAAGAGCCTCCTCTGCAAATAAATTGTTATTGTCCATTTTTTTCCCCTTAGAAGTTATTCTGTTGCCATGATATGCAGCTTTCAATGTCATGAAAGTACATGGCAATAGGAATGGGGAGGTTAGAAACTTTCTCTCTCATCTGGTAGTTAAGAAAATACAAGAAGCTGCTTTTTGTAAATTAAGGGTGCATTTAAGCAACAGAGGCTCTATTAATGAATATGATGAAAAATATAGAATCACAGGTGTTTTCCAACAAGCTATTACTGAGTTAAGGTACAGTGTTGCACAGTTTTAGGAAGCCAACTTTCATATCACAAAACAACCTCATATCTTCTAAACTGTAGCAACTTAATCTAACAGGAAATCATACTGTTAGTTGTGTGATTATGAGCAAATAAGAATCTGAACCATTCTTGAAGGCTGAAGGGATACCCATGGTTGTAGAAAATGAATGTGTCAGCTTATCCAGCATGGTCAGAGCCTATATCTTCCAAAGAGGCACAAAAGATTCAGGAAATGGATTTTATTCTTTACATTTTAAGGTCACATTTTTAGGTATCTGTAACCATATTCAGAAAAAGGGACTGGAATTACTAAAAATATGCAGAATTTAAATGGTTAAATCTAAGGTAGATTTTCCTTAAAAATAGTAAAAAGAATTGTCATTTCTGAAGTGTGAATCTTCTGACCAAATGCAGACAAACTAAGATAAATGCACTTTGAAATTAATTCTCTCCATTGACTACAGAGATTCTAAGCAGACTGGCCAAGGTGAGGGAGCACCACAATGCACTGAAAACTAAAAGCTTCATCTCCACACGATCATAAGAAATGTTAGAATTCGGTACGTAGGTTTGCAGTGCATGCTAAGAGAAAGATAGATCTCACAGTTATGCTGATCAGGACAACTGCCAGGAACAATCAGTTGCAAACAAGTCATGTTTGAACACCTGCCCTTTTAAGGGATTCAAAAACCTCATTCTAACAACCTTTATTAGACTTGGGTTATACTTACCTTCAAGATGTAGACTTAAGGATTTTTTCCAGACTCTAACAAACATTTCTACATTCGTAATAGGTCATGTTCAGCAGATTCATTCAGAGATTTCCCATACACATAATTAGAAATCTTTAATGGAGTGGAAATACAATCTTGATGTTTAGAACTCATGTTTCTTGCTCAGTGGTGACTGCCTCAGATATTTGTTTTTATGCAGAAATTAGGCAGAAGTAAGAAGTTGCTCCACTGCCAGCTTTGTTTTGAGAAACTGGACAACTGTAACTTCTTTGTATGCAAGTCTTCTTTGTCCAGAAGACCCACTGCTGGAATTTAGCAAGTTTAGGTATCTTCTTTAACAAAAAGAATGTATAACAGTAGACCTCAGAAGGAAGCTAAACATATTGCATCTAACAACACACCTCTGTATGCATGGAAACCACAGGTTAGTTCACATGGGTCATACCTATATTAGCCAACTAAATGAGGCTAGACCTGTTCTCTGACACTGGGTCCTACAAGCATAGGAATACTAGATAATGTCCTTACTCTCCTGAAAGGGGATGCTTGACTCCAGCCTTACTTCTGTGAAAGGTACCCAGCCTCTCTTAACTCCTAAACAAGCCTGTGAGTTGTATGGGAGAGTTATATTTTAATATAATTGAGGTACCATTTATTTTAAACAATAATAATTAAATATTACTAAGTAATTTAAACAAATATATTGTGCTCATATGCTATTATCAACACAACCCAAGGGAAATCTTTGTTGTAAAATGAAGAAATAAAGGCTTTTGTGTAATTCAGTTGTTCTTAAAAGCAGTTTTATAAGCTGTTCTTTTGCATTTAAAAGTGGATTGTTTTAATCACTTTCCTGGACACCAAACTGTTTCTTCTATAATTTGGAAAAAATCTTCAGTTTTTGCCAGTAAACCTAGATTTCTAAAATCATGAGACTCAGTCCCCAAGGGGATATTAAAGCACACTTATCAGTCAGAATGAGACCGAAGAATAGCCAAGAAGGACTTGTTAAAATATGTTTATGAGCTTAAGATATACTGAAAGTCAATTGGTCTTAGATTGCTAAGTCATTCAATTTGGCAACAAAACCGATAAAAGTGGATTTTATCCCCACACCTCTCTGAGGAAGAGAAGGTAGAAAAAGGAAGGAGAAATCAGTGGGTGTAGATGAAGATGAATGAAGCTATGAGATTAGAAGGTTTAGTATTATGCTAGAGTCTATCTGTGAAGTCTAGAGAGCCTTAATTAGCAAATCATCTGCAGCAGCCCATAAAGCACAGTTTTATAGGAGTATGAGATGGCTGGGCTAGTATTTATTACCTATTCTCTGTATCTCTCTTATTTACTTAGATGGCAAGCTCTTTGGAGTTGACATTGTCTTTAGGCAAAACTATGAGGAACACGAGCAACCATGTTTTCATACATGAGATTTCTAGCCAATGAAATGGCATTGGTATGATTAAATATTAAGAGTTTTAATGGAAGACTCTTTGTTTAAAGTAATCTGAATACCTGTTTTTATTTTAGATCTCCCATCCATAATTTCCTGGGAGGCTTTCAGACACAGGAAAAAACAAATTTAGTTCCCAGTTGCATGAGAGTTAAATTTTTTGTCATTTACACCCAAAAAATGGATTATCATGGCTGGTGTTGCTTCAAAGCTTCCTTATGCCAGGAGAGATATCTAGGATATTTTTTATCATTCAGAATTCTCAATATCCATCTGGAAAGGATCTCCAAGAATCTGAGATATCATTCCTCAAAAACTGAAGAATTTGTGATAAGCTAGGTACTTAAAAAAAATACATAAATGGTACTGGAGGTCTTTTCAGACCTGAAGTACAAAAAAATAACAATAACCTCAAATATTTTGTTTCTTCTTTCACCTTAGGCTGAGTATTTTAAGGAACTTTGTATAAACATTGCACTGAATTTTATCTGAAAACCGTGCAAAGATAAATATAAGGGGATTTTTTCTTATTCATATGAAATACAGTGTATAAAGTAAATCCTTATCAGAGTTACGCAAAACCTTGGAGAAAGTATGACATTACCATCCTTCTTCCCTTATCTTCAGTGCAGTAAACATTTTTCAAAAATAATATTACACATCTGACATGGGGAATAGCAACATATCCAACTGAAACACATCCAAATCTACTCCATGAGGCTCTCATAGGAGCTTTAATGACCTCTACTTATACAAATGGATTACTTAATGCAGAAGAAATTATTGCTACTCTGTATGAAAAGAAGCCTTTGACAGGCACAGTCATTCACAGATTTACCAAATGACTAATAAAAATCACCTTTGTATCTGCTTTCTTCTGTGAACTACTGAAAGAAGACAAAATATTAGCAGGTTATGAGGAAAGAAAGTGAAGCTCTAAAAAATAAATTAGGTTAGTCCTAATATCCTGCTGGACTCCAGTCTTGTCTATTTTTCTTATGTAACAAAGAACTGTTGTCATCAACAGACTTGACATCAAGTGTTTTCTTGAGTATTTTCTCCTTACCTTTTTTTCTTTAAATAGCCTTTATCAATAAGGTCTGAGCCATGTGTCAAGTAACTTCATTGGGGGTAAGAAGAAATTAAAATAGAGAAGAACAGAAAGGGGAGCATGCCTCCTAAGAAACTTACTTCTTTTATACTTTTTTTCAAACTGTGTTTGGACATACAGTGGCTTATTAAGAGGAATGGGTGCAAATGCAGAATGAGGGAGAGAATGAGAAAGAGAGGACTGCTGAGTCAAAAAAAAAAAGGTAAGAAAGAAAGGAAGAAAGGTGGAAGGGAAAGGAAAAGAAACACAAAAAAAAGAAAGACAGAAGAAAAAAAAAAAGAAGAAAAAAAAAAGAACAGAGAAGAAAAAAAAATATAGAGAGAGAGGAAGAGAGAAAGAAGGAGAAAAAGAACAGGCAGACTTACCACAAAATGATAATGCAACTATAATGACCCCAAGAGAACAAGATTTTTTATCAAGTTGAAAAAAATTGCAGTTAAACATGGAAAATTCAAATTAAATATTTAATGAAAGGAATATTACTTTGCTGACTGGAACAAACTAGACAGCACAGCTAAAAATCAAAGCTGTGTTGCCTGCGTATGCTTTGTCATTGCCTTAAGACTACCCACAGAGAGTACAAGTGAACTGAGTTCCACAGGTTTTACCCTATCTGTGAATTTTCATATTTTGGTAATTGAAGGCCAGCCAGTAGAGTTCTTTTGATGTTGCTTTACAGGTGCATCTTTCTAAAGCCAAAGAATTTTAATGGCAGTATAATTCTATTTCTGCAGTAGAAAACAAAATGTTGTAGATAGCACAGCAGCTTCTTAAGCAGGACCAAAACACATGGAAAGCAGTCAACCCTATGATCCACATACACCTGTCAAAATTGCTGAAGTAGGATAGAAGATAACCAAACACAGCAGAGTATGGAAAAACAGCAGGCTACCAACAAGGCTGAAGAACACAGGCATTTTTTTCTTCCTTTTTTTTTTTTTTTGTCTCTGACAAGTACTAACAGTAACTTCAGGGAGTAAAATAATAAACAGAATCTAAAGTTTTATTAGCTTCCACTCAGCTGGATATTTAACCTGAGGCAACTTGTTGGTCGTGTGTTTTTGAACGAGGTTATGACTTGACATAAGAGTTGGAATTGTCCCATAACATCCCCTTTCTGATAAATTTCTTTTTTTTTTTTAGAACAACTGTCTTGACATATGAAACTAACAGCTTTTATTTCAGGCAGCATTAATTCTTGCCATATCCTATACCAGTGAGACTGAAGACACTGCTCTGTGTTCAGAGAGCATGTAGCATAACTAAGACCAGTCTCATCAGAGACTAGGAATTTTTCTGTTCAAACAGTAAATATGCATGCAACAAGTTGACATGCTGAAAGAGATCAACTCCTTAAGTACTTGGATACATATAAACCTGCTGGAAATAACCACAAGAAAAGTGGTTTTATTCGAAAATATTTACATATCCAGAAACTGTGTATCTGGAATATTTGTGATGAATTGAATGTGATAGACTTTCCTCTCAATTCTTTTTCACATTCCTTTTTCTTTATTTTAATTAATTTAAATTTTAAGGCGTTTTAATCTATGCTCTTGTATCTTTTCTCTGCATCCTACTCTTGGCCTTTGAGGTACAGCTTTATTCTTTTTACCCCCAAAAAATGAGTTGGTATGGGCAGTCTACTTACTGGTTTTAATGAGAAGAATTAAATGGAAAGGCATTTGAAAGGAGATTGAAATTACTTTAATTTTGAAATGGTTACCAAAAATAAATGTTCAATAACTACAGTTTAAAGCAATTAGAAGTATACCCATGTAATTGATTTTAATGTATCTATTTATTTAGATTAAAATGATGTATTTCCTAAATATCTTTTCCTTAAAAAAAACAACAAAACCCCTCCCTTACTAGAAATGCTGAATAAGAAGTTGCAAAAAACATGGGGTTGAGTAGCAATGCGTTATTTTTCTCAGCCCTGGTCAGCTCCCGAGTGCCTGGCTTGGGCGTCTCGGCTTCTCGTCAGGGCTGGCGCTTGTCTTGATTTCCATGCGCTTCTGCTGCCGCGCTCCGGGGCGGGCTGGCCACCCTTTGCCGTCAGTGCAAGGGAGGAAATGAGGAGGCAGGGAAAACTTCCAAGCCCATCTGTGTGGTGGCTAGATGCTTTATTGGCCACGGGAGCCACGATGGAGAAGCTGCAGACTGCTCCCAACCTCACGTGGATGAAAATGGAGACGGGACCGGGGGGGAGTGGGATGATATAGGAGGTGGGACAGGGAGGGCAAAGGCCCTCCCTCCCAATGAGTGCAGGTGCTGCGGCGATGACATGGACCATGGCAACCAACGGGAACGCGGCAGGGGCGGACATGGGGCTTCGGGGCGAGTGGGATTGCGAGAACAGGGTGACGGACACAGAATTCTCAGGAGTGGGCAGGGAGTGGTTACAGGAATGGCAGGGGGAAGCTCCAATGGCAGGCAGCCTGGAGCTAACCACTGCAGGGGGTGGAAAACATGGGGGATGCACAAGGGTACACAGAACCGGCAAACTAACAAAGATCAGAACTCCTCATCTGAACCCAAACCTGGGATGCAACAGGGTTGTTAGTTGTATCCCTTTTAGTAAGAAAAACTGTGTCAGTGTATTAGTTCAAACAGTGACCTTCAGATCATTTTATTCTTTAACTCTAAATATCCTCCTGGCTATGCTGATCCTCCCAGTCACTGTTCAGGCAAAGAAAAGGAACAATTCATGTCAGTAGTGGGTTTCTTTATGGATTTGGATAGGATCTCTGTTTTGCCTTGTGGATCTAAGTAGCATAACCAATGCCTTGTCATTCAGTCCCTGTTTTACTTATGAAGAGACAATAAATGCTCCTGCACTGCCAAAAGCAGATGCTGATCCCCTACTCTCCTGTCATCTCCACTACACAAATGTTAATTCATCCAATCACTGCTTTCCAAATCATCTTGTTCCCTTTGGAGCAGGATTGGGATGGGATCTGAAAGACTTCCAGGAGCATCTTCCTGAAAGTTTTGAATTGCTCCCCACCAAAGAGTCATCTGTCACGATGCTGGAATGTTTATACCCTCAAATAATCTCATCTTTCATGTGCCATGTGATAGGGTATGCATAACTTGCATCAGTTTCATGATATAAAAACATGTTCTGCAAGCTGACGCATCTCCACTATGCCTCCTACTCACCTGTGCACATACGCATACACAAGAAATTTTTATCTGAGGTTCAAAGAAGCCAAGGACCAAGTGCTTCATAGAAAAGGCACACCAGTCTGCTCAAGACAAGGTAAGGTGTGAGCAGAGTGGATGCATTACTGAGCACCATTTAGTAGAGGAGTAGGGAATCACTCCCTGAGAGCAATGAATTTAATATTGTCATTGCAGGCCATGTCCCTTCTTGGGCTTCCTACTGTCACGGCAAGCAAGGAATCCAGGCAGCAGGTGGACTTTTGCCCCCTTTTTTCTGAGAATAAATCTTAGTTTATCAAAGCAATCTAAAAATTGTGTGTCAGATGGAAATTAGTCTAATTCACTACTAGTCCAAATTCAAACCATGGTCCTACCATGAATTGCTAAGTTATAAGCACCAAGAATAAAGAAGTTCATGAAACTGGTATTAATTTTCAGTTTCAGTAAGCAGAAAGATCAGTGTTGGATATTTTTTAAATACTGTCAGGAAGATTATGAGCCATTATCAAAGTTTTGAGAATTGAACTTCTCACAGCTTTCCTAATATAGAGCAGAATATGATGTAGTAGTATCTAATCCATCATCAGCTGCTTTATTGAGACAAGTAGTTTCTTAAACAGAAGGACTAAAGAACACTGGCCTTTAATGAATTTGTGTCTTGATTCCCTTTTAAAATTTTAACTTCTACTACAGCTATAGGGCCTAAACCTGATCTTTGTTGGTCTTATCAGACTTCTTCACTAGAGAAACTTTGATCAAAAAGTGGAATTTTTGATGCTTATTAATACACAATCTTTGATTAACTACTTTCCTATAGATTAGGACAGTTACAGTGTCTCTCTCCTTAGGCTAAATGTGTTTTAAGGGAAGATGAAATCTTGTATTGCTTCAGTCAGGAATAGCCTAATTAGAGACTCTTTCCTGAATTCAGTTGTTTCTGAAAAAGTTGCCTTTTCTTCTCCTAAAATCTGTCCAAAACAGGCCAAGAGACTTGTAAGGTTTTAGAACAAAATGGATACTACTTTCTTGTCCTGTCACTTAATTCCTCCTCCTTCCCTCATGTAAAAAGATTGATCCCACAAGGTTCAGTTAGGAAATACAAAAAAAAAAAAAAAAAAATTCTCATTCATCTCTATCTCATGAATCTAAAAAAGAGTGCTTAAGATTTTTAAGAAAAAAAGAAGTACAGGTTGCATTTATAGACTGTGTTAGACACTTCAGAAAAAAGTAATTGTCAAGATAATATTAAGGTACCCAAGGTAATGTAAAAGCATTTATCCAGCCTTTTGTAAACCACAAAATGTGTTTGTATGTATGTATGTGTATATACATGTATATTCAAAATTTATTTTAAGGGGTACTAGAATCATGCTTGGATGCTCAGACATGCACATGGGATTCCAGAGACTTGAAAGTTCTTGATGCAGTTCCCCTGTTCACAGAAGAACTTGGAGATGAAAACATAATCTTGGGAAAAATCAGATATTGTGGTGGAAGGAAGCCTGTGGAAGATTAAAGCAACCTCTGCTTCAGCTGAAATGCTAAAATGCATCAGCAAATACCAACAGCCAATACATTTGGATCTGTATCCTACCTAAACTTCATCTTATAGGCCAGTCACTGTTCTTTACAGCCATGTATTTCCTTCTAAAAACTGTCCTAGGACAGAAGTTAAAACAATGAAAGAACAAACTCTTAATTATATTTTAAAACAGAAAAAAAAAAAAAAAAAAAAAAAAAAAAAAGCTAATCACACGTTGGTCTCCATGCTACAACCAGTCCCACTGGTGAGCAGTCTTCTTCAAGGCTGTGAAATTCTATGCACCTCTGTGATACGTATCAACAAGACCTACTTGGCTTGTGTCCATTGTCCCAAGTCATTGCAGACAACAATGCTTTGCACTCCTCCATTCACATTTCTTGTTCAGTGTGTACCACCTATGTAATTTTTGCCTTTCAGAGACTGTATGAGTCTCCAGAAAAACATTTTCTCTCATATCAAAAGGGTTGCTGTCCCTCAATATTTTTGCTTTTCTTTTCCTGCCTTTTTACGCATCCTTTTTATCCTCTTCATTGGTGAATTGTCTATATTTTATCTTTCTGTATTACGTTTGTGATTTCTTCTCTGCCTAGCTTTGTATCTTTCATTGTCTATTCTCAGCACTTTCAGACATTTTAAATTCTTAGAATGTGCTTTGCATCATTTTCTTTGCATAAGAGCTTTCTATACTTGTCTCTATTTTGGGAGATATCCATCTGTTCAATTCTCCTGAGAAACAGGTCAGAACAAAGGAAAAGGCTTTACTCAAACTGACGGGGAACTGAGTATCTGTGGCCTTTGCTTAGGTTGCTTTCTTTTTTAATTGATGCATCATTCAGAGGCACTTGGTTCTTCCCACAAAGACAAAAAGAAATATCAGCAAACTGAGAGAAAAGAATCCCTTTACTTTCAGACCATAATGATGTACTTCAATTGTGTTAAATAAATTTGTCCAATCAAGCACTTAGTCTCTTGGACAGTCCCTTCAAGCTCCATTATGATGGATGGTATTTTTGCCAGTTTTGGAAAAGTGAGATTAAAAGAACTGAGACAAGTGAAGAGCAAGAAGAGATGGACAAAAACAAGACAATTAATACAGTGCTAAACTACTTGGAAACCAAAAATCAGTTTTAGCACTACTGATAAGAATACGTATGAAAAAAATAATAAAAATCATGAATACACACACAAAAAAAGTTATATCTAGATACTTTGACACAGTTCATATTAAGAATTATGGCACATGTCTTGCCCTTGTGTCTGTTTGTATTACTCTTCCTATATCTCCTTGGGTGCACTATACTAAAGGCATTATCAAACTATATCACACATTATCTCTGTGAAGTACTATTGCAGACCTAGAGAGGCAGAGAGGTAAGACACAGCACAGAATACTGTTTTCCTCGTCCTTCAAGCTCCTGATAGTCACACATTTCCTCCCTCTCTTTCTTGAATGATCCTAATCAACATCACCATGTTATTTGATTTCTTTAAGACGGGGGACCAGGCTTAGGGCAATGAGGTTGCCATAAACTTGGAAAAATTAATGATAGAGGTAGGCAAATTACAGTGCTGGGTATTAAGACTGAGAACTGAACATACTGCAATAAGTATTCATATTCTGATTAGAAACTGTCTACAAATACAAATGCGGCTGTACATTAAATTGATGGATTTAATTTTTGTTTACATTTTCTACATTCAGTATTGATGTCTAACTGTGGCCAGACAGTTCAAGGGAAACCCAATCACTTGTCCCATGTACCATCTGTGTTCTGCATCCCTTTTCTGAGTTCTACATTATCACAGTTATCCCACTGGCAGCATAGGTGAGACCCAGGCTGCAAAAAGGCTGATCTTGTCTGTATGAGTTGCTGTCACACTAGTGATCACATCCTGTAATCTTATTATCTTCACCATGTCAGCAGTGACTCCACACTGAGACAAAGCTCAGAACTGTTACACTGGTTCTCTTCTAAGTACAAGCCCTCCCTTGCCTAGAGAAATAGCAGGAAGGAGGGATTATAGCTCACAACATTAGATTTTTGCTAACAAAAAAAGGATCAAAATTATGCTGATTAATGTAACAAACATCAACATTCTTACAACTTCAGTCAATGAAAAATTAAATTCACGTGAAATTAAATAAATATAATCAAAATGAGGACCATCTTTATAGTGTTACAAACAAACATAGAATTATACTAAAACATCAATACTCTGCTATCTCTAGGATTGTTCTTATCAGAGAAAAAGGGTTCATAGTGATACAAAGCAAGTGGCAGGCAACATAATAATGAACATTGCCACATGTTGCCTTCTAATAAAATTCAAAAGACAAATTAGGCACCTTATACTGGAGTGAACAGAACAGGAACAAGAATTTATTCTATAAATACATAGGTCAGAAAAGAATGGCCAAGAAGAGTGTAGCCCTCTAATAAAAAAGTAAGAATTGGTGATACATGTGGAGAATGGTGAGTTACTCAGGAAGTTCTTTGCCTCAGTCTACACTGGCAGTCATGTTTCCCACATCTCTCAATTTCCTGAAACTCCAGATGGGCACTGGGAGAGAAAATCCCACCCACTGTCAGCAAAGAGCAGATTTGAGACAAATTTGAGACAATGAGACATTGATTAAATTCAATAAGCACAGCTCTATGGGGCCTGATGACAAACATCCCAGGGTCCTGAAGGAGCTGGCTGATGTAGTTGCCAAGCCGCACTCTATCACATTTGAAAAGTCATAGTGGTCAGGAGAAGCCATTATCTTGAAAAATTGAAATGCCTCACTTTTTTAAAAAAGAGGAGAAAAGAAGCTATAGGGAACTACAAGCCTCACTTCTGTGCCTGGGAAGATCATGGAACAGATCCCTGTGGGAGCAAGGTTAAGGCACATTTATGCAGGACAAGAAGTGTAGCATCCCATGAACTCTCCCACTTCAGTCAATTCCCAAATCCTTGGCCCTGGCTATGGCAGTAACTACTCACCATAGAGTCAGTCCTCCTGGGGAGAAAAGCAGTCTCCCATTTGGACTTCTGCGCCGCAACTTCCCCTGTGTAACTTCCCCTGGTTTCCCCTTTCCCTGTCCCCTCACTGGATTGGTATCCCTGGTGGCCACCCCCCTTCCCCTGGAGACCAAACCCCTCTGCCCCACCCTTAGGTCTGCTCCCACCCCTTCCCCTTCTTAAGCTGTCTCCTCCACGTGATCACCCTTTTTTACCTTGCTGAGTTCCCTTCAGCTGCATGTGATATCCTCCGCTGGAGTAAAACCCTGCAAAAAGAGCCTTTCTTGCCTCTATCGCTGAGCCAGCTGTGGTGAGTGTTGAGTGAGGGTCTGACTGCGTTGCCTGAAGGTTAACTCAGCTTGCTTTTCTACAGGAGGGTTTGGTTGGGGACAGATAAGAGGCAGCAGCAACCTCTACTCCAACACCTGCATTTTTAAAGATGATACAAAAAGCCAGTGTGACTTTGCTAAGGGAAAATTGTGCCTGACTAAGCAGGTGGCCTTTTACAATGGAGTGACAAGGGAAGACTAGCTGATGTCATCCATGTAGACTTCTTTAAGGCCTTCAACACAGTCACAAACAGGGATAGACTATTAAGTCTATTAAGATAAGAAACTGGATGGATGCATGCATTCAGACAGTTGTGGTCAAGGCTTCTCTGTCCAGGTGGAGGCAGATGATGAGTGGTGTCCCTCAGGGTTCTGTCTTCAGACTGGTGCTCTTCAGTGTCTTCATCAATGACACAGATAGTGGGATCTAGTGCGCCCTCAGCAGGTTTGCAGATGGCACTAAGCTGAGCAGTGCAGTTGATACAACAAAGGAAGGGATGCCACCCAGGAGGAACTGGATGAGAAAGATGCCTATGGGAATATCATGAGCTTCAGCAAGTGCATGTGGGTCAGGGCAAGCTCAGACAGAAGTACAGACTGAGAAGTCATTGATAGCAGTCCTGCAAGAAAGGACTTAAGCATTCTTGTGGATGAAAAGCTGGACATGAGCCAACGGTGTGCATTTGCAGCCCAGAGAACATGAGACCATGGCCGTTAGGGTGAGGGAGGTGATTGTGCCACTCTACTCTGAGACAGCAAACCCTCATGAGACCCCACCTACTCTTTCCAGGTCTGGCATCCTCAGCACAAGAAAGATGTGCCATATCTTTCACAGGAGGGCCACAAAGTTGATCAGAAGATGTCTCCTGTGAAGACATACTGAGAGAGCTGGGGTTGTGCAGCCTGGAGAAGGCTCAGGGGAGACTTCATTGAGATCTTTTGGTACTTAAAAGGAGTTTATAGAAAAGAGGGAGGACATTTTTTTACAAGAGCATGAAATTATATAACAAGGTAAAATATTTTTAAACTGACAGGAGAGATTTAGATGTTAGGAAGAAATATGTTACTGTGAGAGTGATGAGTCACTGGAACAGGTTGCCCAGAGAACTTGGGGATGGCCTATCCCTGGAAGTGTTTAGGGATAGGATGGATGGAGCTATGAGCAACCTGGTCCAGGGGAAGGTGTCCCTAACCATGACAAGAGGGTTGGGATAGGTGACCTTTAAGATCCCTTCCTACTCAAACCATTTTATGAATCTATGAAAACCATGACGTGTAAGCACAGAAAAATTACTGGTGTTAAACAACATGAGAAGTGTATGCAAATCAAATCCATTTTCTGGAGTGTCAGTAACCAAGAAAGGGTCTGGAGAACACCCCTGTCTACTCGTAATTTGCATTTTGGAATATTTGCTTTGGTCATGTTATTTAAAACCAAGTAGACAGATGTAAGCAAAAGACAAAATACAAATGAAAGAGGCAGCCACAGTAAGTTCTCTTTTCTACATAAAAGATTAAAAAAAAATGTGAGACTGGTAGTGTACCCTTTTTGGCTTGGTAGAGTACACACTGGTATCTTTTGCCTTTCCACAAGTTCACAGATTGCTTGCGGTGGAGAAATTAATTTTATGCTCTGATTATTGAAGCTGTTCTACAAAGAGGGAGTAACAGACTTCAGCCTATTATTAGTGCACTAAGCTGGGAGGAGAGTTATGGGTTCTAATCCTTGCTCCCTTAACTGGGTCTGTATTTTAACCTATGTGCATTTAATGCAGAAGGTACAACTGCAGCCAGTGCTGGGATTTGTAACATTCACTCAGAGAGTATGAAATATTTAAAAAAAAATGTCCTTAATTTTAAGAAGACTTCTGAATGACAGGGAGACTCTAACAAGGATTAAGTTCTGTTCTTCTTACTCTGCCATTTAACTGGATGAAGACTAACAAAGAAAGAGTATAAAAATTATAAGCATCCACTAAATTCTGAAGCAGAATAAAAACAATTTATTTCAGAAAGGTAATGGGTTCATAATTTTCAATACTAGATGTTTAATGCTTCACCCACCTTCTTTGGGGTTTTATCCTGGTAGATTTGTCATTGCATATAATTAGACATTAGAAAGAGCTGAATATCACTCCTAGGTCAAATCTTGCAACTTTATTGTCAGACCAATACAATACATTTCTTTTAAGAAATAGGCTGGAAAATTTCTGCTCCTAGTTCTGTGGCTCTCCTTCTCTCTTTCTCTCTCACAGAATTAGAATTAGAATTAGAATCCGCATCCTATCTCTTCTCTCTCAGAACTAGAATTTGTCTAAGAAATGTTGACATAATCATGAATAATTCCCACTGGAAGAATTACTGACACTCATTATAGTTTTCCATTCTGAGACTACTTTCTTTTTCTTTTTAATGTTAAAAAACTGTACTTTTTTGTACTGAGAAAGGCTAATCTGAATGGTGTATTCAAGAAAGGGTCACCAATAATTGCTCACAGAAGCCCTATTTTTCATGAATGACCATTATCTGAGAAATTTCTATGTTATGTAAACGTGCAACATGACATTGAATCTTATTTGTGATTGGATACTGCCAACTGTTATGAAACTTCTTTCTCAATTTTTTGTTGAAATAATATCCCAGATGCTGCAGTTTCATAGGTTCAGTGGTAATGAATTTTGACAGATTTGTGAATGCAAAGAACTCAGATTCCCTTTTTGTTAAAGGGAGACTCTAAGGCATGAGGGATGCAGAAACCAACTTGGGTGCAAAACAATGATGCGGAGTAGCAGAAACAGTAGCTCATGCTATGACATAGAAGAAACCCCCTGTAGCCAGAGCAACACAAATGCTTTCTGTTCGTGCAGCTTTTCCTGTTAGCAATGTACTCATCACAAATCAGTGTTAATTTTATATGTATTTGTTTTCCTCCTCAAATGTTCACGGGAAAAACTATTAGTAGTTTGAGTAACAGCCAAAGGACAGACAAATACAAATCATCCAATAATTCTAATTTCAATGAATACAGAATGTTTCTATGGTACAGAAAAGCTGGAGATAAATTTCCAGAAAGCTTCAGAATCACAGAATCATAGCATGGCCTGTTGGCCACACTTCTTTTTGATGCGACCTGGGATACAGTTGGCTTTCAGGGTTGCAAGTGGTCATTGCCATCTCATATTGATCTCTTCAGCCAACACTCACAAGTCCTTCTCAGGCCTGCTCTCAATCCATTCCCCACCCTGCCCATATCTGTAGTTGGTATTTCCCTGACCCAGGTGCAGGGCTCTGTACTTTGACTCCTTGAACTTTATGCGGTTTGCACAGGCCCATCTCTCAAGCCTGTGTTGACCCCACAACAGAGCTTGGTGTCAAGATGTAGTGATAGGCTCAAAGGTAGGTGTCTGTGATTTTGATATCTAAAATTAGATATCTAAAATTTAGATATCTAAAATTAGGTAAGAGCAGTCTTAAGTTAATATTACTTCTGAGAATGAGTAACAGTTTGTGATATTGATCTACTTGTCACCACAGCTAAGTTTAGCCAAACCCAGAATCAGGGCTGAAAAAGCAGAAAACATTACCAGCAACAGAATATTCAAAGACAGGCCATAAAGCAGGAGATGTCATTTTGCAATCTGGGAGATGTAAAGAATGACACCAGGTTATACCATTAGTGCTGACTTACCAATAGGTACCTTATACTCCTGAGCGTGTCACTGCAAACTGCTGCTACTCTTAGGATCAAGCTGCTAACACGCAAAACAGCAAATTAAAACCAATGGATGAAAGGGGTTTCTGTCCTTTATTTTTTCCTAAAATATCTCTGATGCTTCTTCCTTTATTTTGCATGTGCTTTCTTCAGGTAAAACCATGGATCAGCAATCCTATCCGCTGTCTCTGAAAATCTGTTGATTTAAAAACTCGGTATGGAAAGGATAATATCATAAGGGGCTTCTTTGTCAAAACTGTTAACTTCTCTAAAAGTAACAAGATAATAAAAAATGCTTCAGGAGGCAGTACTGGCACCATGAAACTAACTATTATATGCTATCCCACTTTCAGTATGTATTTACTCAAGGAAAAGAGAACAGACCAACATTCCACTGACATATGGTACCAGAAGAGCAAAGAGATGTGTGATGATAACACAAACGATGAAGTTAAACTACCTCAACAGTTCTTTCTTAACTGCAAGTGGGACAGCCCAAAGTAGTTAGCATCATGACATTCAAACCTTAATTATTCACATTTTCACTCTAAAAACACCACCTGCTTTAGCTTCTTGTAGGAAATAAGAGTTTTTCATAATACAACAAAGATAAAATTTTATTCACCTCATGCCACGAGTAGTTTGAAATACCTTTTTAAGCTTAATAGAAATAATAGGAATGAAAAAAGTACAGTTTTCAGTAGTGCAAAAGACTTGTATCAGCATATCTGGAGCTGATGAATTGCAAACATTCATTAAAATAACCAATGATGGATTTCAAATTAAATCCATCAGCCATGAAAACTGTAAGTCATTCACAACTGAGTATATCATATATCAGGTGTCAGCAGAGGGAAAGAGAGGTCTTATACCACAGACGTGCTGCAAGTATCCCTCTTCCACTGATATGAGACAGTCTTGCTATCTGTCCATTTCTTTCTTGCTTCCTGATGCTGCAGAGAAGCACATTAGGAATAGGCATGCTGGCATCACCGACCATCCAGGCATCACTGGGGTTATGTAACCCACTGACTGTCCACTGTTGGTTACCATGGCTATTACTTTGTTATTAAATGTGACATAAAGACACTAACAAGACTTTTCTTCTAAATAAAGTTACATTTATGCAATGGCAAACTTTTCAGTCTGGTATACATGCTTTGAGAAGGCACCCAATGTTCAATCCCCCAGAGAGCTAGAAGGAAGTGCAACAAACTTTTGATATTATCATCTGACATATTTGCTTAGATTCCCTCTACAGTTAATGAAGAGAAAGAAACACTTCTGTGGCATGGTTCATGTGTTCTATTTTGGCTCACTTTAGGTCAGGATGAGATAAATCCCACCTAGAAATGCCTAGTTTATTCTACTTATCTAGAGAATCTAGCTGACTCTGCACTAGAGATAACTAAAGCTAATTGAACCCAAACTTTTTTATGCTTTCTAAATCCCATTCAGGTGGTACTGTGTACTATTAGGCATGTGCAGAGGCAGGGACTCAGTGTCTACTCAGTATCAAAGATAATATAACCATGTCTATATAAAATTTACATGTCAAAAGTCCCAGGCAGTAGCTGACCATAAGTTTCCTGATTCTGGTTTCTGGGTTCTGGTTTTGGACAAAGTTCTGTTTAATGAGTTAGTCACTGACTTTTCTTCCAGATCTGGAATGCCATGACTATCCTGCCATACTCAAAATCCTAAGAGAAAGTCTTCAAAGGATGGAAATGCTCTAATCTTCTCTATGGAGTACAAATGTTAAAGTAACTTCAAATCAACTCACAACTGAAGAGTGATGCAGTGCTGAATAAATGAGCGAAACAGTACAGCACCTGATCACTGAGCCTTCAGCTAACAAGAATAACAGGAGACTATGGTTTATCCCTGTCACAAGCCTCTGCAAAACAGAAAAGGATCTGACACATACTTACTAGTATTTTACAGCAAACCAGAGGAGAATTGGAGCTAAGAGCCTTAATCCAAGTGCCAAATGTAATCTTACATTACACTGTAACTCAAATCCCCATTCTACATCTATTGTACAAGACTGTCTGCTGGAAAAACAGCTTGTGTAGCAGAAGGAAAAGGCAGTGACAGGCTACTTAGACAATCTTATTTAGCATAATCTCACTGTTTGTCTAGCATTGCTTAATGTCCACAAAAAAGTGATTTTAAACTTTACCTATCTGTTTCTGTTAATTTAATTTTAACAACAAAACTCAGGATCATTTTTAATGTACTTAGAAAAATAGAGTCTGACTGACACTTATAAAGAAAATGGAGTGTGAAACACATATCCTTGGATCTCTTTTCTTCACCTGAGAACAAGAATACTGACAAAGAGGTAGTTTCTCCACAAAGCCAGACAATTTTTAGATGAGCACTTCTGTTTTTGTCATGCTGGACAAGCTTGCTTGACCATGTTGAGAATTCTTCCCTGTTATTGTGTATTTTTCACAGCACTTCAAAGGAATTCATTACTTTCCTCTTTTTTTTTTTCTCAGAGATGACTCTGGACAGCTAATTACAATATGTCACACTATGTCAACAATCCTAATTGACTCCTAATTTAGAGTAGAATAAAAGATGACGGTATATCACAAAGGCCCTGTAGATAACACAATCAAGACCTCCTTTAAGAATTTTCTATTTCAGCAGATTGTACTTGTCTGTCCTGAACTAATGGAACAAAAAAGGGTTTGAGGGGGAGGGTTGAAGTTTTCTGTTGGGGTTTGTTGTTTGTTGTTTTTTCGTATTTTTTAATTTTATTATAAATGGCAAAGGGATAAGAGTTAAATTAGCTGGAGTTCTAGAAATGAGATATAATTCTTGTTTTTGATGAGTCATAATTTTCAAGGGAATAGGGTGTTTGTAGCTGAAATGGACTAGCTTTTGAATTTATCCCATAGGCCATTTAATTTATGGCTTTCATCCCTTTTACAAACCCAATGAAAAGTGATCTGACCTCTAAAAAGCACATTTTCAGAACATCCCATAAGACAGCAGGAAGGAATGCAGATTAAGAATGCAGTTCCAGCACCTTGCTCTTTAAAATGCTTTTAAAGCCTGTCTTACACATTCATCTTTTAACAAAGATGAATGCACATGACAGGTTTTATCCTAGTTGGCCTAGTAAGGCAAAAATAATGTTAAATCAATGCCAAAGTGATCAGGGATGAGACCAGGATCAAAGTTCTGATCAGCCCACAATGGATTATTCTATCTTAAATATTAGAAAGAAATTTTTTTAAAAAAATGTTAGAAAAATAGAAATAGGTCCCTGAATCAGCTAAGGTATCTCACTGCTACCATAAACTAAATTTTACTCATCAATGAAATGACATCTGGAGTTAAAAAAAGCTAAACATAAACTTAGTGGAGGACATGACCACCATGGAATTAAAACAAAATTAGAGTTCTTGAATACAAAACAGTGCTTAAAGAGTTCAGATATCCATCAGAAAGACAATGAGGAGGGTGGAGGGAGGGGAGAGGAGCAAACAATCTAATTAATATGTATAGTGTTAAGTGCAAACCTTTAAAGTCCTGTGAGTGTCTTACACTTGCTTGTGGAAATAGTACAAAGATTTTCAGCTAGTTCTTCAGGCTTTAAATGTCCCCTTGATTTAAATTGTTTTTCAACATCATACAGTAGCTGCACAATCATCTTACAGTAGCTGCCCAGTGGACATTTCATATCCATTTGAGAAAATAGATAAGTAACATTTTCAGAGAAAATGTGTATTTTCCATTAACTTTGTCACAGATGGTTCATGCACAATGATTCCTTCTTCCTGCCTTGTATGAGAAAGCCAGTACACAACACACAGCTGGCTTTTTATGTAGCATGCAAACCCAACGGAATGCATAGGGTCTCTGTGAGCATGAAAATGTGTTCACATTTTTTAAATATTCCATGCCCTTGTGAATAATTCGTCACCTCCTCCAGTGAAGGAGTCAATCCCCAACAGAGAACATCTGGTCTTTAGATCCTACATTCTGAAGCTAATGAAGCTACTGAAATGCTTAAAAACAAGCGAGTTACCAAGCTGAAGATCTTCTTTGCCTCACCAGTATTGCTGTCCTCCAGTACTCAGAAACAGTGTGTTTGCATATACAAATATTTATGTACTTGTGTAAGTGCAGGGATATATCCTCTGACTGATCTTTTTCTCCTTTGTCACTCTATTCTCTCCTCCTGGGTTCTTGAATTTCATGAATCATAGAAGAACAGAATTGTTTAGGTTGGAAAAGACCTCTAACATCATTGAGTCCAACCTTAAAACTAACACTGTCAAGAGTACCACAAAGCCATATCCCATAAATTTACATATCTTTTAAATAAATACCTCCAGTGATGCAACTCCACCACTTCCCTGGGTAGCCTGCTCCAGTACTTGACAACCCTTTTGGGTAACAGATTTTTCCTAATAAAATCTGAATCTCCCCCAGAGCAACTTGTGGCCATTTCCTCTTGTCCTAGAGCTTGTTACCTGGGAGAAGAGACCAACTCCCCCCATTTGTTTTCTTTTCCTTCTTAGAACACCTTGCATGCTTCTTCTCTCACTAATAGTCATAGAAGTCCCACTGCAACCAGCAATCTGTGCAAGACAATTGGAAAAGCAAGGCCACATAGTTTGAAAAATTATAGACACTATTATAGAACATCTCCTGCTACTGGGAGACTATAGTTTATATATATATATATATATATATATATATATATATATATTTTTTTTTTTTTTTTTTTTTTTTTTTTTTTTAAGACCCTGTCACAATTCTAGACTGGGATCTTGGTATGACTCTCCCAAATAAATCCTGAACATGGATTGACATTTAACACGTTCTGAGGACTGTTCCCAACGGACAGGCTGCATTCATTCTCCCTTCTGCAAGCTAAGACTGATGGTGCCATTTCTTACCAGCTGATCTTAGGGCCCAGGAAAGTTCACAGTTACGTTTAACTTGTATTGATATGGTCAGTACATCCTGCAGGTCATGCATGTGCAGTGTTTGTTACTGTTACATTGATTTTAAGTTGTAGGACAATTAACTGATTATTCCAAATTGACTTGGGATATAATCAGAATATTGAAATGCTTCCAGTATACTTTGAAGTAAGATTTATATGGATTTTAAAGGGTGCCATTTCAAAACTGTGTTAATTATTAGCAGAGTCAAACAGAAAACTAAGATTCAGTTGCCCACTGTACCCACCACCTACAGGCCTTATTTTTATATGTTATATCAACAGGAGAACAATGAATTACCATATTCCTTGCACCATTTACCTGAATAAGGTTTGCATAAATTCTGACACTGAAGGTCATTGTCAAGTATCACATTTTTGAGATTTGTCAGTACAGATACCTAAGAAATACTAAACAGCCAGACGCTTCAAATACCTTCTGCAATTACCTTTATTAAATAAAATCCTTATCAGCTGTATTGTTATTGCAAAAGAAATTACAAACACCAAGACATATTCATAGCAGTACCTGATTTCTGCAAAAGAGTATTAATCAAGAAGTTTTAACTTTATCAACTGCACAAATGAAAAGGCATTTTCCTTTACTTATTACAAAAAGCTCAGTGAGGCAAAGAATAACAAATTTTAAGCCTCCAGAGTTGAACTTATTTCTCCAGCTTCACAATACTTTTGAAATACCTTACATTTCAAATCAAGGAACATACAGTTTAAAGGTGATTTACACAATAAAGCTAACATCCACCTCACTTTTTCATGTCAACATGGTTTGTCTTAAAGCATAAATTGCTATACTTATGAAAGTTCACGTTTAGTTAATGATTATAAAGCTGTTGGAATCTATTAAATAAAAGTATCTTTTACAAGGAAGATGTGAGGACTTATTGTAGGACTAGTAACCAATATTTAATTGAAATTATGCAGAGTGCAGTTAATGATTTAATTAATTTTTATAAAAACAGCAATCAACAGGAAAAAAATACAGTTGTGCGAGAAGATTTCAGCCTTACAGGTGAAACAAAAAAATTTAAACCAAATATCTGAGCTGATCTTAATTTGACATGATTTCTGCCAATTAAAGAACTTGTAAAGAACTAAAGAAATGTAACATCAAATTTGTGACTCCTGCTTTTAGAGCATTTTTAAAGGCAAATTATAGCAATTAATGTTTTTAAACCAAAATATTAAATAAGACTTCTAAATCAAACTACAGTTCAGAAAGTTTTATGCCAGACTATTGTCTTACCTATTATGAGTACATATTTTACTTGCATGATATGCATGTAATCTGGCAAAAGGCAAGTAATAAAATTACTTTTTCAATCTGTCAGGATACTTAACAAAATACTTGGACATTACTAGATGTTGATGTAACAAAATCCATATTCCATGCCACATCTGGAGTACAGGAGCATAAAATAGGTCTCACTAGTATGTATATAATACTTTTTCTTGGTATTTTGTAGTTCTACCACATGTTTTGAACATGCATTTTCTTCTTGAAAACAGTTTTTGCATTTGATATTTAAACACAGAAGCAGGACAAAGAATACAATAGCTTAGAAATTTGGGGTTCCACCAATCATAAATGATTATTCACTACTAAGGAAAAAACTCTAATTACTCTAAAATATTGTATGTCAAAGATTCTCCTGATGTATGCCTGCCTATGCTGATCTCCTTCACTAGTAAGAAAAAAAAATCCCATTGCTCTTCTTATAATCTTCTGAAACTTCCCAATAGCTATAGATCTACAGCAAAGCAAACCCTTTTGTAAAACATCACTACTCACAAATATTTTCTATAGCTTTAACACTGACATGTGTAAAGCTGCCCAGAGACAGGATCAGTGATGGAGCCCTGGCTAATCTTCTGTGGTGTCTCTGGTTCCATGGCCAATTTGGAAAAGAGTAACTGTCCTTCCAAATTTCAGTCAAAAATGGTGTTGGTATTTATTCTACTACCACAGAAGAAAAGAAGATAAAATTTGCCCACATAATAAGTAATCCCTTGTCTATCCAGAGAAGGAATTGGTAGCTGCAAAAGCAGTGTACTAAAAAAACTGGAAATTTCTTTTAATAGTGTAATACAGCCTATTCCTAAAAAAGATGCATTGCCAAAGGTGCTAACCTCAAGTAGCTTCCAAGCCTCAGAAATGGGCAACTTTTGTGCTTTAGGCCTTGGACCCAAACCAATCGATAGCAGAGCATGAATGGTTTTGAATAAGCACAGGGTTGCTAAATCCTAGAAGAAAAGATAAAGCCAGAAAGAGATTCCATTCATTCTAGAAAGGATCTCACTAAGTGGTACCAAAAAAGGATGATTTAATGTGTCTCATACAGCTAAGCTTTTAGAGTTTCTCATGATGGCAAAAAACAGTTGAGAAAATCCTTACATTATCTGGAGAAGTGGACAAAATGTCATGACAAGCGTGCCCACGGTAACTTCTCACTGGTACAAAAATAAGCACTCGCTTAACAAAATTGAAACCATGAGATCTGTGACTTCTCCTAAGACTGTGCTAACCTTGATTTAAAAGTCAGTGCAAAATAATCGCTATACTTCCAGCAGCTTCTCTGGCTTGATTTACAAAGGTTAATAATGCTTTCCACGTGCCACTGGCTTTCTGATAGCACAGACAAATTACTACCCAAGAAAAGAAGCTACTTTAGGACTTTGCTTAGAGGTAGTGTCTCTAAACCATGAAAGAATTCCAGTCTCCAAATACTCCTTTACATGTTTGATGCTAACCTACTTCCTTCTTCTCCTGAGCCATCACTAGAAGAATGAGATTGAGTATAATGTCCTGTGCCATACTGCTTAGTTGATGACAAGCAAAATGTAGACAGTGTTTTATTCTGGCCCTAGATGTTGCTGCCAGGTTGGGGCTGATGAAACTTGGTGGCCTTCAAAGTCCCTTCCAACTCAAGCCATTCTATGATTCTATGAATGAAGAAGTAAGAAGTACAATTATTCATGGCAACTCGTAAGATTACTTCCACTTCACCTCTGTCCATTCTGTTTTCTCTTCCTGATTTTTTCTTCATATGTTCTTCCACTTTCTTCTACCCATTTTCCATTCAGACTCAGTTTTATCAATAACATTAAACCACCCTATTGTTTAATGTTTCTTTTTTCCCCATAGGATAATGAGTATTTATTATGATTCCCAGTAAGGTGGAAGAGAATTCATGATTTTGTCTCTGCTAGGTACAGTTTCTTCCCAAAGCTTCATCTGCCAGAAAATTAGGTGGCTGTTTTCAGGGAAGGAGTGTTGAACATTCAGATTTCATATTTTATTTTCATATTCAGGAGGTAAGAGAGCAGAAAAATGTAATGTGTATATCTTTATCTATATCTATATATATTTATATCAATCATTTTATAATATTTATAACAATCACTTGTTGAAGGGATTGCTATACATTCATAATAAAACAGTGAGTGGTCACAATGTGCTGTGCTGATTTAAAGGACATTCAAGTCACAGTCCCAGCAGTCTGGGAAAGCAGTCAGAAATAAGAACTTCCTTTTTAAAAATGGAACTTCCATTCAGTAAAAATTGTTTAGATTCTGAAATAAAGTCACAGCCAAAATGAGGACAAAACATTGAGATATCTTGGGAGTTAGTGGGTCAAATTTAATTATTTTTTAAAATTTTCATTTCAATTCTATCCTTAATTCTCTTCAGGTAAAGTGAAGTCTCTGCATTATGAAAAAATATAAGCTGACCTCATTCCTTGCCCAATGATTGACCTTCAAAGTGACTCCTTTTGTCCACGATCTCTGCTGGAATTTCCAGCAATATTGCACTGTTTTATTTCCAGCCCATAGCTGTTCACATTTTTGATACTGTTCTCAGTTCTTCTGCTTCAGAAAATTCAATACAAAACCACTAACTGGCACTAGAGGTTGCTAACTCAGAATAAGTGTTTATTTTTTGAGGTCTTTTTCCCAGTCATAATTCATGATTCATAATGTTCTTGAGGTGGGATTTATTGACATATGACATAGCCAGAAAAAAAAATGAAATCAAAATAAAGTCAGTTTTAGAAAAATAATTATTTGTATCTTTGAAATATAATTATTAATTTAATTGAAATGAAGCACTTTTATACCTTAATGAAATTCTTTAAAAATCAAATGTGTTCACATGAATTGTTGACTTTTTAATTCAGTTAATTCAAGAAATGCACACTGGATCAAGGCCTCTGTATTCTACCTTGGGCAAAGACATCTGTAGGTAATCATGGAATCATAGAATGGGTTGTGTTGGAAGGAATTTTAAAGATCATCTATTTCTAACAGTCAGGGACACCCTCTACTAGACCAGGTTACTCAAAGCCACATCCAACCTGGCCTTGAACACAGGGATGAGGCATCCACAACTTCTCTGGGCAACGTGTTCCAGTGCCTCATCACCCTCACAGTATTCTGAAGTTCTTCCTAATTTCTAATCTAAACCTACCCTCTTTCAATTAAAGCCATTCTTCCTTGTCTTAGCCCTGTGTGACCTTGTCAAAAGTCCTTACCCTGCTCTTTTGTAGCCTCTTTAGGTACTGAAAGGTGCTGCAAGGTTTCCCAGCTGCTGCAAGGTCTCAGAGGAGCCTTCTCTTCTCCAGGTTGAATAACTCCAATTTTCCCAGCCTGTCTTCATAGAAGAGATGCTCCAGCCCTGTGATCATCAATGATAAAAATCATGGACATTTTTGCTGGATGAAACTGAAAAATTGGGAAGAGGATTTCTTTATTTCAAAGGTTAATTACAAACATCATCTTGCACAGATAAAACACTATTAAAAACAGGCAAGGAAAAATATATTAGCTCTGTAAAAAAAATTTGGTTGTAAGATGAAATAGTTATTCCATTTCTCTAATATAGCAATAAAACTCCTACTGAGGTCTGGACGAAGGCCTCCTTATGCACCTAGGAGTCCATAAAAGTCAAGAAAAGTTCCTTATCAAAGGAGCTTGAAAATGAAAGAAATACATCAAGCTGTAGGTCCCCAAGTTCAGCAGCTTCTGTGCTGTAGGGCACACTGCACAGCAACACTGGCCTGCAGCAAGGGATTGTTCATGGCCTGACGTCTCTGAAGAAACCCCAAAGTTAGAGCTTCCAATGGAAATATGACTATTTTGATGGTGAAAGATAAAATATAAGAGTTTTAGTAAATATTTCAGATTTGCGGGACTGCCCAGTTCTAATTAAAAAATCCATATAAAGGAAAGACTGCTGGCTAGCTCACCAAACCATGTCAATTAACCACCTGAAGGTGAGAATCAGTCATGACTTGGCTTACTTAGAGATAGATGGAAATGAGCAAGCAGCACAGCTGAAGGCTTTTGTTAGACTTAGTGTACTAGTCACAGTTTAATAATTTAATTTCCTTCTGGCTTTCAGTCTCCAAGGAACAGATGAGCTTTGACACTACTCCTTTACCAGAATTGCAAAACTCCAAGCCCTTGAAAAAGTAATAGTCAAGAGCTCCTTAAATTCTCACTCACTTGAACATTTTCTTACCCATTATATATTTTTCAGTAGGAAAATATAGCATTACTGTCATCCAATGCTATTAAGTCATTTACACAATTAAAAAGTAATTATGAATGAGTATTGTTGGATTAGATGAAAAAACCCTGTATCACTTGTCATGCATAATACAGCATAGCTTTGTTACATATGGAGTTTTGAAAGGTGAAATAAAATGCAATCATTTATGTAATTAAATATAGACAGGAACACAGAACCAGAGTGGAGCTGCCTATGGTTTGTGATAGTCAGTTTGTATGTCAGCAGACAGAGTGAATTTAAGTTGAGTCTAATTACCAATTTTTGGAAATTTTCAATTGCTTTTCATAGAAATTATTAGCACATCATATCTTACTAAATAGTATTTATTAATGTAATTTAAAAACCTACTGTATTAAATATAATTTAAACATCCCTTGTAAAACTCAGCTATTAACTGACTACACACAGGGCACTAGGAAAAAAAAAAGAAAAAATAAAGGTTTTTACATTAATTGCAGTGCTTTGATTAAGAGTATTTCGAATTAAGGTAGTTGTTCTTCAGTCTTCATGTGCAGAAGCCTTTGAATTTAAAAAAATTTATAATGATTAGACTCCTTGCCTGCTCTGAAAGAGCTAAAGAGCCAAGATTGACAGCTCAAGCTGGAGCTTCCAGAGGAAATGTCTAGAGCTACAGAGTAGGAGGAAAGAACAAAGGATTTGTAACCATGCATCAAGCCAGTAAATTAGAGGAGTAGAACACAGAGGGACAATGGGGTAGAAAAGCAATTTGGAAAATCACCTGCTTGGAAGTGGAAGTTGATGTATCAAAAGCTGCATGAAAGGGAATTTTTAAAAAAGCAGATAGTCAAAAGTCTGCCTTAGAATTCATGATGTGTCACATTACTCTTTTGGCTTGCAGAGCTCTCCAGGCTTGCATCAAGCAGCTCACACATTAGAGAGGCTGCTAATCTCAGAAGCATGTCCCTTTTCAGTTCTGGAATCACACCTACATCCTCCCAGGTTGGCCCAAGGTCAGGTTTTTGGGATCCAGCTGGGATGTGGATGGATTGCAGGGGCCTGTCAAACAGCATAACGGTTTCCTGATGTGATCTGCAGAGTGTTCCTACACTGCAATGTGACCACTGTTCTAACAGAACTCATTTTAAACAACATAGCCCAAAGAAAATTCTGCAAGATGTGTAGCTCTGGCAAGGACAGTGCTGTGCCTAAAATTTGAGGTACAGTGAAGCAGACTGATGAGATTCATCAGTTCCATCAACTCTTCCTTCTTCACTAAGCCCTACAATGTATTAATGGTACCAGCCCCTGCTCTCTTGCAACCCAGACTACTTCAGGAAGCCAACTGATAAGGCTGGTTCCATATTATACTCAACGTCTACTGTACGAGGAGCCACAGACTCTCAGGGCAAAAATGATCTCATTCTCAAAAGATCTAGCATTAACACTTAAATTAAATAATGACTTATTCATTTATGTGAAATTTATTACATTGTATTTGAGATATAAGCACTCAATTTACTTAGGTAATGTTTTATTAATTTTAAAAAATTACTTGAAAGAGTAACAAATTTGACTTGCTACTTAAATAATTTAATTCTTTAACTGAGTAATTGTTTTACCTTACATTTCAAAAAGTATAAGAAACTCACTGTTGTTTCATGCTGTGAAATAGCTGTTCACATTTTTTAAAAACCACCCGTGTTTCAGAGATGTTTAAATGTTAAATGTTAAATCTTAAAGTCAGCTGCCATGAACTCCTCAAAGCACAGAGTGATAACGTATATATAAAAATACATATTTCTCCATAAACCTCAATTTTTCATCATTGTTCAAGTATAAAATATTATTTAGTTTATTTTCCTAACATTTAAATTACAGTTTATTTTACTACAGAAGGTAAAAACTAACCTGGAAATATCAAATTACCTTGGATAGATATCTTTACCCTGGAAAAACAGAGAGTGGAACTCTTAACTTTGTATTCAGTCCAACTCTTTATAAGTTGAACTCAATGATCTCAGAGGTCTTTTCCAAGCTAATTGATTCTGTGATTCACTGAAGTGAGAATATGTGAGAGCATCAGCCCTAAGAACACCCAGGACTGAAGGCTGCCTACTGGCAAATACAAAATAAAAAGTTAGAAACTTTATCTTCTTTCCATGGGAAAGTTTGGTGCCTTGAATGTCATTTGGAGAACATGCCAGCCCCAGCCCGCATTCAGCCACCCTCTCCATGCACACTGCTGAGCTCCCACTGCAAAGGCAGGGTCCTGGGAAACCTACAGTGAAAGGCAAAAAGGATGATCAATGTCATCCTCTTTATTCTTGGGACAAAATGAGGTAAATAGTTTTTTTCATCTTGGAAGATGGATTAATTAAGGGGGATATAAATGTTGATGAGGGATACAATCATAGATGGCATGGAGGACGTGAATACTGAAGGGATGGGGAGACCTGCAGAGACCTCTGTGAGAAAGACAGTTTGGGCTGTTCCATGCTGGGCACAGCTGGTTCCAGTTGTCTTCAGCTGACCCACAACAGGGTCCAACAGCCAAGGGCTGGAGCCTTGAGTTAAACATAAAACATACACAGGAAAATAATACAATGGCATAGATGATATATATAAAAGGAGGTAATAATAATCTTATAGATGACATGAAGCAATGTTTTAATGTTTTGTATCAAACTGACAGTTTTTTTCATTAATAATCTGATTATTATTTTGCTTATTATTATTAGCACAAAATGCTACCAAACAGAAATAAATAGATGCACATTATTTTTTACCATATTTTTACTTCTTGAAAATAAAATTCCTCTTCAACTGC
Organism: Vidua macroura; assembly: GCF_024509145.1. Taxonomy (NCBI): domain Eukaryota; kingdom Metazoa; phylum Chordata; class Aves; order Passeriformes; family Viduidae; genus Vidua; species Vidua macroura. The sequence goes on along the minus strand of NC_071572.1, from coordinate 57,204,825 downwards.
TTCCTTTAATGATGACCATTATCTTCTGCTCTAATTTATTCTTTTTACTAGAATACTTTGCTGTAACTATTAATTATTAAACTAATTGGCTTTTGTATTAAGATATGATAATAAAATTCCTTTCTTTTCTAAAGCCCAGTACAGGTCCACACTAAAACCCAGGCCATTTTACTGGGTTTATATTTTCTCAATACCAGTTCTGTTAATTTACCATTTCTGTAGTGAAAAACCTTCACTGCACTGAGTAAACTGTTTGACCAAGGTGCCCAGTGAGGCCTGGAGTGAAATCCCTGCTAAGATACAGGATACAGCAAGATTTCTGGGCAGAACTGAAAATACAACCAGAGGTACTTGCCTATAGACCCAGCAGAGATAAAGACAGCTGGGCAAACAGCACACTTCCCATGATATGTGGTAGGAGCTTAGGGATAGGAAAAGGGTTGGGGGTAGGAGAGCAACAGAAACCTTTCAGGGCTTAATCAGAAGAAAAGGAGTGAAAGCTAAGACAACAGTCTTATGTGCTGGTTACTCAGTGCTGGAGAGCCAAGGGTGGAGACCCCAAAAGATATGGCAAAGTTTTTCAAGTGAGAAGAAAGTGAGGGGGTATTGGCAGTTAGCGAGCCTGATGAAAGGAGGAGATGATGATTGTGGAAAACATCTGGGGAAGTCTTGCTCAAAGCTCTCCAGAGAAAAGCCTGAGAAGTTAGTTGAGTTAATCAAAGATTAACTCAATTTTCTGTGTAACGTTGTATCTGGGACTTCTAAAATCTGATTCCTCACTTGACAGAAAGTTTTTATGGTGATATTTTGAAGGGCAGTTTTTGTACTGCTAAAAGAAATTCTCCATATAGAAGTCATTTGGAGATTTGAAAGAGCAGTTCGTTGTCAGGAATTACTATTTTGAGGTAAGTACAGTACTTCTTGGTTGCTTCCACACCTTGATAGGAAGGAGAAGCTTTTTTCCTTAGCTCTTGAGATGTAACTTTGGAAAATGGAAGGGAAACATAAATTGCTTTTCTTTCAAAAAGGACAAAAAGGAACAGAGAAAACCTGATGGAGATAATGTGTTCTCTTTGTCCTCTTTCTCTGAAATCCTACTTTGGGAGAGATGGATGAATAACTTCCAGAGCAAAAGTTAAAAAAGAAAGAAGTTAAAGTGGAAAAATAGAATATATATATTTAATTGCTCAGGTGGGTAGAGCTGATGATTTGAATGGCTATTGGTGCTTCAGGATTATAATTCATATGGGTAGGCTGGGCAGGATATAATCTTGTGGTTCCTTTTGATGGCTTCGTTGATGCTTCAAAATACAATGCAATGAAGCACACCTTGTCCAGAGAATGTTTAACTCTCCTTTACATTTTTTATGTCTTGACCAATTTCGGAGCGTGAGCAAGATGATCTGGTTTCCAGATGCTTTGAATGGCTCAGATTTATTTTGAAAGAGCTAGTCAGGGAAAGGCATACTTACGAAGAGTCTTAAGAAAAACCTATTAACTGGGAGGGTGGCAGCACATTCATTCCACCTTTTTATACTTAGAAAATCTCCAAACAGTTCTAGTAGATTGTACATTCTCACTTAGCTAAAATAATTTTAGAAAGTAGCATATATAATACTGAATCAGTCAAAGGTACATTCCAATCTCAAATGTTACTCCTTAATTCTTTTTATTTAACAGTCTATTTGCTAGCTAAATGCCATTTATTTAGGTTCATAATACCATAGAATTAGTATTTTTATTGTAAAGAATAAAATTCTTGTTTCATCAAATGATTTACTGTGTAGAGCTGTAGGAAAATTGTACAATCTTTTTCTCACATTTGCTATTTTTATTTTTCTTTCAGTTTGGTATTGTTTTCCACCACATAGCTTTGTCTCCTGCAGATTGTCAAATTTGTCAGGATTCCTTATTTGTTGGAAACTTTTCAAGCAGAAGGGTTATTCTTTTACTAGAAGCTCTAAAAATATACCAGAAGGTATGACTTGTATGATGATAACCTAGGCTGCAAGAAGGGACACAAGTGAATAACAGAATACTAAATAAATAAAACTGACTTTTCTTTCATCTGCACAATTCAGCTGGGAGCACTTCCTTTATACGAGCTGTTGAATTTGAGTAGATCCAGTCATTTATTATGACAGGTTGCAATTAGTCAGCATGCTGCTTATGTTTGCTTCAGATTCTGCTTGCTGGAATACAGAAAATGTTTGAACAGAAGAAAGCCATAGGACCTTTGACTAACTAACCTAACCACCGGTCTGGCTGAAGGTGTTAGTTGGTTCAATGCTTACATTAACAACAATTTTCAGGCAAAATGCTCTAAAACACAGCTGTCCTCTGAGTACTGTTCCTTCCACTGCTTTATTTATGTAATGTTTGAAATCTATTTTTATAATATAAGATTATTTAGGGTGGGTTTTTTTAAGTTATTATATAGTCTGCAATTTCTAGCACAAGGGGAGACTGAAATGGAAACTTGTATCTATCTCTACTATTACACAAATAATAACAACATTTAACAGCCTTTTGTCTCTGAGGCATTAAGACAGCAAATTGAACTGCATTAATGACTAATTAGTGTTTTTAGCATCTTCCCAGTGCATGACTCAAGAAAAAGGTAATTTTCTTGACTTTTAAAAATGTATGCCTAAATATTAATATTTTCTTAAATTGAATATCTTTATATTCTTAATGGGAAAATGTAAAATTTTATTTTAAAATTTGAGAACACATCATATTTAACTTGAGAAATTTCCAGCTATGGGAAGTTGTGATTTCTTTTCTCTGTATTGTGGAAAATTTATTGTTATGACAAATATGTTAATATAAAGCATACAATTAAGAAAAGAGGGATTAACATTTTTTATATCATTGTCCATAGATGGAAACAGGAGATATTGCATTACCTATATCTAGTCATTATAGGGTGTCCATACAGTTTTAAACATGTAGTTTTTCAAGTGATTGTTCTGAACTCCAGCAGGCTAGCTTTCGAGGTTTGTAGCAAGAAGATAAAATTGAAAGAGAAGTTTGATTCAATTTGGTGAAGAAAATATAAAAGCAGAAAGAGGTCTGGAGGATCTAATGAAGCCATCTGAATTGTTTGGAAGAGATGGGTGAATAACTTCCAGAGTAAAAAAAATCACCATTGCACCATGGGTATTTTTACATGCTTGAATTTCTTAAAAATAATTTCAGTCCACTGTCTTCTTGACCATGAAATGAAGGTTTCTTCCCCCAGATTTTAATCATATTAATGAACTTGGAACTAGCAAACTACAGAATGCTCTTAATAGCATATTTAAATTATTAAAACAAAAGGGTTATTATGAAGTGAAAGAACCCCTTTTCTTCCTCAGATTCATTGCAGGTTTCTACCTCTATCCTGCTTGCTCTGGAAATTTGTTCTCAAAGCTTTGTTGCTCTTCTTAACAGATATGGATCACATACAGTCACCTAGAGTTTTAAAGATCAAATTTAGATTAAATTTTTCTCAAAAATAAAAAGAAGCACCTATGGGGTTTATTTAAGCAGGGGGTTAGCTTTTGTTGACAGATCAGAAATCTTCTGAAGGACAGCAATATTTTTAATGTTTCCAGAAGAAGAATACACTGCTTTTGCTTTCCTGTATTGCAGATAAACTTAAGCCATTCATGTACAGCAAAAAAAAAAAAAAAAATGATAAGAAAATATTTAAGCACTAAGTTTTACTTAAATCTCAAACTCCTGACAGGAGAAAATTGAACTCTGTCCAGGCTGCAGGTCTGCTGTCATTTTAAAAGAACAAATTTTTTTTGCCACTTGTTTCCTACATGCCTTTTTAAATCTTGTATAAAGTCTGCATTTTTGTATCTTTCTGAGGGCTTACTATCACTATTCCTCAAATAAACAGATATTATAGTTAAAATTATTTTTTTAAACATTCAGTGCTCCATCAATTATCAGTGGTCAAACTCTGATAATTTCAGTGGATAGATATTCTAACAAACTTTATTATAAAAATGAGCCTCTGCTTTTTATTTTTTTATTATATAATTTTTAACTTTTCCTGAGTTCCACAGATTATCCTGTTCTTGCTCTGGGGAGACTATCAATCATTAGAGTTTAAATGAATAACATTATTTTGATGTGTCTGTCTCTAACATGGCTTCAAGAAGAATGTGAGATAAAATATCTGGTATAGCTCTTCTCCTATTGATCAGGACACTTTGTATAGATCCTGGTTACATCCAGTTTGAATTGCCTAATGCTAAGCAGGATGATGAACCTGAATTTTCCACCTACTACAGTGTTCCATCTACTAGGCTATAAAAGAAAATGTAGATATACATTTCTCTCTAAATAAAATTGACAGCATTTAATGAGCTGTTTCTCCAAATATTTGTGAATTATGGGAATACAGATTGGGTTTGTTCTCTATTAGGAATGAAGCATTTCTAATGGGACTGAAGGGCAGAAAGGGACAGTTCTGAGATAAGCAGAAGCAAAACCATGAGTTCAGAGAGCTTTTCATTCAAACTGAATTACCTTTAATTTAACATTCTGCACTAGCAGGATACAGGTGTTGAACTGAAGTCTTATGCTTACTCCAGTCTTGCTTATATTCCACCTTGTGATATTCTCTCTCCTCTTTTTCTCTGCTTCTAAATCCATTGAGATAACAGTGATTTACTGCTGCTCTGACTCATAAAGATGTACTAAGAGTCTAATCCAGGAAGTCAGTAGGATTTTTGCCACAATGAATCAGTATAACCCATGTTGCATAAAATGAACAGACATAAAGTGCATTTCAGGACATGATATGGCCTTGTACTGTCTCTTGTGATGGTGCATGGAATTCTTCTAAAGAAACCAGCTACAGTCGTGTTTTTACACGATGTGGAAGAAACATTCCACCTGGAAACTAATTTCTCCTTCTATTTATACTGCTGATTCTCCATATCTATTGGACTCTGTGAGATCAGTATAAGCCACATCATTTCCAGAGTCTTTTTGAAGCCATACCAACTAAGCCTGTAAATCTGTCTACCTTTTGAATGTCTGTCTTTGAGAGCTACCAAATCCCACACGGCTTGCAGATTTTTAGATTGCTCATTTCTCAGGTCTATCATCCAAGGTAACTGCACCCCAAAAAGACATAGAGAAAGGAAAAAGGAAGAGACAACTCAATACAATATAAGGCTAGATAATCAGTCAGAACTTGCAAAATCAGGAGCAGATGTAGCCCAATTAAACTCAACAGTTTCACAGGTATTCATAGGAATGACTTTAATATAAACCACAATTCTCTTCAGTGTTCCTTAATTTTTTTTCCTAGAGCTCTTTAAATTTTATATACTTCACCAAACTAAACTAGAAAATGTATATGGGAAAGGCAATTGGAGCTTAGTTAGATATAACTGACTTAAAATTCAACACATTGTTTGATTTTGGGACCATGATGAGTCACATTTATTTAGGGGATGAGGGTTAGATGATATCACATATTCGTTTGGTTTTGAATACCTGGCAAAAGGTGTCCACAATTAAAATTGTTATATGCAAGATCTGAAGGTTGCTAGAAAATGCTGGAACTCTAGACCTAATTGGCTTCAAAATGTACAATTCATTCTCAGCAGCATGTGCTGGAATTTGTCATTGTCTCACTACCTGAAGATTGTTCTATCAGCCAGAAACACAGCCTATATGCCATTTATTCTTTTCAAGCTGGTGCTTTCCTGACTGCAGTTTGAGGAGTTTATTGAAGGGAATAGGCAGAGTGATAATGCAAACATTTGTCATGCATATCTGTTGTTATGGTATTAGCATTAATCCTTTGAATTCCTATCATATTGCAGAATGAAAAGGTTTTCTTCTGATCAGGTGCTGTAACATCTGGAAGACAGAATCCACCCATTTTTTTGTATTTTATATAATATTTGGATTAATTTATTTTTCCTGGAAATTATGTAACACATATCCTTCCATGGCATAGCTCCTTAGTTGATGTGTACTTTCTTGGTAAGTTAGACCTTACTAAAGTCCTTCCTTGCATTCAGCGGGGAGCTGCACCTGCAAGTTCAAAGAAATTATGCAAGATATTACCATCTTGAAGTACCTTTAAAATGCAAACTTTATATTATTTGGCTTTATTTATTCTGTTCTTCAATGCCTTATTTTTTTCTTTTACCAGTGCACAATTTACTTCTTAAGAAGATGAGTTCTACCTGTGAGAATTTGTCAAAATCCTCAGGAGAATTTGGTGGCTTGACCCTGGCCAGCAGCCAGATGCCTGCCCAGTTGCCTTCTCACTCCCCTTCTTCAATAAGGCAGGGGAGAAAATATGATGAAAGAGCTCATAGGTATGGTATGGGCTCCTCCATGGGCTGCAAGTGGATCTCTGCTCACCCATGGACCTCCATGGGCTGCAGAGGGACATCTGCTTCACCAAGGTCTGCACCATAGGCTGCAGAGAAATCTCTGCTTAGGTGTCTGGAACACCTTCTCCTTCTTCTGTTTCACCAGTCTGGGTGTCTGCAGGGCTGAAGCACTCTCATATTCTCACTTCGAAGAATCACAGGATCAATTAGGTTGGAAAAGACCTCTGACATCACCAAATCCAACCTATGACCCAACACCACCCTGTCAACTAGACCATGGCACCATCTGCCATGTTAAATCTTTTCTTAAACACCTCCAGGACTCCACCACCTCCCCAAGTAGCCCATTCCAATGTCTAATCACACTTTCTGTGAAAAAATTCCTCCTAATTACCAACCTAAACCTCCCTTGGCATAGCTTAAGGCTATGTCTATTTGTCTTGTTACTTGTTGCCTGGGAGAAGCGACCAAACCTCACTGTGCTAACCACTCACTTTCAGGTCCCTGAGCTTCCTTCTCTCTGGGATAAACAGCCCCAGCTCTGTCAGCTATTACTCATAGCACTTACTCTCTAACTTCTCTCTCTTACTGTGCAGCAGTAAGATACTATGATACTTGAATGACAGGAAAATCCTTCAATTCTGTTGACACATTTATCCTTATTTTCAGCCCCATACACAATAAAGTTTGCCTCTTTTGATTTTAAGCTCCTCAGGATGTGAATTATATCTTCTTGTACACTAGTAAGTCCATTGCACAATGGAGTGGAAATATTCATGGGGTTCTAAAAACAATATTAGGGAAATTTCATCATATTTTTTAGGACATGAAAGCCCACATGAAAACCAGTTGTTTTTACTGCTCATTATTTTAAATGGGGATAGATTAAGAGACATCTTATATAAAATTAAAGAAAAATGCTAATAGATACAATCAGCCAAATATCTTCACAACAGGTAAATATTATAAACAGTGGCAAATATTATTTATAGACACATTACTTTCATCTGATCTGGCACACTAGTTAATAGCGACTAAAAATAATTATAGGCTGGGATGTTTGCGGATAGATAGTGACCTCATTAATTGCTGTGATGGAGATACTGGTAGCTCCCTGCAGTGAGTCATTATAGAAGTGCATCAAATAACAAACAATGACAGCTAGCTCATAGTGAGTGAAGTCTGACAGATGGTCAATAAATTCAAAACTGACACATTTTTGTATCTAAAAGGTAGGTTTGAAGGCTTTTGGAGTTCTAACAGTGCTTCTCCTGATCACCAAATCTGGGTCATAAAAGTTAATATCCAGTTCAAGCCTTTCAAATATAAAGGAAAGAAGAAAAACCCAAATCCTCCAGCGAGTAATCAAATTGCAGTAGGCTCAAGTTTCTAAATACCAGTGACATTTCCTCATACACTACTGCTAGGAATGCTGCATCATTTCTAGTCTGCCACTGCACCATGCTGTGCACCACCACAATGCATTTTATGCTAATGTGATGAGATGTCACGCAGTTTGATATGATGTGGAACAACACAGTGGTGAAAACTTATGGACCAACATAATTACTTTCAGATAAGAATTATTAACTCAGCTGGCAGAACTCAGATCTAAATGTGCATGATCTGAGGATAAATAAATAGATTACATAGATTTACTGAGAACAATTTGCAAGAATGGATAATCCGTTGTGTCTGACTCTGCAAACAGTTCTATTTAAAGTGCTTCTCCCTATACAATAGTACACACTTGTATTCATCTCCCTTTTGCCCTTTTCAAGACCGCCATATTTTATTAATATTTACTTGTTTTCTGAGTTTTGCCCTTTATAATTAATTAAAACAAACATTTTTGGGGGCGTTGGTTATTTTTTAAATAGCTGAATTGGCTAACGCTGTTTTAATGAAATAACTCTCTTTCGTAGTAGCATTATTGGAAGAGTAATCACAAACCTGGTAATTAAAAATGGATGCCTAGATCCTCAGCAGGAATAAAGCACTTTTCAGCTTTGGAGCAGAGCCAGTTTCCTTTTCTGCAGCACTGTCCCTGGAGTCATCATGACCCATTTATTGAGGGAGTTACACTGGACCAGGGACATACAGCAAAAGAAAACTTGCAAATCATGTTGGAAATAACAACTGTTTGACAGTTGATTTTACTTGTAGTTGCTGGGCTTGTTTTTGGAAGCACTGAAGACTCTATGATTTTATTCAAAATTCAAAACCCAAAAATGTAGGCAATAATTGTGCAGGCAGAAATCTACAAATGAGTATATGAAAATAGGTACTGTGCTTTCAAAAACTGAGGAAAGGGAAAGGGAAGGGGAAAGGGAAAGGCTCCTATCTAAGCAAAGGAGGACAAAGTAAACAATGAGCAACAGTAGTAGAAGACACAAGTTGTAGATTGAAGTGATTCCACCAAAAGATTTCAAGAGGGCCCAATACACTGGAAGGCCCTAAGGACCAAGGATGCATCTGGTAGTTCTGCTCATTGCCTGGGAAATAGGTGCAGGGCAAGAATAGGTGATTTTTTTGGTTATATTTAACTTGGAATACTTCACAGTGCAGTGAGATATTCTCTAAAAGCCTAAAGAAGAGACCTGGCATGAACACATTTTATGAGACAAAGGCCACTGTACACACTTATGCTACTAAGAATAGAGAGTAACTGGTGACAACATGGCACTAAGACCAGAATATTCAGTCAAAGTCATCCTTCGGCTGCTATTCAAAAGTCATTTACTGTTTATAAGAGGTAGAAATGACACAGCAGCTTCCTAAATAGTATGGTTTTTCAGTTCAGCTACAGAATAAAGCAGGTGAAGAAAACACACATTTAGTTCAGCTTTTGTGTTGGAAATATTCTTGCTGGGTATTTGAATGTGACAAAGGAGAATGAATTATTATACAGCCACTGATAAACTTGTTTATGAATCTCATCATACATTTTCTAAATATGGGATCCATAAAAAAGGATGTCCTGTGTTGGCCTAAGGGAAGTCACAAAAATATTTCAAATATCCCAAAGTATCTTATGTCTCTATTGCCTTTATCTGTCATTCCCTATGCTCAAAGAACAATCTACTGTAACCAGAATCAAAACTGTGGGGTTCTGTTTTCAGGCACATTAGTTCAGAAAGCCTGTTGCATTCCAACAAGAACCAAAAAAATTGTTATGTGACATAGATAGCCATCCATGCAACTGAGGGAGAAAAATTACAAATAATTTGTAGTGAACTGTTTAGGAACAATTGATAGGCAGCAATTTGTCCAAGAAAATTATCCATTCACAAGCATTAACTAATCAGTGAAAACTATGACTCAAACTAGGGCAATCCAAAATCAGATAAAAGAATAAATTCACTGAAACCATATTTCTAAGTAGTGAACCAAAACCAGAAACAGGTCTCCTGACAACCACTATTGTCACTAGCCATTGCTGATGTTTGAAGCTACTGTTACAAAAGAGAGGAAACTTTCAAATGTGTCTGATTTTGAAAACTGCTTCCTTCCTTTTCATTGTATATTTTTCTTTCTTTTTCCATTTGTTGCATTTGTGAAAGGATTCAAGAAGAACTATTTGATTTTAAAGGAAGCAATATTTCAAAGCTAGACTAGATCAATGAACAGAGAAAAAAAATATGTTGCTTATCTTTTTTTTGCTCATTAATGTTAGACTTTTAGGCAGCTTCTTAAAAGAGTTATTAAAAAAACCACAGGAAAACTAATACACTTGTAATTTTTCCCTTCTTATTGCCTGTTCTAAGCTCAGTAATACTTTTATAGGCTGTATTGCAAAACAACTATAGATGATAGAGTGCTTAAGGATTTCTTCAAGCAGATTGTTATGAAAATGAGTTGACCTCATCCCCTTTTGTCAATAAAATAGGATATTACCAAAAGGCAGCTTTTGCAATTACATGTGAATTGGTTTTCAAGCTTCACAGAAAGGTCGATTCAAACAGTGACAAACATCACCTTGGTAGGCACCACTGCCTACCTCCAATTTGGGAAAGCTTTTATTAGCTCACATTCATGCTGAGGGTCAGCTTTTCAGTGTTCTTTTCTGAGAGACTGAGGCATGAAAGCTCTTGAAATCTCCATTTACTTAATGAAAATAATATTACTGAATGAATGATAATCAAGTGATGTTTTCATTACACCATGTAATTTTCTGCCAGTATTTCAATTCCCCTTAGCAACATGCATCTGTGAGGGTTGTAACCTATCGGATCTTTACAGCAACTATCTCTCAGTCCTGCAAAGGACAAGTTGACCACAGGAGGGTTAACCATTTGAACATACCAAAGTAGCTGTCTAGAGCTCTCTTTGCTTCTCCACTCCTAAACAGAAATTTCTTTGTAATTTTCTTTATTGCTACTTATTTCTGCAAAGTATATGTCTTTTGATACAGTCATGTTAATTGATAGCAGCAACACAGAAGTAGGGTCTTGTAAAGTGAGACCCATTGTCAGAGTGTCATTGTCAGGAGTGGGGCTGTGCTCTGCAGCGGATGGAGAGCTGGGAACCAGGAGCTGCAGCAAGGATGGCAGGGCAGGGACCCAGCTGGCAAAGGACATGGACCGTGAATGAGGTGAGCAGAGCAAGTCCCATGACAGAAAGCCAGTTTAGCCAGCATCTAGGAGCCAGGCAAGTCTGTGGTGATGAGGAGAATTCAGGGTGAGCACAGGAGTTCAAGTCATCAGGTCAAGGCTAGGATCAGTGATGTGCATGGCAGATACAAAAACTCATGGAAAGACTGAGGTTTAGGATCCCTCCCGAACAAATAGAAACCAGAACTCAGCTCTTTTCCCAGCAGTCTGACTCAAGGTCAGAGCTGCACCATATCACTACTTGCCAGGAGCCTTCCTTTTAAATATCTTTTGGAAAGATACACATTATCTCTAACAGTTAAATTTAATAGGTTAGGACCAAATTAAGGTTATAAGGGATTCTAAGGATGGAAGCAGGTGTTTGTGTCAGAGTAAGTTTCAAGAGGATGCACAGAGCTAAATAAAATAAAAGCAATGCAGAGGATTTGTAGAGTAATGTCTATGACAGTTCATTGTTGAAAAAAATCACTGCAGACAAAACAAGACTTTTCATAGTTTTTCAGTGATTCTATTGAAAAGAAGTTGTGCATTTCATCTAGTGAAAACCTTTCTGAAGCTAAGGGCTTATTTTTATGAATAGGACTTAATAAATAAGTAGATTTGGTTGTAATCATAAGCATTTTATAACAACATGTAATTGTGAGGCTGTTTTGTGTGAACAGAGATGTATCCAGGAAGAACTTTGAAATCTTTAATGAATTTAAATTGTATTTGGCTAATACGTTTACACTTGATAAAGTAAGAAAACCTTTTTGCAAAGAAAAATCATTACATTCCATCACATTTTTCCTATTTTTTCTTATAATTTTTCATCTAGAAATGTTGCTATGTATTTTAAAATAAAAAGACAATTCTAAGAAAAAATAAAATTTAATTAAGCCAACAGAAATCCCCTGTTCAGAGTGACGTATTTTTTCAGATTTTTAATGCTGCAAAGAACAGAGAGGATTGTCTCATGCTTTTGTCTGGACTTTTATGTTCAGCTAAAATCGGTTATTCATAAAGATCTAGTTAAGACATAAAGATATTTCATGAACACTCTTAAATAAATTTCAACACCTATACAATCTTAACATCTTTCTGTTTCACAAAATGATTTGCAGTTCTATTCTTTAGAAACAAAAGCTTATGAAGTGTTAGGTATAATAGTAAACTAAGATTCCCTCGTGAATTTAAGACCTAATACAAGCTTTCTGACTTTTCTAGTATGTTTCAGTTCTGGAAACAATTTTTGAATTATATTAGTACTAATCCACTGTGAGATAACAGTATATAATAGAATATGAAGAGATCCAATTATGGTTTTCTGTGTATACTTCAATAATTGCAAAATGCAAGTGATTCTTTTTACAGACAGACATTCCTTACTCTCATAGATTTAGTGTTTATTATGAGCACAGATATGTGCCATAACAGAGGTTATGTCACCATCACTGATTGTACTGTACTTTAACTATCTATATATCAAAGAATTAATGTAAATTCATTAATTTTCCAAAAAAACAGGTTAGCCTATAAAGAAATTTTCAACTATCTAGTATATAATATAATTTTTTAGACCTTGCTTAGATACTGTTATGTAGCAGATACAGTAGGAACATATTGACATACTGGGACTGTTTGCCTGGGCTTATAAAAATTGTTAGATCACCTCAGGATTGGATTACACCAATTTAGATAAAGATATGGCAATTTAGGTATGTCAAAAAAAGATTCAGTACAGTCTATGGAATTACCAGAAAAACAATGAACTGTGGTGTGGTTCATTGTTTATTTTAGGTCAGGAGGTTAAGAATCATAACAAACACATAGATCATTTGGAGTGCTCGTCCAAGCTTAGCAGGTTTTCCTGGTTCAGTCCACTCAATATTATGAGACTCATGTTCAAAAAATTAAATATGCTACTTCTAGAAATACTAGCAACAGGCCTAGGAGTCATAGGGTTAGAGTAACTAATATGACTGACAGTCTTAATGGGACACCTCAAATGAACTTTTTCAAAGATTTGGATTAATTAGTTAATGGATTAATTAGCTAATATTATATCGCAGGGAAGCATTATTAGCAGAAGCATGGGTGATGTGGTTTAGGGATATATAATAATTAATAATAAAGGTAAGCTAGAGAAGTCCTTCTGTAACTGTAGAAAATAATAGCTGGCAGGAAAGGTAACTCGATGAAAATGCAGCATCACCAGCCATATTGCACCATGAGCAGCACCAGCCCTGTCAGCAAGTGCTCGATGCTGGGAGCCAGCCAGACTGTTCTGGTCGATCACGAGACATTGGAATGCAGTGTAATTTGGGAACCACCATATGGCAATAAACATGGGTACACAGATACAGGGCAGCCCCTTCATCACAATGTTATTAGGCACCAAGAACACTATGTGACAAAAAGAGAGCAGACTGTCTGGGGCTGCCTTGTTGCTGCCTACATATATTAAATATGTTGGCATAATGTTTTGCTTTGCAACTTTGGAGAGATAAGTATCCTGTCTGAATTTTTTTTTTCAGACAAAATATTTTATTACTGTAGTCAATTTTAACACACAAATCCTTCTAGTTGCATAGTTAGAGAACTGATAGCAGTCTCAAGGATATTGCTGAAATACTTACAGCCTGCACAAAAGCTCAGAGTTTCTTGTGTGTTAATTTGGTCACATTTCCTTCCACAGATGAAACTGCTTATATTGTTCTTACTTGCAAATGTATTTCTGAACACTGAAGAACTTAGGTTGACACATTTAAAACAGAGATATTTGAAGCTTGATAGAACCTGATGCATGTGCTATTATTTTTTCTTTTACCTTTTTTATTCTTTTTACTTTTCTGCCATGCACATCAGTCAGGATGCTTCAGCATGCACCAAATAGCATAAACCGGCCTCTGCTTTCTCTTGTTTTTTTAGTATTAAGTCTAAAGTGTAGCTACCTGCTGAGACAATAAACATGACTTCCCTTGACTTTTCAGTAAATGGAGCTCACTTCTGAGGCCCTGGGGCATATTCAATCTAAAATACAGATATGAGGGCTGGAATTAGAAATTTCATGATCAGCGAAGTGTACTTAAAGCAGCTACTTTTTGAAGGGGCATTCTTTCATCTATTAATTATATTCCACTTCCTACTCTCACCAATACTAGCGACTCATCATTTTACATATTTAATGGAACATGACTAAAAATACATCAGAAAATTAATCGGTATTCATACTGTACTGAAAAATTTTCAGACTTTCCGTTTATTTCTTTCAGGCAGGCTGCTGCTTCGAAAATCTAGAAACAAAAGGAAAGGACTTACAAAAAAAATTATTATGACAAGATAGCTGCAGGATATAACAGAAAATCAGTGTTCACTGCATAGCATAGTTCAATATAGAAAGTAATTTCCAAATCTTTTTCTCTGTCTTTGGCTGCCTACTTCCTTGCATGTCATATATCACCATACAGTTTTTGCAAAGTAGATAGCATAGTGACACTACCAGCCTCCCTAGGCCTCATCTTTAAAGTCGAAAATATATAGAAATAGGGATGGAGAAGTATGCTGATTTGTTTTAGAAATACTTTAATTTTGCTGATCCCTCAAAATAAAGGATACAAAAAAGTTTACCCAAGCAAAAAGAGTATGCTATAAGAAAAACTTTTTCTTTTACTACAGTTTTCATGCTGGATATATCAAAACTTCAGCATTTATTTAAAAAGATATCAATATATCAAAACTTTAGCATTTATTTAAAAATATATTTCCACCTCTTGTATCTGTGACAAGAAATTCCTTTAAATTATTAAATTTTAAAATGTGAATGCTAGCACATTCACATTCTTTGTTAGCAGGACAAAACACACTGAGATTTTTTTTAAAAAAGGAAATTCACTTATTTACTCCTAAAGAGTTTTCGATCCTTAGAGCATCACTCATATGCTGTAAGGAAAGTAGGATTTACAACTGTACTGGAATTAAGACTGTGGGAAATGAGAGTTTGGGAATTAGCCCATGGTGAATTTTCTGGTTTAGACTGCATCATTTAATGCCTAGGTATGTTCACCCTTCCCGGAAAGCTCCCAGCATGCATACTTCCATATTAGAGACTGTAGAAAATACTAATTAGCAAACATGGAATATATATTGAAAATTGACTAAAAGTGAAAGATGCTTTTGTGTTTCTCTGAAAAAAAAAACCCTATGGGATAAGATAGGACAGGATGCCATGGGATAGGGAGGGGATAGGGAAAGAAGGAAGACAAGCTGCTTGAAAAGAATACAGAAGTTGCATAATCTGTCTGACAGGTAGAAGGAAAGAAATCACGAGTTTTTGTGTGCCCAGGTGTGAGGGAAGAGGTCATATCTGATTTAGTTTTAAAATCAATGTAAGTTAAAGAAAGTGTGCAGAGAATGAAAATTTCTCTGGGTTACTAAAAGTGCAGGATATCAAGATTTTCAGTCTAAAAGTTATGACCCCAATCAATCCAACTGATGACTGGCAAGAAAAGTTATGCATTGAAATGCAGGCAAGGTAGGGTTTTTTTTTCCCAAAATCTATGTATTTTCTGAAATATAAGTAAAAACATCCATCAGAAACCCTCTTAAGCCAGTCATTTTTTATAATGTACTTAATGTTCATACCTTAAATCCTGCCTTTTCTGTTCTTTTAATCTAGAGCAATAGATATTACACAAAGACTAAAGCATGTAATTTATTATGGAACCTGAAGATCAAAAATGTCCCAAAGACCTAACCACATGGTGAACTATTATTTGGAGGAGAAACTAGAGTTTCACCTGTCTAAGCACACTAATCCTACCTGTAGTGCTATACAATCACTCCCCCTTGCTTGCTCTAGCCTTGTGAATCCTTAATTACTTTATGCAAAGTGGAAAAACTTTAAAAGCAGGACATGAGAAGAATCTTGCCAAAAAACACCCTCATGAACTCAATGATAAATGTAGGCAAAAGAGATATCCTCAGACTATCCTAGCCAAGGAAGGGCCAGAACTTGATTCATCTGCATTTAGAAGAGTGTCTTGGATACCTGTGAGGCTGTTGGATAAAAGCGAGAAGCACTTACTCTTTGTATAGCACTATTTAAAAATATTCTCCAGGTGCATTCTTCCAGAACAAAGACACTTTGGGTCAAAGTAAAAAAGTTATGTGCACTAGAAATTCATTATTTTAGACACACGCCTTTAGACAATAATCAGGAATAATTTCAGTTTTAATGGATCCATTTCCTAAAAGCACTTAAGAAATTCCACAAATTAGGCTGCTTCTCGACTTCATCTTGCAGTGCTTTACCTATAACAGAACACATGCAAAACCAAGCAAAATCCTGGACTGAGATGGTAAAATGAATGCAGGACCTGACAAGTCTCTTGAAGTTTTTAAAGTGTTTGGAAAAGGCCACTATGACCATGTTGCAAAATACAATCCATATGGGTAACCTTCAGATCAGATAGAAGCCCAATAGGATCCATAGAAAAATGTAGAACAATCTGCTTCTGGCAGCTAGGAGTGGCTTAACTTAGAAAATGACAGAGCTTTAACCTTGTACTCTAAGTGCTTAGTGGAACAAGGATGCAAATAACACTTTAGGCTATGTTAATTCATACCCTTTCCATGTATAAGCAAGTAAATTTTTTAGTAAGATGATAGTCATATAATTCATACTGCCATTATTATTATTATTGTTATTGTTATTATTACTGGCCCAAGTGACGTATGCTTTTTATGTTTATGATATAAATGAAAGGTTTTTCTTGGTAGGAACACCAACACATTTCATTTATTGCTAGAATTTACTACAATAATATACCACAAGCTTGCATTTTAATAGGGATAATTAAACAAAATGTCAATCTAGTTACCTATTCCTAAATTGTTGGAGGATAATTGCTAGGAAAGTTCTATGTCTCTGCATTGGAGGATTTTACATACAAAACAAAGCAATACATTATGAAATATAATTTTTAGTTAGTCCCCTTAGCATGGAGCACAAACTCCACATTATCATCACAAAATTATTGAATGCATAAAAGCAAGATCTCTGCCTTAGAAGGTAATTGTCATAATTCAATTTCCTATCTTTTTCTTCATTTACATTTAGTGGTTTGGGGTTTTTTTTCTTTGCTTTTTAACACTCAACAGCAATATGCCTTCTCCAAAATCCCTCATATCTCTACATGCACCGGAAAATATACTGGAAACTAGAGACAAGAACGCTGATGTAGTGTTTCCAGCCTGACAAACATTTATATTTTCATTAATTTTGTGTTAGTGCATGAAATTAATTCACCAGTAAGTTTTACTGGAACAGATGAAAAGTTTTTGAAAATCGCAGGGATTTATATTCACTGGATTTTTTTAAATGTCTTTTACTTTTGTACTTAAAATTTATGAGTGTTTATATGCAGATTTTTTTTTCATTTTCCCAAAATATTAATTCAAATTGCTGACAAAACTCCCAAACTATAAATGATTATAGTCAGTTATTGACCCTAAAATATTAATTAATCAAGCCTGTTTCCTCCAGGCTGATAAACAGGGTGCAAGAGTTTTCTAAAATTATTACTATTACTGTTGTTGTTGAATTTTTTCATTGGGCTTGATTTCAAAGTCTGGCATGTTGCCTTCTCTGTATATTAAGAGAAAGAGCAAAATAAATAATTGCTTGTCACTTCTGTGTACGTTACAAACTCTCTGTAATGTAAAGCCCACATCACTTAAGTAGATGAGGCAGAGGTTAAGCCTAAGATGTTTTAGTGCATACGGGAAGTTTGCACAACGCTAACACTTGGCACTAGCTGAGATTTAACTGTGGCCTACTTGTATGAGTACTGGAATTTGCCAAACAATTTTGCATGATTATACGTTAGTGTTGCAAACTGCTTGTGTGAAAATATATGATAAAAAAAAAAAAGAGTGAAAGAAAAGAATCAGAAAGAAAAGTGATAAATAAAGCACCAGTTGAATATCCAATTACAAGTCAAAGACAAGCAAGGCCCAATTAAAGCAACAAATTCTAATTTACTGAAATAAGAAGATCCAAACTGGAATTGTGCAGAGCTGGAGAACTGAGAATCTTGCTGGTCAAGGTAAGCCAGCCTTTAAGATGTCTGGGTCTCAGCAGGTGTGAAAGTAAAGGATAGGATTTAGGCTTTAAGCAAAAGTCCAAACAAATCTAACATGGAGTGACTATTTCCTGGGGAATTTCAACAGTTGGAGATATAAGTATAAATTATATAGATGAAACGAAGTAAAATAATATTTTTGGCAATTCTTCTTACAAAGACAGGAAACATGGAAGTTTGAATAGTAAGGTATGAAGTGCAATTTCAACTAATGAACATTTATTAAAATATAAACAAATTTTTTGATGCAATTTTTGGTGTTTTAAGTAAATACAATGAAAATTAAGTCTCACAGTTTCATGCCCATTTTCATGGCACTGCCTGGAGTTGGCATTTGAAATGCTGTATTTGAAATACTTTATTTGAAATACCAAACAATTTAGTTGGTGAACCCACTTTATTAATTACTTTCAGTCATAATTTAGCACCAATAATGTAAATTAAAAATAGGAATGCTATTATACACACAGCCTTTGGCTAATATTCTAAAGGTCTCTGCTAAGACTGGAAGTCATGACCAGTGCCTGCTCTGCAGTTTTGTGTGTATGATTCAGAGTTGCTTTTCACTTCACATATTGCCATCCAAATGAGGCACACTTCTTTGTGCAAAGGGAAGTTTCATGACTAGAGTTTTATTATGGCTATTTCTGATAAAATTTCATTTTGAAAACTGCTTTTAAAACCATTTATGTACCCATTAGCTCTCAGTGCAATATATTAATTAGATAATTGCAGAAAACAGCCCAATGAAGGATTCTCTATGGAGAGTGTGTGTTTCTAGTTAATCATGCAATGATATTGCATTGCCTACTTTGTGTAGCAGGTGAAGAAGAGAAAAAATGAAGACATAAAGAGACCTCGTTGACACACCCATGTTTAATTACCCTCCATTCTGAGTATTTATTTGCATAGATACTTTGCAATTCTTCATAAGACTTGCAAGTACTACGTTACTATATTTGATCATCTCTTTGAAGCTTTTCATTGAAGATATTATCATTCCTAACCATTTTCCCAGTCTCAGTGCAGAAATTCCTTGCAACTTCACTTTGCTTATATTGAAAAATATTTAAAACACACTTTTATATCCTCTGTGGACAAAATTAATAGTTTTTGCAAATAATCTTATGAGAAAATGAGTATCAAATGGGCTTTAATTGTCAAGGTTGATCAAGATCATTTCTCTGAAGACTGGTTGTATTCAAATAACTGGGAAAATGAGAGACATTTCCATGAGGAAATGAAAAAGCACAACAAACAGCAGATATTGTCAGCAAAATGGCACAGATTTTGAAGACTGAGAAAAAGTACCACGTTTCATGGACAGTAATGGGGTTTGCAATGCTGTGTCTGTGTCATCAGCAAATGGATATTTTCTGCCTTGTAATCTTCAGTTTTTTGAATAAGTCTCTCTGGGTTTTCGCATTTAAATCCTTTGGGAGCAAGAGATTGTAAATACTCCTCAGCCACTAGAGAATAACTGTTCTGTAAGGTATATATGCTTTGGTGCTCAGAAGGAGGCCCATAGCAATTTTCCATGCAGCCAACCTCAATATAACAAAAGAGAGTCACATTCACTGTTGTTATAGACAGTTGCAGAAACTTACTCACATTTCCAGTTTCCAATGCCAAGCTACTACATCCTCAGGGATGCAGAATTTTGAGAAAATGAACACGTATTTTATGTTATCAGAAGCAAAAGATGTTTCTCCAAGAGGAGAAGATCTTGCCTTTCTGTAGCTATCACATTTTTGCCAAGATTATAGACAAAATTAATGGATAAAAGAAAACACACTATATAATCAAAGACATCCTCCCTAGAGTTTTCTTATGCCTGGAGGATGAATTGCTCCAGTGGACGTTCTCCCTGCCTTTCATGATGAGGTCAAGAAACTTGCTGTCACTACCACTGTTGTGATTAATGATCTGACTGGCAGTGACAGTAATCAAACCATAGACTCTGTACAGCTAGATCATGCTAGTCTGTCAGTGGTTTGAGTCACTGCACTGGCAGGAGATCTATATGCTTCTCCTACAGACATCTCCTTGTGTCCTTCTTGAAGAAATTTTTCATGAAAATATGGGTGAAACCAAAACAAATCATGACAAAAAAATTAAAACATTACATTTTTAAAAATCAAGTGATAAAAACTTTAGAACATTTGTAAAAAGAGTGCATAATGAATAATTAAACTACTAATAACATAATCCTCTTAAAAGCATAAACCACTGCTTGCGAAGATTAGGTGTCTAACAGCTCTCAGTACAATGAAAGTAGTATAAGGGAAGAAGCTGAATTTCCTTCTCTATTTCTCTGTTTTTGTAACAGAGTTACAAAAGTATACAAAGATATAAAGTATACAGAGTTACAAAGTATATCCACTTTGATTATATTTTAATAAATGTGCATTAGTTGAACACACAAAAATATCTGTATATAAGTATTAGTAAGCAAAAGGTTAGTATAAAAATATCACATTGGCTAAACAATGATAAGGGTTAAAGGGTTAAATTTTGAAACTGGTTTGATGGCAAAGTCCACTGAAAATCTGAAGGCAAAGACAGAACACAGGAAAGGAGATGACAGCTGAAATGAAAGAGACTGATAAAAAGGTTATACAAAAATAACAATGGAAAATCTATTAAACCTACTCTATTCTCAGAAATAAATTTCAGCTTCCATCTGGTTAAATGCTATCTAAATTAATTCTTTGAATCACACCAGAGATAGAGTACTAGAAATAGAAAGTACTTATAATATTCTTGAATCTAGTTAACAAGTCACTCCTTTTCAGTTTCTCACTATCTGAAGTTCTCTCTCCAGGCCTATCCCAGAACAGGATATTTAGCACATCATGAGGGGAAAGATGAACATTGGCATTGGCAAGTCAAAAAGGAGCACATTAAGAAAATGAGACTTCCCAAATACTTGGGAAGAGAGCAAGTGAGAGATCCCTGGAGGCAGCCTAGTGGACTGTGGGCTTCCCAGCAGTAACTCGCAGTTTTGTTTTGCATGGCAGCTTTGCTCTTTAACACACTGAGCAAGATAGAGATGAAAGCCTTAGCAGATGAAGTTCTCAGCTGTATCAAGAGGAAGACTGGGTGGTTTGTAGCGAGGAGCTGAGAAAGCCAGACTGGGCAGGACAATGAGTTTTAATTACGTAAAGACAGCTGTCTTGTCTTTTTCTAACATACTGGGCTTTAGGACAAATGCTGCTATGAATGTGTAGTTTCTGTCTAAAGGAGTGCTCTGCATGAAGAAATCCATAAGTTATGTAACTCCTGCTTCAGAGAGCTGCTACCCTGATCCCTTGCCTTGCCAAGGCCAATTACCTGCCTATTATTGTATTTAGTATGCTTTATTTATGTATTTATTTATCTATTTATTATGAAAAATAAAACTAAAAACGCAAAACAAAACAAAAGACACCATTCTGACCACATTTTGGAGAGGGTAGAAAAGAACCAAAAGATATGATATCCATTGTCCTCTAATGATAATCCAGGCCCAATAACCAGTCTAGGAAAAAAAAAAAATTACAAACCTACGAACAACAAAGGCTTTGATAGCTTTTACAACCATGCCAAAACAAAAGCATGAGATAGACAGATTTCACTCTAATTTTAAGCTCTTTCATTGTTGTTCAGAAAAATAATTTTCCTTCTCATGGATTTTTACTTGAGCGATCATCTACTAGATAGACATTGACTACCGTGTCACAGAATAGAATAATATATGTTTCACTTTAAATTAATCTTATTAATAAAATATTAATGGAAAAGAGCTGTACTACATTTATTTGCTGCTAAACTCAGAGAGCTACATTTTAATCTCATCATAATATGACCTTCCAAAGTCTCCTCTGCTTAGTCCCTTTTGGGATGGAGGAGAGAATAGGTTGCTTTCTTTTGTTCTTAACTGTATTTAAAGCACAAAGAAAATGCATTTTGTATTTAGTTTGCCTAAGTAAAAAGGGTATGGGGATCAGGAGGGAAGGGATGGCAAGAGCAAGAATAAGCTTTAATAAGAATATGAAAATAGCCTTTATAAAATAAGGATAAACAGCATTGCAATCTAATTTAAACCCACATAAAATGCAAAATAGAACTCCATGTGTAATAAAACATTAGTATCTTTATTGCCAGCTTAATATTAACTAGTAT
This sequence comes from Vidua macroura, assembly GCF_024509145.1. Lineage (NCBI taxonomy): Eukaryota > Metazoa > Chordata > Aves > Passeriformes > Viduidae > Vidua > Vidua macroura. The sequence goes on along the minus strand of NC_071572.1, from coordinate 57,182,562 downwards.
TTTCTTACATTACTTCAACAGTTAGAGTAATTCATCTGCATGAAATTTAAATGAATAAGGTTAGCCTTGCAATTGAAACTATGCTGATTCTTACGCTTCTATTCACAAAATACTTCATTAGTATTTGCATATGTTCCTAAGTCAGTTCCAGGCAGGATCAGCCTCCTCAGAATGTCAGCAGCCCTGAACAGTTTTCCTCTGAACATCCCCTTCCTTTGTAATACATAAATACAATCTTCTGGGGCTCTGTAATTATCCAAAATGAGCTTTAATGTTGCAAATTACTTCGCACCCCTATGATTTATCTGTTGTAAACACACTTTATTATATTTATATTCCTATTAGAACCTCCACTAATAATGAGCTGACAGAACATAAATATTTACATGCTAGTACATGGACAAATGCATGATACCCTCTTATTAGTTACGTTTCTGGTTCTCTCTATCACACTTGGAAAAAAATAAAACTTTGCAATTTTCTGTCTTCACAAAAATATCTTTGAAAATGGCTCAGAACATTAACAGAGCTTCACATTTGCCACACTTTTCTTTAAAATAATGACATTTCTTCATACTTATGCAGTCTGGGTTATTGCTTCTTCACATTATGCATCATTACTCTGAGTAGGTGTCTTATCAGCAGCTCCAGTTGTTGTGGAGACTATTGGAATTAAGCACTGGAAGCTTTTTATTTATCTTACTTGCTTTATTCCTACAAGATTTTCAGCATATAAGCTTCTTTGTTCAGCTCAGAATTGGATACATTGCCAGGCATTGTAAAATTTACATCTTCCTTTTTTTTTTTTTTGTATTTGTTCTTAAATTGGATTGAAAACATAGTATGGCTTTAATTAAAGCTCTGCTTAACAATGGACAATTTTTCCATACAGTGGAATTTCTGAGCAGTTGTGAGGATTTTGCAAAGGCCTAATAGGTGACATTCACCGCTAAGCCCCAAGTAGAACTTCAATATACTTACCTGTGCTAAGTGTCTGCCTGACAATACTCACACAAAGAAAACTGTAATAATGCTGTCAAAATACTGACTTAGCCAACAAAACCCATGGAATTTAAACTGAAGGTTACCTTAAACTGGCTATGATAATAATAACTTACAAGTTCAAAGGATCAATGCTGATGTTTAGAGAAGCAAAAGGGAAGAAAGGGAAGGCAGGAAGGAATGAAAGAACAAAGGAAGGAAGGAACATGGACACTTACAAAAAATTGGGGATAGTGAATTAAAAATAAATTTCAGCCTTTCTATCAAGGCTGATTCTATACTAGATATGCTGTAGATGACAGAAAGATGAAAAAAAAGCCCAACCAAACTTACTGGTCAGTCTGCTAAAAGCTGTTCGATAAACATTCCCATTCCAAAGACTGCCTGAGGCTTTTTTCTCTCCTTTCCTCAATATTTCACAGAAGACATCTGCTGTTCAAACACAGATTTTTCCATTGCCTGATGAAACTGAAGATAGTTGTTTTTTGAAATTCTTGCCAAAAATATTGTACTTATTGTAGAGGTCATAATGTGTAAGAAATACATAGACACTCCCCAGTCTGCACTGAACAAAGGACCAATAATTGTAACTTTCTAGAGGGCTGTCAGAAACATCTAGAGCACCTGTCCAGCACACTTCCCTTGTGACATGCTTACATGTCAGTAGCCTGTAGGCTCTCCCTGTTCGGTAGTCTTCTGAGAGTAGGAGAAGATCAGCAAGGATTCCCTGCTTTGGAGAGAGAAAGAGTATGAAAAGTCACCCACCCAAGCAGTATTACAATTTTTAAAGTACTGAGTGCACTAACTGCCTGATACTATGTTTTTTAGCTGAGTTATAACAAAAATTGTTGTAGATGCTACAGTGAAAAAGCACATTATCATGATGCTATGTCAAATGAACAGACTTCTCAACAGAGTCACAGTCCCACTTCAGAACAGGTCAGCGTTCAGACCACTGGGCTGCAGAGACACCCCTGAAAGTCTGAGAGACAGGAGAACTTTTCTTTTTGATTATTTCCATGGAAGTTTCATGTATTTCACTGTGTCATCTGTGCTTTAACAAAAAAAAAAAAAAAAAAAAAAAGAGGATTTTAATTTTTACATGAGTAAAATTAACTGAGATGTGGGAAAAAGGGGGCTTTGCCACAGCTTTTTGGTCCATAAAAGTTCCAGAAGCATTATAAAACAAGGCAATAAAGGCAATAATATAACTTGGGAAATTAATTTTTACTTAGCCACAATACAAACAAAAACAAATGCACCTCCAAAAAGTAGGAAGAACTTCTAAACAAACACAAAATATCTAATGTTATTTGCAGTATTTTAGACCATTAAAATGTGTGTATGCTGCTTTTGAAACTACTCCTGCATCACTTCTGCAATAATCTTGATTTGTCTAAAAGTCTGAGTGTTTGCCTCCTCTCTAAAGCTCTCCTTTCATCCATCTATTCTGCTATACTTAGCATAATTCCAAATACAGACAAATAAATTTATAGGACACTTACAGGCATTGTGCTGTAAGATTCACATTTTGTTCAGACAAATCACCTTGTCTTTCTAGCAAGTATTTCTTCAGGTTGGTGTTGCTGAAGTACCTAAGCAATCAAGGTTTCTGAAACACATAAAAACATAAGAACAGTATTAAATTAAACTCAGAGTTCAACTAGTCCTATATCTTTTCTCCTGACCTTCCCCAAAGCAAAAAAAATCGCACAGAAGGAGAATGTCATATAATCTATTCCTCCTATATCTCCTTGAATTTCAAATAGCTACAGATTTTTTTAAAGTCTGAAAAATGTGAATACAGTGGTCACCAGGCTCACATCAATACACAAAAACAAGCAAAAGCAACATCTTTTTTTCTGATGAGGATTTTCATTGGTTTCTCATGCAATGAGAAAATATATCATATTACATTATAGATAAATCAAATGCCAAATGTAATTGCTGAAAAGGAGTATATTTTTAGATTTTATGACAGAAAAAAAAAAAGGCTTTAAAATGGGTAATCTTCTATTTCACCAAATGTGCTGCCTGACTGAGACCTTGTATGCCAAGCCTCAGCCTGAAGCAAATTGTTATAGTCGAGCTATTAACTTCTAAAAATAGGGGGATGTGATGGAAACATTAAGAAACCCACTATTGGGCACAACCACAATCCAGGGGAGGATGAAACAACACTCCTTTATTTTTCCTTCTTTACCTCATCACATTAGTGCAGTTTGTGGCACTGAACTGTCTCTGTGCTAAATGCATTTTGTTTAGCCACTTTCCTCTCAACAGCAGCTTATGATGGTGATATTTAATCTGTCTCTCCCTCTCTCTTGTTTTTGAAGAAACTTAATAGCAGCCAAATACTTCAGGTCAGGCACTTGCCATTTGTGACTTAGTACTCAAAGAAGGTGCTGCTTCCTGTGGGAGAAAACAGACAAGCTGGAGGATTGCAAGAGTGATCTGAAATTAAAATGCTTTGCAACGGGAGGTTTTTGCATTTTCACTTGAAGCATTTTGAGAAACAGAACAGCAGAGTTACATTTTGTCACAAAATGTGCAGCAGTGATTTACTTTTCTGTCACGAACTGTGCATTCTCTGTGTTTTATTGTAGTGTACAAAATTTCTCATCATCTGCTATTTATTTTACATTCAGCACTGTAAAACCAAAGAAGCACTGACTCATGAGTCAGCAGGTGGGTGCCCCTCTCCAGAGGCATTCCATGCTTTTTTGCCAAACTATTTAGTACATCTGCAGCCTTCACTAAATCATTTTTAAAAGTAATATCAGTAATAAGAGTCAGAGAGCCTTGAAAGGTATGTGTGGTATGTGTTCTGTAAACAGGCTCTCAACAAAAATCCCCAAAGCTAGGAACAACAGTAAAAATCATCTCAAAGGAGCAGTAGAGAGTGGAGAAAATGGATCTTGGTGTAGAGGACATGCTATTTATGGAGGTCAATCTGCATCAGTGACATAACATTTCAGGTCTATTCAGCTATAAGCACATTCTCACGAGTTGTGCAGGGTTTTAAGGAAGAGATCAAAAGATGAGGACACGCAATGACTGTGTGAGTGCTTCTCACTAACAGACTGCTTTTCTATTTTGACCACAGAGAGGTGTGTTGCAATCAAGGCAAAGACAAACTGGAAAACAGGCTTTAACACTTCACAAGGAAAAACTAAATCAATACACTTGAGTTCCAGAAAATACCTTGCTTTGCAGGAATTTTGAGAAGTGTAAAGAAACTTAGAAGCCTGCTAGTGCCTGTGGTCCTGAGTCACCTGGACAACCTAAAAGTCACTCCCCATACACTTCTGGACCAGCCCAAATTCTGCAAATGTTTCACTGCAGGTAGATACCAGTTTGATATAGACAACCTGTTAAAATGAAGTTAAAGTCTCCTGGAGTATGTGTGACACAAGAGGTCTGCCCTTGTGCACAAACCTGCTCTTCAGAAATGCTTAGATAAATAGACAAATTGTTAGAGTATTTTGCCTGCTTATGGGGACAAGATATTATACTTTCAGCGCTTAAATGCCTAACTATTTGAATCCCACTTCTAAATATATCTCAATCCCTTTGCTAACCCTTTGGTGATTTGACAAGCAGGGTAATAATTTGTCATGCCAGAGTCTTCTATGTGTTTTTCAGGAATCTTACTTACTTCTGAAATCACATTTTTTTGGATATTTTCTGGCTTCTGTGTCTGCTGTTCTTAAATTGCTACCATACCGTGCTTCCAATCATCTGGTAATCTCAGCAAAACTGTCTCATTCACTTGCCCAAGAACATATGACATTGTAAATCACCTTCTATGAATTTCTGCCGATATAGTTTAGACAATACACAGAACAGTTCTCCCACAAAAGTTTTCCATTTCTCTTCAATCTCAATAAGGTGAATGTTTATCTGTCTCTACACGCTTTGTTGTTTTAGTCTGTGTTGGCACCTGGAAGCTCCAGAGAACCTGATAATAGAAAACCACTTCTTGTATGTGACACAGATTTTGCAATGTTTGTCAAAATATTTATTACTTCTTATCTAAAGTAATACTGTCCAGGTCTTGAAATACTAAAACAGTTGTTCTGAATACTGGATTTCAGTATGTATGCAGTGCTCCATGTTTCAAAAATATTATATTCTCCAGATAAAGCCACCTGACTTAGTATAGTTTCAAATGTTGAAATTACTTTGTTTTCTTTAGGATTTTATGGGCATTTTGTGGATGCCCTGCTAGTTCTGTGAGGTTCAAAAAACAAAGCAGAAGCAAGGAAGCAACTATGTTTTTTGGAGTGTTGAAATTTTATGCAGACCATAAAATAAAGCTGAAGATAAAATGTTGCCAAAAAAAAAAGAGAATAAACATAAGGAAAAAAAAAAAAAAACAGGAATCCTGAACAAACAGTAAAAAAGAAGTAGAAAGGAAAATGGAGAAACTAAGAAGGGAAAATAGAGAAACCGTAGAATTTATGAAATTTTAATGTACAGGAACGATTCAACTGATTTTTAATAGCTTTTAACTTGCAAAATTTCATGCAAATTAAGAAGTGTGCCCCAGATTCACCAGGGACATAATTCCACAAGGACAATTATAACAGATAAGTGTAAATCATGTTCAGTTAATTGGAAGTAATGGATAGAAAAAAGCAAATAGATAAGGTAAAATATATATATATATAAACAAAACACAAAATATGTTTTTGCTGCAAAACACAAAATGTGTTTTGATAATAACAGATAGTTATTGATAAGCCTGTTCTTAAGAGGGAGGGGTGGGTAGAAATGAAAAAAGGGACAGCAATAGACCACTTTGTAGATATACTACCAGGCAAACCTGGTAGTGTACACACGAGATCACTGCAGCTTTATGGGGCAGAGACATTCACCAAGATGTCATGCCAGCATATTGGTCCTGGTTAGTGCATACAGAATTCATGTCATGTCCTGCTCCTCCTTGCCTTCACTCCTGCAGCAGTGGCCAAAAAGATACAAGAGAGTGCCAGTTGTGGGTTGCTGCTGTTCTTGATCGTGAAAATAAAAGAGTTCACTTCCTGGCAGCTGATTCTGCTCTGCAAGCACATCATAAAAATTTCTTAAAGAGCATCCTGGAGCAATACAATAGTGAGATAAATAAAAGACTTTTGAGGCAAGAATTTTCATTCTATTTTTATAAACATTTCTCTTGGAACAGGGAGAAGATGAGAAATGCAGAGCATTTCAACCTTACCTGCAGCTGATCATCTGGTACTGACACTGATTTTACTGTATAGGCCTGTGATGACTGTGTCAGACCTTATCAGAACTATTTCGTTATTTCAAGTCCTCAGATTGTCCCTTAGAGCAGAAACTATTCCTCACTACAGACTGCCACTTTCATATTGGCTTTGGTTTTTAGACACAATTTATGTCTCTATAAAACCTTGCAATTTGTACCATCATTTACATCTCTACAGAGGGCTACAGATACCAAAAGAATCCCCAGATGATACTGACAAGACATACTTTTTTCCTTCACTGTCACTATATGGGAAAGATACCAGGCAAGTACAATCATCTCAGTGTCCCTGAGCATATCAGCTACCTTCAGTAAATCCTGAAGGGAAATGCATCCCTTAAGTCTATTTGCAAACTGACCATGCTGCAAAGCAGCAGCCCAAGTACGAATGAATGTGCTTCCCATTTGTAAGGTACACAAGCACTTTAGGAGCATCCGGGGCTACCTTTCCCTTTCCAGACAGTTGGCTGATTTGATCAGATGAAGTTTTCAAAAACTGACTTCAGAGCAGAGTTGAATTGAATACCATTTAAACCTATGTTTCTTTTCCACTTAGCTATATTTGAAACTCCTGATCCTCCCAGATAAATTCATACAGAAATTTGAGTGTCTAATTGTGACTTAATGTATCTAATCAGAGTGCCTAGAGTTACTGAACTACAGATTCCACACTCAGATACTCTCTTGTGTTGGAAATGCCTCATATCTCTCTAGTATCTACATTTATGATACAGTCATGGGGACACCTATGTAGGCATTTATAAATTGTCATATATATTTGACCAGACACAGATCTTGCTGAGTGCTTCAGAGCCCTTGGTGTCTCCTACACTTAGGAAGACTTCTCATCAATTCCCTGGGGGAATAATGCATTGAATCTAATGAATCATTTGGGCAGAAAAGAGAAAAAGAAATGATTGATTTTTCACTTGGTGGGTCAAACTCTCATATGGGATATGGGAAATCAGATTCTTTTGTGCATTGTGGGGTTTGGTGTTTGGGTGTTTGGGGTGGTGTTCTTGTATATGTGATTATTTTTTTTGGAGATAGAGTAATTAAATTATTTATTCCCTCAGACTGTTGCTTTCTGGCATTTTGGTTTTTTAACCTGGGCTGTAGGAAACCTGGGTTTATGTTTCTGTTCTAAGCTGTGCCACTGGGACTGCAAGATAAGGCACAGCCTTGTCCCAGTGACTACTGTATTGACTATCCATAGATGTCAGGGAAGTCTTTGCCTGCCTCCCAGGAGAAGAGTTGGCCATAAGTACTTAATTCTAGAAAGTTCATAGCTGACAATCTGATATCAGAGGGATTTCCAGTGGGAAATCACTGCCTCCCTGTGTTCTGGAATATGATGTCTGACCATGTTCAACTCTTGAGGTTAAGGCCCCCTCTCTATTTTCAGATTCTCAAAGTAACTAGCCTGCTCAAGCAGCTCACTCCTGCTTATCTATTTTTTTATGATTATCTCTTGTCATTGTAGGCAGAAAATGCTTGGGGAGTTGCAGGAATGGGGAGAATGCAGCATATTTTTCAAAAGAACCTATTGAAATTGTGGACCTATGGCTTTGCAGTTAACTATCATAAACAATTTATTTTCCAAAATAAATTCAGATAATCTAAATAGCTCCCGTTTTGTTCCTTCTGATTGACAATCTTGCCCTCAAAGCACAAGGCCATATTTCAGTGTTATCAGTGAAATGTACTTTAACACTTGGCAGAAGTCAGCAATCTGTTTCAGAAGACAGAGATTTGCCTTTCCCAAGAGCACAGCAGGGAGGCTGTGGCCAACTCCCTCACTTCAAGTTTAAAGAACAAGCAGAACACTTCAATCACAAGGATGAACTTAAAAGGATATCCAGTTAGGTGTACAGTGCAGGTGTTTCATTTCCATGTAACAGAGACAAAGACAAAATGTTTCAAGAGTGACATTTCCTTGCCTAAGGGTGGGTTTCTCTGTGTAACAAACCCTTAACGTCTCTCCCATAACCAGGCTCACCAGAACAGCACTGCAGCCAGCAAATAATTTCCTAATACATTCAGATTCACATTCAAGCACAAATCTTTTGGTTTTGATCAGAACAAAACAAACAAACAAAAAACCCAAACAAACACAAACAAACAAACATAAACAATTGCTGCTGTTATTTCTGTTGAGGTTAATAGTATTATCCAGTACCCTAACTTGCATAGATTAAAGAAAAAGAAATTGCATCATGCTAACCAGAATTGAATTCAGTACAGAATTTGTCTGATTAGAACTGCATTTAAAGATTTATTGAAGCTATTAGTGATTATTTTTCTGGTGCCCATAAAAATATCTTTTTCTGCGGAAAAAAAAAAAAAAAACAACTAAAGTTGTGTAGTTTTAATTATCATCTCCTCTAGCATAAGAGCACCAAAGGAGGGAAATGTAACACTAAATGTAATGAAAAAGCAACAGTGTTTGGATAATATTGCAGAAGAAATAGAATATTGTGAAGTATGGAATTACACATCAGAACTCTCATATAAATTTAAATGAAATGTTATAATGGGAAGCCTTTTAATCTAATGAAAACATATGAATTTGCAATGGACAATGTCTCTCATTTAAACTATCAAATTTGATAAAATTATCCCAGAAAGGTTTAAGTCTAATTATATTTTCAAAAAATAACAGTTGATAGAGAAATGTAATAATCTTCTTGAAGAGAATTAACAGAAAAAAATTAATTACTCCAAAATGCTGCAGCAGGGAAAATGAGGCTGATATGTCTTGTTTACCAGTATAGAAACACATTCAGCAAAGCAGCTATTGAAACATCAAACTTGTTTTATCAGTATTTTTTCATCAGTATTATCAAATGTTCAAGCGACTGCTATTTGAAATATCCTTTCTTCAAGACTCATTGAGTGTGACTACCTACAATAAATCCAAGACATAACTATATAAACCAGTGAACACTAAAGGACTTCCCTCAGATACAATTCTTTCAGTGATAAACACTCATATTAGTTAATTAAATAATTAGACATTTTGGCAAGTGATCTGGCACTATATCTCCTGTTAATGGCAGAGATAAATGAAACAGTTTATGCTTGCATAGTTCTATATATTTAGATTCTAGGCTTTCTGGCAAGATGAAAAACCTGTTCCAAAATTGTTACTCTTTTTTTAGCCTGTCTTCTAAATAAAATGAACCCAATAGGTGATAATGCCTGATGATGCTTAAATTTTTATTATTTGGTTTGTTTCTAATCAATAAAAACTAGGAAAGTGGAGAGTTCTGTATTCATATTGTACTCATTATGTGAATATCTCCCTTTCAAAAAATGTGAAATTATAATTTTCCTTCAATTAAAGGAAAACAGCACTCCCTTTTAAAATTATCATGTACTAGTTGAGTTCAGATTTTAGCACATCTTTTTTATGCTAACTACACTACTTCCTAATATGATCAAATATATGTTGTCTGCCCCCAATCTGGTATTATTTTGAAATGTGGAAAGAATGTTTGGGTGGCAACCAAATTTGAAAAAGCACAGGCATTATCTTCTGCTGTTCTCTAAACCATCTTAGGGCTAATTTTGACTTCAAGCAGACTTACAATAAAAGTAACTATATAAGTTTTAAGTATCAAAGAATATTCTAGACTTACTCTGTTTGAATTATACTCCAGGTCTTGAAGAAAGTTTTAAAGGGCTTAGCTCATTGGAAGTCATTATGCTTTTCATGGGCAGTCAGAACAAATGTTATTCAAATTAATATCTCAGTAAGATTCAATTATTTATCACAGGTTTTGCTTATAATGATACCACTTTCCTTTTTTTAACATCCTGACAAAAAAAAATTGTATGAAATAATAGTTATTCACAAGCTAGTATTATTCAACCTCAGCAAAAAAAAAAAAAAAAAAAAAAGACTTGACTTTGCCTCACAGGTTTTTTTCTGAGAAGGACACAGTACCCTTTCACAGAGGAGGTGGAAGGGCAGTGGAGATCTTGCAAGCCACCACCAGTAGGATTATGGAATGACCTGGGACAAACTTAGGGGTTATAGAAGCAAAGTAATATTAGGTATTCTGTACATTTTCCTGTAAAGCTGAAACTGGATTAAAAAGTAAACCTTAAGGAAAGAATCTACCCTGAAATACAAGGGTCAGAAAGGAGATTTGTTTGCAATTTATATTTTAATTTCTCATTTCTAACAGATCTGACTTTTGCTATTAGCTTCCTCATACTTGTCTGTTTGTGTCATAATAAAACCTAGCTTTACAGAAACAAAGGTATGATAGTTTCCTGAATGTTGCAGGAGTAGGGCTGAGGCCATAGTATGTCTGAGCTTCAGACAGCTTAAGCTCCTTACACCAGCCACGTCACCTGTCCTCTGTTATGCATATCTCCAGGTTTTTATAAATATTCTTCCATAATTTTTTCCCATGTAGGTCTTGTCGCAACAAACTGACCAGTGGAGGGCACCATAGAAACTTGGCAGGCCACATGTATCCTAAATATCATATTATTAAATAATAATTATAAAGGACAATCAAATACACAGAGAGGAGGCTGACAGCCAGGTGCTATGTAGGGTGGATGCTTCTACACACTAACAGAGATACTCTTAATAGCATAGTTTTAATATATTCACATCTAGTCCCAGAGCTAAATTTAATTCCCTGGCAACCATCTATTTAGCAATGTAGAAATAATTATTAAATCTTAGAGATCCATCAGAGGTCTTTTGAAGAATTGGACAACTACAGCTAACCAGCATAAGTTTTTTTCTTATTAAAAGCTAAATGTGATTAGCTTGGTTTCAAGACAGATTTCTGTTGCAAAATTTTTGGAAATCTGTTTTCAACATTTCATTCACACAAATTGCTAAAATATTTGGCATTTCTTGTTAAATGTAAATTTATTCATGAATTTGGAACCTTTAGTGTAGGGAAAAATTGTATTTCATTTCCTTTATTTCTATTTACTTATTTTTCATCTGAACATTATTCTATTATAGGTCAAGAGGGGCAATGCAATACTGTCCACTACAGAATATTATTTCTTTAATATTTTGTTTTTCAGTTTTAAAATATTAGGAAAATTTTGTCCTAGAAAAAATCAAAACATCCCAATTTCTAGATGAATGCCCTCTTTCCATGACAAGAAATGAATGTATCCAAAGTCCACCAAAATGGGCAGAAGTCTTGTAGTTCGTATTGAGATGACTTGAACCAATCATAGGAGAGCAGTGTTTCAAAAAATGAAGTTTAGCACAGGAGAATTAATCTCCCAAGTCTCTTTCTGCAGCTAATGGAGAGATGGAAGCATTTCTACAGGCAATTCAGAAGAGGATTCAATGATCCTCAGAGGAGGAATAATACTGAATCTAATTTTAGATTTTTCCTTGCCCTCCAGGGGAACCTATCTCTCCCTATTGAACACCTTGAACTTGGGGACATTAGTAACCCAGGACATAAATAATCTTCACATTTACACCCCTAAGGCTGGATTGTTTCATTATAACACAGACACAAGATGATGTAAAGCATACACTCAAATAATGGCATCTGTAGCAGTTGTCTTGACTTATTTCTACATATAAATTTTTATAATCTGAAACGTCAAGTATTTCTATTGTTTTGACCCCAGCCATCAGTAATAAACAATAAATAAAATAATATTAATATATCAAGATGCAGTTTTATAATAATGTTGTATATCTGCACATATGCAAACTTTGATTTTTGGGAGGAAGAAAACCTGTTTAACAAGTTTTGTAAACTTGTCATTTAAAAGTGACTTTTACTTTTCCTTAATCAAAGAGATTTAAAGAGGAATTCTGGCTTCACCAAGGCAGGGTTTGGTGGGTAGGTTCAATAAAAGAAAAAATACAAGTAATTCTGCTTTTACATTATTTCCCCTTTTTGATTATTTCATGCTCTACATGAGACTGTGACAATTAATGAATATTGACAGCACTGTAGCAGTAACAACTGCACCTCAGCAATCTCCATGAAAGAGACCTTAGTGTTGGAAATTCATTTCTTACAAGGTGAAAACTCTGTTTTCTTTCCACTCCAGCAGATAAAAACTGAATGTTTGAATTAGGCTGTGTATACCACATAGTACCATGAGCATTCTCTCCCAATTGCATTCCCGCTGTTCTCTGCCAATGACAAAGCAAAAGGCAGCAAATACAACAGTTCTTATGAAACATCCTAGTTATATATGAAAAAAATCAAGAAGTATTCTAACCATTATTTGTATAAGTTGATCCAGCCTTGTTCCACAGAGTGCATTTTTGAGACTCCACCCCCTTGGCTGCAGGGTCAGCCATGCCCTGTGGTGGGTCAGCTGGGGATGTCTGGATCAGGCTGTGCCCAATACAGGGCAGGCCCGCCACTACCCACAAAGGCCACCCTGCAGCCCCCACTTCCACTGGACACCTGCTCTGAGTGCAACCACATGCCTTACAAGGCTATAAAAAAAGATTTCCTCTCCTTGGTGTCATATCTTAACCCCACTAACACCCATGACAAAACTTCAGTACTATTTTTATCCATTACCTTTGGTTTTGCTTAGTCAAAACAAACTTGTTCAGCAATTTTGAAATTCCCTTACAAAGGGAGGGACTTGGAAACTTCCTTTCTTATAAACTTCTTTTCCTTTCTGTTTCCTTTCTGTTTTACCAAAGCCCTCATTGTTTCTGCACTTATAATTGTGACTGAAAGAATGGAAATCCTTGAACTGTTCATCTTTACTATCTCTTCTGTATAATTCCTTTTTCCTCAGCTTATAAAAAATAATTTTTATTAATCTAAATTTGTTAAGTAAGATTTAATGAAATTTAATTTGGATGCTTTGTTAAAATCCAATTTTACCACAGCTAAACTGTGCATCTTTTGAGCAATTCTATGCATTTTTTTTTCTAGATAAGCAAATCCTTTCTATTTCAAGGATGACCATTGCCCTAGACTTTGGTTGGCTTTTTTGATTTTGACTTTTCACAGTTTTAGCAGAAGTTCAAACTAAGAAACAGTGATTCCAGAGTAAGAGGCTAGTTTCATGGCAGTAGTACTGGTTGCCTTGGAGACCAAAACCAGTAACCCCTGAGGAAAGGGCTGATGAGCACAGACAAGTGCAAAAGCATAGATTTTAGAAATCATCAAGTTCAACAGGAAGAAGAAAAATAATTTGAGCACTTCCTTGACCAAGCTAAAGAATAGGCTACCAATGACTTCAGTCAACCAAATGGATAAAGGTGAAATTCATTTGGAAAAGATGAAGGAAAAAGTTGAAGGAGATTGATTATTCATGTTTTGCACACAACTAATTTCCCACGATAATGCAATTCCATCAGTAGGCAGATAGACCAATACAATAGGAAATAAAATAAAGAATATTCTTTTACATTATGAATATGCTAAGGCCTGTTAAAGCAAAGATCATGACAGAAATCTGTGAGGCTGTATTGGATAATGTTTAATTACTTGTATCAGGACTGGTTGTTCTACTATCTTTTGCTTGAATAACTCTACAATTAATATTTTTATGTGACTTACAATAAATGAACAATGGTTACCATTGATAGAAAAATTGATTGAGAAGAGAACAACTACTAGTAATTCCTTGAAATTCTCAGAGGATAATATGGTAATATGGTAATATGTATCATGGGTGCTCAAGCAGGGATGTCAGAGACAGATTTAAGGACTATAACACACAGGAGGCACTTTACCTTTAATAACACACAGGGTATTAGCAACTTGTCATGTAACAGATGTAAAGCACACAACAAATACTTAGAGACACTATTCCAAGGAGAACGAGTCACCATATTTTTTTGTCCTTTTGATATACAGCTGTGATTAGATAAGCTACATTCATTTTATATAACAAAGGCTTCATTATGTTTGTATTTGTTCTGAGAACAGTGTTCAAACTTTTGAGGGTATCATTCTGTGCCTTTTAGTGCTTTGTATGTAAAAAACAGTTTATATTTTTACAAATGAAACAAAGATGTGAGTTAAAGGCGACATGTAGTTTATTTAAGCAACTAAAATGCTTTTTATGTGCTGAATTTCCCAAATAATAAGGGTAATGGGAACAATCCCCACTTAAATGATTTAATTTCTTTTGTGTCTGTGCAGCACAGGTCACTGGGAAACCAGAATAATGTACTCATTTTGTGATGCACCTGTAATTTTCCTGTAATTTGCAGTCTGACATCACACCCAGGAAGGAACCTCAATTAGACACAATGAAATAATTTGGGTAAATAAAGGAATTTTATACTGGTCAAATTTAAGAGTCACATGAATGAATACTTGAGGATCTAGAATGAATGTTTTGTTAAAAAAGACTGTATGATTAAGATTTTATCTTAATGTGTGCTAAATTTTAAAATAATTTAGAATTAAACTTTTTTAGGTTTAGAAGGTTTTCTGCCTCCCACATATATTCAGATTCTGAGTCACATTTCCTTGTGTCTACAGCTAGGTTATCAGATCAATCAGACAGAACCTTCATGTCTAGTTGCTAATTATTCTTTATTACATTTCATATTATTTCTAATGTATATAACAAATTCTCAGGAGTTATAATCCCTTTTACTACACTAACATTATCATTTTATATACCCAGTAGCTTTTATAATCACAGGGGAAGGAAAAAAAATTAAATAATGAGAAATATCTCAAGAGTTTTCTTTTTAAAGAAAAGACTGCACAATTTTTTTTCCCCAACCATAATATAACCTAGAAGAATTTTTTTTGTGTTAATAGATGTACAGCCCAGATGTGCTTACTGACCTTGAATTGAGGCTCTGGTATTTAAATACTACAGCTTAAGGACACAATTGGTTTAAATTCATGAAAGTCTTTGAGCAGTAATAGTTTACAGGCTCTTTACACAAGGTACAGGAATTTGATTTTCAAACAGCTTGGCACTTTGTCTCATTACCCTTCTGTTACTCTAAAATTTACAGCAGGTGACAAAAATGTTGCCTTAAATACAAAAAGTATGAATTGTGTATACCATACATAACACTGATTGATAGAAATTGTAAAAACCTAATATTCAAGCAGTTGGATGAGGACTTTACTATCTTCCTTATCAAACTACAGCACACCCATTGCTTTGTACCCTAGTTAAAATTATCCAGAGATCCTATTCATTATGCAGCCAATACTCAATAGCATTTAGTGTGATTTGCTTTTCTAAGAGAAACGCTTCCGACAAAGAGAGAAAAAAATTACAAATCAAAGACAGCAAACGCCAATGTTGTCATGGCACCATGACAAAGTGCATGAAATGTAACACAGTAGTTTCCCAGCTGCTCCACTTCTGGGGTCACATTGACAAAAAAACTAGATTCACAATAACTTAGCTGGTAGCAGAGGGATCTGTGCTATGATCTTCCAGGAACTACTTACACACAGTGTAGATAAAACATATTTCACCCAAAACAAGCATTGAATACTGGAATGTGTGTTGATAAACTATCTTTTAATGTCTTCTTTTTTATTTTTTTTAATAAACCATCATAGAGTCATTCTTAATCTTTCACTTGGTAAGATAAATAAACTTATTATCAGGAGCTTATTGCTTTGCAGTGGCCTTTAGCTGTTTTTATTCGGTCCAGTGGCACTTCCCTCACTTCCCTGATTCCCTTCTTTTTTATCAACAAGACTTTTTTGAGAGAACATTTGAGATTTGACTCACATAATAACAAGAAATTGCAGAGGTATTTTATCAATGGTAGTCTTGGTTTCTACTTTATGCCATGAAGTATGAACTACCCTAGACTACAGAGAACTATTTCAGATTTTTAATTTTTCATGAATTTTGTAAGTAGTTAAGGATCCAGCTATCCATTTTACAGTGTGATTTGACAATATGGAGTTTGTTAATTTGCTCTTTCTGCATAATTGACAAGGAGCATGGATTTATAGATGCTACTCTTTCCCAAGGCTATTAATATAAACACTGGATACCATACTTCCTTTTTTTTTTTCCCACCCAAAGTTATTTCTAACTCAGGAAATGATAAAACTGTCTTTTGGGGTTTTATAAGAAAAGGTGCTCCTCCCCTTACTATTTTGCCTAAATGATATTTCCTAAAAGATGCATAAATGGTGATTTTAAAATTCCTGTCATGTGAACCATCCCCTCAGGTTTCTGTTATACCAATGAGGTTGTGTTTATGCTCATAAATAAGCAATTCCAATTATGCTTGTTTATTACCCAAGCTCCTATCATTGGTGTATAGGCAATTAAAGATTAAAGAATTTCTTCTCTCATCATACTTTGGTGTCTTGATTAATTTTGTTCTCAGCACCACAATTCTGTACTGAAAGTTCATGTGTTTTCTCTTTTCACCCTTCTCTTTTATTTGACGCCATCCTAACCACTGCAGTATACTTCTTTGGTAGTTGCCTTAGTGATGTTTTCTACGGAACTTTAAAAGGTTTTAGGACTTCCTAATGTCTATGTTGAAATTAATTCTCAGAACTGATTGCCATTTTATTAGCAGAGTAATTCCTTAAAATAAATCTATAGTTGATTGGCAGCCAGCAATGTGATGCCTCTTTGACTTTACCTTTTAAGGAAGCAAACAATCTATTTCAGCATTGTTCTTATTGTGACACATTTCCCAGCTTTTCCATCAGTATAAGTTCTAGTACTACAAAATGCATACTAGTATCAAGCAATCCACTTGAAATTGTCATATATATTAACTTTTAACTAAAGTGCTGCTGGACCATGCCAGGGCAGACTGAATCAAATGTCACTTCATATAAGCAAAATCATGCTCAAACTCCTATCACATCAAAGCAAAATAAATTGTGGTGTGGTAGCATGAATTCCTTTTGCCAAGCTGTCATGCAAAAAAAGTGGAACAATTCACAAAAACAATTATGTTCATGGGCAGTCATTCTTAAGTGTGCCATTTCTTAAGAAAGTTTTATGAATAATTCAAGTAGTGACTTCAATTAGTGTTCAAATGATCAAAAAGATAGTTCTGCTTAAATAATGATGTGATTTTACTAGCAACTGTTTTACCACCATGAAAATTATTGAAATAGAAAACTCCCTAAGACAACTAATCAAACTTGAACCAATACAGATGCCACTATATTTTTCCGCAGGTAAACGTGATTGCTTTTGTCATGCAAGCAGAGTTTATAGCACATCTTTTGTGAGTACAGAAGAATCTTAATAAATCTCAGTTATGTCTTTCACAGGTAACAGATATTCTTAAGACTTACATGTATGTCCTTCTTCAACTTTCTTAAAAGTCAGCACAGGATATTTATCTTGTGTTGCTTATATTTGGCAGAGGAAAAGTTCCATATCAATGACGCTCTTCCAGACCTCTGACAAGAGGTTGTGATTAATATTTTGCAGCTAACATAAACACAGGGTTATGATAAAAAAATCCTGTTTCATGGAAATCAGTGAAAGTTTTTCTCCTGAATTCACACATTATCTCCATCCTAAAAAGGTGTAATTTGGTTGCCTAACTGGAGTTAAACAACATCACTTTTGGCATGCTTTCACAATGCACCAGATCACCTGTCACTCCAGAAGAAAGGCACTGAACACCACTGTGTCAGATCTGTCAGCCCCACATGAATGTATGAGATACAGAAAACCTGAAACAGCACCACATGCTTGTGTTAAGGCCACTGAATTGTACCCAAATAAATTCTTTACTTGGGAGTTACATATAAGTGATGGGGAAGATGAAAAACAATTGAATTTTTATATACTTTTTTTAAAATATGACTTAAGCATTCTAAGATTCTGTGAACTTGTCATTCAACTGGGCTTTCTTTTAAGTAGCAATGCCTCAGCTAAAAAAAACAGGAAATTGAAGATCTGAAGGAAGAGATACTAGCAGGTCTCAATTTTAATTTTCATGGAAATTAATGTCTAATATTTTTTCTAACTTTTTTACTTAAAAAAAAATTAATTTGTTTCTACCTGCCTCTAAATAATCTTTCTCTATTTTTCTGCCTTCTCAGACTTTAACATGGTGAGTGGAATTGTAGGTGACAACTTTAGCATGAGATGACTTGTTCCCCACTGACTGTACTGAACAATTTCCATAATGGGAGATGAACACTGAGCTACTAGGCAGGCTGAGCAGTCTTAGACAAAGCCTGGAACAAAATTCCTATTTCAGCTGCTGACACACAGATATTTGGTTCCACTGAAACAACGAGAATATCTGAGTGCTCATACAAAGGCAAAAAACACAACGCTCAAAGTCTGTGCCTGCTGGAGGTCAGGCAGGGCACTATAAGGTGTCTCAGCTGGCCCTAGAAGGATTTGTTTAGGCAACTGAATTGGGCCCATACTGCCTTCCCAAGAAGCTGGGGCTAAGAATGTTGACAGATCTTTCTAGGCAGAGGAGAATGAAGACTAGTCTAGATTTTGGTCCCATGATTATTATGGTTGATGCTAAAGAAAACGGTCTATCTTTTGTCAGTCCAGTTGTCTCTCAATATACTATAAAAGTATGCAGTTGACAAACAAGATGCAGAGGAGTTTACACTGAAATTTTTATAACAGTGAAATTCTCAAAATAGTGAAATGTCTTCTAATGGACTTATTGATATTTATATTTACAGGGAGACCGGTTTCCAAAACACAGTAAAGCTTTTTTTTTCATCAGTAAAAATATATTCTTGTGAATTGTAAAGATTCCTGCAAAGATTAATTCGGACCAAGAGGTGATTATCAATAAGAGGATGGTAATCTCACGAAATGAGTGAACTCACAGGCATCTCAGAATATATTATTCTCATGATGTACAAATGTTCAAAGCAAGAGGGGTTAGAAGGAAGCAGAGGTAGGAATTAAAAACAGATAAGCAACTGCTTATATTTCAGATACATCCAACTTCTTTTCATCAACATGTCTTGTAATATTGCAACAATGGGGGTGAGTCGAACATATGTGAATTGCAGGGTTTTTAGGGATTAGTCTTGTTAGTCCAACCCATGCTGTTGGAAAACAGTTTTCTATTTACATTGAGAAGCATGATTCATTCTTCATGGGGACCCTAAGCTTATAGGAAAAAAACCGAATATTTTTCAAAGTTCTTTTAAAGGACAAAGGAAGAGAGGTACACAAAATCTTTGAGTTACCCATTCTTTGTCTCACATTGTTGTTTCATGAGAAAGTCTTACAGAGAAAGAAGAAAGTCACTTTGCAGTCCTTCTGGGATATAGAAATCGTGTATGAATCCATAATGTCTTCTCATCCATGCATCACTGGGGAAGGAAAAATCAAAGTAAGGTTTCTCTTCCAGCCTTGCAGTGTGCTTACTTTCTCTTTTTGCTGATTGCATGCTCTCCTTACTGTTGAAATAATATTAAAAACACATAATAAAAACTATATATTTTAAACCATGTTGTTTGCTTTAAACAACATATACAGAAATGGTCATCTACCTCCCAAAATAAACTGGCAAATAAACAAATTCAGCAACAGCTACCATGAATTATAAGAGGGTTTTATATTTCTTTCAGCATAAAACAGGGAAAAATAAATCCCATCAGTAAGTAAATGAAGTGGATCTCAGCATAACCAATCTATGAGCTGAAAATTAGTTTAATTCCCCTGGTAAGAAGTTTAAGAGATTCATAGATTAGAGGGCCAGAAGGGACTGTTGTGATCAAATTTATAAACTTATGAAGAGATTTTCAAAGGCACAGAAGACATTTGGGTATGCAATTCCCACTGACTTACAAAAGAAGTTGGATTTTAATTGTGACTTCATTACAGAGCTCCCTTTTCAAAGAATCGTAAATTGACCAATAACCTGAATCCTAAATCATGATGCATAATAGTCAATGTCACCTTTGATTCAATTACAAGTGTCTCAACATAGACAAAATGCAAACAAGTTATAGTACCTTCAGTGTTTTCTTCTGACATTGCCTGCAGAGGAGCTAAAAGAAATTTGATTGCTAGGCCTGTCCAAAGACCTGTGCAGCCATGGTGGTAGTAAAAGTACCTTTAGACTGAAATAGAAAACACAGCTATCTGAAGCAAGCAGAAGTACAGCAGCAGTATAAGCCTACACCTTGACGGAAAACACATTTCTTATTTACAAAATTATTCCTCCTGTCTGGAAAAAGCATAATAAATTACAGTTTTTAAAGTTTACTAGAGCAGAGTCAAGATTCAACTTGGAAGGAATTAAATGCATTTTGGTCACCAAAAGGACTGTTCTTGAACAGGAAAAGACATATTCATCAAAAAAAAAAAAAAAGAAATTTGTTAATCTCTTATAACAGACTGTTTCTCCATGGTCTACTTCCTGCATTTAAATACAGTTTATCTTAGTTTTAAAAATAGCATTTAAAAAAGGAACAGAGGAAGTGTTACACTGGATGAGACAGTGATCCATCTATTCCTAGCATCCGGTCTCCAAAAGAGATTGTTAACACAAGTTCTTATTTTGTCAGATATATCTGGTGTCTTCTAATGACAGTTTTAATACTCTGTAATTCTCTTCTATTAAGGGGGTTTTTTTTAATGTTTATTTACTCATTTATTTATTTCATTAATACTGGCTATGCTTTCTCAAGTGTTGCCACAAACACAACTGCATACCTTTTTTATTCCAACTCTGCTGCCTCTGAAGAGCCAGCAGTTGATGTGTTTCTCCAGCAGTCACATTTTTAAAATTGCTGTTGGTCTCAAGCATTCTCTCTAGTTTCAGAGACAGAGGGAAAATTTATGGCAGGGAATAGTAGTAGAACTAAAGTTTTTCTTACCAGAAAAGAAGAGTCTTTTCAGTGCATCTGCTGCTGCTGCTTCCTTCCCAAGGTGGCTGACATGGAAGCTCTGACTGACAATATGCTGACTACAAAGAATAAAGAAAAAAGAAAAAAGAAATCTCAGCAATGTGTTTGCCATCGAAACACCTGTGGTATTGGTACAATCTCAAAAGCTGAAGAGATTATAGGAATTTTTTTATACATCAGTTAGTTCCATCTACAGTCTGGGTTCTTTACTTCTACATATGTTAATGGACTTATGCCCTGAAATTATAATTTTGACTAATTTTGGCCAACAACTACATTATGTACCAGATGGAAATAAAGAGAAATTGATCTGACTGATGGGGTTTTTGTAAGGGAAAAAGTAGAGTCTTCTTTTCAGAGACATTTTTTCCAATCAAGTACCCTACTGAGAAAAGTACACATCATTGGTTTCAACAAATCAGATTTATGCCTATTTTGGAAGTTCAGGCATATGCAAAATAACAGGATACACAAGGATACCTTTGAAAAGGTAATTAAATTATTGGAAAGAGATAGTGCAATTTTTATTTATCTGTTCCAAAGCCCAGCACCACCTTGTCTTTCTTCACTACTGCTACCTGTAACGAAGATTAACTAAGTATACTGAAAAACTGAAAGAAACCTCTTTTCACAGACTTAGTTCTATATTCGCTATAAAATATAGAATTCGTTTTCCATACAACATAGATCAGTTTGCACTTTAGCTAGTATATGGAAGACAGAAGTCTAAAGAAAATTTATAAACCTCTCCCTGACTCCACTTACTTATTGCTCTTGGTCCTTCAATGGTCCTGTTACTCAAAGTCCTCCAATTTGCCTCTGTTGAAACACATTCAGCTCTGTTCTCTCTCTTGGCTTCAAAATGTTTGCAAACACCATGGTTTGTCCAAGGAAACTACAATATCGCCAAGTTTAGAATGAACATAGAAAGATTCAACTCTAAGAAGCCACTCATTTTATAACAATAACATTTGCAGGTTTCAGGCAGCATGAAGCATCACACATGACATGGAAGATCTGGAAGAAGTCAGTATCCTGCTAATGGCAGGAATCTCTCTCTCTTCCTCTGTCTCTTCTTTCCTCCCCCCCTTTCTCTGCTAATCAACCTTTTCTCTTCTATGAATCTGAAAACCTTGATGGCTGTTTTTGAGCTGAAATACCTGCTTCCATGTACACCTTGATTAAAACACTACTGTGCTACCAGAATGTTGGTTTCATTACTTTGTACTGATGCTGAAACTTGATTTGTTAGGCTTTGTTTAAGCTCACCATGTATTTTTCTTTTGATCGTCTCACTGGTTTTCTTGAGAATCTTATTTTTTCTTGCTTGCTTCCTGTGGATGTAGAAGCTAATTTACCCCAAGGGTGACTGCTGTGCTTACTCAGCAAGATAATATTGCCTTTGGAATTAATTTCTAGAAAAGCCAAGAAAAATCACAGAACCTACAGATGTAAAGTTCAGAGGCAAACCCCACTTTTTTGTTTTTTTTTTTTTTTAACTTTGGTTTCAAGGACATAAATTTAGCATTTGTGGAAAACAGACACATAAAGACTAGTAGATAGCATATTCTGTCCTGGCAAACTGGGAGAAGAATCTACTGATAGCGAATGCTGTAGTAGACTTTTTTTTAAAAACTTGAGAGGTGGTAAAACACCACAGTAACAGAAAAGAGCTAGAAAAATCTCTATAAAAGAAAAACAATTAGAGACATGCATTAAAATGCATTATGTTTATCTTATTTTCATTTTACAGGAGGACAGAATACACAAGCTACAGTGGGAAAACAGCTGCAGCTCATTACAAATGTGAAACATCAGTAATACTAACAGATTCTTAACCTTTTAGCAAGAACTTCATACAAAATTAGTATTTCTGAAAAATATAATTCTTGACATTAGTTCACCACAATGAAATCTTCTTCCATATACTTCCACTTTTCTTTTATCCACCCATAATCCTCCTTTCTTGGTTTCAAAACAAGAAGAGGAGGAACACCAAACCACAAATTAGACAGGTTTTGGGCACTTTAGAAATACACTGCTTTTGTAATGTAATTATATTATGATAAAACTTTGTAATTTGTAAAGTTTTAAGTGTTTAAGAAAGAAAAGGAGCTTTTAGTTATTTGAGTTGAAATTATCTTGAAAAATATAATTTAGGAAAATATTAAGTTAATTTCGAAGATGTCTGGTATTGGTGTGTTCCTTTATAAATAATTTTTTTAAAACTAACTTAAATTTTTCATCTTATATATTCTAATCAGAGAATAGATAGGAAAAAAAATCAATTTCACATTGTGTTTCAATGATATTTCAGTGTTTTGTATGCCTCAGCAAACGAGGAGTTTATCTGTTGCTAGTCAGAAATTATGAAATCAGTAGCCTCAGTCTTTCTCCAGTTTCACACGTTTCTTTTATTCCACAACAGGTCCCTTGAAAACTAAAATTCTGACAATTTTTTTATTGCATTATCACATTGGTCACATCTTAACTACTGTGTATGAGAGAACTGCATCCAGCAGGCAAAACCTGTAGAGAAGCCTTTTAACTTTCTAACATTAATGAAGCAGATTTTACAGAGTAGGATTAGAGTCATGATAAGGAGAATTAGCCTGTGTTGTGAATTAGAATTATTGTTTTTTCACATGTTTATGTGAATATTTATGGCCATTTTCAAATTCTATTCTATAGTGTGTTCATACAATACTTGATAGGGGTATAAGGGAGAAAGGTAAAAAAGGAAAATTGCTAAAAAGATAAAATCAGGGAAAGTAATATTATGCCTGATTATGGAGATGCAGCAAAAAGCTGCAGTTTTCCCAATTAAGATGAAGTGGTTTGAATGATCTTTTTAACTTTGAGATATAGCAGTCTCAGTTTTATTTAGGATCTCCTAGGTAAGAAGACTGAGAACCGCCTCTCCCTTTTATGAAAGTATAAAGATCTTTTTTCTTTCACACAGAAAGAGTTCTTTTTCCCTCCCAGATGATTTATTAAGAGTACAAAAATTTCAGTCTCCTGTGAAGTCTCCTAAATTGTTCATCTTTAAGCATACACAAGGATGTGATAGCCTAATATTTTTAATGCAAAATATGCAGAAAACGCACTTTAAAATACCACAGGGACTCTTAATACAGCAAAAAGAAATTGGAAAGGCACATCTGCATTTTGTTTTTCTCTTACTTAAGCCCCCCTTGGAAATGGTGGGTTGGCTATTACTCACATGACATTCTGAACATTTTAGACCTTGTTAGTGAAACTTGCTTACACATTTTACTCTGCATCCAATCTGACAGTACACAAGCCATCCTGAAAGAATCCCTTAAATTTTTTTTTCCTTCAGTGCTCTATTTCTTTATTATTAATGGCTTTCAGAGCATGGGTTGTGAACACCACTCTCACTACTTTTCTTGGACAGAACTACTACTCCTGGAGTTGTCAGCTCCAGCTGTGCCACGGAAGTCTAAAAATAAATGGATCTGCTGCAGCCTGGTGAGACTGTTAAACTCCTGTGGTGCTCATTCTTGCTCCTTGGTGAGCTACACTAGTTCATCGGGTCTAGACCAAAGAAGATCTGCCCTGCTCCCATGTAGTTGCAGAGAAAGATTTTGAAGGAGTAGCCTATTTCTTGGGAATGGGGAGGAAACCTGTCTGTTCCTGTTAACCATGCAATAAAAAGCGCTGAAGGTCCTTTCAAGTCTGCAGCAGTTCTGTCATCGCATGGTGCCAGCACAGGATATTCCTGCAAAGACCTAGCTTGTGAAGGAATATATAATCAATTCATCTCTACAAATCAGTGGAACAAAAATCATTCAGTGAAAAATACTGGTTTCCCCCCAAAGCATACCCTCCTTTTCTCCCTTTGTATCCATCAGTGTACACCTTGTATGCATGAGGCATAGCCAGTCTCTGAGTACAACAGCTGATGTGTCATTTACATAGCTCTCCTTCTTCTGAGCATCCTTCTGTAGGTATTTTTGCCATTTTCTCCAAACAATGTGGCATCAGTGTGGGTTTTCCCTATCAGAGAAAAGCAGCAACACCTTGAAATAAAATCAAAGCCACAGCCTTAGAATAATAAACTTATTTTCAGAAACGTAAAGAGACTATATTAGATGTGTCATCCCAGTAGTTTCAAAAATTAAAAAGGAGAGCAGGTCTTAAATAATTTTAGCAAAAGCCAACACAGTTAAAAGTAAGGACTAACTCAGTTCTCTGGAAAAGAAAGACAGAGAAAGCAGATAGTACCAGCTGCCTTTATAAAAATAAATGTGTTATGTCACTTGAAATAGCCATCAGTGGCTACGGTTAAAAAAAAAGTTACAACAAAAACTAGCATCAGTGCTAAATTTCAGAAAGTTGCTTCAGGCTTTTAAAATTTGGTAATAGAAGGTAATACATTTTATAAAGTGTCAGCTCAGTGACTTGACTTCAGCTTTATCTACTGCAAAGCAAGAGGTCAGGGTTAAAGAACAGCCAGAAGCCTCCTGCCTTTGGGACCAGCAGAGATGAGAAGGATCTGTCTTTCTGGACTCAGGGGAGGGAGAAGGTGCAGCTCACTTCTCTCTGGAGCACTCCTCAAGTAGATGTCTAGCTCCAGCAATGACAATAGTAATTATATTCTCAAAGATGGCAGAATAGCTGAAACAGTATGGGGCAGTATTAAGAAAGGAAGAATCCTCAGGAGCTATTGAATTCCCTTTGGAAGGCTGAGTTTGCTTACTTCAGAAGTTTTCCTGAACAGTGAATAGAGGGATTTAAGACAGCAGGTATAAAAACATGTATTGTTGGAATCGAAGTTAGTGGAAAGCAAAAACCATGAATCATCATTAGACATTATAAGGAAATAAAGTTATATGTTCTGAATTCAGATGAAGCCCTTGACAAGAGGCAGTGACAGCTACTGAAAAGCAGAGCTCTCAAGTCTCCCTTATTATGATGGCACTACAATAGGATTTTACATGAAGCATAGTCTGCTTGCTCCTTAGTTGTCATTTCTGAATCAGCTAGGGGCTGACACATTGCTGCTCCAACAAATAACTTATCATTGAGCTTACAAAAGGTTAAAGTTCTTTTTATTTACAGATCACAAACCAGAGAAGCAGTGAGAGGCAGTATTCACATTCATTTCTTGAAATTTTGCCCCTAAAAATTGAACTGTGAAACAGGCATTTAGCCAAGGATATTGTTGGTATGCACCCATTATGGCAACTCTACAAAGGTGTGCTGAACAGGTTCTCAGCTGCTCTGCTCCATGCAGAGCAGAGAGAAGGCCATTCCCTCCAGCTCAGGAGCAATCCTGTATATCTACAAAAGCAGAAACAGACTTGCCTACAGGAGACAAAAATGAAACAAACACCACCAACAGAATAAAAACCAAACAAATTAAATGACAACAAAACAGTACACATAGACAAAAATCAAAAAAGAAACAAAAAAAAAACAAATTCACCCAAAACCCAAAAAAACCAACCAAAAAAAACCCCCTCTTCAATACAAATAAGATAACTATATAGCAAATTTATTCTGAAGTTGCTCTTTATAATAGAGATCAGGTCCAGATTATCAGAAAACTTTTTCATGTTATTCCTTGCTAGACTATGCACTGCCCCTTACCTCAGGTTCCAGCATGTAAATGAGACTGAAGAAAATTAGCTCCAAAGTTTCATCAATTGCCTAGTGTAGCGATCACAAATCTTTTCAGGTTGGTATCACTGCTCCCCACCCCCATCCATCTGTCAGCTTTTCCCCTCACTAATTTCTTCTCTTCCCCAGTTTCTGCCTTCATAGAGGAATGAGAGAAGACTTCCGATCTTCCTTTGGAATTCAGCTTATCTTCTGACCCTCTCAAGTCTCTCCAGGACTCGCAGCATCTTCTGTCTTTTTCCACGGGCAAATAAAAAAAGAACAAATATAATGAAGTTTTTAACTCTTGCAAGACAGTGACAGGAACTGACATTTCTGGTCAAGAGACTTCAATGTGGAGGATGCAAATTGTGTGGGCAATAATCACAGCATAAGACCAGAAGGAATCATTGGATTGTTTTGTATGACATCTCATGTGCCATAAAACATTCTAACTTAGACCATTACACTTTGTCTTGTTTATGCCTTTACAAAAGTCAGTAACTTGCATTTGATTAAAACAAATATTCTCAAAAGGTATCTGGAAAAATATAGAAATGTAGAATTTTTAATTTCTTTTGGTAGTTTATTCCACCAGTTAATCACCAATTAAAATCACTACTAAATTCTAATGTTTATTTCCAGGGTTGTTTTTTTTTTTTTCCTAACTACAGCATCTTGCTATTGGGTCTTGTCACAACTACTTATTTTTTTTTCTCTTTTTAAAAATGAAATTAAAAAGCCCTTAAGTATACAGGGTGTTCTTAGAAAACAATATTTAAATACTGTAACCAAACTTCATGTAGATATTCCTTCTGACAGATAAAACCGTGAGAATATCCTAATGAAGTACATCTCTCTATGCTCCTTAAATTTTTCCTGTGACTTCTTTCTGTTCCACTCTAGTTTTTTCACATCTTCAAAATGCAATAAACTGAATCCTTCTCCAGTGTCAGATGCCCTACTAAAATATTGAGGAATAGTATAAAGCTCATAGGACATTGAGGAATTATAGGCAATGACTTCAAGAGTGTAAGGAAAGAGTCAATGTTATTTGGCTGTTAAAGTTCAATACAGGAATTCAAATGTCTGGGGTTTAGTTTCCATCATATTGAAAACTGTTACGTAAATTCAAATAACTATTTTCCAGAATTTTCAGATTTTGTTAAACCAGATGTAATAACTGCAAGTAGGACCTTCCCTCAGATGTTGTGACATTTAATTCTTTATTAGTTCTATGTTCTTTGGGATTCCCATTGGGAAATCATCATTACAATCAACTTTCACATACCTCACCACATAAATACAGATATTCTAGAAACCACTGCTAAAATCTCTATACTTTATATACTGTAAAGTACTTTTTTGAGGCATAAAAGTAATCAGTTAAGTTGAAAAAACATAACAGTGGTTCTCTGATTACATGCCTGAAAACTAAAGGCTTGAAAGTTAGAAAGAATTCTTAAGAGGAGACTCCATCTTCCACTTTAAAAACAAAGACCAATTTATTTATGCATCTCCACTCATTCAGGATAATTCTCCTATGTACACAAACAGAAATACATATGTATGCGCAAATTTTAATTCCAAGATTGGAAGGCATAATGGAGCCTAATTTTATTATACTAGATAATTTTCCTAGAGGTGCATATTGATTTCACACTGTCAAACAAACTGCAAAATACATTATTACAAAACAATTAAAACTGCTGATAATTATTACAATTAACTCGCTGCTTCATACTAATGGAATGTTCAAGCATCCAGGAATTCCTGATTATCAGAAACTAATGGATGTTCAGAAAAGGATGTCATTTTCTGTAGTAATTTGTTCTTGGTCAATTTAATGTTCCCTCAAAACAGTTTTCCATTCCCAAATGTCTCATTTGTGGCTTTACAGAGGAAAGAATCATGACAGTATTGTTTCAGTGCTTATTTTGTTTTCAGAAGTCTCAGGTCTGTTCACTTTGCTGTTATTCCAGGAGCATTTAATCCAAAATAAAAGAATCATAGAGTCATTTTATACATTCATTTGTTGAACAGAGCTGGAGATTCTCATTTGAAACAGTGTTAAATGTGAACTAATTTGACTGAAGTGTAAGAGTTTTGGCTGAAAGAAGAACACTGATCCACTTTATCTAGCTGTATTTCTCTGTCGTGTGTGCTACTTTGGCTGTGTGAAGCCTCCTTATTATACAGCTCTTGATCCTCATTGTGCTGCTGTAACACTTGTGATGCTTTTCCAGTGCATGAACATGATGCTTTTCTATCAAGCACCCAAGTGCAGTTTTGCTATTCAAATCTGACCAGTTGCTCCAGTAGTCCTTTGATAGAAAGAGCAAGCTGGGAACAGCAAAAGGACAATCCCTTAAAGTTTACTTATGTCCACATGCATTTTTTGCACTTATGGTGCCAGATGCACATCAACTGAATGTTGCCCTAGAGTGGAAAACTTTCTGCAGGGACTCATAAAGCTGGTTTGGCAACCACTTATGCCAATGTTAAAACTCATGATGCAATAATTTGCTTTATGAAATACCTTTATGTGCTTTTCAATATGGAGTACTGTGATCAAGGGTGGCATCAATTGTATAGGACACCTCTTTCACAGAACAGAACTGTTCCAATGGCTAATATAATGGGAAAATACATATCTCCAAAGCTACAGTTTCTGAAAAAAACATGAGACCATTAGATTCTTTTCTGAGATTTGTATTTCCAGTGTCTTCATTCTGTTATTCAGAGACATAAAGTAATTAACAGGGACAAGCAAGTGTTATTAATAATTTCTTCAATATCACCCACATAGTTTTGTGTATTGAACTTACTAGAGAACACCTTGCGATGTAAAGGTCTCACTGTCTCTTAGAAATAAACAATACAATTAAAACAAATAAGCCATCCCAGCCTTATGAACTTTCCCATAGAACACAAAAAAGTGAGTGAGAAAAATTTTATATTCCTTCATTAGAAGTGTTTAAGATATGATACATTCTGAAGAATAACAGCCTCTCTTTGAATTTTTAAATAGAATTTCCAATAAACTGGGGCAGAATTTCCAAGGATTACTTTAAGACCTTTAATCTTTTTTTAAAGTAGGAAACATATTAGTGTTTTGCTGATTTTTAAAACAGGAAATACCTTACTGCTTTGCTGAATCAGGGCCTAAAAGAGCAATCCAGTCACACTCAGGGACAAAAATATCACAGTGTGTAAAATATCTATAATGTGATTAAGAAGAAAAAGGTCATTTTGAAGCTTAAAAATATTTAAGCATTGAAACTTTAAAATGGTTTCACACCCAGGGTAAGAAATATATACCTTCACTAATACAGTCACCTAGTAACACAGCTTAGCTAATTGCACAGCTTGAACAAACCCCTTTGTGGCACTGGGGAAAGAAGTAAGGAGCACCTAATTCCATTCTGGATTTTAATGGCTGAGCAATATTTCTTACAAAACACCACAGCTAACAGAGACTAAAGGTAGAAGTCCTCATCATGCCAAATTTCTTTTACACATACCTAGAGAAGGAACCAAGTATTTCAGCAGTTCTGTGATGGGCATTGTTTGGCGAGACAGCTCAGAGTGGGGAAAGATTTGCCAGCAACTGAGCAAAGAAACTGCCTATTGTTGTACCTGACTGTTCTCATTTAAAAATATACTTTTTTGTAAATAATAAGGATGGCAAAAAATAAATACCTGTCTCTCAGGAACTTCTCCCCCTAATGGGAAGATCATATCATCCTGAATATGGAGATATTTTTATGTGTTGGAATCACATATTTGTGCCAAAACATATGAACATGTAATTATTGTCCCTACCTCTGCTATATTAGAGTTCAGTGTGTCAAATAAAATCACCATCTGGTTGCATAATTCCACTGAATTACCTAATAGATCTATGATTTTGACTACAGAGTTTAGGTACTGTCATAGAAGAAAAAAATATTTTTTCATCTTTCATCTTAATTTTAAAATGAAGAATTAAAAATCCAGTGAAAAATTAGAAAAGGCCATAATGCTTTTTAAGGAGTACCCGGGGCTAGGATACCAAAACCCTTTTAGCTTCTTCATCTCAGAACAAATGTGGGCTCACATCTTTAGCAAATATCTGAGAACAGCTGAATTGTACTACAATTTCTAGCACAGTGTTCTTTTATGTATTTTTTTTACTATGGAGTCTTCCCACTCCACAGCCAGGCTGTCATAAAAGAGTTCCTTAGAATGATTCACATTTTAACAGTGCCATGGATATGTAAAACATGAATTAGACTTACTAAAAGAAATAGAATCAGAATGCAAAGCAGAGAAAATACTTTTTTAAGGAGCTATGAGGTTCGCTGCCACCTCTCAACACAATTCAGCCCTTGGGCTTACTACTTCACAGAAATTGCACAAGGTACCAGAAAGGTCAACTAGATGCCACACTAGCATCTTTCTCTGCTGCATTCAATTAAACATATCCTA
Organism: Vidua macroura; assembly: GCF_024509145.1. NCBI lineage: Eukaryota > Metazoa > Chordata > Aves > Passeriformes > Viduidae > Vidua > Vidua macroura. Next base: position 57,151,392 of record NC_071572.1, on the reverse strand, counting down.
AGTTCACGAGTTTGACTTGCTCAGACAACTTATTTGTGTTTGCAAAACATTAATTTTTTAATTTCTACTTTTCCCTAAGAGATTTTTCCATATATTCCCATGAATCCGATGGCAGATGTAACGCATCGCATCTTGATTCTGACATTTCAGTACTCTTTTTAAACCTGAAGGCCATTATCACATTCAAGGATCTGAAATGCACATAACACACATTTTAATTCTGGCTATATGACAGACCAAACTATGAATGAAAACATGAAGATGTGTCATCACAGATCCCTGGAAGAACAGCAGGAGGCATAGAAGGTAAACACAGTAACAACATATCTCAGCCCAGGATTTCAGCTGGAAAATGAGAAAATTAGCACAAAGATCAGTTTAAGTCCCAGCTGAGCCATATGACACTATTAAGCACAGAGAAAACTTTTATTTCCTAATATCGAGACAATCAAAATCAGCTTCAATAGATGAGTTTTTAATTTTTCATTGTTCATATAAGAATGTCCCTCCCTAAAATAAAAAGCAAAACCAAATCAAAAATTCCTGAGACTGTTGGCAGGCTAAGCTAAAAAGATTGCTAACTGTTGGTAAGTGGAAAAAACTCTTTTAATTTGGGCATTTTATGAAAGACAAAATTAAGTGAAGTAAGATAGCTGAACAACTTTTTACCTCCTGTAGTGAATTCTAAACATCCAGAAAAATAAAACTCTTGTCATTACCTCAAGAAGTTTGTGGTCAGCCTTGTAGATGGGCTGAATGAAGCATGTGCCCTGAGAGTGTGGGACAAAGACAGAGTCAAACTCAAGTTTTTGGTTTCCCTATTGAACAGAGGCTCAGATAGGTCATGAAGGGGAATCACACAGAGCTTTTGATAAAGTATTTGAACAGTGGGTGATGTGAACAGTATTTTCCATTGTTCACACCACTTCTGGAGGGACACAGAAAAATTATTTGTGTCTCCAGTGGGAAAAGAGTTGCCTTTTTACCACTGGAGTGTTCATCTGCTGATTTTTTTCATGGCCAAAATATTGATGACTCACTTCAGAAAAAATATGATGGATACAAGAGTAATCAAGCAGTGAGTGAACCTGATGAGTGCATTTCACATCTGAGGCTTGTTTCCCTTTCCCCATCCCAGGCTGAAGGAACTGTGAATTATTTTAATTAATCTGCCATAGAATGCCATAGCCTAAATGAGTTCAAAAGATTTCAATACAATCCACAGCACATCACAAATACTCCCTTCTACAGTCATTTCTGTAGTCTCAAATCTGAGACACATGTAGATAAGATGACAGATGTAGCATAAAAGAATAAAATATAGCAGAAATCAATTACAGTGAAGTAAATTTTTCTTCCTTAAACCAGATTTTTATAAAAAAGAAATTACTACAACAAAAGTGACCGTAATTTCCTTAATGACTGAAAGATCTACATATTTCCCTAAAAACTAAATTTCATTCTTTCAGTGTAAATTAGAAATAATTATCTAGTTTTTGATGATTGCCATAGTTCATCACATTGAAAACTCTGCCACCTGCACCAAGAGAGATGCATTCAGTAACTCATGTCCTAAACAATCAGATGTAATTAATATGCTCGTCACAATTAATATGATGTTTTCATATCTAAGATGAAACAGGCAGATGGGGACAAGAGTCTCACATGCATCTGGTATAACATAATAGGAGCCCAGCAAAGATTATTTTTCTAGACTTTCTATTTACATGTTTGATTAAGTAAAATCATAGAATCATAGACTTGTTTAGGTTGAAAAAGAATTCTAAGATCATCAAGTCCAACCATAAACCTAACACTGCCCAGCTCATCACTAAACCATGTCCCTAAGCGTCCCATCAAAATATCTTTTAAATATCTCCAAGGGTAATTATTCAACCTCTTCCCTGGGCAGCCTTCTCCAATGTTTAACCACCCTTTCACTCTTTTTCTTCATATCCAACCTAAACATCTCCTGGAGCAACTTGATGCCATTTCCTCTTGCCCTACTGCTTGTTTTCTGGGAGGAGACCAACCCCCATTTTGCTACAACCTCCTTTCAGGTAGTTGTAGAGAGTGATGAGGTCTCCCCAGAGCCTGCTTTTTCTCCAAGTTAAACAACCCCTGCTCCGTCTGCCAGTCCTTATCAGACTTGTGATCCAGACCCTTCACTAGCTTTGCTATCCTCTGAATGTGCTCCAGCACTTCAATGTCTTTCTTGCAGTGAGTGGCCCAGAACCAAGCACAGGAGTTGAGGTGCAGCCTCACCAGTGTTGAGTACAGAGGGCCAATTACTGCCCTGGTCCTGCTGGCCACACTATTGCTGATATAGGCCAGGATGCCATTGGCCTTTTTGACCACCTGTGCACATTGCTTTGGGTTCAGCCAGCTGCTAACCAGCACCCCCAGATCCTTCTCTGCTGGGAAGCTTTCCAGACACTCTTCCCCCAGCCTGTAACTCTGCAGGGGATTGTTGTGACCCAAGTGCAACTTGGCCTTGTTAAACTTCATACTTCATGGCCTTGGTCCATTAATTCTGCCTGTCCAGATCCCTTTGCAGACCCTTGCTACCCTCCAGCAGATCAACATTCCCACTCAACCTGATGCTGTCTGCACACTGACTGAGGGTGCACTTGATCACCTTGTCCAGATCATTGATAAAAATATTAAACAGGACTGGCCCCAGCACTGAGTCCTGGGGAGCCCCACTGTGACTGGCCATTACTAGATATAACTCCATTCACCACCTGGCCATCCAGCCAGCTCCCAGGAGAATGCTGTGGAAAGCAGTGCTAAACGCTTTGCTACAGTCCAGATAGAAAACAACCACAACCTTTCCCTCATTCACTGGGCAAATGACTCTGCTATCAGAGGACTTGGGATTGCCCAAGCAGGATGTGCTTCTCATAAACCCATGGTGGCTGGGCAAAAAGGCCCTGGTTGTCTTGTACATTGCATAATGACATTCAAGATGATCTGCTCTATGACCTCTCCCAGCACCAAGGTCAGTCTGACAGCCCTATAGTTCCCTAGATCTTCCTTCTGATCCTTCTTGTAGATTTTCTAACTTCCAGTCAACTGGGACCACTAGAATATCAGTTCCCCCAGAAAAACTCTGTGGGACTTATATTTTCAAATTGAGAAACACTGTCAGAAATACATTAATTGTCTGTGTATCATTTATTAATTGAACTTCTATGAGGGGTTCTTATCGCTAATGATGTAGACTATTGTATTGCTGAGAATTATATTTTTACATGACTTGAAAAGGCTGACTGCCTTTTTAAGATGGAAACATGATAGGCTCTATGATTTCTATTTTTTTATATTTGAAACAAGAAGATTACCTCTAGACTACTCCTCCCACTTCTATCTGAGAGAAGCTTTCATAAACTCCTTCAGTAACAATTGGACATCTAAGAAAGGTATTCAGAAGCATGACTGTATCCTGCTATTACCTTTCCAAGTCCTTCTTATCTTGGAAAATTCAGCCAGTGGAGAAGGAAATATCTCTATACTTTTAATAACAGGTCAATTTTTTGAGCTTTCATTATATATGAAAGTTACATCCTGTAAATCCATCTCCTGCATATATTTCATGTCTCTCTTTCATGTTGAAGTTGTTCCTCTTTTTTATGGAATAATTATCACTGGGTTATAGCAGCCCCTAGAATAACCCTTCACTTCTGTCAGTTTTGAAACAGATAATTCAAGATAAGATCTGATCCCAGATACTAAGTAATTCGGTCTCTTCTTTCATGGACATTTTCTTTGTTTTTATAATTGTGTTATATTCTTCTAAATATTACATTGGACCATAATAAAACACATGTTATTTTTTGTGCCAATCTGCCTGGACAATTGAGGTAATGCAGAAGCAGTAATCCATTCTCTTCACTATTACATGTCTGTTTTCCTTCAGTTACTGTATTCTCCCAATCTTAATGGTGCTTGTTTCCTGTGGGGGTTCATTTGGGTTTCTTTTGGGGTTTTCTTGGTTGCTATTTGTTTTGTTTTTTTTTTCCCCAGTAATTTTGACAAACAGGAAATAGATCAGTTTTGCATTAGGGGTAGAAATGCATCCTGGTCAAAAGTACTGACTGACTATTTCAGATAAATTCATGTGAATTTGTATGAATTTTATTTCCTAATAAGAATTCTATGAGACTAGAACCTCATATGAGGCACTAATATTAAAAACTCTTTATCAGATTGTTTTTAGTGGTGTAACTCTGGATCAAGTGGTTGTGAGTGACTCAGCTGAAATGAAGGGGAACAAAATAAAAGCAATTCCACAATGAAGGTTTTAAATTCAGATGAGAAAACTTGTGGGAGTTGAATTGAATGTACCACAGATTTAGAATCTCCCTAAGCCATACGCATGGGAATTTTCTTCGATTTTCAATACATAGTAGAAGAAACTTGGAGAAAAGTGCCTCAAATCTAAGTGGATGAAAATAGTGTCTTCAAAAGTGAGAAAAACAGAAGATATGCAAGAAAGGAAAAATGGGTTTAATCAGTAGTGAAAGTTATGTGTTACAGATCAATATGTTTAGAGAAGTGACAACTGCAAAAGTCAAGATAAATTAGATCTTGCAAAGGATATTAAACAAATACTGAAAAGTTTCTTATCCACATAATTAAAAATAGATCAAGGAAAAAGATTAAATATAATCTAGATATGGCCCCAAAACTTGAATTAATATTTTGCCTCTGTTTTAAGTAAAGGTGATGGCATTAAGCATATTAGAAGCTGCCATATAGAAATCAAGGTCTACAAATGTAAATTACTATAAATAGGGTGCAAAAAAAATCTCAGTAGATATTCAATGTACTCAGGTCTGAGGACATTATAATCCTTATCAGAAAGATTATATGATCTCTTGGGTAATTCTTTCAAAGGAGTGTAGATTCGAGGTTTAGTCCATATAGCACCACTGCAGTTTTGAAAATAAAATTGTTATTTGGGCAGCTATTGTTACCTAATGACTTAAAAGTAATTTGAAGGAAATAATGATTTAAGACCTAAAAGTAAACAGAAAATAAGATAAAAAACCCTACAAGGCCATAAAAATTGTATTGGCCAGGATAATTGACTGCCTAGATGTTCTTCACATATGATTTTAAATTAATCACAGGTAAATTAAATGAGGGTGAAGTGACCAATGCTGACCTCAATGAAGAATTTCTTACCATAAATCATACCAAAAAAACCAAAAATTTAGAGAGCAGAAAGTCTTGCAATTTGAGAAAAACAATTATTTTAGCTATCAAAAAGTATTCTATCATTTTGAAAGGACAAAATGTAAGGAACTTAATTCATTTGACAGCAGGATAATTATGGGCCATGGAAGTGAAATGGTTGCAAAACAGGGATAAGGGAGTAAGGGGAGTAAGGGGAAGACACCTTTTTTAACAGATTCATATGTGAACTCTTTCACTTTGTCAGTTGAAAGGTTTACCTTTGGATTTTTAGGGCACCTACTCCTAATATATACTAATTTAAAGTGACATTTAATAAAACTATGTATTTTTTTACCAAATGAAAAAGTAGAATAATAGATACACTTTGTTAAAAAGAAGAATAACAATATAGATTTGTCAAGTACATATTTACTGTTCCACAATTGTACTACAGATACCATAATAATGACACCAAAAATAATATAATGACTAAAACATATGCACAGAAATCAAAATAATATTTTGGCAATATTTGAATGTATATGTGTCTGAGATTGATGTCACCTTTTCTTCTGAGTAGACTTGATTCACTATTTCCCATAAATTATTATTTCTATAGAATATGAAACATGGCAACACACTATAAATAATAATTTGATTAGCCTCATCCTTTCAGATTGGATTTCTGGAAAAAAAATAGCTGGCCATGAAGACACAATCTCTGCAGCAACATTTTCAACTCAAGATTCAATTTAAAATTTACAGAAGTGTGTTTTGCAGAGAGATGGTGTCAAGACTGAACAGATAAAGAAAACAACATATCTTATGTCCTTCTACTTTCACATTCCATGTCTGATTCTATATTTCAAGAGAATTAGGGAAGAAATTCATTTTTAGAGCTTACAGAATTCTAAACAGGGTTTAACAGCACTTGACTGACCAAAAGGGAGACACGGTCTACCAAAATCCAAATAAAACCATTTATCCAGAGGGAGTTCTAGTGTAACTATCTGCTGAGAAATAATTCACAAGTTAACATTTTTCACTGACTATTCCTCTCAGGTGCAACTCAATAAGGAACATTCTGTTAAAATTTATACCCAAAAGCCTTTTCAATTTCTGAATACAAAGCTGAAAAAAAAATGCTAAAGCTTCCAAATTTTTTCATCCCTTAGGCTGTTGCCTGTAGTTTCTTGATGCCAAGGGCACACTTGAATATATCATTTTATTGTCTAGAAATAACTTACTTTGGTAAAACTTTTAAAAGAAAAGATTATTTGGTATTCTGCACAGATTATTACAAAACCTTAGAAGAACCAATTGAAAAAACATGGCACTGCTGTGTGAAGTTTCCTTTCAGGAAAATCAGGCTTGCTTACTGATGTTTCGCCACCAATCCTTCCCAAAACACAACTTAGGATAACTGCTTTGTCAGATGAACAGTTGTTTTCCAGCCATCAAGACACAGTTCCATATTCCAAACAATCTAATTCAAAATTTTTACATCCCCAAATATTTTAAGACCTGACATGAATCTGATATGATAAATATCAGTCTTGTACAGAATTTTATAGTATTTCAATAAGAAATTAATGGTATGTTTTCTGCTGTTCTTCATGTTCCTTTATTCAAAACAATTTTTAATGTATTTTAATTAAAGAAGTAATTTATGCCTCTCAAGAAGAATTCCTACAGCTTTTATAGGCTTCCATGGATTAATCACATGGAATCCATGCTCTTTTTTGTAGCAAGGTTTACTGAAAATTAAACTGATCTACAGAGTGTCTCACAGCAGTAATTTGACAAACAAGGGTATCAGCAGTACCCATATAAATGAATATAATCATAATATCAACACTGTTTAGAGACAACATGCTATTTCTAACTATAAATTGACCAATGATATTATATGCCCTAACAACATGATAAATGAACACACCTTCAAATTCTTATACTAAAAATTATCAAAGTAAATTAAATAATTATCTTGTGTTATCTTCACCTATGCTTTTTTTTTAAATGAACTTTGCTGTTAGTTATTTTGGTGATTCAAATGAAATAAATTCCTGGAATAAAGCACTATTCTGACATGTTGAACTATTCACAGTACCTTCATGCCTCCTGTTAAAGCTGGTACTTTAAGAATGGCAAGGATTTTTCTTGTTTTATTTGGCAGAAGTGAACTCCTTAAGAATACTATTTTTTCTGAGATGTTATTTTCTCTGCAGGTTCTCTGAGACTATTGACAGGATGCTCTAAAGTGAGGATCAATGTGAGTTGCAACAGTTTTGAAAGAAAGGCCAAAAATATCATAAAAAATACAAACCATGGTGCTTCTTTCCTGCCAAAACATTGTAACTGTAGCTCTGTTTTTCCTCTACGTAAGACTGGGTGTGAGTTACTAAAACTACAGTTTATGCAAAACTAAGCAATGGGTTCTCTGACTGGGTCAGAGAACACCTAGGCAATCTTGGCATCCTCAAGTCCGTGGGCCTTGATAGGATGCATCCATGAGTGGTGAGAGAGCTGGCAGACACCATAGCCAGGCCACTCACCATCATCTCTCATGGTGATCAGTTCAGGTGCTTGAGGACTGGAAGAAAGCAAATATCACCCCAGTCTTTCTGAAAGGGCAAGAAGGAGGACCCAGGGAACTACTAGCCCATCAGCCTCACCTCAATCCCCAGAAAAGTGATGGAGCATCTCATTCTGGAAGCCATCTCTATTCACATGTATGACAAGAAGGTGATCAGGAGCAGTCACCATGAATTGACAAAAAGCAAATCATGCTTGGATAACCAAATAACCTTGTATGATGAAACAGCTACCTGGATGGATGAGGGGAGAGCACAGTGGATATTGTCTACGTCAACTTCAGCAGGGCTTTCAACACTGTCTTTCACAACATCCTCGTAGACAAACTCAGGAAGGACAGTGAGTGATCTGCTGGCTGAACAGCAGATCCCAGAGGGCTGTAATCAGTGGCACCGGGATGGATGTTGGATGACTGTCTCTAGTGGTATCCCCAAAGTTCAATACTGGGTCCAAAATTGTTCAATGTATCCATCAATTACTTGGATGAAGGGGCTGATGCCTCCAGTAATTCTGCTGATAACAGAAAGTTGTGAAAAGCAGTTAATATCCCAAAGGGCTGTGCAGCCCTTCAGAATGACCTCAACTGGCTGGAGAGGTGGATGGAGAAGAACCATCCAAAATTCAACAGAGGCGAGTGCAGAGTCCTGCCCCTCGGTAAGAATAACCACCAGCACAGGCTGGGGGCTGACCTGCTGGAAAGCAGCTCTGTGGAGAAGGACCTGGGGGTCCTGGTGGACAGCAAGCTGTCCATGAGCCAGGAATGCTCTCTGGCCAAGAAGGGCAAAGGCAGCCTGGGCTGCATTAGGAAGATCATTGCTAGCAGGACAAGTGAGATCATTCTGCCCCTCTACTCATCCCAATCTGAAAAGACACACATCAACTACCTCAAAGCAAAAAAAATTTCTTTATAAAGTAACCTCCTATAATCATGGCCCCAAGACACTCCGTGGGAATTTTATCTTTGTCTTCAATGGTGTCAGGATCTCACCCATAATAAATAGTGCTGGTAGGGGAGGCATAAGAAATTCTGCCAGGTGACTTAATAGCACTTTGCTGCCTACTCACTTTAAATATCCTCCTCCAGGTAAGAAAACTGATTTTATAAGATGACATGAACACAGGTTATAGAGATTATGCATGTTTTTTTCACATATATAATACTTCTCACTTTTCCTTTATTGGAGTAAAGGTCTGATTATCCCCAGAGATACCTACCCCAATGCATATTTTTAGAACAGACTTTAATCCCTCTGCTGATCCATCACTTCTTCACTTGACAAGGCCTTGACCAAAGCCATACTCCAAAATTCTCTAATCAGGAGCTTGTAATTTATTGCTCACAAACAACTCTAAGACCTGTGCTCCCACCTATGAACCATAGGTCATGAATCTTGGCATCATATTAGAGCTTGATTGCAGCCAAAAATTCTCAGATTACTTTTCAGATCAACACATAGGCAGACACACTACTTATACTTCATACACTTAGTTCATCTATTAAATAAAATCCATCTGACCTTGATTGTGTGCTAGCTGAAGTATGCACACAGCACAAACATGGGAACAATGAGCATAAACTCATTTATTGCCTTCAGGAAAATAGATTTATTTCAATACTCTGTGTAGAATGTGTTCATCCAGAAAAGCAAAGGAGAAATCCCAAAAGGTAGCCTTTTTCCTACTCTGCAAAGCAGCATTTCAGGTCCTCTGCCACAGAGCACTTCTGGTGCTCATTTGGTCAAGTAAACTATTAAATGCAGGAACAAATCTAACAGCATAAAAATAAATCTTTAAAATAAATGTAACTTTTAAGATCACTTTCTGGCTGCATGCTGAAAATCTTCATTGTGGAGTTCAATTTTCGTTTTTCACTTCCAGTTTTTCCCACTTTTGTATGGATCTTGCCAAATTTCCTCTTTTAAAGTCATCCATACCTATTGTAAAGTGGATTTGAAAGACCCAATAGCAAGAAGAAGAAAAATTATTTAAACATAAATCTATCTGGTCTTGAGATGCATACTGTGTTTGAGGCTTTTTTTAAAAAACTAGTTGTTGGTGTGATATTACAAAAGTGTATGCTATTAATTTACAGATGGTCATACAAAAAGATCTATTTTCAATGTGGGACAGAGCATTCACTGTATTGTTAAGTATTTTCCTGTAGTAGCTACACTTTAATTCTCTTTCATCTTAATTTTTTCCCAGGTAATATCTTTGTGAAATGAGATGCTTGTCATTTAGTATGTAGTGTACCTTCAACATGTATTGCTTGATAAATACAGAATTAACTTATTTAAAAAACACACATGCATAACTCATTACTGGAAATCCAAACTGTGTTTATATTGCTTTATCTCTTCTGATGGCTTATAGTCCCTGCAACCACAGTACACACAATTTAAAGGTTGAATTAAGTTTAATATTTAGGGTTTACTTTTCATTAAGTGCTACTACAACAAGGGTAAAATATTTACTGGAAGAATGCAAGATTTCTTTGTTTCTACAGTTCTGTCACAATTCATTTCCCTGACATCAAGAATAAAAGAAGGTCACTTTAAAACAAAACTAACTAACTGAGTCACTAAGCAAACAAAACAACAAAAAAAGGCAACCAATGTAAAAAAAATCAGGTTAAATGATAATAATCTGATGGCATTTTAACTGATTTTCCATTTCTACATGAATTAAGCTGCTTTGATTTTCTCTCTTCCTTTATCACAATTACCTTCCCTGTTTTAATGTCATTGTATCACTGCTTATTTTTACCTCATCCTTCATTGTTTTCACTTGCTAATGTCAATTTCCTTTTTTCGTCACATTTTGAGGAAGTTCCCAAATGAAGGCATCATTAGCACATACGTAAGTCTTCAATGACTGCATTCCCATTGCTGGGGAAATCAAGGCACTGATACTTAAATACAAAATCCTTCATTTGACAAAGCCAATCTGGCAGTACTTTACCTTCCAGGAAAACTGAATTCTCAGTATAACACAAAAATAAGCCTTTTGGATTGCTGGGGGTTAAACCAAGCTGCTAGGAAAGCCAGAGAGAGGATCTGACTCCCAGTTGCCTCTGCTAGAGAAATTAATCCTGGAATTTAGCATCTGGATCCTTCAACTGCCAAGCTTGCCCCAGTTGTGTGTTTCATTGCTGGGCTAGATTAAAAAAGAATGTTGAGCAGGAGCAGGTTCTGCTCCATCGGTAACAAAATAAAAGGAGAAAAATATCACAAAAACAAAACCTAAAAATCTAGGAACAAAAAATACTTAAATCAAGTGTGTCATGCCATTGCATGTGTATGCTAATCTACACTGAAACAATGCCCTTCTTTAAAGCTATGTCAAGAAAAGTCAACCGTGTCTGTCAGTTTGTTTTTGCAAACAGTGTGAAAGTTAGAGGTGGCAAATTTGTGCAGGTTCAAATTCCTATTAGGGTACCACCTGTCAAGTTGTTCTTTGAAAATGCAGGTATGTATTTTGTTTCAGGGTGAGGGCAACCCTCATCAAGTGTTCCACTCTCACATACATCCTGTACACTCATGGTAATGTGATCTCAAAATGCAGATGTGCTCTACCTGCTAGACTAAAATCCAGATATGGTCGTAGTTCCCCTTACAAAGTTCATTCAAGATATTCTACGGATTTGAGCTAGTCCCATCATAGTTTGGAGTCCATCTGCAAAGCTGGAAGTGCATTCAGATTCTGAAATCGCTACTTCGTAATTCATGTCAAGAGCCTCATCTTTTTATTTGCATAAATGTAGGATGCTAAGGAGCACATTTTGACATCTTGCCTATCCATATGTTTTAACGGTAATATTTTGGATTTTAGCCTTACCCAAAACTCCATAAAATTGTCCTTTGCTTTTCCTTTCTTCAAAATAAACTTTGAGAGCTTCAATCATACAATTAGAAGTCAAAAAATCTGGACAAAACATCACTGATACACCATATTTATGGCAAAGATGGAGTGAATCAGCAAGGTGAGGTAATAAAACTTGTTTTTAGAGAAATCTCTTAGAGATAATAACCTCTCTGGAGAGGTCTATCTGATTTAGAGGGAGGAAAAATTAATCCAGGTCCATAGTTTCTGTAAAGAGTTTCCAGCTGAAGTTTTATGCTGCAAGAATACTGTGTGTATGTTGCATCTAAAGGAGATGCTGTCTTGATGGCAGAAAATGTATCTCCTTGAATAGCTACAATCTGCCATAGGTAATGATAATTTATTTATCTGCATTATCGAGAGGCTAGGACACATAGAAGTTGATGATAAGAAGAAATTAACACTGGGAGAAGTAACAGGATGAGAAGTCTATAAGTGCTATTCAGCTCTTGTTGATGCTGAGTCTGTAAACACCTATAGATCAGAAACTGTGCTACAATGCTCAGATTAGCAGATACCCTGGTTTCCCTAGATAAATCACAGAGTAGAACACACTACTCAGTCCTTTTCACTAAAAATCTATAACACAGCCATTTTTCTTCAATATAAGGTGATAATGCCTACTAGCTTAATATCAACATTGTGTCATGGCTGGGTAGCTGGACTATATACAGAACACTCTCTTAGTGTTATGCTTGGGCTGGTGTATTTGCAAATATAAGCACAGGGGGAGAAAACAGAAAATTGCTTCTGCAACTAGTACAGACAAAAAAATAGATTTTTAAATTTGTCCTTTACTCCATGGTTTGGTCAACATGGCTAAGACTTTCAAAAGTTTCGATTTCTGCTATGTGACATTGTCCTTTAGATTATGCATTTTAAAGAAATACCATTTCTGAGAAGATTGGAGTAAAGCTGGTTTAGACATTCAGTTTTCATTTTCTTTAGCAGGAAAAAAGAAGATATCCAAATAGCTACTCATTTTGAAAATTCAAGTAACTGGAGACTAGGGGAGGAAGTTTTCCTTCATGCCTTGTAGCACTGTAGATGAATCCACTGTTCTGTTGACCTCCATGAGGTCCAGGGGCACCAACTTACTAACCATCATCTTCACCATGGCCTGCAGGTGAATCTCAGCTCCAGCACATGGAGCACCTCCTCTACCTCCTTCTCCACTGACCTGGGCGTCTGCAGAGTTGTTCTTCTTGCATGTTCTTATGTCACTCTTCTCTGGCCCAATTACATCTGCACATTAACTTTATTTCACTTCTTAAATATATTTTCACAGAGACATTACCATCATTCCTGATTGGTTTGACTTTGATAGGTCCATCCTAGACATGGTTGTCATTGGCTCTCCTGGACATGGGAGAAGCTTCTGGTAGCTTCTTACAGAGGACACACCCATAGCTCCCCCCACAATCAAAACCTGGCCATGCAAGTCCAATACAAGAGTGAAACAGACAGAGAAAAGCAGAAAATTGGTGATTTTAAATAAAAATAGATCCAAGAGACTTATAAGAAAAACAAGGCACGAACTTACAGTGAAGGTAAATGAGTAGGATCCAGACTGAACAGAAACTGCTCAATTTAAATTTTGCTGGCTGAAAAGCAAGACCCTTTTATCTAGTGTGATTTCTTTTTAGTGTTTTTAGTTTGTTCTATTTCTGACAAAACACAGCTTTAAACATTAAAGGATATAAGGATTGATTATGCTATGCTTAGTATCCTCTTAAGAAAGAATAGACCAGTTGCACTCCATGGCCTTGGCTACCTGGGGTAGCACTATCATTTTTGTAAACTCTTTGTCCAGATACTTAAAGCAAGTACAAAAGAAACTTTGGCATAATCTAGGCAATTTGATTGTAGTCTAAAAAAATTATAAAAAGTACATCAATTATCCACCAAAGAAAGAAAATTGTACTTTCTCACAAGGATGTAAAGAGTAAGTCAATAATATGGGACAACTCAAAGATACAAAGTAAACAGAACAAACTATAGCTGGTACTAATTCTAGAAATTTGATGGGGAGATCATAAATATGTATATGTCTTCTTGAATCATTCAATTTAATCAAGAAATAAAATTTATTAGCTGATGAGAAATGTTGAAGAGGTGGCAGAATATCTCTCAGAATAGAACCTGTGTCCTAATCAGATCAGAGACACATATTCTATCAAGGAGATGAGTCAAACTGCAGTTCAATAACTTCAAAAACACAAGCTAGATATTATGAATCGCCCTTGCAAAACAAGAGGGCATTGTCCACAAAACATTGTGAAGACAATCTTTTCTATACTGCTTCTTCTGCCATGCCGTTGATGACCAGATGCAATAATAATGCCTAACTAACCTAGATACACTATAACAGGTAAATTTAGGTCCAGTTCCCAGAATGAAATTTTAATCTTAGAACTAGGTAAGCACATATAACCTATATAGAAGGAATGAAGATCATCTCAGAAGGAAAATGAAAATAAACTCATATGATGAACAAGAAGCCAAAAATAAGACCCAAGGAAGTGCTGATCACTAAACTTGCCTGGAATTAAATGCTGTGTCTGGACTTGAGACTCAAAAACCTAGGCACCCTTCTTCATTTTGAATTCATGTCTGAATTCATTCCTGGATCTAGACTGCAATTGCTTTTTTTCAAATAATGAGATATCTTGGATAGGGCTTAAGGTATATTTACACTTTGGAAGACGGAACAGTGCTTGTTGTGAAAAAAACAAAGGGTTAAACCCTTCTACCCTATGGAATTATTTTTCCTCCATTTAGAATTTTTTGTATGTTTTCCCAGTGACTATTCCACTGTGCAGCTTTTGACCAGGATAGAGTCTCTGAGCAGTGTTTACACAGAGTCAAGGCCTTTTCTGCCACACTGGTGAGGAAGTTGGGGGGTGCAAGAGAGGTTGGGAAATAACAGCTGACCCAAGCTGACCTGAGGGATATTCCAGACCGTATGACATCATGCTTAGTACAGAAAGCTGAACGCAGTAAAAGGAGGAAATAGAGGACATTTGGAGTGATGTGTGGCGTTACTTGAGGCTTTTACCTGCTACGGCCTCAAGCAGCTGGGATGCCCAGCTAGAGCTGCCTTTGGTGACACTGCAGCCACTATGTGTGCGGGCGCTCTAGGGTTATGGTGTTTGCCTTCCTGCTAGTGCTGAGCACTCCAGCGTGGGTAAGCAGCCTTGGTAGCTTCAAGCTGAGAGGAAGAGAAGGGATGAGAGAGGCACACTTTGCTTGTGGGCCTGAGAGCTTTTATTTCCCACGTGGTCGATGCGATGGTTGGAGCGACCGCTCCCAGCACGGCACAGGGCAAAATGGCAAATGGACAAAGAAAGCATTACGTTAAATAGGGGGTGGGTGGACAGGGGTAGAAATCCCCCTCGCCCAATAGGGACAGACAACAGGGGAGTGACATGGAACATAACAACCTATGGGAACATAACAGAGGGGTACAGTGTTCTGGGACAAATAGGATTGCAAAGGTGGTGTGATTGAATCAGAACTTTCAAGAAGAATCAGGGAATGGCTACAAGATTGACATGTAAGAGCTACTGTGGTAAGTAACTTGGAGCAAACCATTGTGAGGGAAAATAGGGGTACTGAGAACCAACCTAACTAACATTTACTAAAATCTCGAACTAAACCAACCCAACATACAACAGTGATGGCCTTTGTCTTCCCAAGTCACAGTTATGTCCCTGCTCTCCTGGAGATGACTGAACATCTCCCTGCCCATGGGAAGAGGTGACAAATTTCCTTGTTTCACTTTGCTTGTGTGTGTTGCTCTTGCTTTCTCTATTAAACTGTCTTTATCTCAACCTACAAGTTTTCTACCTTTTATTTTTCCAATTCCCTCCCCCGTCCCATTGGTGGGGGAGTGAGCAAGAGGACTTGGCTGCTGGCTGGGGTTATACCACCTCCACACACACACAATAACTGGCAGAAAATAATATATTATGATCCCCTGGTAGGGGAAGACTTCAATAACTGTAGTATAGAGTTACTCTTGCCTAGAATAATCTTCCTGATCCTGCACATCACCTACAGTTCTGCAGTGTTACAGTGGTACAGTATCAACAGGAGCATGGATCTATGTCTCCACACAACTCCACCTGACTCCCCTTTGTTGCACATTCTATAAATTGAGGTCTTAAGTGGCCCTCCTGGCAAATGACAATGCTAGGATTCATATCCTTTTTACTAAAAAAATCAGGACTAAGATCTTCTGTTTCTTAAGTGATTGCCCTTCCTACCAGAGGAGAGAAAAGTGAGGAGGGACGGAAAAAAAATATTCCAGTCAGATTTTAAAAAGAAGATTCAGCAACATTTTGTTACATGCTTAATTAAACATTGTTCAGTTCCTATGTCCTAGATCCCAAAAAGGTGTAGGTGGGTGATCTTAGCCTGAGCAGTCCTGGGTATGCACAAAAAGAAGAAATGATTACAATAAGGACTTTGATGGCTGGACTTGAAGATTGAATTTTCAACATTTTTACATATAGTCAACACTCAGCAACAATTTCTTTACATAATAATACTGGCTGTAGTGTACATTTGCAGTGTTCATCAGAAAGAGGGTTCCCAGGAAGGAGAATATATATTCCTTGGCAAGCACTCCATAGAGTTTAAATCCATTACACTCTATATTACTTAAAATAAGTCCTAAAATACCTATTGATCAGTTCCGTATGTATCAGAGCCACATTCAACATCTGGTATCCAGCTCTACAAAATAGTCCAACTTATCTGCTTCATACTCCATATGGCATCACCCCAAAGACCTTGTGGAATATATATATATATATATATATATATATATATATATATATAAGACAGACTTGAAACTGACAAATTCAGGACCATGACATCACCTTCTAATGCATTTCAAAATCACTCAAAAATGGCCCCATGCCATTTGGAAAAGTACCTGGATCTGCACTTAAAACTATACACCATTTTTTTTACACTTCCTAAGTCTTTTTTCTGGTGACTAGTACCCCTTGTAACTAAATTTTGAGGACTAATTTTATAAGGCTCTTCTTACATGCAAAACAATTCTGTAGCTCAACAACCATTTAGAATCTCCAACTACATATAAGACACAATAGATTCTTAAGTTCATATACAAGTGACATTGAAACATTGCTTGAAAAAGCCAAATAAAATTAAAATATTATTTTTCTTATATTTAGATGAAACCAGCAAAATTGATCTGTTGGTAACTGGATAAAAAAGGCTAAATCATGAAATTATATACTCTTCAACATGTAGCAAATTTACACAGAGCAACAGAAAGGACTAAAAAATTTAAATTAAACAAATGCAGCATAAGCAGGTCCACATTCTGAATGGTAAGAGGTATGTATCATTCAGAAAAATAAGCATTATTGATATTACTAAAACAGGTAAAAATAAATTATCATGATAAACTAAAGGAGATATGGAGGCTGCTGAATCTCATCCATGATGGTCAAATGCACTCTTCAGAAATAATCTGTTCTGATAGTAGTTTTTCCCTTTTCTGTATGATTTTGACTATCATTTCTGTCAAACATAAGGAATTGGGTCTTGTACCCTCAACTACTGGTTAAAATCCTTTTTCATTCAAATGAATCTATTAGTTAGATTCAGGAACTGAATAATATAAAAATAAATCTTTTGACTACATCACTACAATAACAAGATTTTGATGACAACAAAAGCCCCATTTTACATAAAAAGAAAGTAATAGCTTTATAAGCTATAATGAGAAGCAAGAGGGATGATTCATTCTGGCATTCTTAGAAAGAAATGAAAAAAATTATATCTCACCAGACAAGGGAATTGCCCACCTCCATGTAGTTACTAGATAAAAAAAGAGAAGAGTAGGAAAAAGTATTTTGGACAGAGAAATACCCATGCTAATAAAAATTATAGATCACTGAGTCTTATGGAATGCTTCTGAAGAATCTGCCAAAGTATTATTTGGCAAAATAGAATCATAAATAGCATCATTGATAGAAATTAGGAAATAAACTTTGACTTTAATTACATATATGTATGTCTATATAAAGTCAAGATACATCAAAAAACATAGCTCTGACTAGCTTATTCCTTAGTCAATTGAAAAAAAATTAAAATAGGTGAGTAAATCCAACTATGTTACATAAACTATTACCTATCTCATTTGTCAGGAGCTAAACAGAAATGGTCTCCTACAGCAGTAGCAGCAAGCCAAACTGTGGGTTTAATGTTGAAGCAATCAGATGAGCAACCCACTGAATGAGCCCTGGGAGTCTCAAAACTCACAAGCAATGTTCCAGAAGGATTAATGCACTACTGCTTTATAAAACAGAAGAGGTAAATATGGAATAGAAGGGACTATTCCTACATGCATAGGGATCAGCAATCATTTTAGAAACCATTTTGAACTGCACTGGTCAGTCTCATCTGTGCTTTAAACTGGGGTAGGTTTGTTAATTCAATTCACTTATTTCACTTATGTTGTGCAGGCATAAAAATTAAGAAAACTAGCAATGAGTCAGGCAACTGTTTCCAAAGTTCTTCAGGGAGGTCACATATCTATTTACTGCTCTTTCTGTTCCCACTACTAATACACAGAATGGTTTGGTTTGGAGGAGACCTTAAAGATCATCTTGTCCCAACTATGGACAGGCACACCTTCCTCTAGAGCAGGTTGTTTAGATGCCCATCCAGCCTGGCCTTGAAAATTCCAGGGATGTGACATCTACAACAGTTCCAGTGCTTCACCACCCTCACAGCAAAGATTTTCTTCCCAATACCTCATGTAAACCTACTATCTGTCAGTTTAAAGCCATTACACATCATTCTTTTGCTACAGACCTTTGTAGAAAGTCTCTCTTTCAATTTCTTGTAGGATCCCTCTAGTTACCTGGAAGGCTGCTATGAGGTGTCCCTGAACTCTTTGAACAAGTCTGCACAGGAGAGGTGCTCCATCTCTGTTTTCAGCTTAGTGGCTCTCCTGTGGACCTGCTCTAACAGGTCCATGTTCACTCATGCTGGCCTCCTGGTAGTTCAGCCCAACTTTATTGTTAGGATGTATATCTCTCATGAGCTTGGAGGAGGTGACCGGTCAATATTAACCAGCTTTCTTGGGCTTCTCTTTCTTCTAGGGCTTTATCCCATGGTAGATCAAGAAGATTGCTGAAGAGGCCAGAGTCTGCTCTCCTGAAGTCCAGGGCAGTGAGCTTGCTGCACATGCTTTTCACTGCCCAAAGGTTCTTAAACTCCACTACTTTGTAATCATTGCAGCCCAGGCTGCCACTGAGATTCATATTCCCCACCAGCCCCTACTTCTTGAGAAGAACAAGGTCCAGCATAACACCTCTCCTCTGGATTCTCTGTCACTTGGAAAAGAAAGTTATCATCAATGCATTCCACTAACCCCATGGGTTTCTTACACCTGGCTGTGTTATTCCTTCAGTAGATATCAGGGTGGCTGAAGTACCCCATGAGAACCAGGAACTATGAATGTGAGGCTGGTCCTATTTGTCCATTAAGAGTTTCATCTATTCCGTCTTCCTTATAGGGCAGCCTGTAGCAGTTCCTCACTGTCACCTGTCCCTGCCTTCCTTTTATTCCTGATCCATAAGCTCTCAGTCAGCTCCTCATCCATCCTCAGGTGGAGTTCCATGCATTCCACCTGGTTGTTGATACAGCGGACAACACCCCTTCCTTGTGCTCCTGCCTTCTCTGCTCCTGCCTCTCTCCTAAAGAGACTGTATCCCTACACTCCAGTTATAGGAGCCATGCTACTGTTCCTTGCAGGTGTGTGCATATTCTTCACTCCTTTTGCTTGTTCCCCATGCTCCATGCACATTTTTAGAGACTTTTAAATTGCATTCTGATGATGATGACTCACTGGCTGGAGTGGCTGGAATTGCTATTTGCTACCTTTCATGTGCTCTCCTGCAGACCTGTGATCTTTCTCCAGGCTCCGGGCATCTTTTGCTGGGCCTGGCATCAAACTGGTATGAGTGGGATAGATTGACATTTCCATCCCACAGCAATTCTATTTTGAAGCTGTCTTCACCAGCTTGACAAATTTATGGCCTAAGATGCTGTTTGCTGACAAATGGAACCCATCTGTCCCCCATATACCAGATTTCTGAAACTGAGTCTCATGGTCATCTTTGTCTGAATTCTTCTCTTTTTTGATTTTTTTTTTTTTTTTTTTACTTTTTGCAGTAGCTTATAATTGTGTTCTCTGCCTCCATTAGAAAACCTCTCTATTGCTGCTGTATTTCACTTACACTCCATAACATTTATATTATTTAATTATGTGAAGAGTTCTGGGAAATAGTATAATGAAAGGCATTATACAAAGCAAACGTACATTGTATTGTAATTTGGTTTGGTTACTTTAGTGTGTTTATATGCTTCAAGACTTTCTTCCCTAATAGTTAAATTCATTTATGTCACAGATGTTTGGTTATTGGTCTCCTGCCTCTTCTTAGAGATACTGTAATTGAGCACCTGCGTGCAGGGACAGAGGGAATTGGGGGTTCTTGATTAATTTTCTCCAGCTATAAATTATTTACTGTCTTGTACCAATCTCTTGTCATCCTCTTTGGGACTCCTTTAAACTGTCAGAGATACGTATTTACTTTTAATTGATTGCTACTGTGCTCATTGAGTTTTCCTAGATGACAAACACAGAAGAAATATTAAAACTACCCACATCTAACTACAATAGGAAGAGGTGGCATAGTACAAATTATTGCTAACAGTGGAGTCTAATCTTTTGAAGTACTGAATTGCAGATAGGAAGATCTAGTTAGCCTCAAAGAATGACTAGTGAGTTTAAACTTCTTAGGAAAACTGCTGCAGCTGACCCAGATTGAGCATGGGGATGGACCATCTGATCTCCAGAGGTCCCTTCCCACCTCAGAAATTCCTGATTGTGTGACAGAGCTAGTTAAGCATCAAGCCATCTTTTTCATGGGAAATTAGGAAAGTTAATTGGGCTCCTTAAAATATCATGCAAAAAATCAGGCAGTTCCACTACCTATCCAATCTGTTTCTCAGATTCTCTGAGCCTAATAGTACTTGCCTTTTTCAGTACGGCATTAGCATATATGTTTAAAAAAAATTAAATTCTTACTACATTTTATATTAATGTCATATTATAACTGTCTCTGTTTTAACATATTCTGTCTTTGGAATCTGCCAAGATTTATCTCACAAGATTAATGAGACATTGAAAAAAATACCAGCCGTTCAGATGTTAATTTTGTCATTCTGGCTCACAAAAAGCCCTTGAATAAGAGGAGAAAAAAATTATTTCACCACAGGAAAATACTGTTCACACAGTCATGTGAAAAAACACTCTACCTGAAAATATCCAGAGAACAGCAGTAACTGTTGCCTCACAAGAGTAGAATTATTATAATATACCAAATCAATAGGAGGTCAAAGGTGTGGTACTAGAAAGGTCAGGAAAATGATAACAGCATTTGGAGGAGCCAGTGGAACTGTTAGCAACATAACGTCTGGCTGAAGGCTTGATAGACTTATAAATGGATTACTGTGAGCCATTATTTGTGGAAAACATCAGGATACAGGCAACTCATATTGTAACTGGCTACTTAAGTGACTTTAAAAAATATTGTAGGGATGAATGGCAGACTTTATAACAACCTACAGTAATATATTAGATGTATCAAGAGTGTCATTTTTTTAAAGCACTCAAATATAGCTAAAATTTACTGTATTGAAATTAGCAGAGGTAAGGAAAATATTCCAATTCACCATAAAATCTCTAACAGAAGACCTGGACCTTACTGCCTGAAAAAATGTTCTGGCTGAAAAAAAAAGGAAATTTTTGAAATGAGGGCACTCATATCTGCCTTCAAAATATTTATTTATATAGGCCAGAAGGACAACACACTCAAAATATACATCGTCACACAGGATGCGTACAAGGCCTTATCAGCAGAGATCAAAAGCTGTACCATGCCATTAGGTTTTAGTGGAAAAAATATGATGATACATAGCATATTGCTATATCTAAAGCTCTTGTTACAGTGCTGCTGGCATGTTGTTGCTCAGCATTGATCAAATTACTTTACACCCATATTTTACACATGTGATGAGAGATCTACAAGAAGATAATTGAACTCGTCTTCCCTGGACAGTCAAATAAATCCTTGCACTCTCTTTTCAGTCACTACCTGAATACATTTGAAATGGCTTACTGCAGCCAAAAGCAGCCACTGGAAAGTAAACTACGTAGTCCCTTCTCTATATTAGTGCCACATGCCATTAACATCCTTTTCTGAAACCAATAGGTAAAGAACATGCAATGGAACACAATACGTGCAACAAAAGTTTTAGATTACTTTTTCAGATTTTTTTTTAATAATCTATTCAGCTCTGGGCATTATTAACTCCCTTCAAAAATAATTAATATACTTATTAGAAAATACTTTTACATGTTCTATATCATAGGCATTTGTATTGACACTTGAATTTAAAAAAGATATTTTCAGTGGTATTTGCTCGCCCCAATGTATATTCACCCTCCTCTCAGAAAAGAACTCTTTCAAAGAGGGATGGCACTTAATCCAAACCATATTTCTATATTCAAACACAGTTACACCAAAAATAAAACCATCATAACAGAGGACCTACGTATACATGGCAATTCTTTAAGGGAAGAATAAGAAGATTCACTCATTTAAATACAATGCATGAAGAAATGGGGGTTTTATTTCCTAACCAAGTATATTGATATTATTTTAAATAAGCCATTATCTTTACTGCACCTCTACAAAGACCTTATCATAAACCAGCAGTGCTTAAGGCATACTAAAATTGTAGGGATTTCTTTCTCAAAGAATTAGCACAATGTCCCTCTGGCACTGTTTAGAAATTCTTCATTTGCACCACAAACATTAAAGAGCTGGAAAAGCATATGTGTAAAGAGGGAACACCAAAATAAGCATTATTTTACTGCATTCAAAATCAGCCTAATTTTTAAAAATTATTTCTTGAAGATTATTATCATGTAATACAACTAATAATACAAAGGACAGGAAGTTTTCAAAATTCAAACCTAAGTGGCAAAACTTGTAAACATTAGTGCTTATGCACCATGGGATTACTTTTCCTTAGCAATTACATCAGCCTTTTAAAGCAATTACAATTTCTGTGGATCAGCCCTGTCTTTTTTCTCTCTTTCATTTCTCTATTAGAGTGTTGTAGGTAGACAACAAGTGGTCTTATATCAAGATAAAGTGTTGGAGTAAATGACAAAATATGTCTGTTTTCTTCTTATTCACGACAGTTTTAGTAATTTCACACCCCTCCATATAAAGCAGAAACTTGACCAAAGGGTGTTGAGCTCTTGTTCCAGCAGACTCCTTATTAGTGAAGGTCACTAGTTTCAACAGGGAGATGGAGATCAAATGAAAGTACTGGATTTAGAGTGGATCACAAAGGCACAGCATTTTGTATAGATGGGAACAAGAAAATCTTGATCAGCTATTCCAGCTCAAAGGAGACCTCAGCCTGGTTGGAGGATGGATGCTGCTCTGCAGAACTGGGCCCATGCTTTTCATAAAAAAAAAATTCTTCCTTGTGTCCAATCTAAATCTACCCTCTTCCCTCTGGACCCACTCTAAGAGATCCATGTCTTTCATCTTGTTAGGACTCCAGAGCTGGATGTTGCTCTCCAAGTGGAGTTCCACAAGAGCAGAAACAGAGAGGCAGAATCCCCTTCCTTGCCTTGATGGCCACACTGCTTTTGATGCAGTCCAGGACAGGGTTGGTTCTCTGGGCTGTAAGTGCAGATTGTCAACTCATAACTAATTTTTCATCCACCAGTCCTCCTTAGGACTGCTCTCAATCCATTCATACCCAGTTCATGCTAGTAATGGGGATTACCCTGACCCAGATACAGGACCTTTCACTTGGCCGTGTTGAGCTCTATGAGAATCACCTGGGCCCAGTCCTCAATATTGTCAATGTCCCTCTGGTCCTCATGTATCAACTGTATCACTCACTGTCATTTGTAAACTTGCTGAGGTTGCACTTGACTCCATTATATATGTCATTGATGAAGATATTAAATAGGTTTTGTCCCAGAACAGACTCTTGAGGGAGACCGCTCATTTCTAGTTTTCACTTGGACATTGAACATGTGACTGCAACTCTTTGCATGTGACAATCCAGCCAGTTCCTTACGCATATGACAGTTCATATATCAAACTCTTATCTTCAATTTAGTGGCAAGAATATTGTGGGAGACCATATCAAAGGTCTTACAAATGTTCAGATAGATAACATCTGTTAATGACTTCCCTTGTCTACATAAGCAGTTACTTCATTTTAGAAGGCCACTAGATTCATCAGGCACAATTTGCCCTTGAAACCATAGTGGCTGTTTCTAATCACCTCTTCATCTTCCATATATTTTGACATAACTTCCAGGAGGTTCTGTACCATCATCTTACTACATATTGAGATGACACTGACAGGTCAGTAATTCCCAGCATCTTCCTTTTAACCCTTTTTTAAAATGGGTGTGTTATTTCCTTTTTTTCCAGTCACTGAGGCCTTGTTTTTGTAGGAAACAAATGCTGAGGAAACTGATGTCATTGTGATGCTAATTGCAATTACTTTTGAAGGGTTGTGATGATCAGTGGAAGTTCCTTAGGGGCTGGAAAAAAGCAAAGGTCACCCTTGCCTTCAAGAAAGGTAAGTAGGGTTCCGAGAACTACAATTCAGTCAGCTGCACCTAAGTCTTGGAGAATGCAATGGAGCAAATAGCCCTGGAAACCTTTTCCAAATGTGTTAAAGGAAAGAAAGTGATAGGATTGGTCAGCATGGATTTACAACAGGGAAGTCAAGCCTGATCAACCTTGTAGCCTTCACAACAAAAGGACTAGCTCATCTTGGGGGGCAAAGGGGGAGCAGGAGGCAATGAGAGAAGTGGCTGTTGCTTATTCCAACTTTAGTAAGGTTTTCAAGACTGTCTCCCATATCACCTTCTAGACAAAATGAGGAAGTATGGAAAAGATAAGTGGAAAGTAGTGTGCACTGAAAACTGGTGGAACCACTAGTCTCTGAGGGCTGTGGTCAGTGCCATGAAGTCCAGCTGTAAATCATTCTGCAGTGAGTCCCTAGCTTAATGAAATTTGCATGCATGAGACAGGCACATTTATGATAAAATAATTTCTAATCATAAGTGTTTTAAACACAAGTGTCTCTGAGATTCCTTCAGAAAGAAAAGCACTAGTGCCAAGCAAGCATTCAATCAATGGTATCAAATACCATTGATAAAGATCTACATGTAGATCTTTATCAATGGTATTTCTCAGACATTCCTTCGAGCCTTTTTCCAGTTACAACTATCTTTCTAATAGTATGTGAAAATGAAACTTACCCACAGAGACAGACATCAGGCTCAGACTTTAGATTTTCTGTAATTCAGTTTGAAAATAAATGTCATTAGGGAGTACGTGTACTTAGAAGTGAACTTTAACATTATCTTTTTTTGGTTTATCACAAATTTCAGAATCCCAAATGAAGTTTTATTACCATTATGCTACCCCAACAGTGTAAATGCATGGTTAGTTACACCTACACATGGATTTCATACATCCTTAAGACCTTCAAAGTAAAATAAAGTTTAATTTTGAAATACAAAGGGTCAAAGATAGAGGTCTGAGTAACCTGGTCAATTGAAAAATTGCCCTGTCCACAGCAAGGAGGTTGGAACTAGATGATCTTTAGGTGCCTTCCAACCCAGGCTATTCTGTGAATATGAGTCTATGAAATAAAAGCAACTACCTGGGCAACATACAAGAAAAACAAAGAAGAGTTCATGCTGATGCAAAGCAACTGTAAAACATAGTTCATTTAAGCATTTTCTTTTTTAAGATACAATGAGTCCAAAAAATATCCAAACAGAATGGTAAGGAAATGCAATGCAGTGAACAAGAAGGTTAATACAGCTGAGAGGCTAAGTGGATCAAGTCATAAAGACTAGGGGAAAGGAGGAAGAAAGACAGAAAAACAAAAGGGAAAATTATTTGCATATGGATTCCATTAAACAATTGTGTAGAACAACAAATCTAGCAGCTCTGGGCCACCATCTCTGAGCTCAGCTCTGTCATTCTTCATAAATGGATTCTGAGATCCAAGTTTCTGCTGCAAGTAATTGCTATGTATTTCCAAAATTATAACAGCCAGTGCTAATTCTCTCTGTGGTGAAGGTAACTATTGCCCTTGAGCATGGAATGATCTGGGAAATGAGTTATCATTCAAATGCTCAGAAGAGGGGATATGATGCTAGTAGCGAAACAGACACTGGCATGTGCAGCAGTCATGGGTAATGCTTCATTTACTTCAATAGCTCTCTTTTTCCCTCCCTCTCCTTCCAAACTCCTTCCCAGTTACTGCTTATTGCTGCACTGAGGTGAATTAGTGGTGCTTTAACAAGAAGGGGAAAACAGCATGGTAAAACATCTAGAATGCAAAATATGAGAGAAACATACAACACTGAAAAATAAAATTGCTAAATTAATAAATTAAAAGCATGAACCTATAATATTACCACTTACTCCTCCGCTTCATCTGTGACTTAACAGTACTAGCAGCACATAGTACAGTCTTTCTTTCAAATGAAAAATTTAATTAATTACTAGTTTTAAAAAGTGTGTGAAAACACTATATGCATACATATAAAGAGATGAAGATAGGGAAATTAAAAAAAAATTGTTTAACATAACCCCAGTTAAAGTTTACATTTATAAAATGCTTCTGTTTCAGGGTGGCATCTCTACCCTCAGCAAGGGGGTGGAAAATAAAAAAATGTAAAGTCCCTTCCAGCCCATTATCCTCTGATTCTATAAGTGTTTGCATTTATGTAGTACCTATTAGGTACTTAATATTTTATTTGGGGTAGAATAGACACATGGGGAAAAATCAAATATTGAATATAAATTCATTGAAGTTGGAGTTATAACTAGACACACCTTGTGGTATATGAGCAACAGATATATTTTTATTAATTTATTAAGCAATTATGCTATTGTCACTTGCTCTAGAGCAAAACATGCAATTCAGCTCAGAGTAGCTTCAGTCACTGCAAAGTTGATTTCTTTAATAGAAATCTAAATAAAAATGATGGCTTGATGTATGCATCAAATGTACCCTCATGTCATGGCCAACAAAAGGATGTTACACTGTGACTGGTCCTTTTGACTGCTTTGAGCCATAGACAGAGCAGATACGTTCAGTCAAAGAAATCATGCTAATTCCAGTGTAGAGCTAAAACTCCAGACTTCAAGTATGGCAGACATAAATGCCAACATGTCCTGCTTTGATCTGCTGATCCTTCCCTACTGGATTGAATTATTTACTAATGTAAATTTAATCTATAATTTCTGGTACTTTACATTCAAATTCCTTCCATTGATGGGTTTTATATAACAAGGAATGTTCCAACTAAAATTCTTACTATGCACAAATTGCCCTGATTTTTTTTTTTTTTGCCCCCAAATCAAGTGTTTAACATCTCAGATCCACTCTAGAATTTATCTCTGAAGAAACATGTCTCTCCATCTTTTTGTGTCAGCAGAAGCTGAACTTCTTGTGATCCTCTGAATTCTACAATGTTCAACTCAATGTATCTTCATTGGTCCAAACTGGTTTTGACCAGTCTCATCTCTCAGTATGTTCTAGGAGATATATCCATTTTTCATACTAAATGAAAGTGAACTCATTTATTAATTTTGACACAGCATCCTTGACAGCAGACCCCCTCAGTGTGGGATGGAATCAGAGAACCTGTGCAGTAGGAGCTAGAACATGGCAGAGGAATACTGCCCCCAGTTTAGACAGTTCTGTTAGACTAAAC